>NC_059076.1:81650978-82850978 GCF_020497125.1 Mauremys mutica | reverse complement strand
TAGTGGTATAAGAAGTGCAATGTGTTTATTTAAGCCAACACTACAATGCAATTGTAAAGATAAGCTGAATTTCTAGGAGTCTCAGTACCACTTGAGGATATAGAGAATACCCTTTGCATCCAAACTAATGTGCCATTTTCACGTCTTTACATATGAATGCACCTCCAGTTGTACAACTCTCTTTCTATACTCCTCTTTTGTATTTGTCCAAGTACAAGGTGAAGCCAGTAAGACCAGCAGCAATTAAAACACAGAGCCAAGTCAAAATCCCTGGGATACCGCAGCAAAGAACCAAGGCTTTCTAAGAGTGTGGGCATGTGAATAACTGCCATTACTTCTATGGTAGGATAGGCTAATACTGTTAGAAACAAGATGATAATATGTGGGATCTCTATTACTATCCCTGGCTCTTATTTTGGGAATAGAAAAAGAAATGTGAGGGCTGATATGAGATGTCAGTTATTTTAGAAGTATGTGCCTAGATATCTTCCTTACAAAGACAACCTTGAAAATGTTAAGCAGTGCAAAGGATTTAAAGTGTCACTGGTTTCCTTTAAAAACACATACAGGGAGCTTATTCACAATCCTTTCCTCTCATCCTACATACTTAGCTTTCCGGGACTGGCCTTTGGAGTCTGTGAAGAACATGACCTCAAAACCAGTAGATTTTGGGGAGGTTTGTGGATCCATTCCTGGATGCCACCCAGGTGGCTGCTGCTGCCTCTAGGGCCAACACACACAGGCTTACTCCCACAGGCTGCCTGCAGCTGAACCATCTCTCTCCTCTGCTAAGCAGACAGCACAACCTCTAGGCACAGAGGGGAGTGATTCCCTAACAGGAGAGAGAGTGCAGTCTGGTGGAGTATGCACCACACTGAGACAGGGACTCCTGTCTTCAAATCCCTGCTCTGATATGGACTCCCCTTCTTGGGTCCTGGTCAAATCACAATCTTCCTTCCTTAGTTTCCCCATTTGTAATAAGGGGATCAAATTATCTGCCTCTCAGAAGCCCTCTGATGAAGTAGTTGTAAAGTGAGAAAATTCACCAGAATGCAAACGATATGCCCCCAACAGCTAGGACCCTCAAGACCTGCTATCCTGAAATGTTTGAACTAATGGCAACTTTGCACAGACCCAGATGATATAAGTGACCAGGGTGCAGACTGTGACTCATCTCTGTTATGGGATGCTGTTAGTGGCTACAAACAGAGCTCTTTGGAGGGCTGCACCATGGTCACTTATATCACCTAGGGCACTGGGTGCAGTTGGAGTAGGAAGGAGTTAGGGTTTGGAAGGTTACAGGGGATCACTTACACCTGTATGGAGCCTGATGAGCTAATAAACTCACCAGCTGGAGAACCAGGGAAGAACAGCAAGCCATATAAAAGGCTGAGCCAGGGTGCAGAAGGGGCTTCCATTCACCTTTTGACAAAGTTCCTCCTCTACCTTGGTGGGTCCTGCGCTTATTGGCAAATTTGCTCACCTCAGTGATCTTCCCCAGCTACACCTCCCTGGGCTACTTCCCCATGGTCTCCTCCAAACACCTTCTTTATCCTCACCACAGGATCTTCCTCCTGGTGTCTGATAACGCTTGTACTCCTTAGTCCTCCAGCAGCACACCCTCTCACTCTCAGCTCCTTGTGCCTCTTGCTCCCAGCTCCTCACACACACTTCCTCTCCTCTGGCTCCCCCCTCCCTGACTGGAGTGAGCTCCTTTTTAAACCCAGGTGCCCTGATTAGCCTGTCTTGATTGGCTGCAGGTGATCTAATCAGCTTGTCTGCCTGAATTGGTTCTAGCAGATTCCAGATTACTCTAGTGCAGCCCCTGCTCCTGTCACTCAGGGAACAGAAAACTACTCAGCCAGTGACCAGTATATTTGCCCTCTACCAGACTCCTGCACCCCACTGGCCTGGTCTGTCACAACCTGTTGCTATACTGTGTTGTACCTGGAGCATAAGGAAGAAACAATTTAAAAAAAAAAATAACCCACCACACTTGGTGAACATACCCCAGTAGACTGCATGTGCTATGTTCTGTGCCAGGAGGGCTTACTATCCATGGTTTCCAGGAGCTGAAGGGGACAGAACCTGTTCACAGTCTCCATTTCAGTCTAGAATTAGAATACTGAAAGTAGAGATGCAACCTTAAATTGTATCACCTTCCATTTAACTCTGAGGACAAACCACCACTAATTACAAAACTTAACAGAAAACTTACTGAAGCAGGTTACTGAATGGATTACAATATTTGCTGGTATTCTGTAGGAACTGCCATTAAATACTGAGATTTTGCTAACTAACGTAAAATAAACCATTTTTCTGGAACAACATACAGCTATCTACTGCAACTAAAATGTTAAATATGGCTTCATATTTAAATAGGACGCAGATACTATAGAAAATATGTCTCTGGATGAAGGGGCACTCTTCAATGCTGTATACAGTGTTGTTTTAGTTGTGTTGGTGCCAGGATATTAGAAAGAGAAGGTGGGTGAGGTAATACCTTTTATTGGACCAACTTCTGTTGGTGAGAGAGAACCTCTCAAGCTTGCACAGAGCTTGTCTCTCTCACCAACAGAAGTTGGTCCAATAAAAGACATTACCTTGCCCACGCTGTCTCTCTCGACACTCTTCAAGGCAGCAGAGAGAAGCTAGTTATTGCTTCCACAAGTTAAGACTCAATATAATATTATAACACAAATGTACTTAGTTCCTCTAAAACTGAATGCCTTCGGCATGAATCATTCCGAACAATGGTGGCATACTTCCTATCAAAACAGTCCACCGATACACATATTGAGGTGTCCAAAATTAACTAGATATTGACAAACTCTTTACAGAATGATTGGCCTCATATTAGACACTCATATACATGCTGACATGTCGGAGATGGTGTTAGGTGCCTGCATAATCTATAGCAGATGGGAAAAGGCAATAGGATGATTGTATACCTGCCAATATATCAGAAGGAACCAATCACTTAAAAATTGGAGAAAACCTCTCTCCCCCATGGTGCTGGACTGGGTGCAGCCACTGTGGACAGCAGAGGTGCTTAGCAAGTTGGCTTTCGCATCAGAGCACTAATATGCCACTTTTAGAAAGTTTGGAACTTCAGTAGTATGGATGAGGCCCTTCCAACCTCAGCACAGTGGGTGACATTCATCACCACCACATTCACCAGAAGGCCAGAAGAGACCACGAGATCATCTAGTCTGAACAGGCTGCCAACAGCACCCACACACTAAACCCAACAACCGTAACTAGACTAAAGTATTACAGCCCACAAGAAACTAGATTATGTGCCTGTCATGGAAACACTGGTCCGGTGGTCCCTCACGGCTCTGGAACAGTCCCTGGGAGGACCCCAACAGAATGTTAACCCCTTCGGGTCACACTTTCTCATTGGGGTAAGCCACTTGATTTCACCGCCTCCTGGAGCCTTCAGCACCCCTGTTGACTCCACGAGCTCCCCTCAGTGAGTACACTTGAATTGGACATCTTGGGGAGGCTTGCACACCCAAAGGGAGCAATGCACCCCTGACCTCTTTAGACTGGAGTGACTCTCAGGCAGCGTTGCAAAAGCAGAAGGGCTTATTAGAAATCTGGAACACAGCATAGAAAGTTCTTAGTAACAAGAATAGAAAGTTATAGCATAGTCCACCTGGGTCCGTTCTGAGCCCAGAGCTCTCTCTGTGACCACACACACACACCCTTGAGTCTCAGTCCAGAAGAGTGTCCTGCTTCCAGTGGCTCAAACACTAATGATGACCTCGCCTCTTCTCCATCCTTCATTCTGTTTCCCAGGTAAATCAGGTCACCTGGCGATCTACCTCAGTTCTTTGTTCTCCAGCTGGTCACAACTGGCTGGCTTCTTGCAGAGGGTGGACCTCAGGGTTGTCAGTTGCCAGGATACAAAATGTCAGGGCAATTGTCCCCTCTGCAAAGAAAAAATCACCTTTTCCCCACCACCTAGTTAAACATGTAGCACATAAGGGAAACTGAGGCACAAAGTATTCATACAAATATTAAGAAAATTTCCCACTTTGTCACCTCACCAAAGGCAGATAATTGGCGGGACCAAGGTGCACCAGTACCCCAGGACAACACCCATACCCCACTTAAGCGCACAAGTAACAGGGAGAGGCTACTGTTAAACACAGACTTCACTATTCTTCTGCCACATCCTGATCATAGTGGATAGTGAAGAGATGGACATTCATGTTCTGCTCACTGGAATCAGTACATCCAAGTGGCCCTGTACAGTATCAGTTCTGCTCTGCTAAGAGTAGCTGGTGGTAATAAGGGGTCTAATACCAGCCTTGACCAGGTCAATGGAAAGACTCATATTGACTTCCGGGGGATTGGATCAGGCACTATATGACTGGTTCCAAAGGAATGTGGTCAACCTTTAATGCCTCTGCTAAATACATACTCGCTTTTTCTGATCATGAAGAAGACTATTTTTTGTCTTTTTTCCCTTCCGTTTCTAGGAGGCATAACAGAGTTCTTTCTTTACTGAAAGACCAAATCTCAAATTAATTTGAGGGAATAAACAAACTTTTTTTGGCCATGAGTAATAGAAGATAATATCATACTTGATCAAGAATAGATAGGCACCAAGATCTTCAATTATGCGATTCGAATGGGTAAGAGGTACAAAGTTAGACTCACACAAAGCTTTACATCTCAAAAATAAATAAAAATATAATAAAAATGTCTCCAACTGCAATTTAGCAGTATTTTCTCAGAGTCATCAAAATGTCACAAATGAAAGACACCAATAACAGTCAGCATGCCATAACATATTCAAACTTCTCCAATGTGTTATGCTGGAATTAGTATTAAAAGAGTTGATTTTTGGCAGTGGTTCCTACAACCTAAAAGTAACTGCAACTTGCTGTACACTAGTAAGGTTACCATCAAAAGCAGATTTGGTTCTGCAAAAGAGATGATGTCACGGATAAGGTGGAAGCTAAATAGCAACAATTTATTTGTATACAGCACTGACACATTGGTAAACATCAGCAAGACAATATGGACTTTGAGTTAATCAAAAACAAAACTTAATATTTTAAAGGTGTCACAAAAGTCTCACCAGATTGGATGCTACGTGATTTCTAACATTACATTTCAGCCAGCAGAATCCACTTAAATGCCGATAGTTGAAGTGTGCAAAATGGGTGTATGCTCATTAGTGAGAGCTCACTAGTGTATGCTCATCTAGAGAACTGTAGTAGATATGTCATCACAAACACAACTCTCTCTGTCTGAGAACTCTAGCAGAGAAGCCAGTTAAAAACATAAAACAGGGCTATAAATGGCAAGCAAGTTATATGAATTTAATTCTAACAGCCATTGTTTAGGACAGGGGTCGGCAACCTTTCAGAAGCGGTGTGCCGGGTCTTCATTTATTCACTCTAATTTAAGGTTTTGGGTGCTGGTAATACATTTTAATGTTTTTAGAAGGTCTCTTTCTATAAGCCTATAATATATAACTAAACTATTGCTGTATGTAAAGTAAATAATGTTTTCAAAATGTTTAAGAAGCTTCATTTAAAATTAAATTAAAATGCAGAGCTCCTTGGACTGGTGGCCAGGATCCGGGCAGTGTGAGAGCCAGTGAAAATCAGCTCGGGTTCCGCCTTCGGCACGCGTGCTGTAGGTTGCCTACCCCTGGTAGGATGATGTTGCTAAGATTGGTGCACAAAAGCATCAGAGGAGAGGCTTTCACAATTCATAATGCATCAGTACTTCCACTGCAGTATATTTTTCTGGGGTTATATCAAGCTTTAGAAATAGAAAATACAGTTGCTATAAGCTGAAATTTGCCATTTAAAAAAATGAATATGAAGTCTTAAAACATACACACACTTTTTAAAATTAACCCAAGCCCCAGTAAAAATCTGCTTGGAAGTTCTTAAAGAGATTCCAGTTTTAGAAAAGAAATGGAAGTTAACTGCTTCAAAGGCTGATTTCTGTACCCATGGGTCGGGGGTGGGGATAAAGTTAATTTTTTGTGTTAAAACTTTAAGCTTCAGATACTAAAATCAGTCTGTCAGACGGCCAAAACACTTTCAAAATGCTGCAAAAAATGTTTTAAATGATTACGTTCAATTTGATTTAAGATTGCATTCCAATTCACACGACTGTGCCCTTTCTTGTAAAAAATTAATATAATTACGGATTATTAGCCAGACGGAGTTTTCCAGCCTTTGTTCCTTTCCATCACAGCCTTGCTACTTTAGTTACATAATATGTGTTAGTAGGTCATCAGACTATTCCTTCAAGTCAACTCGCAGTGTAAAGGACATTACAATTATGTTCCTTTGTCTGCTATTAACTGCATTTTCAGTATATTGTGTGACTAGATACAGAAAACTTGACTCTTCCAGGTTTATGACAATTATTATAACGCACTTTAGATTACCACAATTTCAATGGATGCTGGTGCCTAAAAGATAAACACAAGTTTCTGCTGAGCAGGAGAACGAGACAGAGATGGAATGCAGTAAATATTTAAAATTAGTTTTTAATAGTCAAATCTATTTCCATAGCTGGATATTTAAAGAAAAGCACATACATACACTCACTCTCAGCTAATAAGGACAGTTTTCATCCAAACATTCTTTGGGAGGGGTTGTTTTTCATTTTTTAAAACAACATTCATTGTAGCTTTGGCTTGGCTGTCCAACTCTATGCAACCATGACAGCTACCAGATTTTAATTCTCTGACCTGGCTGAGAGCTTCTTTACACTTGAAACACTACAGCAGCACTGCTGCACCTGCACCACTATAGCACTTGCGTGTAGACATTACCTCTGCCAACGAGAACGATTTCCCCATCAGCATAGGTAATCCATGTCCTTGAGAGGCAGTAGCTAGGTTGACAGAAGAATTCTTACATCAACCTAACACAGTCTACACAGGGATTTCACCCCACTGAGTGCCATAACTGGGATGATCTAGTTTTCAGTGTAGAAAAGGGGTTCTCAAACTTTGGGTTAGGACCCCTCAGGGGGTTGCGAGGTTATTACAGGGGGGGATCGTGAGCTATCAGCCTCCACCCCAAACCCTGCTTTGCCTCCAGCATTTATAATGATGTTCAATATATTTTAAAAGTGTTTTTAATTTATTAGGAGGGTCACACTCAGGGGCTTGCTATGTGAAAGGGGTCACCAGTACACAAGTTTGAGAATCACTGGTGTAGACCAAACCTTGGTCACTCCATCAGCTACAACTGAAGACAATGATGAAAGGGGTAGCAATGATGAGGGAGGAGAGGGCCTGTAACTGGTATGCAGTGACCCCTGCCTTCAGGCTTTACTTTCAGCATGCAGCATTTTTAGAAGCAACTTGCAATAAGTAATTAGGCCAATCTAGACTGAATATGAGTAGCAATAAATGTTTCCTAAAAGGAGAGATCTCCAAGGCTCAGATCCAGCAAAGCACTTCAGCACACACTTAATTTTAAAAACACGAGTAGTCTTATAGTCTTCAAAGGACTACTCATATGCTTACGGTTACGAACGTATGTAAGCATTTTGCTGGATCAGGACCTAAGTCTATATGACATCACCTTCCAAGGGAAACTGTTAAAGCCTTACTGCTAGATATTTTTAAAACCCACTGGACATCCGCACTCTAAAAATTCTGTGCACATTCATACTACATACATAGGTAACAGGATTTATATTTAAGTACGGTCCAAAATGCACTAGTTGCCATCAAAAACAGATAAATCATCAGCCATGCTTGTGAAGGCCTTACATTCAATTTGATAGCATTGTTGTTTGTTTGTATGTATGTATGTAACATAACTTTTGAACACCACAGCTGATCAATTCCAAAATTCCAGGGAATGTTCTAGGTATCAGTGGCCAGAATCCTACTGATTTGGGAGAGAAATGTGGAACAAATGGAGCCCCTGCCATCTGATTAGCAGACAGCTTCAAACACCTCTGCAATTGTCTACAGATCAAACAACTGATTGAAGGCACCCATTAATACCTTCCCGCATCATAATACCCCTGCTCATCCTCCCAAGAGTGAGTTTAACATGTTGACACCCTGAATGATTTATAAACCAAACTAAGAGAAGAATAATGGGGGAGAGGAAATGGAGGGACATGGGAACACAAACACAGCCCCTAGTGCGAGAGAATAACAGGCCCAGGGATGGAGAGAATGGAAAGTCACAAAGAGCTGTTTGTAGGGGTATGGAGGAGACTGGGGGAAGCTGGCATAGGGAAAAGGGGGGGGGGGACACAGAGTCCCTGGCATGCAGGGCATGGGGGTGCACAGACACATGCTGGTATGGAGGCAGAGAGAATGAGGGGAGTTGCAAAATGTCCCTACAAAACAGGGACAAAACAGGGAGCGCGGGGGGGGGCAGTTGGAGGAATGCCAGGAGCCCCTGGTGTGTGCAATAAGCTTGGTCTGCACAAGCTATGAGGTGTGAGATCCCCCTCCCCCAGGAAATACTATTGCTAATGTACATACTGTGTGTGAATGCCCAGCGTGTTATACAAGCACATACAAAAATCTAATTCCACTTTTGTATATCTATACTTACGCGTACACACAGAGGAAGGAAGGAAGAATCCTGCCCTGGCATGGGAATTATCAACATGACCTAATAGGAATTTTCCATTCCTAACATCCATGATCTTTGGTAGCTTCTCTTCTCCCTTTTTTTTTTTTTTTTTTAATTACTTACACATTTTTCTCCCCAAATACAATGTGAACATATTTGTTTTCTCTCTCACACGCAGAGCATTTCCTCATTTGACTCTAGCTTATTTTACACATTAGTCAAGGGAAAAAAATATCAGATTGCTCCATTATATACTACGTACTTTGGATTTAATTTTCATCCTGTTTCCAAACATTCATAACAGGAACATGTAAGAAAAAGTTTCCAACATTCTTTTATTCAAAGTTAAATGTTTGCAAGTGTGTGTGTGTGTGTGTGTGTGTGTGTGTGTGTGTGTGTGTGTGTGTGTGTGTGTGTGTGTGAAAATGCAGTAAAGCAGGACTTTTTTTTAAAACACTAACATGTGCACTCACAAGGGCACACACACTAAAAGAAAGGACAAACTGGTTTATTTCCCAAGCTAAAAAACTTCCATGACACTCGGTTTCAACTTCAAGTGTGAGAGAGAGAGAGAGAGAGAGAGAGAGAGAGAGAGAGACTCCTTCCATGCCAACATCACTCACCTCTGAGAAATTACTAGAATATAATGTTTTACAAACACCATCACTGTAGGCATGCATGTCATTTTGCAAAGAGAATCCAGTTTCACCAAATGCATCTGTGTGGGGAGCAGTGGAAAAAGAAAAGGGCATGTAGTGGAGCTCCCTTCAGTGCTTTCATCCAGTAGATTGTGCAAATGCAGAGTGGAGGCTTGTGCTGTCTGTACCAAGGAACAGAGATAGGCTAGGTTGCGGCCCTCATTCCATCCAGTTCCCTTGTACACAAGCTTGGAGGTGGAAAGTTGGTAGTGGAAAGAGTGGATGCTACATCGTTTCCAGAAACATAACAGAGGTAGTCAAGTGAATACAGTAACTCCTCACTTAACGTTGTAGTTATGTTCCTGAAAAATGCAACTTTAAGTGAAACGATATTAAGCGAATCCAATTTCCCCATAAGAATAAATATAAATAGGCGGGGTTAGGTTCCAGGGAAATTTGTTTTTGCCAGACAAAAGGCATTATATACATTTTAAACAAAATTTTAAACAAGCAACTTAATACTACGCTGGGGGGGGGGGAGTAGTGTGCAGGTGCCGTGTGTTTACAAACATACTGTACATACTATAGAGTACTCTAGTTGGGGGGTGCCCCTGCCTTACCCTACACAGGCACAGCCCACTGGCACTACAGACGAGGCAGGCACAGAGGCTGAAGGTGCTGTAGGCTAAGAGAAGCACATTGTGCATCTGCGGCAGCTTCCCCTACACTCTGCAAGCACCAGGGTCGGGGGGAGAGGGGGTTAACCCTCAGCCTGCCCACTTCCCCTTCTCCCAAGCCTCCATCCTTGACCTGCCTCTTCTCCCCCACACTTCCTCCCCCTTTACTTCTCACACTGCGTCCTCACTCCTCCCCCCTCCCTTCTAAACACCGTAAGCCAGCTGATTGCCGCTGGCAGGAGGCAGGGGAAGGAGGGGGAGCCTGCATGCCGAGTCCTCGTTCCTCCCCCCTCCCTCCTGCCAGGGGCAATCAGCTGGCTTGCAGTGTCTAGGGGGCAGGAGGGAGGGTGGAGGAGCGAAGACTCAGTGCGCAGGCTCCTCCTCCATCCCTCCCTACCTCCTGCCCAAGGCAATCAGCTGGCTTGCGGCATTGGGGAGGCAGGGGGAGCCTGCGCGCCAAGTCCTCGCTCCTCCCCACTCCATCCTGCCCCCAAAACACCGCAAGCCAGCTGATTGCCGTGGGAGGAGGCGCTGACCCACGGGGTCTGCCAGCGGGCGGGAGGCGCTGTGGGAAGGAGAGGTGTAGGGATGCTTCCAGCTGTGGAGAAAGCAGGCAGCCAAATAACGTAAGAGTGGAGCATTGCACGACTTTAAATAAGAATGTTTCCTAATTGATCAGCAACAATAGGTAACCGGGATGACTTAAAGTGAGGAGTTACTGTACCTTTCCCCTTCCAGTTCCTCAGGGTCTTTATGGCCTGCTCCTATCTTCCACAGGCATTATGTCTCCAGGTCCCTTCCCCCAATATCCTAACATGGATCTTGTTCAAAGAGCCATAACTAAACCCAGAAGTTTGCAAGGAGTGGTTTAATGATTTACTCCATCCACAGAAAATAAATCAATAAGGCAGCACTACCGGTTCAACAAATATTTGTTTCAATAACATTCAAAAGGTATCCAGTGCCTACCTCTACAATTATTTGACCTCTAGGTTCATGTGTTAGGGCAGCTGTCTTTGAAATATAATCTGTAGCTGACATACAACATATGATGTAGTACTTCATCAAGTAGCACCAACCCTGAAAATAAACTGCCGTCAAGTACCAGGGCACATCTCCGGGGCCATATCATGGTGAAACTACTGAAGCATCGTTTGAAAGTTAATTTTTAAAAAAAATAGCTAATTAAATTTATAAATTGATTCCAGTCAACCAGAACCCCAAATATATTTTCCTAGTCCTCTACTCTCTTGCTCCTTAGTCAAACCCAGCTCAGGGCAGATACTGCTCTTCATTACACCCAGAGCAATTCCACTGGATTTACACCGATGTAAATTAGGACAGAATATGGTACTAAATCACTATTCTGGAGTGCTAGGAGACTTTTTCCTTGACCTAATTTCCTTGGTTTCCACAGAGGTGGAATTACTGTCAGAAGCAACAACACGCATTTCCTGTTAACTGTCAATAACGTGAGAAAGTTTTTTTGATTTTTTAGAGCTTCCATTTTGAGGCACCTCAAACTGCAATAGTTGAACAAAAATTCAGTTGAAAGAATTACTGTATTCATTGTCTGCCTCAGGCAAAGCAGCTGAGGTTAGCTAACACATTGTCACTAACTGTAACCTTCTTCCTAGCATGGTCATAAATTAACACCTTCATCCTTGGTTTACCTGGCCACAGTCAACACTAGGCTTCCCCCTACAATGTGCTGGCTAACCTTGAGCACTTCTCTATCTGTGTCTACATGGGGAGGGAAGGGGGGTACGAGGGACTGATCCCGGAGCCCACTGGCTGCACCCAAGGTGCTGCATGCACACTCTCTCCACTGCACCTGGGAGCTTGAGAAGCTCTAGGACAGGGGTTCTCAAACTTCATTGCACCGCGACTCCCTTCTGACAACAAAAATTGCACGACCGAAGGAGGGGGTACCGAAGCCTAAGCCCGCCCGACCCCCGCTGCCGCAGGCGGGGGTGGAGGGGGATCTGAAGCCCCCTGCCGTCCTGGGCAGGGACCATAGCCAAAGCCCAAGGGCTTCATCCCCAGGCGGGGGAACTGTAGCCCGATCCCTGCCACCCAAGGCTGAAGCCCTTGGGCTTTGGCTCCAGGCAGTGGAGCTTGGGCTTCGGCCTCAGGCCCCAGCAAGACTAATGCCAGTACTGGCAATCTCATTAGAACACAGTCGCAACCCACTTTCAGGTCCCAACCCACAGTTTGAGAACCACTGCTCTAGGAGGAATTGTGCTTCCTTAGGCATAATCCCTCCTAGAGTAGCACATCTCTGTGCCACACCCAACATAGCACAGAATTTGGCCCTTTGGTAGCTGACTTCATTGCATGCTCACCTGTACTGACAGAAATAAATCTCAGCTTTTCCCTTAATTTACAGATTTTTTTCTTGTCCTTTATAAAAAGCTCTTCAGAGGACTGAGAAAGTCAACACTTGAATGCCTTTTTGTATAACTATCTACTAATAAAACCAATAGGACCAAATTCTGCTTTTAGCTTCCAGCGTACAAAATTGAGAGTAACTTCATCCAAGACAGAGTTATTTATATTTACACTGATATAACAGACAGCAGAGTCTGGCCCATTGTCACTCATTAATACATCCATCCCTGTGACACTTCAGAACTGTATCTGGAATTTCATTTCAGACTTCTCCACTAAGAAACCCCTGAGATTAGATAGTCATTATTCACTATTTTTTAAATACTGTCAGAACTAGTTCTAAAAAGTAAAACCTAGCCATAACTTAGTCATTTAAACACTAATTGAGACCTAAAATGCTGCTGGAGGTTCTCAAGTAGCCAGGGTGGATAAAAATCAGTGATTTAAAAAAAAATTATTTAAATCAGATTTTTTTGATAAAATGCTTTTTTGAGGGAAAAACCTATCTAAAGATAGTTTTAATTAAGATACATTATAGCTCAGATATCTCATCATGAAATAGGGATTATAAATTCTAATTGTATAATATGAGACAATAAGTTCATGTAATGTTTAAGAAAAGTTTTGTAAATGAGTTCCAATAGTTCATGGATTAGAAACCCAATCTTATAGGATTCCTGGGGATTCTGTATAGATTATTTAGGTTAATCTTCCTACCTACTCAATGGGACTCAGTGCTCAGTCTAGAAGATGCCATCAAAGATGCCTAGTTTTGTAGTTCTCAAACTTTTGTGGATTTGTGTCTCCAGAGATAACGTGCTTGTTAACAGGAAAAAAGTTTAAATATATAAATAAATATATAGAGGTGAGAAATAAAAGACTTCAACCCTACTGTCCCTCTGCAAATTTGTGTACACAGAGTCAATCCTCTACCTCTCTCTAAAAGTGCAGTTTCAAAAAGTTCAATGAATAGAAGATTGTTGGGGGTGGAATAGATCTGGACAAGGAGAAGTCTGGAGATAAATGTGAGAAGAGAGGGACAGGCAGTAGAAACAAAAGTGGAACTGTTTGAACAGCATATTCCAGAAGTCATGAGGTCTTTGAGTGTAGCCTTCACTGATTTGAGATCTAGCATACCATCCTCTCACTAGAAGGCAGTAGGCCATAAAAGAGACCCAGTTTGGGAATATTTGAATGAAGTTCCTCTACCTCTGTGAGTAAGGGTAGGTCTACACTTACCTGCCGGGTCAACGGGCGGCGTTCGACTTCTCGGAGTTCGAACTATCGCGTCTAATCTAGACGCGATAGTTCGAACTCCGGACGCGCTACCGTCGACTCCGGAACTCCACCACCGCGAACGGCGGTGGCGGAGTCGACGGGGGAGCCGCGGACTTCGTTCCCACGGCATCTGGACGGGTGAGTAGCCCGAACTAAGGTACTTCGACTTCACCTACGCTATTCGCGTAGCTGAAGTCGCGTACCTTAGTTCGACACCCCCCCCCTTAGTGTAGACCAGGCCTAAGACAGGCATGCATGCAAAATGCAAACAGTGAAACAAAGAAATGCAAGGCCTGGTTGCCCGAATGAAACAACATCATGAGAAGTGTTCCTTCTCAGGAGGAAGCTGCATTGAAGATGATGAAAGGAACGTGTCTGAACATGCAGGATCTTCAGGTTGGTAAATTTTTTTATTTCATACTTCTTTCTTAAGGACTGCCTGTCTTCCTTCTGGACTATTCTTGAATTCTCATGTTTGAGAAAAAATATAGTTGTTACTCTCTGGTACTATCATTTTAGATGCAGTTGTGATAAAAAATAAATAGCTGAAATAGGCAGATCTTCCTTTTACAGTTTCACCTTTAAAGTAGTACTGAGTGTCAGTGAATGCAATCAGTAATAATAATTAAATAACTGCATTGACTTATTTTATTTAGGAGAATCCATCCTCAACATACAGGATTCTGAAGATGATCTACCTTCAAGATCACCATCATTTTCTATAGTTTCAGAGTTATCTGCCAATCTCCATCATCCAGAAACAACCATAGATAAGTTTGTGATAAGAACCAGCAGATTACATAAAGAGGTAACTGATGAAAAAATTGCCCCGTTTGTTTATGCAACAAACTGTCCTTTCCCTATGATTGAGAACCACACTTCATTAACATGGTTCAGTCATTAAGACCAGGGTACAGTCCACCCAACAGAGCAGATGTCGCAGGCAAATTGCTGGATAAAGTGTATGAAAGAGAAATTGAGCCGTGTGCAAAAGGTCTAGAGGGTAAAATTGTTAAATTGAGTCTTGATGGGTGGAGCAATGTGCACAATGATCCTGCTGTATGTGCTTGTGTGATAGAAGAAGGGAATGTCTTCCTTACAGAAACAATTGATACATCAGGAAATGCACACACAGCAGAATACTTACAAGAAGTAGCAGTAAAAGCTATAACAAACTGTGTGGAAAAAATTAAAACGTTTAGTATGCAGCTCGGTCACAGACAATGCTGCAAATGTATCCAAGATGAGAAGAAATTATTTAGGAGAGAGAGAAGAGAGTTCCAAGCTAACAACATACGGTTGCAGTGCTCATTTGATGCAGCTCCTAGCCAAAGACTTCAGTGTTCCAGAAATAAAGGCTAATGTTAAAATTGCAAAATGAACTTCAGCTGCTCTGAAAAACAGTGGGAGGAACCAAGCTAACTCTCCCACAAAATGTGTGATGGAACTCAGTAGTGGACTGTTTTGAGCACTATGTCAAGAATTGTCATAATCTGATGACAGTTTGTGAACAAAATCATGAAAAAAATAGATGTCACTGTCACAGCCAAAGTTCTCAACATTGGGCTTAAGAGAAATGTTGAACACATGCTGAGTACCCTGAAGCCTATTTCTGTAGCTTTGAACAAAATGCAGAGAAATAACTGTTTTATTGCTGACACTGTTGAAATTTGGAAGGAACTGAGTGAGATCCTAAAGAGAGAAATATCAATGACAGGGTCAAATTACAAGCATAAAAAAAATGAATGGGACAAGCACTATCTCCAGCTCATTTTCTTGCAAATATTCTCAGTACTCAGTACCAGGGTCAAACCTTAACAGCTGACATGGACATCCAGCAATCATTCCTCCATAATGCCAACTATAATAAACTTCAGAGCTAAGGGTGAACCATTCAAGAAATACATATGTTTGCTGATGATGTTTTAAAGAAAGTCACACCAGTGAACTGATGGAAGTCACTTAAGCACTTGTATTCAGAGACAGTTCAAGTGATAATCTCACTTTTAACAGCAGTAGCTTCTTCTGCCGGTGTAGAAAGAATATTTTCTTCCTTTGGACTAATTCATTACAAAATGAGAAATCATTTGGAACCTGAAAAAGCAGGAAAGCTTTTTTTTTCTCCTTTTCCAGATTATGAACAAAACAGGAAAATGAAGGTGAATACGACTGAGTTAGCTGCAGAAGCCAATATTTTACGTTTCTCATGTTGACCAGGCTGACATAGTCGATTAAAATTTTTTTTTTTAAGTATTTCATTTAACTATTTTAGTTTAAAACAATTTTAACAAAAACAAACCTGATTTTTAAAAACTTGAATGTTTAACTAAATTAAAAAATTCATATGCTTGTTGTTATAATATTATATGTTTGCTGTTGAAGAAAAAAAAATCCAGAATACATAACATTGTTGTTTTAGTTAAATAAAACAATTTAAATGTCTGTCTGGTGATGTTCTTCTCCAAATACAGCATGGCAAGAAAATCCTCCAAATATTAATGATTAACCTGTTGAACTGGAGATAGTTCACCTCCATAAATATCTGCTTCAATTATCTTTGGTAAATGAAATTACCAAATAATCATTAGTTTTCTGATATAGCTGTAAGACAAATCTGACAAGTTTTCAAAATAAATTACCTAAAAATGTATAGTGTGTACCTTCTAAAAATGAAACCTACATCTATCCCTGAGTTGTGAAGAATATGTATTAAGGTTATAACAACCAACAAGAATGCACTTTTATGTGGAAATCCATGATTAAATCGAGTCTTCCTGACTAGTGATTTAAAACATGATTTAAATCAAATCCACCCTGCAAGTAGGGTTCTGTTGGTGAACATGTTGCAACTTTCAGCAATCTAAGAATCTGATACTGTGTTTTGATTTGTTTTTAATTCCTCCCAATGAAGAAAATGAGAATTCTAGAACTTTGAAAATTGTTCTAAACTAAATGCAGAGACTCAGAAAGTGTTCTGACCACCTAACCAGATTACTATGTTTCTTTTTCATTCCAAATAGGAGGTTGACCTCATCCCTGATGCTAGGTTAGACAATGGATCTGTAGGCTCACTAAATCTGTCTAGGTATTTTTAAGGACAGTCGGTTTTGCTTTGACTATTATTACAGATTGTTACTATACTGAAATTACACATTATTGCTGAAATTATCTATACTATTTAACTACCCAGTCAAGATTTGTGAGATTTTATATAAAAAGTCAAAGGGATCAGATTATTAAGTTTCGTGTCATTTCACATTAAGCAATGCATGCTGAGTGAAAACATTTTTGTATCCATTTGTTCACCTCTCTGCCAAAACCCAGAAAATATTTTGCTTGATCTGTTTCACTTTTTCTGGACATTTTGCCACCTGTTTCCTGGTAGGACATTTTGCCACCTGTTTATCACAGAAACAGCAGTGTTCAACGTTCATGGCAACATTGGTGACAAAATGAGTTAGTGCAAAATAGCAGAGCCAGTTCTATTAGTTCTATTCCAGACTTTTCTTTACTTTGTTACAACTGTTTGTTTCTGAGGATGGGAGAAGAAGACGAGTTCTTTGGTTTGAGATCTCTCATTTCTCCTTCATGCCCTTTTTCAGGGCCTCATACCATGGGCCCCACTCTCTCTCGGCCAAGGAAGGCTGGATGCAATTCCCTCTGAAAGAAACTTTCATAGACCTTTTCATAGAATATTAGGGTTGGAAGGGCCCTCAGGAGGTCACCTAGGCCAACACCCTGCTCAAAGCAGGACCAATCCCCAGACAGAATTTTTACCCCAGTTCCCTAATTAGCCTTCTCAAGGATTGAACTCTCAACCCCAGGTTTAGCAGGCCAATGCTCAAACCACTGAGCTATCCCTCCCACCCTGTTTTGAGCACTGTTAAGCAAGCTAACGCTACAGAAGGTTCCCAACAAAAATGCACTCACCTGAGAGAGAGAAAATAAACAAAAACAAAGAGGGGCTGGCTTCAATGGCCCCTAGAAGAATACTCCCAGCACAGAGGCAGGTTAAGGATGATGTACATGGCCCTACGCTTCCCCTCTTACATAGCACAGGGGTCTCTCAGGTAAGGACATGGAGATGTGCTCTGACAATTCTAGGCTGCAGAACAGTTCGTAGGCAGCCTGGCTATCGCTACCATAAAGAGAGTAAAACCTCAGCAGCCGAGAATACAGAAAACCCAAAAGATAAAGCCGTCTTCACCTCTATCCCCTTTTTGGGGCTCCACCTTCTCTGCTGCCCTCTCCTAAGCAGCACAGCATAGACTCAGGCCCAGAAGTCCAACTAAGAACTGTGGAAAGAACTCTTCAAAGACATTTTATTTTCTTTCTGCAAATTAAAGCACATCTTGCACGTGGTTACTGTCACAGTAGTTTGGTCAAAGGTGAAAAGGTATTATGTCCATCTGACTTCAGGGAAGCAGTATTTGATTTCTGCACATAATATATGAAGGCATATTTGCATGTGACATGCAAACATCCGCATTCCCAGGACCTGAATAAATATATATTGCACAAAAGTGGCAGATTTACTCATTCAGGAGTTTTTATTTTCTGATGACAGTGCACTCATTACTCATTCAATTTACAACTGATTATTTCGCTCATGCAGTCAAATCATTTTGGTTTTACAATCAGCCTAAAGAAAACTGAGGTACCTTACCAACCTGTGCCAGGGGACAAGTTTGCCCAGTTATTAAAATCAACAATGCTCCTCTCAAGTCCATGGAGAAGTTTTGCCACCTGGGGAGTACACTGTCCCAGAATGCCACAATTGATGATGAGGTTACTCATCACATAGCCAAGATCAACTCTGCATTTGAGACCAGGGTGCTCTGCATTTGGAGTGTTGTTACACCACCTCTGGCACAATTGGGACATCAAAATAAAGCACCAAGATAAATGTCCATCAGTTAGTCATGCTTCAGGTCTTGATGCTGCACTATTAAAGACATCGGGAATATTGCCACTGATTGCAATGAGCACAGGATCAAACCCTGAAACCAGTATTTCAGGGCTGGTAGAAGTAGATTTCACCATATAGGCAGCAATAATAGTTTTACATAGAAAATAGCTAGTTCCACCAGTTTCTGCAATTTTGAAATATTAATACAGCTGTCAATTATCTAGCAAACTAAATATTTTTTACATTTACACCCCTACAATCATAAAGAGACTACATTTGATGGAGGTTTCACTTGAGGTTTCTTGACTCAATAGGCCTCTGAAGATTTCACCAACTTCTTATTCTTAGTTTTAGATCCACTTTGAAGTGACTAGTAATTAATGTACATTTTTAACAGTGTTTTAATAATGGGTGAGCCCAGTGACTTGGCAGCATTTCTATCACCTATAACATAAGCAGCACAGATTTTGCAACAACCAGGGGTGTTCCCATCTTACAGAGAGGCAGATTTTAAATAAGTAAAAACGCCGGGTTGAGGAAGTGATAAAGCCCAATAATTAAACAACACTTAGCTCTTCTATGGTGCTTTTCATCTGTAGATTTCAAAGTGCTTTACAAGAGAGGGAAAGTATCATCTCCTTTTTAAGATGGGGAAACTGAGGCATGGAGATTAAATGACTTGCCAAAGTTCACATAGCAGGTAAGGGCAAAGCTAAGAAAGGGACCTGCTAGCACAAGCATGTACTTAAACAGTAAAGCAAATGAAGTTATCTGCATTCCATCAACTGCTGTAGCTTATGGTTACACATAGGCACAAGTCCAAACCAAGCATCTAAACTAATTCTCTGACTGCTAATAAAACAAACAAACAAAATTCACAGCTTCACATTAACTAGTATTATCCTTTAAGCATTTCCTATTTTTGTGCTGAAGTTACACTACCAAACACTAGGTTTAAACATATGGACAAGCTCCATCATGAGACCTTTAATCCTGCATCCCCTTCCCCTAGTATATAGTAAAATTTTCTAAAATTATTTATTACAAGGTTCAGCCGTGTCCTGTCTGTCTAGAGAAACCACAGACCTTGCTAACAAGAACTGTATTTAAACATGGCTTTTGCTAAAACAGATTCAATCTCTGATTACACATGTACAGAAATCAAGCAAATAGGTAGAATCGTTAAAATAAAATTAACCTTCAACAACAACAGAAAATCTTATAGCTGAAAAGAGAGCTATTCAGATGCCAAGATGTTCTATTGTTCCTTGGAATCCGAACTGAAAGAAATACCAAGCTTCAGCTAAAATCCTGCAGACACCAGCAATTTGATTTGTTAAGAAGTGAAAGTTGAATAAAAGATATTGATGTTTATGTAGCACAAACACTGATTTCCTAAAGACTTCCACAGGAAAAATATTTACTTTGTGTTTGAATATCACATATCTTAACAAAAAATGTAAATATCCCTCTTTTCTTCATGTTTACCCTGCTTTGCTGTCTCACTGTTTGAACCCCTATGCACTTTTCATCTATGTTTTGGACATGTCCATAGCTTCATCTCTTCCATTCACGTCACTGCTACTGGTCCTCCGAACGACTGCAGTGCTTGCTGAAGAGAAACAACATGCTCATATCACAGCCATCCTCCTATGCACCTGGTCTACTGTCCTGGAGATCCAATATTCGCTATTTCCTCCATCATGGTTACAAAACTGTGTCATCTTTCAATTTTTTTTCCCTTTTTTTTGGGGGGGTGGGTGACAAACATTTGGCAGAAGAGAATGTTTGTCTGTTTGCAGTCAAAACTTGAAGCCTTCATCTGGATGCTCTAGGCCGACAACACTATGATGCAACAACCGCTTATACAGGCTAAAATCTTCATTCTTGAGCTCCCACCTCAAATCCAGGATTGATATGATCTGGATAGCAAGCTCTCTCCCTACCAACATGCTTTAAAGAAAATCATCACTACCACTGGTCCAATTACACTGAGATCAAATACAAGCATGTCCAAGCTAGAAGTGTATGTAAGCATATTACTTTATGCCTCACATCCACTGAGGCTTTTCCCCTCTCAGCTAGTATAGGTTCGATCTTACTGAATTGGGAAGCACAGGTGGACAATCCAGTTCAGACAGAACCCGCCCAAATCTTTACCATGCCTGAACAGAACAGAAAGTCAAATTTAACATTGTGGAAGCTTCCAAAGCACAGGGATTTCCTTCAACACTCATAATGGAAAGTGAGCCCAGTCACTCTGTGTTTTTCCCCTATGCATTCCCTTTCCTGCAGGCTTTGCCAAACTAGGCCTGAAGTACATCGTATCAGATCAAAATGAAAAACAAACAATGGCCATGATTCTAATTTAAACCATAACCTCTTTCCACCATTCTGTCAGTGTAAAGGGGCTAAGTTTAAATAAGACTCCAGCCCTGTATTTCCAAATTCTGCTTTGCAGTGACCACTGAGACCATTTTTTGCCCTGCACCATCCTCACCTCAAGTCTTTCATAAACCCTGAAATCCTCACTCCCTTTGGCTACTCTCCTTCTCTATAGTACAGGCATACTTCAGAAGGTGGCTTGCTCTACCTCTCCCATCCTCTCTGGTGGAAGGTGGTTTTCTTTCATATACTCCCGGGAATGACAGCAGCAACTGGGTGGTGGGAGTCTTCTCCTGGTATCTCCAATTCCAACAAAGTTAAATCTATTGATATTTTTGGTCTGGCACCTGATTTTTAGATTTCATTGGAAAGTGCACGTATTGCAGGCCAAAGATTTCAGAAGACTCAAAATCACTGCAGAGACCATAAAATTGCAGGTATCCACAGGGCAGTGCAATGCGATAGATAAAATATGCATGCGACTGCGTCACCCTCTTGTGGCTGGCCCATGGATGGTAGCATACAGACTTTTATCCTGGTAACTATTAGTGCAGCAATGAAGACTAGCATTGGGTAACAGCCCAAATCCTGTTACAGGGCTTGAAGATAAATAATATTATTTATAGGATAGTCTGAAGTCAACTGAGCCACAGTAACACTGTCAATATTTGATGTATGTTCATGCACGGTAAGTGGATATAAGGATTATGTTTTTCTAGCAATGTCAACTTTCTTGCTATGACCTCGATACATGAACACAGGTGTTCCTGTGATTCTGTTTCCAAACTGCAATTTTTTTTTCTGTGTATGGTGCTGTAAGAATTTAAAATGCACTGGCAGGGAATGTAACTGAGTCATCGGAGGCAATAATAAATATTTCACAATGCCCAGCAGGGTGCTAGGCACATTACAACACAACACTGCCCTTAATCTCAATAGCTTTCTTTCCAATTTTAGACAGACAATGACAGAACTAAGAGAGCAATGAAACAACAGGGTTGGCGTGTGGAAGGGCACACAGAGGTTCCCACTATAAAGATTACATGGGTATTCAGAGAAAGCATGTAAATAAAGGTATTTGAATGTGTAGATGATAATGACCTTGTGTGCCAGCTCAAGAAGGATGTTCCATGCATAGGGGGGTGGCACCGAGAAGATTGTGGGAGAGATGGACAGAAGGAGAACTGAGGCTGGTATCACTGAGAAGAGGGGGAGGCAACACCGAGACAAAGCTGGATAAGCAAATGGGATTGGAGTTATGTAGGACCCTGAAAGGGAGGATAAGCAGTTTATATTTGAGGAGAGGGAGTGACAGTCAGACCATGTCTACACTTGCACTTATGTCACCAAAACTTTTGTTGCTCAGGGGTGTGAAAAACAGAGGTGATGTCCAGGGGAGCCAGAAGCCTCAGGGTGGGTGCCCTTGCTGGACTATAGAGGGGGAATATACAGGTGCAGTTGCCCTGAACTGTGACAGTCAGATCCCCAGGCAAGGAAGAAGATCATACAAACCACAGCTGCTAAGAACTAGTAGAGGACTCTGTATGCCTCAGATACATCAGTGGGGAGGAAGAAGTTGCAGTAGTGAAGAAAGGGGAAGATTAGAGCCTGTACATAAGTTTGAGCAGTAAAGATGAAGCAGGTTGGATACTTAGAAGGTTTGTGGAGGATGATGCAGCAGGTTTCAATGGACATGTGGGGTGAAGGAGAGAGAGGAACCGAAGAGGAACCCCAGAAAGGCCTGTGTGATAGAAAGGATAGTGTTATCAACAATGAGAGTGACTAGGGCAAGTCAAGAGGGTTTTAAAAGGAAACAGAGGATTTCACTTTTGGTTATGTGAGGTTTAAGTTGTCAGTGAGCCATCTAGGAATAAGTATCACAAGACAGGCTGCAATGCAGAACAACATGGAGGGAAACAAGTCAGGCGTGAAGAAGTAGACTTGTGAGCAGTCAGTATAGAAACAGTAGCTGAAACCATGTTAGCAGTAATGTGGTGTAGAGAAAGAAGAGGTGATCAGAGTGCCAAATGGAATCTTCATGGATGGCAAGAAAGGAGAATGGCAAGAACTTGCCAAAGCAGTGGCTGCAGAAACAGCTAAAGAGGGGCAGAAAAAGAACCAGGAGGAGGAGGAGGGAGTGTTCAGTGTTAAAAGCCGGGGAGGCCAAGGAGAAGGACAAAGTAGTACAGGCCCCGGGATATGCCCATAAAAAGGTCATTTAAAAAAAAAACTGGTGAGAATGGGTTGAGTGAAATGGAAAGGTCAGCAGCTAGACTGAAGATCAAGAAGAGTTTTGCTCACATTTAGAAGGATGAGTGGGAAGAAAAAGTAGTGTTGAAAACAGAACCCTGAAGTCAGGTAGCAAGTATATGAAGGAAGAAGCAAGTTTTAGCGTAGCTACTTTGCTTTAAGGTGTGAATATATTTGCCTTCATATGTCAGGTTAACATCATGAGAGCCTAAAACATTTCAACAAAACAAAACCCCACACTTTTACAGTTCATCATTAAAACTTCATTCACCTTCTCACCCCTCTCAAGAGAAAAGGTTTCTGGCCACATCCCTTTTATATGCCATATTATGATTTCCTCTCTCAATGTCCCGTAATACTGAGGCCTGAAACAACCTAGTGACCAGTTTAAAAAAAAAAAAAAAAAAAAAAAGGTTCTGTGTTTTACTTCCATACTTTGTAGTAGGTGGTTGACATGAACAATAATACTCATTATTTCCTGCAATTATTACCAGATTTCACACCCTTTCCTCTCAGCTACCCTTTCCCTTCCTCAACAACAAACTTTTCTGCACTCATAGCTGGTTTCCTTCCTTGCTGGAGATCTATACAGAGCAGATGCTCTTTGGGTTTCTGGTTGTGTCTTGAAAATTCCAATTCCTCCTTACGTTGCCCAAGGAAAGATTTTTACTTTTATTTGTGATATAACTTAGTCCAAATCCTTTCATTTGTTTAAGGAAAATAATTCACAGGAAGATTAGGGAGTTTTTATATGGACACTATAAATGCACCTCTATAGCATGCCACTGTGTTCAATAGCTGGATCACAACTGAACACAATAGCAAGACCCAGAATAGCTAGCCGGCCAAATTATGCAAACAACTGATTAAAGCAACTACCAAAATATCAGAGACAGAGGCCCAATACACTTCCTGCCTCACATGACTTTTTCCTTTTACTCATTAAGCTAGACACAATACCCTGTCCAGAGCTTGCTTGGCAGCCAATAGACACTTGGTATTTGTTAAAATAATTAGTAAAACTCTCCCCTTCTAAAATGTGATCCTAATTTACATCTTTACAGACATGTGACCTCATTCAGAGTCAAAGGTTGGTTCTTTTCACTAAGTCTTTACTAAATTTTGGCAAAATGCCACAATTTCCCCATCACGAGTAATAATGTTGTACCTTGGTGGATACTGAAGGCCAAACTCTCACCCTTTCTCAGTAAAGGAGGTTTTATTTTAATCACTGACTTCTTGATAAAATCAGGATGGTAAAATATTTATCATCCTTTTGATGATACAAGAAGTGATTTTTGGAGGATGATTAATTTCATCCATGGGAATGTGGTTTCCATTATTTTAAATGCACTAACCAGAAGAGACAGGCTTTTCCACCCTTTTCTTAATACTACAGTACTTTGCATTTCTATGATGTCCTCAATCCATAGATCTTCCAGTAATTTACAAACAAGGAACCACAGAGTGCCACTGATTTTTAATTACAGCTCGAGATTAACTCCCATATGGAGCTCTGTTTTTTAAAAACACCAAGGGTAGGATACAGGTCAAGGAATTAAGTATTATCTCCATTTTACAGATGGGGGCAGACTGTGGCACAGAGAATAAGTGTGTGACCATGATCATATCAAAAAGTCGGTGGCAGAGCCAGAAGGAATATCCCAATCTCCTGAATTCCAGTTCTTGGTTACAAAAAGACCATTTTTCCCTCAATAAATCCATCAAGTCACTAAAGGTACATCTACATGACCAAAGAAAAAAGAAAAAAAAAATCACAGCAGAGAGTCTCAGAGCCCAGGTGTCACGGAGTGTGGGGGAGTCAGGCCCTGCACCCCTCTTCCTGGGACTCACAGTGACTCTCAGCCAGCCAGTAAAACAGAAGGTTTATTGAACAACAGGAGCACAGGCTACAGCAGAGCTCGTGTTCAGAGCCAGGACCTCTCAATCTGGCCCTTCTGGGGGTTCAGGGTGCTTGGATCCCAGCATAGGATCCCCTGAACTCCCACCACCCAGCCCCAAATTGAAACTGACCCCCCCTCTCCACTCGTCTCTCTCCTTTGTCTTGTTGAACTCCCCTCCCCCTGCCTAGCTCAGGTTACAGGCTGAATACCTGTCCCTCACCTAAAGTCCTCCCCGGCTCTCCCAACCCCCACACAGACAGCCCCTACTCCATCACACCAGGTTGATAGGGTTGCCAGGCATCTGGTTTTTGACCTGAACGCCCAGTTGAAAAGGGACCCTGGCGGCTCCAGCCAGCACCGCTGACCAGGTGCTAAAAGTCTGGTCAGCACTACAGTGAGACTAAGGCAGGCTCCCTGCCTGCCCGGGCTCCACGCAGCTTCTGGAAGCAGCTAGCATGTAGTTTTGGCTTGGGGAGCAGCCATGGGGGCTCTGCGTGCTGCCCCACCCAGAGTGGGGTCTCCAGCTCTGCAGCTCCCAGAGCCTGTATGGCTGTTCTTGTGTTCAGAGATGTTCCAGTCAGGAAGTCCTCAGGGTGAAAGGAGATGAGACAGTCCAAGGGACAATAGGGATAAGATGAGCTGATGTTTGACTCAAAGGTAAGATAAGGTTTGTGGCCTGTGGAGAAAGAGTTAGAGGGTCTGTCTGTTGCACAGCCCAGAACTAGGGTATGAGGAAGTGAGAAAAGCTTATGGGAATGCTGTAAGTTTCAGGTTCAGATCAGAGGTTCCACCAAGGTTTGTTTTTTTCAGAAGCAAGCAGCTCAGTCATCTGTAGAGATCACTTCGGATACATTTCAGTTTCTTGGTAATTTTAGAGTATTAATCAATTTAAATAAAAAAACATTCTGACTTACAGAAATAACTTAACAAAAAGTTCCCCATATTACAACACACTAGTTAAGTCAAAAGCTCAAGCTTCCTAATACGAAATTATTTGTGAAGAAAATCTTGCAAGAAACAGGCATCTTCAAACCACTGCATAATATATTGGAATAAAAAGCCCTCTCACCAAATACTCCCCTTTGTGATGTTCTCTGAATTAGCTATGCAAGATTGGGATGTTGTTATTATTTACTACACTGAGCCAAATACACTGTTCTAAGATTGGCAAATAATTGCAAGATTGTTTGACCTGGGCGACCATTTTGATTGTCTGATTTTAATATTTACTTTAAGTAACTGATGTTACTGCAGATCACCCAACTCCAGCAAAACTTACCATTTGATGCCAAGTTATTTTCCAGCACAATTTTCTACCCCACGCTAAATTTTGCAATAGCAACAGAAAGACAAGATGCAAAAGGTTAATAAGTGTCAACTACACTCTTGACTAGACTTTGCATTCTACAACAGTTCCGTGGGCAGCTTCTCTCTTGCAAACCAGACTAGTAGCGGGGTTTATTGGTAGACTTTTAATTTTGTTCCATTTGTATCTCACAAACTGGTGAAAAGAAGTTTCATCTCAATTTTTACTAGTAAAGTACAGTGATAGAGACTCCAATGCTGCCCTGGGTGCTTACACTTTAAGCCCTTGATTCAGCAAACATTTATGTAAGTGTGTAACTTTACTCATGAATAGTCATATAGAAGTCAATGGAACTACTCATTTCAATAAAGTTGTAGTTGCATCGGTGTTTGCAAAGACTGGGGCCCATGGCTTCAAGCCTGTTAGATGTTGAACCCAGGGTGCTCTAAGTAAGAAACTTGCAATCTAAAGCCAGTTTTTAAAATCATCATCATCATGGGCAGCCCTTCAATTCGAGGATAATCTCTATCACAGATTTACATATGGGTCCTGAGATGACTCAGGAGTCTGATCCTGGAACCACAGAGCCACCCGCAGTAGGTACAGACATTTCCTGACAGGCCAGCGGCCTGCTGGGAGAGAGTTCTTTCTTTTTCCTTCCCTCTCTCTCTTTTCAGCTTTGAGGGCAAGACGCTTCTCCTCAAAGCAGAACACTGCCTGATACAGGATGTGGTGCCATCAGCAGTGCAAGAAGGCCAATACACTCCAGTACACCGTACCAGCAAGCTATTTATAGCCGGTACGGCGTACCAGAAAGATACAGCAGCAGCCCCCCCCCCGCCGAAGGAGGGATGGGGCTGGGAGTTCTGCTCCTTTCCCCACTGCACCACCCAGCAGGGAAAGGAGCAGAACAACCAGCCCTGCCCCGTCCTTCCAAGGAGCTGCATCTCCGTCTGTGTACTACAGCAGCAGCCCCACCGGAGGAGAGGGCTGGGGGGGTACGACTGGGAGGGGCAGCAGTGGGGAAAGGAGCAGAACGCTGGCAGCTCCTCCAGCGGCTGTACCACCCCCAGCCTCGCCCCACCAGCTCTGTCCTCTGGCGGGGATGCTGCTATGGTACACAGAGGGAGGATGGAGATGCAGTTCTGTGGAAGGGCAGGGGGCGGGGGTGGGGGTAGGGGTTCTGCTCATTTCCCTGCTGTGGTTCCCAGGAGAGCCCTGTCCCGAAGTCTCCAGTGCAGCAGGAGGAGGACAGGGAGATCATGGGGGCCCCAGGCTGGAGGAGTCGCATGGAGGGTCACATGGGTGGGAAGGTCACGTGCCCGCCTTAGCTAGTGGCCTCCCACCCCCACCGGTATGAAATGGATTTTACTTGCACCACTGTGCACCATTGGGCTGGGTTGGTGGCTTGCTACTCCACATCAGTATGTGAGGTCCACATCAGTTTTCTTGAGATACACTTTCAGTGGGTCTTTGTAGCGTTTCCTGTGACCATCATGGGCTCTCTGACCATGAGCGAACTGAGAGTAGACGACTGTTTTGGGAGGTGAGAGTAATTGTAATAAATAATTCCTTTTGTAATCTGCCTCCAGTTACCATAAATCATTGGCTTCTTATAAGATCTTGCAATTTTATAGCTCAGGGAGGTCTCATTGTTTTTCTTTCAGTGACAGATACAACTTCACAGACTCATTTTTCTGGTCCTAAAGGGAAAAAAAAATGATGAGTCTGTAAAAGGAGAGCGAAGGCAGTACAATAGCTGGCGTATCAGTGCTGTGATCTCATGAAACCTGACAATGGTGAATTCAAACTGAAGCCCCTCAGAGGCAAGGAGGGGTGAAAGCCAATACATCAAGCCAGCTGGATTTCAGTTAGAGAGACTGCTGTACAACCAACTATTTCTGCACTCCCTACTTAATGGAGTCAAACTGCTGATTGGCACACTTTAATCATGTGTGACCTGGAAAAACTGGTGACCTGACCCACCACAGGGAAAACATACTTGTATCAAATCTAAGGTTTCCGTGAGTCTCTTGGCTACATGGTGCAAGTAAGAATATATCTAAAGTCTTCCTGTAATTTCTTGATGTAAAAACTGGTATCAAATTAGTCATCAGGAGGAGAGCAGTGTAACATCTAGTGAATACAGAAGAAAATTATTTGTATGACAGATCTACACACACACACACGCGCGCGCGCAACCCCCCCACCCCCATTATTAGGTATATTGGAAATTAAACAACAGAAAAACAATTTTAAATAATATTACATGTGAAGCACAAGCTGGAAAACACTAGAAAGCTGAAAATTAAGGAGGAGGAAAATTAAGGAGGAGGTTAATTTGTGCCAGTTTCTGTTCTAGCCCCTCCTCTTCCACATGCTTGTGTTTCAGAACATTTACTACCTTTTAGGCTAAAATTTGTGGATACTTGGCCTAAGCCTAGAGAAATCGGAGCAAAAATCTGTTTAGCCATTTGGTAGTGATGAGAAAGTAAAAATACATTAACTCCCCACTGTGAAAATTCTGACTTTAAAAAAAAATTAAGTCACAAGGGTAACACAAACTCTGATACATCAGACATGAGTAACTAACAAGTTTTTTTAAATATAGCAAAGAAGTTTTGATTGTATTAGTAGAGAATGCTCAACACTGTTCAGTCCTCATTATTACAAAGTCATTTATAGAGACCCTTGCCAAGGAGCTCAGGATTCTGTATAACAGAACAAGACCATAATAAAATAGCACACTTAAAATACAAACTAACACTTAAATGAGAAAATAGGAGAAAAACTTTTAAAGAATGAATGAGACAGACTGAAGGAGAAGAAATAAATACAGGGTCAATGATCCCTTTAAAATTATGGCTTTCAGATACCTTTCTTTTCCATGTGGTGGATGGCAAATTGAGAAGTATTTGAGAATGGAAGAGTATCACTGTAAGTTCAGGGCTTAAACTTCCACAAAGAACAAGACAGTGTTCCTACTTCAAGGAGTTACCAGCTAACAATGCACGGTAACTTGCCCAGACATTGCTAGCAAATCAGAAAAAAAAAGTTTCAGGAGACTTGATCAAAGGGCAGATTCTTCACTTAACACAATCAGATGTGCCCCTACCAACAAGTTATAGACAGACAACTGTTGAGCCTACATTTAAGAAGTTTTAGACTTAACTGCTTACAAATGCTAATGTCATGTATCTATATGGATACTTTAGGAGGCATCTATTGCATAAGTTATACCATCAAGAAAAATGCAAAGATTTTGCCAGTTCCTCGCTCACTATACATTAAGCTTTACAATGTAGAACACACTGAATTTTTGCATTATGTTCTTATAAAACTTTTCTACCTGATTATACTTAAGATTCCAATAATTGGAAGGCCTCAGTAGAAGGTTGTTTTGTTTTTATTCTACCACATCTTTTAAAACCCAGCTGACCCAAAGAGCAGGAGGCAAGGCTAGCAGTAGCCCGAAAGGCGAGACATGGCAGTCATGCAAGCAAAAAAACCTGATGGTGTACAGTTAGAAGAGCACAGTCTGGAAAAGGTGCACTTGGGAATATGCTCTGCTTTGCCATCATGCTGCAGTTCTTCAAAGGAACAGGAGAAACTCCACAAGATGGCGGAAGAGCCAGCCTGTGACAGAGTGCAGGGTGCAAACAGGTGAACCTGCACTGTGACCACTCAGATATTAATTAGTTCTCCTGGAGAAAGCTGATGGGGGGTAATTAGTCAATCAGACTGCCTGGGTGAGCCAATTACCTCATCGGCCCAGAGCTGACAGAGGCACAGGGAGGACAAGAAAGGGAAAGAGCGGGGAACAGGGCTAGCTGAGCCTAGCCACTCAGAGTACAGAGACCTCTGCTCCTCTCAGTCCCTTGTGAGAGGGCCAAAAGCTAGGTTAACACTGTAAATGGCCTGTTGCACAGGGCTTGTTGTGAAAAGGGTGGAGGGGACTTAAAATAAAAGGACACGGTGAAGGCACAACCATGGAAGTCTGTTCAGTTTCAGCAGGGAGGAAGCAGGAGAGGAGCAATGCCCTGTGAGACACCTCAGGTCTAATGGTGGTCAAGGTTCTGTTTGTGGGGGGGGGAAAAACCACAAATGTTATCCTAAAGACTCCAGGCACCTGACATGCCAAAATGTTACATCATACCTAGAGAATGTGCAATTTTCATAATATGACCCTTCCTCTTTCAGACAGTTTTTCAGCAGCAAAATAAGTAACAATGTTGACATTTAAGTTGTCATCACTGGGCTTCAGAGTTAACACTCCCTGAAACAGAGTGTGCTAAGTAGGTCACACCTTCCACTATTATTGTCTACAAACTCAAGCCCACATCTTTGTACCAGCTTTCACCCAGATCACATTTTAAAAATTATCTTCACAACCATAATGCCCAGGTATTTAATTTTTCTGGATGTCAAGAGGAATGTCACCTAGGAAAAGTATCTAATGGTTTGGCTGTCACAAGCTGGCCCTCTCCACACACACCGGTGGGGTGGGGGTTTAATCTCATGCTTTTTTTTAAGCCTGTCCTGCACTCTAATGTAAAACAACAACAAAAAATAGGTCCTATATTCTTTCCCTCCCCTTCGTCTGCTGCATCTTTCCTTCATTTCACTAGCAGCCCAATCCAATTCTTACTCTCAGTGGAAAAATTCCCCTCTGACTGAAGCAAGAGCTGGATCACACCACAAGATGGAGAATTCAGCATACATCCAGCTTTGCCTCCTCCTGCAGCCCACTTTTCTGGATGTTCTGGCTGTAACTAAAGCCTTTCCAGATGCATCAAGTCATAATGTGGCAAGCTAAGGAGGCAGCTACTTATCCATTCTATCCCCAAGTCAATAGAAGGTGAAGAGATTGTGACCCAAAATTGGGCCAGTTAGTAAGCTTAGGGAGGACTAATGACCCATCAGAGTTTGGCAGAAAGCAACACGTTTATTATACTGATAGCTAAGCTCAAAAGAAGGGGTAGGGGTGTCACACTCTCATACTCACGCTCCCAGGACAGGCATAGAACTGGAGATGTCAGGATCCTTCAAGGTAAGTGTCCCACAGCGCAGTGATGGACGATGCAGTGAAGGTAAGTCTTCCTGAGGCACGATGAAATGCAATGCGGCAAACCATTGGCCAGGCGGTCCGGGCAAAGGGCCTTCACGGGAGGTACAATCTTGTGAGTGCACTCCTGAGCACATGGCCCCTTCTCCTTTTAAGGACCTGCTCCTATGCCCTGCAACTAGAGATGACTTAGCAGCATTTGGTTGGTCACACTCCTCCTCGGACAGTGTCCATGCATTGGGTGTGTGATCGCTGCCTAATCAGAGTGCCAGACATCTTGTCTACTTGGGAGCGCTTTTGATCTTCCAGCTGCTCAAGCAGCCCATTCATTCCACAAGCATTCCAGGAAGGAGTGGGAGGGGGAAAGCCACTTCACAGGTATTCAAAGAGAGAGAGAGAGGAAACAAAAGGTGGGGGCGAAGGTGTAACAGACCTTTTGAGCATACAGGTTATATATAGCATACAGATCACTGTTGCTCCTACAGATATATGCTCTATTACAGAGACTCAAGCGACTTGACAAATTTGACAGGGTTAATTGTCTTCTGTGGTGTTAGAGTTCCAATTCATCCTGTTTTATACAAAAATCCATCTCCAATTTTTCTTGTTCTTAAAACCAATTTACTTCTTGCAAATAAATAGCTCAGTTGAGCCAACAGAAGTCTGCAGCAAGACACAAGATCCATATTAAAAGTGTGAATGGTCCTCCCCATCATGAGCTGAGACTAACTTCAAGGCCAGTATCTTTTCCTATATCAGCAGCAAACACTTAATCTGGGTTGAACCCTGGATACATACAAGAGCAAAAAGGAGAACAGACAAACAGGAAACACTCAGTAACAAGAACAGCTGAGGAGTCTAAAGTCAGACTGAGCCAAATGATTTAATGAAGTGAGTAAATATTGTGGTTGCCTAGAGAGCAATTCAACTACAGAAAGGAGAGCAAAGTTACAATGAGCAGGAAAATGAAGTTATGACAGAAATAAGCACACTTAGCTGATCATTTTGTTTTCTCTATACTCCATTCACCAATTCATTATGGCAGAGCCTCTCAACATTTAAAGCAAGGTAAAGTCAGGTTTATTAATCATTTCAAACTTATAGTTATATTGCAGTTGTTTAAAGAAGCTGTTGTTCATATACAAACAGAAACTGAAGCTATGGAAGTAACTGTCAGAAGAAAGATGTCGCAGAAGGCAACTCCAGAGTAAAAGGAAGTCAAAGACCCTGACAAGGCCCGTCTACATTAGAAGTACAACAAAACATAGCTGAGCCAGCACCCCATGGTTGCTTTGTAGAAAAGCTACAATGTGTCAACAAGCTTGAGAGTCCACACTTGCTGCAATGCCTAGCCATTTTCGTATCTGTGCATTCTGGAAAACCATCCCACGTTGCCTCAGAATGGGGCAGTGTCCAGAAAACATGCACTTAGAACACCGTGTGGGGTGGTGCACACTGTGTTGTCCTACTGCACAGAGAAATACAAGGAAAGAAGACCAGTCAATCTGTTACATGGGCAGTCAGGCACAATTAAGAAGTCCTGTTTAGACAGCAAAATAGGTATTGAATGAGGAAGACAATTGCAAATATGAAGCTGTTGGCTGACACAGATACTAAACAAGTATTATCAGCAGGGGTGGCCAATCTGTGGCTCCAGAGCCACATGCAGCTCTTCAGAAGTTACTATGCGGCTCCTTGTATAGGCACCAACTCTGGGGCTGGAGCTACAGGCACCAACTTTCCAATGTGCCGGGGGGTGCTCACTGCTCAACCCCTGGCTCTGCCACTGGTCTTGCCTCCATTCCACTCCTTCCTGCCCCCTCCCCTGAGTCTGCCGTGCCCTCGCTCTCCCACTTCCCCAAGCCTCCTGCATGCCACAAAACAGCTGATCGGGAGGTGCAGAGGGAGACGCTCATCAGCGGGGCTGCGGGTGGGTGGGAGGCACTGGGAACAGGGAGCTGATGAGGGGCTGCTGACGTATTACTGTGGCTCTTTGGCAATGTACATTGGTAAATTCTGGCTCCTTCTCAGGCTCAGGTTGGCCACCCCGGTTTAGAGCCTGTTGTACAATTAACAGGTAACAATTTGGGTAAAAGCTGTAATGCAGGCAGGGCATGAGAGAAAAGAACGAAGATCAATTCAGAAAGAGATAGAGAAGAGAAACTGAATAAAATACAAAAAAGAGGGCATGAAAAAATAAGCAAGAGGTAGAAAAGAAGGTTATCGGGAAAAGTGCAGCAACAGACTGCTTTCCACTACTATCTTACTAGGATGTAAAAATACCATTTGAAAATGGACATTCTCTTCTCTTGCACTCAAACAAGTGACACAAAGAGAGAAAATGGAAGTCAGGGACAACTAGCAATAACTGTGGGCAGACATTTTAGTAATACTCCTTGAGACCAATGAAAGGTAGGAACCATATAGGTAGGTAGATTAGACCAGGTAGGAAGACTAATGACAACAGCAGACAGGCAGCATGGCCTGTCTATGCAGGGCGAGCATCTTCTCTCACATTTCATCAGACTGCAGTTTGGCCCTGGCACAGAGCCCACCACTGGAGTGAAGATGAGCTGTTACATGTATGCACAGGCTTTTAAAGTAAAAGATAAAATTGAAAAAGGTTAATTATGGATCAAGGCAAAACATATACTTATTAAACGCACAGCAAAAGGTATTTAAGAGGCAGGAGGTTAAAAGCCCCATGAAGTATCAGGGCTTGGAAAGAGGACTTATTTTCTGAAAGTACCACTTCTCAGGTGATCCAAGAAAAAGTTAACAGCCTATTGATGACAGAAATCTGAATCACCAGGAAGACAGTACCTTAGGTTTCAGAAAAGACAAACTCGCCCTTTTGCTCTCAGTTTTCCAGGACAGGAGTAGATCTATTTTCTGCATGTGTTAGTGTGGCATAGTGGTGCATATAGAACAGAAGTAGATAGTTAGGAATGCACTCTACTGCTGGATAGGACAGTTTAAGGTCATCTTGGGGTCCAGATCTCATTCTCTTCCTTCAACTACCCCATTAGGAAAAGATTGAAATGCATGAGAAATTACATACACAGTACTAGACTCAGGCCCCCCACCCCTCCCAGGGTCCTTTGTCTCAGGTTCACAGGCTCTTTTGGTTCTTCTGTGTTTACAAACCAGGACTCCAATACCACTTGAAAAGCATGTCCAATGAATTTGGTGGGGGGTTGGAGGTAGGACATCAAGTGAACGGCTCCTGCATTGTCTCTTAAGTGTTAGCCATTCACCTGCCATCTGAAGCCATTATACCCTTTCCTGTCTAAGTGCAGACATCTTGAATTAACCCCATCCTTTCATACAGTAAACAAACAGAACATATGGTATTCATAAATTTAAGAAGGTGAGTACTCCCAAGGTCAAGGCAGGTTGAAGTTATACATGGGATTAGCTACGTGGTGATTCAGGGATGTTGTGTCCAAGGTGCTGAAGATGCCACCCAAGAGTTCAGGGAATGCATTAGGAGGTCTCCGTTATTTACTCAAATATTGAAAAGTGAAGTGAAAGACAAGAACTCCAACTGCAAGTCACCTTAAGCTTCTGACTTGCAGATATTCAGCACACTAAACTTCATCAAGAAAACTAACACCTCATAGTCCTACATTATGTTCTTTCTAACCACCTTTGACCTCATAGCTGGTTGACTGAAAGAGGAAGATTGATGTCCCAGCTTCCCAGTGACATTCTGCGGAACTCTCAGGAAGATGAACGCAAATGTAGCAACACAACTACCATCAATATTGTAATCAACCAGAAACAATATGGACAATTTTTGGTTTTTAAAACAGGTTTGGCAGCTCTCTGGCATGCTGCTGCATTACATCAAAATAACACATGCAAGGCACTTGTTCACCTCACAACTAACCTGGCCAGTCTCCTATTCTTTCTCCCTCCCCAACATTCTCCTCAAAATATACAAACTCATAGCGAAGGAATTTTAGATGTTTAAAATCACAGAATCTCATCTTTAAAGTGACAGTGACAATTTTAAAAAGTCCTTTCTGTCTGAAAGTGTTTTGCTCAATATTGTTACAAGAACTGAAAGATTTTTTTCCTTATTTTTTCCAATTTGTTTACTTTGTGGTTTTGATAGCACTTTCTGCATGCTCATTTCCACTGTCTCCCCCATAGTACAGAGTCAGTTTCCTTGCTATTTGTGAGAGTCTTTTCATAATAAAAAGGAAAATTTGTCAAACCATGAAGTTGGCAGGGAGTTCAGGAGCAGTGAAGCTAATTTTGAACTCAGTTTTGGAAACTAAATAATTTAAGTCTCTTTCCTAAGATTTTCATCAGCATGCTAGCAGCCTTAAAAAAAGCAATTAACAACTAAAGTGTCAGTGATACACAGTATATTTTGGATGCTGCCTTCCCATTTGCTGTATGTATTTAATATAGACCTTAAAATCCTGGTCTGCAGCTGGCTAATCCAGCCTTATAACCAAGTAGCTAAGTAGCATTCCCATTGTGGAGGCCAAGAATTAATTAATGAAGTTCAAACAAGTAGGAGACCTAATCACAATCTTAACACAGCCATAACCTCAATGTGCCAAACAACCAAGGAGTCACAAATAGGCTCATTTTATAGTAAGGCCATGCCTGCCCTCCTATGCCATTTTTCTGCTTTTCTTTTTGGCTCAATGTCTTCCAAGCATTGTAAAAACATAACAGGCTATATCATGATAAGAGGTTGACCAAACACAAATCGGTCTTTTTTAAAGGAAACACAGATTTTTAAGAATATTTGTACGGAAATTCTGTGTAGATTAAAATAAAATGAGTACCAAAAAAAATGTATCATTCTAACTATAGACATTAAAGAGTGGACAGAAAGGCAGGCTATTAATAGCCAAAATAAATTTTTCTTATTTGAAGTGTTCCAAGGAGTTGTACTCTGAATAGGAATTCAGAAAAAAAACTCTTTTAAAGATGAAATGCCCATTTTATAGTCCCAATAAGGCACTTCAAACTGTGCTGTTTAACACACACTGTCAATGTATTGGAAGCACTTGGCATCTAATGCTTCACTGCATATTTAAAGTTTGCAGTAGTGTTAAACCACAGTCATAAGAATCTTATTGCTAACTCATTTCATTTATATTTTATTATATTGTTTGGTTTAACATTACAGAACATGTAACTTTAAGTAAACAGTATGGACTACACTTGCACCTTGCAATCAGTCTTCCCTGAGTGAAGGGATACTGGTCAGTTGCACTGCCCCAGAAGCAGAATAGAGACCACAACTTGCTCCCTGGTTCCCCCTTGCTCCAGGAAGGAGAAGTAATCTGCACCAGCACTTATCTTGGAGCAGTTTACTCCCTGCTCTTCACCAGCCTAGTTGGGCTGGCATGCACAACTGGGGGGTGCAGGTGTGTGAAAGAGGAGGGGGAATGACAAGGAGTTGAGCTAAAATCTTTTGGCTAGCGGCTCTCCTCTCTTTTGTTGGTGACCAATTATATGAACTCTGCATAGGGGCCTTACTCCCCTGAAAAAGTGCATTGGCCAGTTCATGATTGAGCCCTAAGGTGTTAAGTGCAGTAAGAAATGCATTTAAAAGGTCTGCATTAATGAAATCACAGAAACTAAGGTTATATAAAGAAATGAGAATAGAGTATGGATATTTCAGTGTCTTGAAGTAGATCTCAATTATCTAAGCTTTTTATAGAAAAGTAGATGTGACTTGGATACAGTTTATAAGAGCAGCAAACTTCTATACAGTAAGAGTTCTCTTTGTTAATCAGTTGCTAGCAGAACTCAAGGTTAAGCTAAAAGGATACAGTGTTTGACTTGTGTGTTTGAATTTTGCTGTGTTTTGTGATAAGAAGCAAATGAAAGTAATTTCTCTGTAGGTTGTGCTTTAGTAACAAATAATTGCAGTGTACGGCTTAAAGGGGTACAGTATCTTCGTAACAAACAGCTTTTATACTAAAACCTTGACATACCACTTATCCTTCTTGAAATACATCCAAAGACAACTCTAAAGTTCACTTTACAAAGATTTAGTGTACTGTGTACACTCATGCACAGTATGTTCATAATCCAAATTCAAACACAGGCTCACTAGAATCCCCGAGGCAGAACTAGAATCCTGATTCTTAAAAAAAGGGGAGAGGGAGAGAGACAGATTGTCCAGATTCTTTCCATATTTTTCTTTTAATCCTTTTAAGCGTGCAGCATTTGGGTGAGAATCATTTATTGTTGTAAAAAGAATAAATGTGTTAGTCTCTAAGGTGCCACAAGTACTCCTGTTCTTTTGGCGGATACAGACTAACATGGCTGCTATCCTGAAACCATTTATTGTTGTAGTATACATAAATATAATGAATGATCTGGCCAAGCATCATCAGGACATCATTTATTTTCTGTTCCTTTCTATATGTAGATGTGCCAATCAACCACCTGCAGGTGCATTAACAAATATATATGCCACCAGCCTAGATCTCACATTAAACTCCATGTCATAGGCTGATGGATAGAGTGCACTGCGTAGAGGACAGTGTGCTTACATATGGGGTGGAGAAAAAAAAAAAAAGTGTAATATATTTAAATACATTCTCAAACCTGGCCCATCCAGGGAGCAGGTTCAACATGGAAACTGGATACTGTGGTAATACTGTAGCAACCAATATCCATGCTAGGGAAAGGGTTTTTTTAAAATATATATATAAAGATAAGATAAAAACAAAACGCAAAGCTCTAACTCATCTACTTGCAAAGCAGCATTTAGGCATAATTGTTGTTTAAGTTGTCACTCAGTCGACATGTGTTTACAACCACAGTTCCCCATACATTCACCACCACCTATTGCTAGTATTTTCCTTTCAGTAAGCAGTGGCTTTTAGCTGACTCCAAATAAGAGCCCCATCCTTCATCACTCAAAGCTCTTATTGAAGTCAGTGGAAGATGTGGATGTGTAAGGAATGCAGGGCTAAGCTCAAAGTGTCTTTACTGGGAAGACAGCTGCAATTTCAGAGTTGCATCTTCTGGGTTTCTGTTTCTGAGAGTGTGGCTACACTTAGCACTTCAAAGCGCAGCCGTGGCAGCGCTTTGAAGCGCTAAGTGTAGTCAAAGCGCCAGCGCTGGGAGAGAGCTCTCCCAGCGCTGTCCGTACTCCACCTCCCTGTGGGGAATAACGGACAGCGCTGGGAGCCGCGCTCCCAGCGCTGGGGCTTTGACCACACTGGCGCTTTGCAGCGCCGCAATTTGCAGCGCTGGAGAGGGTGTGTTTTCACACCCTGCTGCAGCGCTGCAAATTTGTAGGTGTAGCCAAGCCCTAAATTGCTATCTTCAGCGCACAAAAGAATGTGGTTAAAGCTTTGGAGTTCCCTTCATCTGAAGTAGACTAATTCTTCTGGCCAGTATAAGATAGGAGAGGTTTATAGTCTGTATGTATAACTTGAGGTAATAAGATTGTAGCTCCTCGGAAAGGATCACTATTAAAATAAACAAAGATGTTTATACTTCTATATGATTTGCATTACCAAGAAAAAGACTTATTCAAGAGCCCCCAACTCAATTCCTAGTAGAACAGTGTTTTCGTGAACTCCTTTACCTACAGAGAGCCCCTCTAGGAGAATACAAATCAACAAAAGAAAATGAATGGAAGTTTAATAGATCTATAAAGAAACAGTATAAGCTTTACTTCTTTCTATAACTTAATTGCATTGAATGGATTGGGTACTGACAATAAATAATTACAAGTTTTAGCTGTAGACCAAAAGCAGGAATTATAGCATACCTTAGAGGAATATATATACACAAGATAATAAACACCCCAGTATTCCTGTTCAGCACAGAGTGATACCATACTTACACATGATTACACTGAGCGAAAACTCACTCTACTGCCTAGAGAGATGTTTATATTTAGGCTTGGCAGAATTTGATTTTTAATTTCAACAATATCAATTTTTTATTTTTAAGAATGGTCATTTTTAAACTATTTTTTATTTTTACAGTTGCTGGAAATTAAAGGGGAAGGAGGAGTGGGATTATAATTAGGGTAGCACTGACAGTAGGGCTGTGTGGGGCTCCTAGCACAGCCGAGGGACCTGAGTCACCAGGGTGCAAGGTTCAGGGGAGGCTGCAGTCCTGGCCCGGGGAACCTGAGAGACTCCCGAGCAGGACTGCAAGGAGGAGGATGAGCCCCCAGGCACAGGGTGCTGCTGAACAGCTCCTGCCCTGCGAGTGACAGAGGAGCTGCCTGGGGCTCCCTGCAAGGTCCTGCAGCCAGTGACACTCAAGTCATTCCAGGCGCAAAGCATGGGGAAGGCTGCTGTCCCGGTGGGGCAGACCAGAGATCCCTCGCCAGGGCCAAAAAGAGGATTGGGCGTCACCAGCCCTGCGGCAGCCCAGTGAGCCCTCCGCAGCCTTGCAGTCACAGGAAGGAGGCGCAGGTCTATGACAGAAGGGCAGCAGAGGGCTTGCTGGGCTGGTGACGCCTGGCCCCTGCAGATGTAAAGGGTGGCAGGAAAGGCTGCACTCCCGCTGACTGTTACTAATCTACTTTCCCCCTGTCATTTTCAGCGTGTCAGTTGAAGTCAACATTTACACACCCCTCTCAATGTAATCAATCCTCCCAAGCCTGTTTATGTTCTATGCAGAGTTACAGAATTAACAACTGTAGTTTGATAAAAGCAACAAGCTTAATTATAGGAGGAAGTACTATCTTGAAAACAAGTTTTAACAAAACCAACTGGTCAGTGTAACCACTCTGCAGTGCCTACAGTAGTCCAAGGGAGCAAGAGTCAATTTATATATTAATTATTTTGAAGTAACAATGAGTTAGAGTTCTCAGTAATTCCCTCGCTCCAAAAGTGCCCGCCTACTATGTGCACAGATATACAGAAAAGACCACCGGTCCTGCCCCCCACCCCACCCAATTCTTGTGACCTCTTATGCCAACAGGAAGTGTCAGGAGCTAGTAGGCATCCAGACAACAGCAGTGATCACAGGAGACAGAAACACACATACCCTTCCACAAGGGTCATATAATAACTGGCACATTTATCTGAAGAATCCCTGCCTCATTTGTCACACACCATCCAACTTCAGCAGTGAAAGAGACAGGGGCACAGAGACTCAGGGTACGTCTACACTACGGGATTATTCCGAATTTACATAAACCAGTTTAACAAAACAGATTGTATAAAATCGAGTGTGCGCGGCCACACTAAACACATTAAATCGGTGGTGTGCGTCCATGGTCCGAGGCTAGCGTCGATTTCTGGAGCATTGCACTGTGGGTAGCTATTCCGTAGCTATCCCATAGTTCCCGCAGCCTCCCCCGCCCCTTTGAATTTCCGGGTTGAGATCCCAGTGCCTGATGCGGCAAAAATCATTGTCGCGGGTGGTTCTGGGTAAATGTCGTCAGTCACTCCTTCCGCTGGGAAAGCAACGGCAGACAAGCATTTCATGCCTTTTTTCCCTGGATTGCCCTGGAAGATGCCATAGCATGGCAATCATGGAGCCTGTTTCGCCTTTTGTGACTGTCACCGTATGTGTACTAGATGCCGCTCACAGAGGCGATTCAGCAGCGCTACACAGAAGCATGCTTTTGCTTTTGCATGATAGCAGAGATGGTTATCAGCCATATTGTACCATCTACCATACCATAAATTGGTAATAAGATGATCGTGGCTACCAGTCCTTTTGCACTGTTCCATTTGCTGCTGTCATAAGTGCCCCTGGCTGCTCTTAGCCAGGGGCGCAAAAGCCAAAATTGGGAATGATTCCCTCAGTCAATCCCTCCTTTTTGGTATCTAAAAATAGAATCAGTCCTGCCTAGAATATGGGCAAGTGTACTAGAGAACCACTGTATCAGAGAACCAGAGAGCACAGCTGCTCTGTGTCAGATCCTGCAGAAATTATGAGTTGTATTCTATTCACAGGGGGTGCTCCTGCAACAACCCCACCTGTTGATTCCGTTCTTCCCTCAGCCTTCCTGGGCTACCGTAGCATTGTCCCCCCACTTGTGTGATGAAGTAATAAAGAATGCAGGAATAAGACACAGTGACTTGTTAGTGAGATATGAGTGGAAGGCAGCCTCCAGCTGCTATGATAGTCCAGACAGGACAGTAAGGAGTGTGTAGGAGAGGAGCCCAGCATCCCTCTGCTAGTTCAGGGGCAATTGAATCTTTTCTTTACACATGAAGGGTGGGGGCTGATGGAGCTCAGCCCCCTGTTGCTATGATGACGATGGTTATCAGCCATACTGTACCATCTACCAGGAAAAATTAGGACCAGGCACCCTTGATCGACCTAACAGATGCTAGTAAGCATGGTTACCAGTCCTTTTGCACTGTCCCATGTGCCAATAGGCTGATGATGAGGACGGATACCAGTCATATTGCACCATCAGCCACCCATGGCGTGGGGGGAGCAAGGATGTTGGTGTTGAGTGCTGCACCATCACGTCTATCTGCAGCATTCAGTAAAGATAGGGTGACATGTAAAAGAGTCAAGAGAGGATTGTTTTCCCTTTCACTTCTGGGGGTGGGTGGGGGGGTGCGTAAATTGCCTAGCTATGCCCTGACCCACCGCAGACACTGTTTTTGACCCTAGAAGCATTTGGAGCTCAGCCAAGAATGCAAATGCTTTTCAGAGACTGCAGGAACTGTGGGATAGCTTGAGTCCTCCAGTCCATGAGCGTCCATTTGATTCTTTGGCTTTCCGTTACGCTTGTCACGCAGCAGTGCGCTGAGTCCCTGCTATGGCATCTGTCGGGAGATATTTAAAAAATGATTTTGAATTTCGTCTTCTGTAACGGAGCACTGATAGAACAGATTTGCCTGCCCTTACAGCGATCACGTCCGCATCGTCCATGCGGGAGCTCTTTCTTTATTTTGATTTTTAACTGCATCACCACCCGTGCTGATCGGAGCTCCACGCTGGGCAAACAGGAAATATTCAAAAGTTCGCGGGGCTTTTCCTGTCTACCTGGCCACTGCATCCGAGTTCAGATTGCTGTCCAGAGCGGTCAGTGGTGCACTGTGGGATACCGCCCGGAGGCCAATACCGTCGATCTGCAGCCACACTAACCCCAATCCGATATGGTAATACCGATATTAGCGCTACTCCTCTCGTTAGGGAGGAGTACAGAAACCGGTTTAAAGAGCCCTTTATACCGATATAAAGGGCCTCTTAGTGTGGACGGGTATGGCGTTAAATCGGTTTTACGCTCCTAAAACTGGTTTAAACGCGTAGTGTAGACCAGGCTATAGTCAGGGATCCAGAGGGTCATGCAGTATGGAAGTTGAATGGTATATCATAAATAAGGCAGGGGAGCAGTGAGAATAATACCTAACAATTGCTTCATTCACTGTGCACCATCAACCTGCAAACTGAAAAGACACAGGTCCAAGGGAGATTTATGAATTGTGGGGGGTGGAAGGGAGAAGAACTATGGTGGGAAAGTGTTACAGCTGCCTGTGCAACTTTCACTTTGGCATATCCCGACTTCCGAGTACTTCACTTAATGCTAACTTTCTTTCAACATCATTTTTTCCTTAGAATATACAGGACATTTGCTGAACTAAAAGCTTGGACAGTATGGAAAGAGTTTACTACTGAAGTTATCATCACCACCAAGTACTCTTTAGTATACAATGCTGTTCTCTGTGGGGGGTGGGGGGAAAGAGAGGTGGGGAAGGGAGAGATACAGTGCTATCTGCCTATGAACCTTATAAATCCTTTATTCATGTTGCACAATGAATACAATGCACCAGTGTATTTGGCTTTGCGTCTGGATCAGGAGCTGCTTTGAGTGAGAGAAGAAAAATGATGATGTATTTATTTTTCATTCATGCTTTTTATTTTCCCAGTGAAGTACTGAAAACCATGATTAACTAAACACACTGTATACAGTTGCTTAATGTATGGAAAATGCACAAATCCAATTTGTGTTATTCAGCTCAAGGAGGGTTCCGCTACCAGGTGATCAAAATATTAGAAACAGTTCCATAAGCTAACAAGTGATACATGGCAAATGCCTATCAATCTTTCTTCCTCTCCCTCCCCCACTCTTACCTAGGAATCTTTCTTCCTCCCCCACTCTGAGAAACTACAAGATATATTCATTACGCGATCCTACACTTCTTAGTAGAAGTACTGCCTGAGTGGGGAGAGTCTTACTTCCGACAAAATTCCTTAGCATTTCCATCATACTGTCAGTTTAAAAGTTCACCCTACCTTGTTACTCTTGTTATATTCTTCTTTTAAAATCTTAATAAATGCTTCATGGAAATAAAACTTATTTGAGGATCACTGCTCAGCTCAGGGGAAGAGGGGAAAAATGTTGCCAAAATCCCCTTAGTTCCCATGGCAATACCAAGAGGCACACAAAGGGTGCATAGGAGTGTGTGGTAACCTCCTCCTCAGAGGTTTTATTACTATGAAATCCAACACACATGCATTGAAAAGAAATTTTCACGGTTTAAAGGAGATAATTAAGAAAAAGAAAATACATGTTTTATGACTGGCTATAAATCAATAGCATTTAATGTCTAGCAGCCTACACATCCTACAGTCAACCACTAATGACTAGAAAATCACCGCGAAAGAATTTCTAAAGCTAAATTAGTGGGGTGTTAATTTTTCGTTGGGAGGGAAGAAAGCAGAGAATGGGAGCACTTAGCTTCAACTCAAAAAGCTGTAATAATAACCTCTCCACTGTTATGCATGGTAGCATATAAACAATGGACAATGCTCCAATAGACCCGACTGTGCTAACTGGTGCTATTTAGTTTAATTATTGCTCAGACATTCTTGAAAATTCAGTTTCAAATATCAGCTTTTAAGTGGGGAGACTACTTTTGGGCAGGACCAAAAGAGTGATTGTAAAGGTTGGTAACTTCGTTTTAACCACTGTTAATACGGTGCTTATAAAAAGGCATGGCCTTTCCATAAAATGTATGAAAGCCTTTCAAATAACATCTAGGACTCAAAGATCAAGCATGAGCAGTAAAGGAGGAAGTTACAAACAGGCAATGCAAGAGGAGATGAAGACATGAAAAGGTGTGTGCTGAGTTGGAAACACCCACAAACAGCGTTGGTGAGGTAGCAATAGGCTGATTTGTGTTGGCACAGGGGACATGAAAGGAGGAGAGGTCAGTGTCAAGGATAACAAAGATTAAATAGTGGAGGCAAAGGAAAGGGGTGTCAAACAGGGAGTGTTTTTCTAGCATTAATTTTATAACACTCATTAAAGACATAAAGTTACAGAACATTGCAAAATTACAAGAAAGCTTGCAATCAGTTCTACCACACATGATTAATTCCATGCCTGGCAGCTATTAGTTCACATAAGGTAACCATTTTCCCTATCAGCACCCTTCATATGCCAGACTCAGCTTGCTCCAAGTCTTCAAATGTTTTCCAAAGCTCTCTCTCCATCCAAGGCAGAAATTTAGACACACCCTATAATTTCCTAACACCTGAATAACTCTGATCATTTTAAGCTTCAAAATGGAAGCATTACAAGCTGTTACAATAACCAGTTAGTGTAAGGAAGCGCTGAACACTCCTAAGAGACACAACATTGCAAGTACAGTATTAAGCATGTTGTCACCCTATTTGTACTACACTAGAATAGGGTAAGATCCTACATTACTGCACAGATTAGAATACTTGGACATTACAATCCCACATGCACCTTAAACCCATTTACTTTCTGGTTCACATGCACCAGCACAGCACTGGCAATATCACAGTCACCCCCAGCTCTTGAACTGGAAACTGTGTTTTCAGAAATATGAAACGCTATTTGTTTTTAAATCTGGGTGTGTTAAAGGAATTATATAGACACCATGCAGATCTCTCCTCTTGTTCTGTGCATTTTCTGTTAATTTCTCACATACAACAGAAGTTTTTCACTCCCTTTTCCTAAACAACAGTTTCTGTTGAACCACTGTCTCCAATCTCACCCTTGGATACCTTATTCCACAAGCCAGTCCTGGGCCTCAGACCACCACCACAGATTTAAGCAACTTCACCTAAACCCTAAAAACAAGGGTGCATCTACAATTACAGCACAATGTTAGCACTTACATTATATAAGAGAAGGGAAGACTGATCACCTGTCTGGGCCTCTCCAGCCTCTCACACACACCTGTGCCTGCCATTCATGTGAACACAGAGGAGAAAGAAAGGAGACACCTCCTGCACATGGCAGTCGAGGAAGTGAGGGAGGGAATGGGGAGACACTTCCTCTCCCACTGATTGCTCCAGGACAGGAAGCATATACCTCCAACACTCCCCCACCCACAGCCCTCTCCCACACACGCACACCCATCTTGGTGTGGGGCAGAAAGTTATAACCCTCCTCATCAAGTGTCCAGACATGCAAAAATAAGTAAAAAGTACTACTACCATTAGCAGGAATTGAATCCACTATGTTTCACAGGATTACATGGCTCTCCTGCCATGGCACAGAGAGAAGTAACTGACAGCACAGAGGTCAACCACAGCAAGTGTTCAATGCTATTACCGCATTGTCGTAGCCACATCAGTAGCTGAGCAGCCTGCTGTTCTTACGTTGGTCTCTCTACTATCATCACTTCCAAAATAATAGAATAGCTCCAGCCTCAGACCTAAATGCCACTGAAGTTCTAGTTAGATTTTTCCATTCAGCTCCCAAATATCCACTCACCAATTATAAAATATATGATTGGTTATGCTTATTCTGTCATTGGTTTAGAGTATGTAAAAATACCAAAAAAAATTAAAATTTAAATATTTTCAGTTTCAAGTCTACTACTCAGTGCTTTGACCTGTAGAAATGGAGACCAAAGCATCAGAAGTCTTAAATAAATTGCAAATCATTCACACTTTAGGCGCCTAATTATGCTGAAAATGCAATTACACATTTAAACATATGATAATGCCCCAGGACTAGTCCAGTTGATTTGCTGCTTCTTTAGCATGTCTGTCTACCCATGCTGGGAAGCATCCTTCCAGCTGCTGTTTAGACATAATCAATAGGGATGTGAGGGGTAGCTTCTTTGCTCTCAAACTTCTAAAAGCATTACAGTACATGCAAGTGTGGCTCTCTACAAATGGTCTGAAATTGTCACACACATGCACTTGGTGGCAGTTTAGTCTTTCCCATCTTATTAACTGCAACTAAAAGTATATTTCATATACAGGCACTCTCAAACATTCCAATTGTAACTTCATAGTTTATATCAAATGCTTTGTTGGAGGGGGTTAAATCACATGCCAACTTTAGGTTCTGGTATTTGTAAATGCAAAAGAACATCAGCTAAAACCACAAAATGCATGTTATTTACACTTCAGCAAGGCTACTTATTAACAAACTTTGAACTAGAGTTATATTTCCATAATATGGGAAGGATACAATTACCTGTTTACATTCCATTTCTCATTCTATGTAACCACAGCATCAGATTACTAAGGTTAGAGTCACAGGACACCATCCAACAACCGTTGGCACTATAGAGGCTGAAGTTCCACAGCCACCTCAAAATAAAACAGACGCTGCCACCATTACCCCTCCCCCACACAAGCCCCGTTAATCCCTAAACATGGTCTGCCCATGCCTTCCACCAAAGTGCCCCACTTCTCTGACCCTACTGGAACCACAAAACTACCTTATCAGCTGGTCTAACCCCAGCAGACAACTCCAAAGAGTAGGTGAAGACAAGGAACAGGTTTCAGGCCCATTTCATTTTTAAATTAAAGACAGCCATTTTCAGCTGGGGATGGGAGATTCCACATACACAACCATTTGCTGGCTGCTGACATTTAGGGCAACTCTTGTTCCAATTCCCAGCTTTATGTGAGCCCCCGCCCATCATTTCCCCTCTCCACTCCCGCTTTGAAGAGGGTGAAGGAGGGCACCATTTCCACCAGCAAGAGAGGACTTCCTATACTACCCCTCACATCCCTATTGATTATGTCTAAACAGCAGCTGGAAGGATGCTTCCCAGCATGGGTAGACAGACATGCTAGCTCTGCCCAAGCTAGCATCTAAAAATAGCAGCATGGCTGCAGTGGCACAGGAAGCAACTCAGGCTAGCCACCCACGTACAATCTCACCTGGGTACTATTTCCCAGTACTAGCTTGAGCAGAACTCATAGGTATCTACCCACACTGGGAAGCACCCTCCCAGCTACTGGGTAGACATACCCTTGGTTGGCTTGGGTGAGATGGAATTTCTGCCAAATATGGAGAAAGAGGCCCATCAATTGACTTTTAAGATATAAGGCTTGCCATGGGCTTAGTCCTTCTAGGTCCTCCCTTCCAAGCTATGTCTATATCTTGGCCAATGCTGCTTGCATAACATCTTTAAGAGATGACCTTTCCTATCCATCCCCACAGCTAAAATTCTCATCCAGGCTCTCATCTTGATCATTGAATTCTCAGGTCTTGACAAATGCAGTCTTGCCCTGCTCCTATCCATTCAGAATGCTGCTGCCAAGATTATTTCCTAGCCCACTGCTTTGACCATGTCACCTCTCTCCTTTCATCCCTCCACTGGCTCCCCCTTCTCTATCACACCAAATATAAGATAAGATGTTTATCTTCACTTTCGAGGCCCTTCACAGTCAAACCCCCATCTTGCCTATCATCTCTCATTTGCTACTGAGTTGTCAACAGTTGCCTACAATCAGTCCATGATGCCAGCCTCCACTGCCCACTTGTTAAGTTTTCAAACAAGCATCTTCATGTTATCTCCCATGCTGTCCCTCATGATTGGGAGGAGCACCCCATAAAATCTGCATAACTAACTCATCCTCCTTAAAACTCTCCTGCACAATGATGCCTACAAAAAGCTTGATAAGAAACAGCTAGGCTGCTGGTGTGCTGAGACCACTGCCTATCATGTGACCAGTATTGTTTCCTTGTTCTCCCCATCTAACTGAATTAATCTGTTGCCTCTAGTCTTATACTTACATCGTAGGCTCTTTGGGGGCAGGGCCCATCTTTCATTCTGTGTTGTAGAGTGACTAGCACAGTGGGGTCCAAATCTATGACTAGGGCTACTGTTACAGTAATACACAATTATTACACAGCAATTGAACACTCTAAAGAGGGGGAATGGGGAACAAGACACATTAAATACCAAAACATTATATTAAATCCAAATTGAGGTTGAGATTTTAAGCAACAAAAAACAAGACATTTAAACTTTGTTCCCCCTAGTAACTCTACTCAGGCAATTCGCACCAGAAAGGAAATGTCTTATTTAAAAAGATACGAGGATGCTCTCAGGTTAAAAATTGTGTAACTCTGTAAGCCGTTTGGGGAGACAATTTGTTTAAAGTACAAGAGGTAAAGAATTGCTGAACAAAGAGAAAGTAGCTTGTTTCACAGTCAACCATATTAACCAGGGAAAGCAATAGAACATTTACACCTGTAAATAAAATCCTGAAACTAGGTCTTCCCTTTGTAAGTGAAATTGTCAGAGCTACAGTTTGTAAACTACCCAAGGTGGTAGTTACCTGTTAGAATTTCAGTTCCTGAGTCATCCTTCACTGTCCCAAAACACAGTGGAGAGTCACAGCTTAATTTCTTGCACTTTAGCAAGTTAGAACAAATACTGAAAACAAAAAGCGCTCTTTTTAAACTCAGAAGGATACACTAATTCCTAGACTACAGACAGAAATACTGCATGAATGCAGGTTCTCTCTCTTGGGGAAAGGCACCATTATTTAGAACTTCACTCATCAAAACATGACACATCAATTAGTTTCAAAGGCCATTTATTGAATTGCAAAAGAAATTCACTCCTAGTTTGATCCTTTGTTTCTTTACCAAAAAAAATACCTATTCTGGCACATACAAACTCAAGCCATCCAGAACACCCACATTACACACACACACACACATTGTAGCTACAGATTATAAAACTATGGACTATTTCTGTTGTAATTAACTGACTACTACTCTAGCAGAGTAGTTAAAGGTCAAACCTTAATTCAAGTGCCACCACCCACATTTAATAATGTTTTAAAGGAGTATCTGGAAACTTGTCAGTTTTCAGAAATTCCCCCATCAATGTATTCATCTTTTCGTTGTGAAACTACAATATAAGTCAGAAGTAGTCGATTATTTTTTGTCAAGGTCTAAATTTCTTGATCAAGATATAGTCAAGGTCCAGATTCCAGAGAAAATAAAAATAAGTAAATAAATAAAAATTTCTGGTTCCGTTCAAAAGCATCTGGCAGTCCAGATTTGGCCAGTGGTCTGCCTATTGACTACCTGCGATATAAGTGAACCTGAGGGATTAGTGAAAAAAAACAGAATCAGACTAAGTATAACTGATGTTTCAAACAGCAATAGGCATTTTTTTAAATATGTCTAATTTACAGTTTTAATTTCACTCTCTAAAGAGAAAAAATTTCAAGAAATGTGATCCTAGTACAATTACTGGATTAACTAACAGCCTGTTTGGACTACTTTTGAATGCAAATTACTTAAAATAAGTGGTATGCATCTTTATAAAGTAACATTTAAAAAAAAATCACTCATATGTCCAGAATTGCACAGCTTACATGTTTGTTTATTCTTCTGTAGAGGCAAATGTTTTGAGAATTTGAAAACACTATTGAACACATGGTTTCCAAATAGTTAGTCCTTTAAAAGTTTAACAAGTACTGAGATTATAAAGATAAAATGGAATATCACAATGAAATGTCCATAGTTTCTACTGCTTACCAAACTCACTAAAATCCAGAACAAACACAAACCTAGCACTTAACCACAATATTTTTATTCATAGTAAACATTGCTGGATATATATATGTTGAAAGCAAAATTATAAAAATTGTCTTTTTCAGTGCACAGCACCACTAAATAAAGAATAGGCACAGAAAGTTTAAGTGGTTAACTAGTGTGGCTTTGTACTGATGCACTTATCTGGTAGAAAGGTAATACCTTGAAATGTATCTCAGCATGCAAGATAAACTCACTCCGGTACTGCACATTTTACAATCTATTTATCATTGCTCAGAACAGGTTTGGCATTGTACAGAGATTTGTGCAATTTAAGGAATGGCAAATGCATTAAAGTTTATCCATTATATCAGAAGGAAGAGCCTGGTACAGGGAATCCTTCATTGAACCTGGCTGGAGATAAGAGAACAATGATGTTGAGAGAGGTGGTTGTGCCTAAATTATATCAAGGAACTAGTGTACTACTTGAACTTTTGACCCCAACTGCTAAAGCATGAATTGCTGATTAAAAGAAGGGAATATAACTGATTTGGATATTTATTCAAAGCACAGTTGAAGAATGTGTAAACTTGAGGGAAAACTAAGGAAAAAAGAACGGGCCAACAACAAAGAGAACGGTGGGCTACCTTAATATCAGCCTCACTCACAATTCAGGATCAGCACCATTCCAGCTGCCTTTCCTCTCACATTTCTCTCTCTCACACACACACACACATTTTGGCTTTAACTACACTAGGATTTTTGACCCAGAATTTCCTACCATTGCTACCTCTAGTGAGCGTCACTGGCAGGAGCAACAACGAGTGTACCTGTAGGAAAGAGGCACCGAAGAGTACCAGCTTTCCAAGAACCACGTCCTGCAGACCTGCTCTGTGTAGGGCTTGACTGAGTGTATTGGGGGGAGGGAGCTTGCAGAGTCTAGGCACAAACTTCGCCCTCCTGGCAAGCGGGAGCCGAGCGAGGCACCGGCGAGCCCAGCAGCACTTACCCAGGCACTTGATGCGGAAGCCGGCGGGCGGCTTGAGGGAGCGGCGCGTCCAGCCCTCCCGCAGCACCTCCAGGTGCTCCTCCTTGCCCTGGATCAGCAGCACCTGCTCGTCCAGCCAGCCCAGGAAGAAGGTCTCGGCCACGGCCGCCGTCACGCGCGGGTTCCAGAAGTGCTGCATGTTCTCCTGCTTGAAGTCCGCGAAGATCTCGTAGCCGATGTGGTGGCGCCCGAGCTGGGGGGGCTCATCGCCAGGCGGCTCCCCCGGCGGCTGCCGCTCTCCGTTCTCCTGCTCCGCCTCCAGCGCAGCCCCGGGGCTCAGGACGATGGCCAGGGAGTGCGGGGCGATCTGCAGAAACTTCTCCGCCTTCCGAGGCATCGCTGCTGGGGGCCGCAGCCTCTGCACGAAAGAGACACCCCCGAGCCCCCATCAAGGCAGGGCGGAGCTGGGCGCATCCCCCGCGCCTGCACCGGCCGGGCTGCCCCTGGCGCTGCCCCTCTCCCCAGCACAGGCCTAGGCTGCCTCCTGTCCCCCCGCTGCACGCGTGCGCCCACCCGCCTGCCGCCCCGGGAGGTGCAACGCGGTGCTGGGCGCTGACTTCTCCTGCACTGCACAACCTGCCGCCCCCTCCCCACCCAGCCTCGTGCTCTGCAGCGAGCCAGCTCCCGGGGGGCGGGCTGGGCTGCTGAGCCCTGCAGACGCACGTTACCTCCTGTTCCAGGCTCCTCTCCCAGCTCCAGGCAGGCTCTACCCTGTCTCCAGACAGGGCATCTCGGGGCGCCGCGCTCCCTGCTCCGGGGTCCCGGGGAGGGGCAGGTAGCGGGGTCCCGGCTGGGGGAGGGGCTGCAAAGCGGCTGGCGCTAACACGGGGGGGGGCAATTAACCCTTTCTAGGAGGAGACACCAAGGGGTGGGGGGTCGCGCCTGAACTAAACAGCGATCGCTCGGGCAGGGCTACCCTGAGGTTTGCTAAGGGAGGAGGGATAAAAGTGCAGCCACCAGAGCCTGCCTCCCTGGGCGTCTCTGTTACTGATCTTTGCTCCTCCTCCCACCCCTTAGCTCTACTTCTCCTCCTATAGCTAGCACCCCTGGCCTTAGCCCAAGGGCCAACGAAACTCAGTGCTATCAAGCTCTTTCTGGCAGGACAAGCTGTACAAAAGCGGTGTTAAAAACAAAATTCCTCACATCAAGGGTGGGCAAACTATGGCTGGAGGGCCACATCTTGCCCTTCAGATGTTTTAATCCAGCCCTTGAGCTCCCGCCACGGAGTGCGTCCAGGGCTTGCCCCGGTGACTCCTGGAAGCAGCGGCAGGTCGCTCTCGAGCTCCTAAACATAGGGACAGCCAGGGGGCTCCACACGCCAACACCCCACATGCTGCATCTACAGTTCCCAGGGGCCAGGAACCTCATTTCCGGCCCCACCCCAGAGCTCTCAACCCAACCCCCAATTTTGTGAGCATTAATTGCCAGTCATACAATTTCCGTACCCAGATGTGGCCCTTGGGCCAAAAAGTTTGCCCACCCCTGCCTTACCTCCCTTGGAAGTGACACCTCAGATTATTACAAAGGAAAAACTTGTATTTGTTTTCATACCCAGCCAGCTGCAACCCCATGGCACTTTTTGGACAGGTGAAAGACATTGCTCCTGGTCCAAAAAGTTGCATAAAACTCTCATTGACTTTTTACCATTTATTCTAGTTTTGTACTTTTGCATTTCTTTCAGCTTGGACAATAAAAACCCAATGAGTTAGTTTCACTTAAGTTCTCATGCACTGATATATTTTGCATTTCTCTATCACCTTCCATTTGGGGATCTCAAATCACTTTACAAACATTAATGAATCAACCCTCACCATCCTCACAAGAGTGTTGTAGTCCCCTTTTCAAAGATGCGGAAACTGAGGCACAGAAAAAGTAAAGGCCTGATGTTAAAAGCACTGAGCACCCTCAATACCTACTGAATTCAATGCACACCTCTGAAGATCAGGCCCTAATTGATTTGCCACAGGTTGCCCATCGGAGAACCCAGATTTCCTAACTTTGGGTATATCTGCAGTGCCACCGGTATGACACTGCAGCTGTGCCACTGTAGTGTCATAGTGTAGACATTTGCTACAGTGACAGAAGAGGTTTTCCTGTCAATGTAGTTCATCCACTTTTCAGAGAGGTGGTAGGTTGATTGGTGGAAAAATTATTCTATCGACATAGCCATGTCTACACGAGGGGTTTGGTCAACCTAGTTGTGGCGCTCAGTGCATGAAGTTTTTCACAGCCCTGTGATGTAGCTAGGTGGATCTAATTTTTTAGCGTAGACCAGGCCTTCTAGTTGAGAGCTTTTATCACAAGGCCATCTTTCCTTCCCAAGTTCTTCATTACCCTAATACTGGAGTTGAAAACACTACAAGGGGAGGTTGTTTTTTGTTTTTTTTTTTAAAAACATTCATTTTTTTTAAATTATGAAAACATTGGTTTCCTATCGCTCTTCAGTTCTGTAACAGCTTATTGCCACCTTCTCAAGTGAAAGAGGGAGAAGGTTGTGCCCAAATCCAAGGCCCACCAAATTCATCCCAATGAGTCTAAAATCAATTGTAAGCATCCTTCCTCTGATAGTTATATCTGGTCTACACTGGCCAAGTGTACTTAAACTACATTAGCATGAACTGGATTGAAGCCTGTACAGCTATCATGTTGTCTTCTATCACTTTCAGCAATCCTGAATTAATTTGTGTCCGTGAGTTTTGGAGATGGGCCCATAAGAAACCAAATAAATTATTTGTTGTAATCTTTTTAATTTCCATCAATTAAAGTGCAAACTTCTTTTCTATTTGCAGTAGCTCTTTCCCAATGGCTTAATATTTTATCTTATATCAGTGTTTCCAAGTTGAAGGGGCTCCCTCAGCAGTGCCAAACTATTTCAGGGGGATAGGCAACAGAAGAGACAAACAATTTGGTTACATAAACTGAAGGACCCAGATCTATCCGTGCAAACACTGAAAATGTGCTGCCACATCTGCAGGCAAATGTGGTAGGTAGCTCCTTAAAAGTCACCCACTTCTCTTGTTCACCTAACAAGACTGCAAGTGACATTTTCAAATGTGCAAAGTGACTTAGTAGCCTATGTGAAAATGGGAGTTAGGTGCCTCAATACCTTTGAGGTTCTGGGCCTTAGGAGCTTAAATCCTATTGATTTTCAATGAGATTTAGACTCCAAAGTGCCTAACTCACTTTTGAAAACAGCACTTAGATTCCTAGGTCAGTTAGATGCTTTTGAAATTTTTATTCTACATCTTGCCCCCATCGATGCCTGAGAGAGCAGCTAACATAATACAAGATGGAGGACCAGGTAACAACTTACCAACCCACCCAAGATTCACATCTCTGCTCCCATGGCACTCAGGTTATCCTTGGGTGTACCAAATTAAGGAGTTTTTACAAAATAAATATCAAACAGTTTTCATCTTATTTATTTAAAAAAAGTAAAACATTGTTGAACTGCTGGTCCAAATATATTTATTATTCTTACTTTAATACAGAATGAAGCCTGCAGCCCCGGAGTTGTCTGTCCCCGGCAGGAGTGGGGCCGCGGTTTCTCTCTGGCTTAAGCTGCGGCCCCACGCCTGCTGTTGACCGAGAACATCGGTGCCCGCAGCCTGCAGCCCCAGAGTTCTCTGTCCCCGGCAGGGGCGGTGCCGCAGCTTCTCTCCGGCTTCGAAGCCGTGGCCCTGCCCTTGACGAGGACAGAGAACTGCGCCTGCAGCCCTGGAGAAGCTGGAGAGAAGCCACAGCCCCGCGCCAGCTGGGGACAGAGAACACCGGCGCCCGCAGCCTGCAGCCCTGGAGTTCTCTGTCCCTGGCAGGCGCAGGGCCGTGGCGTCTCTCCCCTGCTGGGCACTAGGCAGGCACACATAAATGCCCCAGCGGGCACCATGGCGCCCACGGACACTGCGTTGGGGACCACTGTTCTATACAGTGCAAAACAATATACCTTTGGGTCTGCACTCCCCAGCAGGTGGGCACCTGAGTGCTGGGCAAATCCCTTAAGCTGAGTCTTCCCAGAGCTGATCTCAGTATCTGTGTCTTTCTGCAGCTGGGTGTGGTCCTGCCTGTGTGTGTGCTAGAGGCTTAAGAACCTGGCTCAGCAAGATGGGGCAAAAGGGGGCCCAGGCTTGCAGAACAGGCAGGCTCAGCGGTATCCCAGTACATCAAGTGGCACCTTAAAGGGGCAACCTGTCACAAACACATGTTATTCTATGTAGTACAGCACCATGAGTAGTATGTTTATGATAATAAATAGTATTAAGATTGGTGACACAAAAGTTAGATGTTTTGCACAATCAGACCTTGTTTTTTACCCATACAACTTATTTGAAATTTTTTTTATGTATTTACAGTCCCCGCTGTATCTGTTTATTGCTCACTAATGGGATAGAAAAGTTATGATAGGTGCTGATGATTACTAAGACCAGTTTAAACTGGTTTAATGCATTTATACACATATGTAAGAGAAAAATGTAACAACCAGGCAAATGAAAAGATAATTGGCTGTAATTGGTCTGGTTGAGTATAGTAACTCTGGCAGGGGTAGAAGTATATCATCCTTTCAGAACCAGATCCAAGTCATATTAAAGTCAAAGACTCACATTTACCTCAGTGTGAAATGAATTAGACCCTTTGGCCCTGATTCAGAGCATATTGAAGTCAATGGAAAAATTCCAATTGACTTCAAGAACTTTCCATCAGGGCCCTGGAATTTTAAATTAAATACATTGTTTATCATTCTTTAGTCTCTTCTTTTTTTCTCCTCCTATCACTGATGGGGAAAAATCATTCTTGCTCATTTTGTTTTATTTTCACTTGATTATTCTCTTAAAACAGCATCTCCTTCCCTCACATTCACCGTTTAACTCACTTCAGTGGACCTCTGTCAAATTCACTTAAATTTCTACAAATCTTGTGTAATTTATAAATATCTCTGAAGTATTTAGGAGAAGTGAAGGTTTTCCTTGCTACTGGAGTGAAACCCCTCAAGATTTAGACAAGTCTCTTTGAAATGAGCCTGCAGCATATTGTATTTATTTCTTGTAGCTAAGAGCAGAAATCCAAACAAACCCAATAGAGCTTTATTCATAAGCAGTTCTTGTTTGAGCCAGAGCTTAGGTGTGTCAGATCTGTCTGGGGGCAAACAACTTAATTAGTTTTAAGAGTGAATGGGACACATTTATGAGTGCAATTGTCTGATGGGGTTGCTTGTGATGGTAAGGGGCAGGACTCAGCAGCCCTGGGGCTCACCTCCAGTTTATATTTTATGTTCTTAAAAGCTCATGCTTCAGGGCTTCAGCCAGCCACTTGCAGGGGAGGGAGGAGGTAGAGGACTTATCTCCTTATTCTGAAGCAACAGAGATGGCAGGATGGGACACTGAACAGGGCAGAACAGGGCTCTGAGGTTACACTGAGCAGTCTCTCTCAGGTGCATAGCTGGCTGGTTCTTGCTCATATACTCAGAGTCTAACTGATCACTGTATATGGGGTTGGGAAGGAATTTTCCAACAGGCCAGATTTCATACAGTCAGATTCTAGGACTGCAAGGGACCTCGAGAGGTCATCGAGTCCAGTCTCCTGCCCTCATGGCAGGACCAAATACTGTCTAGACCATCCCTGATAGACTTTTATCTAACCTACTCTTAAATATCTCCAGAGATAGCGATTCCACAACCTCCCTAGGCAATTTATTCCAGTGTTTAACCACCCTGACGGTTAGGAACTTTTTCCTAATGTCCAACCTAAACCTTCCTTGCAGCAGTTTAAGCCCATTGCTTCTTGTTCTATCCTTAGAGGCTAAGATGAACAAGTTTTCTCCCTCCTCCTTATGACACCCTTTTAGATACCTGAAAGCTGCTATCATGTCACCTCTGAGTCTTCTCTTTTCCAAACTAAACAAACCCAATTCTTTCAGCCTTCCTTCATAGGTCATGTTCTCTAGACCAGTGGTTCCCAAACTTGTTCCACCGCTTGTGCAGGGAAAGCCCCTGGCAGGCCAGGCTGGTTTGTTTACCTGCCAGGTCCACAGGTTCGGCCGATCGCGGCTCCCAGTGGCTGCGGTTTGCTGCTCCAGGCCAATGGGAGCTGCTGGAAGCAGCGCAGGATGAGGGACATACTGGCCGCTGCTTCCAGCAGCTCCCATTGGCCTGGAGCAGCGAACCACGGCCTCTGGGAGCTGCGATCTGCCGGACCTGCGGATGCGGCAGGTGAACAAACCGGCCCAGCTCGCCAGGGCTTTTACCTACACAAGTGGCGGAACAAGTTTGGGAACCATTGCTCTAGACCTTTAATCATTCTTGTTGCTCTTCTCTGGACCCTCTCCAATTTCTCCACATCTTTCTTGAAATGCGGTGCCCAGAACTGGACACAATACTCCATAAATTTGGCAGTGACCTTGTGGGTTTTTGCCTTCCTCTGCACATGGAGTGCAGTCACTTGCCAGGGTTATCTCGTTTAATCAATTCCTGCCAACTGCAGCGGCTTTTGTGTACCTTGGTTCCTCCCATCTTTCACTGTTGCACACAATAGGCTAGTCTTCTGTGGGCTGTAATACTTTGGTCTCATTTTGGTTGTTGGGTTAAGTGTGCAGGTACTAGGTGGTATTGCTGGCCTGTGATATCCAGGAGGTCAGACTAGATGATCTGGTGGGCTTTTTTCCTGGGCTTAAACTCTGTGCTATAAATGTATTTTTCCTTTCAATGGAATGGCTGGAAGGGTTTATCCCACTAAAATCAAGCACTGCCTCATGATGGAAAATAAGGACTGAGGAGATTTGTTTTTAAAGACTTGCAATCTTTATTGGGCAAATATTCAGGTATATTTGTACATAATGAGGCAGGTCAGCTGCATTAGCGATCAAAAAAGTTAGTCAACAAGTAACTTCCTCAAGAGTTTATTCCTGAAGCTTTTTAAAAGTCTATTTCTTAGAAGATTTTTTAAAAAACTTAAAACAGCTTTACAAGCAGAAACAAACCCAGAGCCCCACATCCAGACAGGGATAACATTACATTCATGTACCAACTGGCAAAGGAGTTTGGCTTCCTTTTCTCTAGCAGGTAGCTGTTTTTACAGAGTTAAATGTAGTCTCTGGGTTTCTGAGGGCAGTGACAGTGATAAGGTGGCCAGAGATGGAACTGGTCAAGAGAAGGATTCTGGAGATGTCTTTTTCCAGCTATTTTCAACATTAATCCAGTTTCAGTTGGGAGACAGCTTTAAACAGGAGCTATTCTGATGGGGTTCACTCACCACAGCAGTGCCTCCTGCTGGCTGTCATGGGGATTAGCTCCATCCATCAGTGCACCCTCTCCAGGTGGTGCCTCTCCCATCATTGTCTCCATCTACAGACCAGCCTTAGTCCAAGAACTGCAGCATCCTCTTTGCAGCTCAGCCCTCCACCCATGTCACCATCTGTGTATCCCGCCTATCCAGGCAGGTGAGAGTGGGGAAGTATCTCAGTTCAACAGGGACCCTGAAGATATTAACTTCACTTAATGCTGCTTCTATTCCCTGGGCCACTCCCTCATGGCCCCAGCACCTTCTTCATCTTCTTCTCAGGGCTTTCAGCCAGATAGTCCAGCACCCAGGCAGGAGCTCCCTCTTGTTTCCCTGGCCCATGACAGCAACTGCTCTGTCCAAGGTAATACCCCTTCCCGCAGCCCACTAGGAACACAGTGCTCACTCCTGGGGCTCTGACTGTAACTACTGTCTCTGGCCCTATAGCTCCTTTTATGTGAACCCACCAGGTCCTGATTGGCTGCTCTGTGCAACCTCTCTCTGATTGGCTGCCACCTGTGCAGCCTCCATAAGCTGCTTTTAACCCCTTCCTGGCTGGTGTGGGATGAATACCCCATCACAGAAGTATATAGCTGAGGATTCTCTGTAATTTGTGCTACTCAAACAGCCATTTCAGAGTTAAACCTAGCAGCCAATACAACAACAACCAGAATTGTTGAAGCTTGGAGAACTTTGGGACCTTAATCAGGTCCCACCACCCTTAGACAGATACCCTTGGCAATTCATTTTCACTTCAATTTAACAGAAGAAATAAAAATAAATATGGGGCAAAGTTTGCCCTTCCACCACCCCAGCAACATATAGGGGCCCATTACAGGCTGGGACAGAATTCCCCTGATGCAGGAATACTGTAGGGTCACTATAAATGGATTTATGCTGTCTGTTACCTTGCAGACCCCAGTGCACTGGATATGTTGGGGGCAGGTCCAGGAGGGGGCATACTGGTAGCACTCAGTGCTACAGAGAGAGATTCTGGGCTGTATGGTACCACAGAAGCAGACTGCACAAGGCTGCCATCAGTTAGAGGTTCCTTGGGGCCGCTCTAATTTATGATGGAGGCCACTCCAGCCCGCACAGCTGACCATAATCCAAGTGGTAGCCTTACACCATCTTTGCACCTTTTCCCCTACCTCTAATTCAGGGGTTGTGCCTTCTAAACTGCATTTCTCAGGAGAGATAACAAAGAACCCAACCCATTGTCTTCTTCATTTGATCTCAGGTCTTGGGGGTGGGGCAGACTTCTGGCCAGGGCATGGGCCTTTCACATCCAGTGAGAACATTTTAATGCATGGACATACTAATTTAATGTTGGAGGCATCAAGTGGCAGCACCAGCATGAACATGCTATAAGAAGTAGAACCATATTATGTACTATACAGCCAATTACTTGCTGTGTATTGCCTCTCTCTTGGAGGCTTCTATTTGGGTGCTGAATATCTCTGTAGAATATAAAAAGAACAGGAGTACTTGTGGCACCTTTGAGACTAACAAATTTACAAAAGCTTATGCTCAAATAAATTTGTTAGTCTCAAAGGTGTCACAAGTACTCCTGTTCTTTTTGCGGATACAGACTAACATGGCTGCTACTCTGAAATCTGTAGAATGTGTGTAAAAACTTAAGATGTGGTTCTCTTCTCACCTACAATGGTGTAAATCAGGAACAACATCACTGAAGTCCATGGAGTTCCATTGATGTAAAAACAGTGTCAATGACAGACAGAAACAGACCCATATACTCTTTATCTAAGAGGACTAAGGTCAAGAAGGAGAAATTCCAGTGCCTATTCTCAGATTTGTAGCGGGTTGCATGGCTAGATGTCACTGCGAGTTTGCATAGTCCAGCTTTTCTCTTTTCTGCATACAGTGCAAACAAAGTATTGGTTTAAAGTGTACATCAACATTTACAGAATGCATAAAACAACTCTTCGGATGCAGCTTGTTTTGTTTCCTCCCTTTGTTTTGAAGACATGTTTGCCATTTGACAACCAGTAGATTATATTTGGAGCCAGGTATTGCTGGATTCAGTCCTGCCTGGCCATCTTCAAGCAAAGAGACCTGATCAGAACTCTTAATTCAGGTACAGCCCTCAATTAAATCAGTGGGAGTTTTCCCTGAGCAAGAAGCAATGAAGTGGTTCCAAATTAAACAGCAAAGTAATAAAGAGCCCAAGCACAGGGAGTAGTTGACTCTGCACTTTCACCTGACTCATACTTCCTGGCATCAGGAAGAATCCTGGGGGCAAGGAATAAAGCAGGATACACCAAAGAGGAGAAGAGGTTACTTGTTACAGTGGGTGTGCCTGTGTTCCTTTGGAGACAAAACACTGGCACCACAATATTGAGTTTTTGCAATGAGATTAATCCTGTTTAGATGGCTCAGAGTTTGGAGTCATATAGCTGTCTTAATGCTTGAGGCACTTTAGAATTAGTTAGAAACTGGCACATCACTGACTAAGGAAACATGAGATCCACAGTAATAGCCCACATGCAATAGCCCACATGCAAGACTGGCCATAAGAACCTGTTTCATTGGGAAAGGGCATGTGTCAGGGTTCCTTCCCCACTCTGAGCTCTGGGGTCCAGATGTGGGGGCCTGCATGAAAGACCCCCTAAGCTTATTTTTACCAGCTTAGGTTAAAACTTCCCCAAGGCACAAATTCCTTCCTTGCCTTAGTATCACTGCCACCACCAAGTGATTTAACCAAACATTCAGGGAGGGTCACTTGGAGCCCTACATTCCCCAGGGCCGGCTCCAGACCCCAGCGCACCAAGCAGGCGCGTGGGGCGGCATTGTGCTGGCAGGGCGGCATTTGGCTCCGGCGGACCTTCCGCAGTCATGCCTGCGGGAGGTCCACCGGAGCCCCGGGACGAGCGGACCTGCCGCAGGCATGACTGCAGAGGGTTCCCTCTTCCCGCGGCTCCGCTTGAGCTCCCGCAGGCATGACTGCGGCGGGTGCGTTGGTCCCGCGGCTAGGACGGAGCTCCCGCAGGCATGCCTGCGGATGCTCCACCGGAGCCGCGGGACCACGGGACCGTCCGCAGGCACTTCTGCCCCGGCCACGGGACTGGGGAAGGGCGGCGCGAGCGGCGCGGCGCGCTGCCCTGATTGGGGTGGCGGAATTTCTAGAGCCGCCCCTGACCTTCCCCAAATATCCTCCCAAGCCCTTACACCCCCCATCCTCACCAATTGGTACAGGTGATCACAGACTCAAACCCTTGGATCTTAAGAACAATGTAAAAATCAATCAGGTTCTTAAAAGAAGAATTTTAATTAAAGAAAAGGTAAAAGAATCACCTCTGTAAAATCAGGATGGTAAGTACTTTACAGATTAACAAAAGACTCAAAAACACAGAGGATTTCCCCTCTAGGCAAAACTTTAAAGTTACAAAAACAGGGATAAACCTCCCTCTTAGCAAAGGGAAAATTCACAAGCTAAAACAAAAGGTAATCTAACGCATTTCTTTTCTGCTATTACTTACTATTTCTGCAAGACTAGATGCTTACTTCAGATATAGCTAGGGAAATGTATTTTCCCCTGCCCTGTTTCCTGGCTGGCTCCGAGAGTCACAGACAAAAAACCTTCCCCCCACAGATTTAAAAGTATTGTCTCCCCTTATTGGTCCTTTTGGTCAGGTGCCCCCAGGTTATCTGAGCTTCTTAACCCTTTATAGGTAAAAGAGGAATTAACCCTTTACAGGATAAAGAGGGATTTTATGATACCCTTAGCTGTATGTTTATGACAGCATGTTGTCTCGAACATCAGAGTCATCCCTTACTGACAGGGTGATGTTTTCTGTTCACTGAACAGCTATATGAGACGTGAGACCATTACATTCAAACTTGAGTGCCTGCATTTACACACATAAATCAATGGCACTCACATCCCTGACTTGGAGGGCCCTTTATTTATGTTTGAAATTCCAAGAAGGACATGGAAGAAACGGCAAAGACATGAAAAGATCTTGAAGCTGTAGGGTGTTGTAAACTGTGCATCATAATATTTTTAAATTATAATGCAAACAGATGAGGCTACAAATAGATTCACTTAAGCCCACGAAAGCTTATGCCCAAATAAATTTGTTAGTCTCTAAGGTGCCACAAGGATTCCTCATTGTTTTTGCTGATACAGACTATCATGGCTATCCCTCTGAAAACTGGCCTGATAGTTATTGACTGTGTAGAGACAGCAAAAAAGATGGTTTAGACGGGGGGAATTTCTCTATCTTTCCACCATAGAAATAATTTGCTTGGACAAAAAAATTTCCATGTCCATTCAAACCATGTCCTATCCTCTAAGAATGCCAACTAGCATGCCAATGTGTGCCTACTGTAATGGTTGTTTTTGCAACTGTCCATTAGGAACTGGGCTGAGACCAGCAATTCCTTTCCCATAGGCTATGTCTACACCTGGAGTGGGGGTGTGATTCCCAGCTCAAGTAGACATACTTGTGCTAGCTCTCATGGGGGGTGGAATAGCTCAGTGGTTTGAGCATTGGCCTGCTAAACCAAGGGTTGTGAGTTCAATCCTTGAGGAGGCCACTTAGGGATCTGGGGCAAAAATTGGTCCTGCTAGTGAAGGCAGGGGGCTGGACTCAATGACCTTTCAAGGGCCCTTCCAGTTCTAGGAGCTTGGTATATCTCTAATTTTTTTTTTTAACTGCACTAAAAATAGTAGCATAGACATAGTAGCACAGGCAGTGGCATCACAGGCTAGCTGTCCTCAGTACAAACCTACCCAGATCTCCATGGCCCCAGTTCCAAGTGCAGATGTAGCCATAGATAGGATTTTGTTTTAAACTATGCAGCTCTATTCCATTAGAAGCTAAAAAGGACTTGATACTTCTGAGTACTGTATTGTTTTAAAATAAACACACTGAATTACGTAAATGACACACCAGTTCGCCTAAAGTATGTGCTTGTTACAATTAGCTTGCAAGAGCCTTTGAAAACACCTTGAAGCAGATCATGTGCTGAGACCCAAAACCAAGTGTATTTTTTATGAAAGCACCACTAGCAGTTACAAGAAATTGTAAATGAAATGGATGTATAAATAACAAATCTGGCCATTCATTTTTACAATCACCAGCGAAGAAAGAGCAATAAAATCTTCACTTCTTTATCTCCTTATTTCCTTTTGTGGCTTGTGGGCCAGAGGCATTAGCATGTGGGCTCCTCTCATCTATCGGCTCAGCTAAGCAAGGGCATGTGACACATACCTGAGGGCACTCACGTGGTTGAGCTGAAGACTCAGAAGTCAGTGTAGGTGAGATCAGAGGACTTTCAGGAACCTTGTCATATAAGGCTGATTTTTTTTTCTTTTCCTTTAGATTCTCTTTCCATCTGCTGCTCCATCTCAACTATTGCAGCAGCTGCTGCACCACAGCCGAGGGGCTCTGCCTCCTACTGAACTGCAGAGACATTCTGTCTCTGCTAGGGCTTTGAAGGGGAAGTCCTGAAAATAAATGTTGTGTGCAGTGGTAGCATTATCAACACATTGCCCCATCCAGGAAAATTAAATCACAGTAAAATACATGTACCTTCTTTAGATTCACTTTCCCATTGTTGCCTATTCACATGATTATTTATTATTTGGATTACAGCAGTACCTCACGGGCTGCCATATTCTAAACCATAAATACTAATATTAGTGGTTCACAGAATGGAAATAAATGGAATTACGCCACTGTAAACCTGGAATAATTTAGTGGTGAATCAGGCCTACAATGTGGTAAGTGCTTTCTAAATATAAGACAGTTCCAGGCCCAAACAGCTCACAATATAAGAAATCAAGGACAATTGTCAATTTCCCCCACTAGCGCTAAATCTAGCCAATAATAGTTGGGAATTTCTTGTAGACATCAAAGTAGAAATTAGTCTTGAGGAGGGATTTGAAGGAGGAGAGGGACATGGCCTTACAGATTAGTTCAGGGAGCATGTTCCCTACATAAGGGAAAACACGGAAGAAAGGGCAGAGTTGTACATTTAATTGAGCAGTGGTTCCATCTTTCAGCTGAAGGATCCAAGCACTACCATGCACTGCCATTGCACTACCTTGGACTTAAGAACATACTTCCTGTGAGGTAGCTGCAGAAGGATTTCAGAACGGACAGTCACCTTTTACAGAATGATGCAGTAGCTTCAGCAGAGATCTGATGTGTATTTGAAAACAATTCTGTTAATTAATGAGTGCATGTGCACTATACAACTAAGGAAAGCTATGGTGCTTCTCTGAAAATGTTAGCCAAGAGCTACAATTACTTTGTGCAGAGCTGGACAAATGCTGCAAAAGTACATGTTTGTTTGACTCAAAACCATAAGTTCACTCCAGTGGTATTTGTGACCTACTCCATTCCCTTTCCACTAACATTTATATGAGCCAGTTTGTTTGCAAGAATGTTCACAGTAAATGAACATGTCAGCTGTGCCAATGTGTCGTGCAAGTGTTTGTGCCGGAAGTGTTTGTGCAGCTGTTTTGCAAGTTATGTGTGGGATTGGGCATCATCCAATCACAGGGTGTAAAAAAAATACCATGTGACTTAGCTGATTTGCATGAATAGCAAATACTCAGAGTTGGGTTTAGTGCACGGATACCAGATGGTGTTGGTGGCCTCTGATATATAGGAGGTCACACTAGATGATCTACTGGTTTCTTCTGGCCTTAATCTCTATGACTGTAGCGGCAACAGTGTATATTTTGCAAGGAATCCATCGGTTACAGTATATTTGCATTTGCCATTCATTTGAATAAGATATTTATAAGCTTCTAAGCATGTTTGTCAGTAAAGTACAGAGAGGACGGGGCTAAATTCAATGAGGGTGAAATATATCCTTGTGCAGCAGGCCAGCACTAGGCCTATCCACCACTTAAGGTCCACTTATACTCTATTCTGAGGACTTAAATTGTTTGCTGTGTATAATTCACTGCATTCTATCTATTGTGTGTGCATCTCCCTGTGGAACCTGAAGACCCAGTTTCCAAAGGAAGATGAACATACAGGCCAAGAGTCTCCTGGGGAGGGTGGGTAGGGGACATGCTAAGTCTTCTCCACTCCAGCTGAGGCCAAACAGGACTCAGTTGGAGTTGAGGGTGCTTACCGCCTCTCAGGTGGTTCTCTGACTCTTGGAAGAGCAGACTCTAAAAGTGTCAAAGGTCACACTTTCTGTTTAGAAACCAAGGTAATAAGTGTCTTAGGCTGTGGCTACACTTAGCACTTCAAAGCGCTGCTGCGGTAGCGCGGCCGCGGCAGCGCTTTGAAGCGCTAAGTGTAGTCAAAGCGCCAGAGAGAGATGTTGAAAATCCCTTAAAAGATAATTACTTTTTTTTTTTTAATCCTGATACTGATTGCAACATGATATGACCCATCTCCCATTGTCACCCTTTTAAAATGGTGATTGACACTGGAATATCTAAGTGAATACGCATTTGCACAATTTCAGAAATAATTTGCTGGCTTCACAAAGCAGTGTTGATTGAAGTTATTTCAGTATTTTTTTTACATGTTGGGTGACTTCCAAGTATTCACTAACATTAGGATTCCCTTGTTTGCCAGAAATTCTTTAATTTTCACACTCTTATGTTATCTGTTCACTCAAAACAAAGTACCAAGTGTAAAAAAAAAAAGGGGTCTGATTCTTATTTACAAGTCCCCTTTGCACCATTGTGGCGGTATAGAGTGGTATTAAAGTGGGTATACGTATATTTTCGTCCCATTTTAATACACCTTTTGTACTGCCAGAGCTGTATAAAGGGACCTTAGTGTAAACGAGAATCAGGCCCCTCATCTTCTCTACACTGTCCTGCTGCACTAGGATTTATAGTATTAATCATTTTAGATTTAAGTACACTTTTATTTTATGGAGTGAGGCTATAACTAGATGGCATGAATGGTTCTCATGAATGGCAGCAAAGGATATAATTCACTTTATTTAAAAGGCTGCTTGTGCAAGTAAAATACCAAAAAAGACTGAATATGATGTGGGACTCATTGCAAGATCTGCACATTATTTAGCTGGCTTCTTTTTATAGCAGTAACTGAGCTCCATCTTGGTTATCTTCACCAGTGACCCTGCTTCTTTCTTATCTTCTTCCTTTGCCTCATCTTGCCAGGATTAAATAGTTATGCTGATTACCCTGGTTGTCATCAGTCCCAATATTGAATCAGCTGAGATAATACAGACACCACTATGTGGTGACAGCCCGTTTAAGAAGTGTTTATGAAACCTGGAGACTGACAAGCTTATTCTCCATGTAATATTGCCTGGCAGGTATGTACACACCCAATGATAACTTTCTTGTCATCATGACAAGGTCAGGAATCTACATTTGACAGAAAAAACTGCCATTAGCACTTTTACATTACAATGAAAATGAAGGAGTATCCACATTTTTAAAAAAAATCTTTGCAAACCAGCTGTGCCAGATCTAAGTTTTCCCAGACTCAATTATCATTGCACTTGAAGAAGAATCAGGAAGGCAAATGCTGCATTTGGAAGACTCAGAAACATCTGGGAACTCAAAAACATCTCCCTCAAAACAAAACTGAACATGTACAAAGCATTGTTATTGCCATCACAACATATAGAAATGAGACATGGCAACTTAACAAGAAAGATACGCAAAAACTGGATGCATTTCATCACAAATGTCTGAGAAGAATATTGGGAATAACATAGAGATAGGAAGATGAATGAAGAAGTCAGAAAAATGACTAGACAAGGCACTCTCTCACAAATAGTCAACAACAGAAGACATCAGTGGCTGGGACATGGGCTGAGAATGGAAAAAGAACACTTACCAAATACCGCCCTTGAATGGAAGCCAGAAAATGCAAGAAGTAAAAGAGGAAGACCGCAAATAACATTGAAACAAACAGTTCTGAACGACATCAAGCACCTCAACATGAAATGGGAAGATTTGGAGAGAAGGGTAGTTGACAGGCAAGTATGGCAAATGTGGGTTGCCCAATGTGCAGCAAAGCACGGGATGGACTTAGGTCTAAGGTTTGTAGCTATTCTGAAGATTAGCCATAGACCAAACACTGTGCTACACCAGAAAGTTCAGCTTTTGTTCTTTGAACAAACATTAACATATTGTTGTTTTACAAATTTCATGTACGGGAAGTCATTGCTATTAATGATGTGTCAAATGCCATAATGTAGACAGTGCTTTACAAACAGAGCTTCCCCTTCAGAGAGCTTATTGCTTGAGGGTTAATGAGGACAGTCATCCTTTGGTGGTATTTCCCTAGAGGATGAGATCTTGCTCAAAGCAGTTTATCATCTTCTTAAAACACTGTATGCTTAGTACAACCTCTCTTAAACATGCTTCCAGTGTTTTCTATAGGTCACCATGACAAATCTATAGGATCATATGAATACCGTATACACATCACAAAGAAATGATAACGTTAAATACATGCCCTGCTTTTACATGAAGACCATTAATATTATTGACTGGGGTATTTTCCAAATGTTTATCATGGTTGGTCTTCTAGCCAGGGAACCAGGTACCAGAGAAGGAAGCAGGTACTTGGGGCGGCCAATGGAAAGGGGCGGCACGTCCAGGTCTTCGGCCGAAGAGGAAGAGAGGGAGTGAAGGATCCACCACCGAATTGCCACAGAAGAATGAAGTGGCACGATTGAGCTGCTGCCAAAGTGCCGCCGATCGGCTTTATCTTTTTTTTTTTCCCCGCTTTGCCGCTTGGGGCAAAAAAGATGGAGACAGCTCTGCTCTAGCATTTATCTCTTACATGCACTCAGTTGTATACCTAAACTAAAGGAGCATAAAATGTTGACACTAGTGTCCTAACAGAGACATTGTGCTACTTATACATTTAAACATTTATTCATTTAAAACAAAAAGTGTAACCGATTTGTTGAATAAGATCTGGCGAATAAAAAACTTTACAGGACTAGTTCTGTAACAAGGCAAATTATTGTATTGCATTAGTGTAACAGAATATAGCATTTCTCAGTTTATTCCTTTAAGGGTTATTTGCCTTGACATAGTTTATTCCATTTTGGCATAGTTTCATCATACTGAAACATAGTGTTCTGGTTTCTTGCAGAGGTAATTTAATCTTTCAACAGATTTAGTTCTTTATCAAGTATCAAAGAATATTCTGTTTTTACTTTACAGTAATCATATTCTTTCCTCCAGATGAAAAGAGGTATGACTATTTTATCTGATCCCCAGTTCAAAGCTACTCTATAATTACTCAGATTTAAGACCAAGATCCTCTATGATATCCTTATCACAGAGCACAACAATTTCCTCACATAATTCCCATGAAAATATGCCTATTCAGCACAAATCAGTTCCATTTCTTTATCACAGGAACTTTTCACCTCTTTTAATACCCTAGACATTCTTGCTGTCATAACTGGGCTCAACAAATAATTACGAAGTACAGAGCTTTATCACTGGTGTAGTTAATATTCCTTACCCAACCATGACCCTGCATAATAAAATACTATTTCCTACAGAATCATTCCTTGGAGAAAGATCATGGAATTGAACAGAAAAACAAGATACTAATTAAAGTCTTGTTTTGTTTACAAAGGCTCTGGAGTACTTGTTTAAATGGCAGAAGCAATTAGCCAAGTATGACTGGAATGGACAATTTGACAAAAGCTGTTTTAGGAGATAAAACAAATGGATGTAAAATTAGATGTGAATGATTGTTAAACAGCTGTAAAATGCCCTTCAAGAATCCCATCTGATTGGTTAGAGTCTTCATTTTGCAGCCCGCCCAGAAATAATCCCCTTGGGAGTCAATGGGACACCTCACGCGAGTAAGAGAGCTGCAAGCCTGGGCCTAGCATTTCACCTTTCAGTCCTTGATGAAATCCTGGCATAACCTTATACTGTAGTTGCCATAGCAGTGAGCAAATGCCCAGTAGTTTATCAAGTTACTGCTCTGGGACCAGTCTAATTTATTTCACATGCTAAATTTCCTAATTTTTTTACGCATACTGAGGCTCAAAAGCCACAAGTGGCTCTTTTATGTGTCTTCTGTGGCTCTTTGCAGCACATGATATTAAAACTAGGGCTGTTGATTAATCACAGTTAACTCACGTGATTAACTCAAAACAATTAGTCATGATTAATTGCACTGTTAAACAATAGAATACCAATTGAAATTTATTAAATAATTTTGGATGTTTTTCTACATTTTCAAATATATTGATTTAAATTATAACACAGAATACAAAATGTACAGTAATCATTTTATATTATTTTTTTTACAAATAAACAAAAGATATTTGCACAAATTAACAAAAGAAACAGTATTTTTCAATTCACCTCTCTTAGTGCCATAGTGCAATCTCTTTATCATAAAAGTGCAACTTACAATGTAATTTTTTTGTTACATAACTGAACTCCAAAACAAAACAATGTAAAACGTTAGCGCCTACAAGTCCACTCAGTCCTACTTCTTGTTCAGCCAATCACTAAGAAAAACATGTTTGTTTACATTTGCAGAAAATAATGCTGCCCACTTCTTAATTACAATGTCACCTGAAAGTAAGTGCGTTCACATGGCACTGTTGTAGCTGGCATCACAAGATAGTTACATGCCAGATGTGCTAAAGATTCATATGCCTCTTCATGATTCGGCCATTGTTACAGAGGACATGCTTCCATGCTGATGACGCTTGTTAAAAAAATGATGCATTAATTAAATTTGTGACTAAACTCCTTGGGGGAAAACTGTATGTCTCCAGTTCTGTTTTACCCGCATTCTGCCATATATTTCATGTTATAACAGTCTCGGATGATGACCCAGCACATGTTGTTCGTTTCAAGAACACTTTCATAGCAGATTTGACAAAACACAAAGAAGGTATCAATGTGAAATTTCTAAAGATAGCTACAGCACTCAACCCAAGATTTAAGAATCTGAAGTGCCTTCCAAAATCTGACAGGGATGAGGTGAGGAGCATGCTTTCAGAAATCTTAAAAGAGCAACACTCCAATGTGGAAACTACAGAACCCAAACCACCAAAAAAGAAAAATCAATCTTCTGTTTGTGGCATCTGACTCAGATAATGAAAATGAACATGTGTCAGTCTGCACTACTTTGGATTGTTACCGAGCAGAACCAGCAGCATGGACACAAGTCCTCTGGAATGGTGGTTCAAGCATCAAGGGATGTATGAATCTTTAGCACATCTGACATATAAATGTCTTGCAACACTGGCTACAATAGTGCCATGCAAATGCCTGTTCTCACTTTCAGGTGACATTGTAAACAAGAAGCAGGCAGCAGTATCTTCTCCAAATGTAAACAAACTTTGGCTGAGCAATTGGCTGAACAAGAATTAGGACTGAGTGGACTTGTACACTCTAAAGTTTTACATTGTTTTATTTTTGAATGCAGGGGTTTTTTGTACATAATTCTATATTTGTAAGTTCAACTTTCATGATAAAGAGATTGCACTACAGTACTTGTATTAGGTTAATTGAAAAATACTATTTATTTTATTACAGTGCAAATAGTCTAAATAAAAATAAATATAAATAAATATAAAATAAATAAATATAAATAAATATATATATTTATTATATTTATATATATATATATATATAAATAAATTTATATAAATAAATATAAATAAAAATAAATATAAAGTATGCACTGCACACTTTGTATTCTGTGTTGTAATTGAAATCAATATATTTGAAAATGTAGAAAACATCCCAAAATATTTAAATAAATGGTATTCTATGGTTGTTTAAAAGCGTGATTAATTGTGCGATTAATCACAATTAATTTTTTTAATTGCTTGACAGCCCTAATTTAAAAACTGTGATTTCATTATTAACCAATCAGGATGCTTTTGAGTATCACTGCTCTAGAACATAAGAATGGCCATGCTTGGTCAGATCAATGGTCCATCTAGCTCAGTATCCTGTTGACAGTGGTCTGTACCAGATGCTTCAGAGGAAATGAACTGAACAAGGCAATAATTGAGTGATCCAGCCTGTCATCCAACCCCAGCTGCTGGCAGTCAGAGGTTTAGGGACACTTTGAGCATGGACTTATTATATTATTTAATTCTTTTTTTGACCTCCATAATACTTTTGACCTTCAAAACATCCCCTGGCAACAAGTTTCACAGCTTGACTGTGCATTGTGTGGCATACTTCCTTATCTTCATTTATAATGTACTGCTATTATTTTCATTGGGTGACACCTGGTCCTTGTGCTATGTGAAAGGGTAAATAACACCTATTTACTTTCTCCATAATATGCATGATATTAAAGACCTCTATCATATCTCCATTTAGTCATATTTTTTTAAACTGAACAGTCCTAGTCATTTACATCTATCCTCAGATGTTAGCTGTTCCATACCCTTCATCATTTTTGTTGCTCTTCTCTGTATCTTTTCCAATTTTAATATCTTTTTTGAGATGGGGTGACCAGAACTACATGCAGTATTCAAGGTGTGGGTGTACCATGGATTTATATAGTGGAATTATATTTTCTGTCTTATTATCTATCCCTTTACTAATGGTTCCTGACATTGTTAGCTTTTTTGACTGTCACTGCACATTGAGCAGATATTTTCAGAGAACTATCCTCAATGAGTGGTAACAGCTAATTCAGACCCCCTCATTTTGTATAAATAGCTGGGATTATGTTTTCCAATATGCATTTCTTTGCATATACCAATATTGAATTTTATCTGCCAGTCTGGTGCCCAGTCACCCCATTTTGTGAGATCCCTTTGTTATTCTTCAAGGTCAGCTTTGGACTTCACTATCTTGAGTAATTTTGTATTGTCTGCAAACTTTGCCCCTCATCGTTCACCCCTTTTTCCAGATCATTTGTGAATACATTGAAGGATCCTACTATTTCCATTATGAAAACTGACCATTTATTCCTACCCTTTGTTTCCTATCTTTTAACCAGCTACAAGAGTACCTTCCCTCTTATCCCATAGCTGCTTAGTTTGCTTAAGAGCCTTTGGTGAGGGAGCTTGTTAAAGGCTTTCTGAAAGTCCAAGTATAGCATATCAACTGTATCTCCCTTGTCCACGTGCTTGTTAACCCCTTCAAAACATTCTAATAGACTAGTGAGGCATGATTTCCCTTTATAAAAGCTGTGTTGACTTTTCCCCAACAAATTGTATTCATCTAGGTATCTGATAATTTTGGTCTTTATTGTAATTTCAATCAATTTGCCTGGTACTGAAGTTAGGCTTATGAGCCTGTAATTGCTAGGATTGCCTCTGGAACCTTTTTTTTTTAAATCAGTGTTACAATAGGTATCCTCCAGTCAGCTGGTACAGAGGCTGATTTAAGCAATAGGTAACATACCACAGTTAGTAGTTCTGCAATTTCATATCTGAGTTCCTTCAGAATTCTTGGGTGAACACTATCTGGTCCTAATGGCTTATTACTGTTTAATTTATCAATTTATTCTCACACCTCCTCTATCGACACCTCAGTCTATGACAGTTCCTCACCTTTGTCACCTAAAAAGAATGGCTTGGGTGTTGAGGCCTGAACTAAAGTAGTGGCCAAAACTTTGCAGATATGAAGCAAATTCAGGTTGTGAGCAAGAGGCAGGCCCTGCTCATAGAATTTGGCAAGCACAGGGCTGATATTGCAAAAACACATATTCCTAAGGGGTGCTGGGCACAGAGCACAGGGGGTGTTGCGGTACGGCTACCCTCACTTCTGTGCTGATGCTGGCAGTGGTGCCATCTTCAGAGCTGGGCAGCTGAAGAGTAGCAGCTGATGGCCAGGAGCCCAGCTATGAAGGCAGAGTCACCGCCAGCAGCAGCACAGAAGTAAGGATGGCCTGGTATGGTATTACCACCCTTACTTTTGTGCTGCTGCCTGCAGAGCTAGGCCCTCAGTCAGCAGCCGCTGCTCTCTGGCCACCCAACTCTGAAGGCAGAAGCGCAGAAGTAAAGGTGGCAATACCACAACCCCCTAAAATAACCTTGTGATCCCCTCTGCAACTCCCTTTTGGGCAGAACCCCCAATTTGAGAAATGCTGGTGTTCCCCCTGAAATCTGTATAGCATAGGGTAAAAAGCACACAGAAGAACAGATTTCACAGGGGGAGACCAGCTTTCACAATCCGTGACGTGTTTTTCATGGCCGTGAATTTCATAGGGTCCTGTCTATTGCCCTGCATCCCCATAGCATGAAAAATGGTCAACATTTAGAAGCAGTTAGCTAAAGGGTTTCTTGAATTAATTTCCCTAAAGGCTAACACACTCCTATCAGCACAGCTGACATCCACCAAACCAGCCTTCTTCAGGACTCATCATAACAAAAGTTTAATTACCCTTTGAATATAACAATGTGGTGTTATGCAATCTAACCAAACAGCAATATTTTTGAAACAGTGATTGAAAAGTGGCAAAGGTGTTGATGGCACAGCAGGTGTTAATTCCAGTCTCTTACCCCAGCTATTCTATGATGTTTAACAATATCCAGTACTAATATTCTAAAATTTAATTAGAAATCAGTCCATTCATTATGTAAAATTGGAGGGGAAGAAATAATTTCTTCCCATGTATAGGTAAAGCCACCAAAGCCATTAGCTTTTTTATGATCATCTATAACCCTCCCTGGATTAATCACTTCCTCTACCACCATGTCATTATTTAAATATAATATTGTGCCTTTTACACAGATGTATGTATTACAGTATGATTGATAATGAAGCTATAATTAAAGTTGAGATTCTAAATTTTTTTCCTCCAGCTGCTTCGCAGTGTCCCAAATATTTATTTTGGGCTACATATCTATTTGCAGGTCACTGAAGAGGGCTTATGTTATCTTGCCCAACCTTTCTAGTGAAAGGAAATGGAGTTAATCTGTTTTTATTTTACTGTAGGACACAAAATGATGAAATTTCAAGCTTCCTACTACTCTGCAAATCAGGAAAACTCTGATGACAGAACCATGTGCAGAGGTTATAGGACATACAGAAACATCAGTCTTTTCCCTCTTTTTATGAAGTATTGAAATATCCAATATTTAGCAGCATACAGTATGTAACAGAACATTCACTATAACACTAATGCAGTCTAACTTGACTTTATTAGCATTTAAAAAAAAAAAGATAACAGCTCCAACACTGGCAGGATCTAAACAGAAAGCTAGGGTTTCTATGTAAATCTTGATATGTGGCTGGATTAAAATGCCTACTTAAGAAATGGAAACAAGAGGAAGAAATGGACTTTTTAAAAGTATTGTTTGGGTATTTAAGGTGTTTCATCATTTAGTAAAGTCATTCACTGCTTAAAGGCACCAATTGGAACTCATTCCTTGTTAACTGCCCTGGGTCAAGTGGAGAAGCAGGAAGGAGTCTCTGGAGAGTTTAGGGCACAATGCATAGGATGTCTATTTTAAAAGGCCTTTGGGTAATGATTATCACAGACCTAAACCCAGACTGGTCGAGGTCTGCCACTGAGATTACTTCCACATCGTCTAAGCTACTGTGACAGCAGGCAGATGCCATGGCAATGGGCATTGCATAAAAATACACTTGGAAGCCTGTAATTGAAGTGTTGAGTTACCCAATGTTTTTCTATCCATTATGTACACATCAGGTGCAGTAGGGTTATTGATAAATGCTGTGCTGCAGGCACTCATATCCACCTTGTACCTTTTAGGAAAAATGTACTGCACTGAAGTAGTTGGGTTTCATTGTTTCTGTGGAAGTAGGAAAGTGAACACAATTAATTTTTTCCCTCTTTGGAAAATTTCTATAAAGAAATGGTGTTTTTCTAGCCTCCTGCCTTCCCTTTAATTTGGCCCCACTTGTCTATCTAGGCCACAGCATGAAACTGATGAATTATTGGAACATCACATCTCCCATAACAGGAGGCAACACCTGTAAGCACGGCCTGCTCTCCGATTTTTGAATTCCCCCTTTTCTACTCTTGCAACTAGCTGAATCCACCTCTTTTGGCCAATGCAATCTCATCTTGTGCCAAAGCAAGGAGAGGACAGCTAAGTGACCGGGAAGCAACTCCACTTGAAAGCAGTAACCACCACTAAAACATGCAATTCATCTCCTAAATTGATATCAACTTTGATCTGCATAAAGTGGGAGTTTTAACATGTAGCCAAACTAGACCCTGTATAAACTTACACAATTTTATGCTTATGACTGCATGTGGCAAATTACATTGATAAAAATGCTCTTTAAAAGTAGCTTATTTCCCTTTGATGTTACATGTAACTTATAGCAGGTTCCAATTTAAAAGATATATTCAGTGGATATATATCTTTTTTATATATATTCAGGCTTCATTCCAGAAGAAATCATAAAAGCTGACTTTGGTAAACTGGGCAAACAAACAATATGCGTTTTAATATGGGTAAATGTATATATCTAGGAACAAAAGAATATAGGAAATACTTACAGGTGGAGGACTCTATCCTGGGAAGCAGTGACACTGAAAAAGGATTTCAGGGTCATGGATAGTCATCTGAACATAAGCTCCCAGTGTGATGCTGTGGCCAAAAGAACTAATGTGACCCTGGGATTCATAAATAGGGGAATCTTGAGTAGCAGTAGAGAGGTTATTTTACATCTCTATATATGGCACTGGTGTGACCACTGCTGGAATACTGTGTCCAGTTCTAGTGTACGCAATGCAAGGAGGATGCTGGTACCTTGGAGAGGGTGCAGAGAAGAGCCATGAGAAGGCTTAAAAGATTAGAAAGCCTGCCCTTACAGTGAAAAATCTGAAAGACCTTAATTGATGTAGCATAACAAAGGATAAGGGGTGACTTTATTACAGTCTATAAGTCACTATATACACTATAGGGAACAGATATTTAATAATGGGTTTTTTAATCTTACAGAGAAAGATTAACACAATCCAATAGCTGGAAGCTGAAGCAAGACAAATTCAGACTGGAAATAAGGTAAATTTTTAACAGAGTAATTAACCATTGGAACAATTTACCAAGGGTTGTGGTAGATTCTCCATCACTGACCATTTTTAAATCAAAATTGGATGGTTTTCTACAAGAGCTGCTGTAGGAATTATTTTGGGGAAATGTTAGGGCCTGTGTTATATAGGAGATCAGACGGGATGATGACAATGGTCCCTTCCGGCCTTGGAATCTATGACAATGGCACCTTGTGTATACAATAATTCTCAAAGGCTCCTATGGGGTGTGGGTGTATATAGTCCCCCTACCTCCCACCCCAGCCTTCAGCATTGTAGAGTCCCATGACTCAGTATCTGTCACCTTTAATCATTTAGGTATCCTTACTGTGGCTGTTCTCCCATGCTGAATAATTTTGTTTGCTCTTATTTCTGTAGCAAATAAACAAGAGCCCTGCTCTGTGGTGTTTAGTCTGAACAGAATCAAGCTGAAACCAAAGTGATAACTTTGGGGAGGGGAAGGGAAGAGGAAGATGAGGCAGAGAGAAAAGAGAATAAAAAATATGAATAATGGGTAGGGAAATACAATTCTTGGGTAGTTTTTCCTACACAGTGTATATTACAAGTTCACATTTCTGGTTAGTTTATTACTGTTAACTATAGAATGTTCATTATAAATTGTACTTTTAATCTTCAATACACCCTTCCTTATTTATTTGATTTTATAAGAGATGTTTAGGAACAGTGCAAATTACCATGTTTCAAGTTGTTGGAATTGAGAGGTGTTTAAATACCCTGTATACTTTCAAAAGGATACAAGTCATCATAATTTACTATTACCCATGTTCCCATGTAACATTCTATCTCCGTTCTCTATTTTATAGCTGTATAAACACTTTCAGAAAAAGTCGCATAGCATAGAAACCTCAGCAAAATTTCTTTCAACCTGAACTGCAGTTTGAACAAAAATTTTTGTTGGAAGCCTAGGACAAGCCAAGAGGGGAAAATGTGTTTAACTTCTATTTTAAAAAATGTTGAAAGGTGCACTTCTGGGGGCAAATGCTGGATACCAGCCACCCGAATAGGCGTTTTAACTCTCCCTATTTGACTACAGGATAAAACGCAACTGAAATCATCAGGGAGAGAAGAATGAAAGAGCAATAGGGTTTGCAGCCCTCTTTTCCTTCGTGCCAATAACCAACAACCTCCCTTCAGCTGCATGTGCCACAGAAATGTTATATCAGCTCTGAGAAGTGGGTGGTATACAACTTCCTTCAAGAGCTGACTGCCACTCTAAAATCAGCCATCTAGGGCTAGACCCTGAAGTCCTTACAAGTAAAAACTTTTACTGGCTTCACTAATGCAGGGGTTCCCAAACTGGTACTCGTACCCCTGGGGGTATGCGAGACATCTTGGAGGGAGGGGTGGTATGCGGGAGAAATTGTGTATTGGTGACTTTTATTTATTACTTACTTTCTGTGTTGCATTTTCATAATAGTCTACTCAAATGAGCTTTACAGCTGTGAGGGAACTTGTTCTCTAAAATACGGTAGTTAATTTTACTTCAAGACATAGCAATGAGAACACTGATACACAGAGCATTGACGTACAGAGCCTTCACCTCCAATCATTGTACAGTCCGGGTTCAGTTGCCCAGCAACTGTCAAGCCTAATTGAACTCAGAACTCTGTCAGAGTTCCCCCCAACCCAGTTGTATAGGTCACACTATAACTATATCTGTACATAACAGTGAAATATGGACAGATAGTGTTAAGTAGAACACACGATATCAGTGATGAAAAGGGTAGGGCTATGCGGGCAGCTCATAGATCTGGAGGAGGTATGCAATAGGAAAAGTTTGGGAACCTCTGCCCTAAAGGATGCTGAAGGCAGACATAAAAGAGAATCAAGTCCAGAATCTTATCCACTAAGCCACTGGACCACACTGGACAGTTATCCAGTACATACAAATCAATATAATTGGGAAATGAACACATTCAGCTCAGTTTCACAAATATTCAGTTACAATAAGTCATTTAATATAACTTCACTTGGACAATAAATACCTTAATTTCCAGGAGATCAAAATTCAGTTGTTTAATTTAACTATTTAGAAAGTTAAACAATGGAAGATTTCACAACACAATTTTTATTTACATGATTTACTGTGAATATTTTAAATACCAGCTTGTGAAGCTACACAAGGATGTACCTCTAAACTGACATACCAGAATACTGTCAAAATGTTTTTGCCCTGGAAGTAGTGCATTTTTAACAATTCAAACCATTTCAGGTTAATGTTGGATGGTACAACTGTAATTAATGAAGCTACTCACAAAGACTCCATATTTTACTGACTAGTCACTGCTGAGTGAAACATTTTGAAGTACAGCTCACCTGGTACAAAGAGAGCCTTTTAAATTAATGACTCTGCTTAAAGCATTTGGAAGCCACTCAATGCCAACAGATCCATTTGTAGTAGTAAGTCATTTATAGATCTGAGAGTCCAGGCTGCTGCATACTGTTCTACCCTCTGAATATAAATAGCAAAAAAAATAAGTTTCTACCAGATCCGATCACTTTCAATGCTGTAAATCCTGATGACAAAAAGTACAGACATTGCACCTCAAACCATCATTAATGAAGAAAGTGGCACTTCTCTTTTTTGGGCAAGTGAACCTGGTTTTCTTCATCTTCATTCTCAAGACATTCCACATACTACTACTTCTTAAAAGCATTTAAGATTCATGAAATTAACTTCAAGAGAAAGAATGTTCATGTTAAACAGAGCACCAACTTATTCCATATATTTATTCATTAGTGAAAGTTTATGAAAAACTAAATTTTTAAACATTAGTTCTGCTGATAGCTGTCATAATTGTAATTTAAAAATAAAAGTTTAATTCATAAAGTTTGATCAAAGCTATGGTTCAAAGAGCAAAATTTTATACATTCTGTGCAACATCCCATTTCCTTCTAGTGCATAAGTCCATGTCTGCAGTTACGCAGCTGCGATAGAAGTATCATCAGCTTGTCGACCTTGTGGCTTTAAAGAAAAAGAAGAGAGTCAGTATAAAGATTATATATAGTTATGAAATTCATCTAGCAACATCATAAATGACCAGGATGTTACAATGTCTAATCAGGGCAGTACTTTTCCTAGCTTCAAAGTATTTCTAATGGCAGCACAAAATATTGTGATGTTATCTACATTCAAGTCTTCTAACTCTCCCAACCACCTCCATAAGCTCTTCAGGGCAGGAGCCATCTCTTTATATATGTTTGTATAGCACCTAGCATAGGGCCTGACCCTGATTGGACTCTCTGGGTACTACTGCAATACAAATGTTCTATTGATAATGATGCTGATGATAAATAAATGCATGAAGCAGGAACAGCCCCAGAAGGTTCTAGGATAAGTTTGAAGTGGGGTCCCTTGGGAAAATGAATATTTTAAGAGGAAAAGCATGGATGTGCACAGGAGCATACAAGAAAGAATATTGGGATTCTGATGACCTCAAAGAAGAGAAGAAAGGAATTAAAAACCTAGGGAAGTTCTCTTGTAAATGCTCAGAACTCCTTTCCCTGGGGGGAGCAGACCTTTGTCTTGACCTAACAGCAAGTCTTGATGACTGATCTAGGAGAGACATTGATTGACAGTGTGTAAAAATAATAAATTCCACTCAGCCCTCTTAGCTGCAGTAAAATTGGAGGAATGCAAAGACTGTTTGCAGGAAACAGAGAGAGGATTATAAATGTTCGAACAAGCCTTTCTCAAAGACACAAAGGAACACTTCAGGCCTCTCACTCACTGCTTATGCTCCAATAGGAAAGGTTAACACAAGATTCTGTAAAGGACAGACACAAGGCTAGCTAGCTAGCACTGTTTTGGGTAAAAGGCTTTAAAATAAGTGGGAAAGGGCCAGAAAATTGCATGAAGCCTGTTTGGCATGATGGGATGAAATGCAATTTTCAATCATAAGGTTTTCATAATATCTGAGTAGCTGAGTAGTTGAAAAAGTCTAGTATAATACATTTCATGTGCGCTTAGAACTTCTCTCTCTAATAGTAACAGATTCAGAAATATTCTGGAACCCCACAAAACCCATCTCATGATGAACACCCGCACTTCACTTTCTGCAATCAATTCTCACCTGAGTAATATAAATATAAGATGGGGTGGCAGATAATAAATGAAAACTTGGAAATATTCTAACCAAATGCAGTTCCACCAATACTCAAATGCAGACAGAATTTTAACTGACGCTTTAAATTGAATGACTATTATCCTTCTAGTCACAAGATATTATCCAAATGTTCTGCAAAATGGATAATATCCTGTGACCAGGAGGATAACAGTAATTCAGTAAAGTAATTCTGGATGGTTTTAAGAGCAAAGTGACTGTTGCTCACATAGAGCCCAGTCCAGCATTGTGTAGTGTCTGAGCAGATCACTGGGGCTCTGTGTGGGTGCAGCAAAGTCCACGGTCTCCATGTACACACAGCATTGTGCCTGTGCGTCTTAAAGCAGACAAGCCTGCTCTCTAGTTAACGGTCCATTCAGTTAGTCTGCTAAGAGTAGAGCTGGGGTTGCAGTTCTCAAAAGCAAAATAAATTCCAAGTAAATTCTCAAAGAATTCATTTGTTATAAAGAGGCCAAAAGACTCCATTGGAACCTTACCTTTACAAAAATGTGCGTTGGTATGAATCGTCTGAGCAACTGATTAGTGAAGTTTGGAATTCGCAGCAAGATGATATTAAGAGATGGTAACTGCTGATATCCAGCCATGAGAGGGTAGAAGTTATATAACATGTCCTGCTGTGTGCCAGGAAGGATTCGCAATCGCATCTAAAAATCAAATAATTTCAGGAAAGAAAGCTGTTTACATACATTAAACATTTGCACACTCCAAAGTTAAAAATAATTCTCTTAAATATTCTCTTTAATCAGTTTGACTAAAAAACGTTATTCAAAATATTACAACTCTTTCTTTTCTACCCAACTGCACACACTGCATCATATGATCAACATGAATTTCCTTAGCCTATCCAGAAAGACATAACTAGACACTCCTAGGACTGAAAATAAGTCATTTTAAGATTAAAAAAAAAAAGCAGCTTTGGACGTACATGTTCCTCCAGATATATTGCTCATTCTTCAGTTCACCATGTCTTAAGGACGAGTATTTACTAAATAACTCTAGGGTAATTTGATCGGACTATAGCAGAGTTGATAGTAAGATCATAGGCTATCACAAGGTAACATTTGAGAGTCTACCATTCACTTAAGGTAGCCCATATTTGTTACAGTGTTTCTCTCTACATCACTTGATTCAAAGTGAGAGAAAAAAAGATGTAAATTTCCCAAGCCTTGTTTTGGTAGACAGAAATTTAACTGAGCTGGGAGACAGATTTGTTCTGAATATAGTTACAATTTATTTGTTTTTAATATTTCTTTTCCTGTTTTACATAAAGTTACATTAAAAACATTTAATTTTTAAATACAATTTATATAATCTAAAGCAGTGGTTTTCAACCTGTGGTCCGTGGACTGTGGGGGATCTGCAGACTATATCTAAGGGGTCTGCAAAAGGTTGTTGTTACCATTGAAAAGTGGTTTCCAAAACTTGGGTCCAATGACTATGTCTAAGATTTCCAAAGGGATCCACACCTCCATTAGAAATTTTTTTTTTAGGGGTCCACAAATGAAAAAAGGTTGAAAACCACTGATCTAAAGAGTATGTTGAAGTCTATTAGAATAGTTTAACAGTGGTGTGAAAAGTATCATCATGCAGTAGTGACAAAGAGGACAATCTGTACCTGTTTAAGACCAGAAAACATGAAGGCATCGCTTGGCTCCACAGATATTTCCACATCCTGGACTAAACTGGTCTTGTTTTGCAGGTGATATCTGACAGGTAAGGATTCTCTTACTCGACCAAATGATGGCAGATCTTTGGAGACAAAGGGAATGAATATAAAGGTTACATAACCTGATATGTAAATAAATGTCTTGGTTTCACATACAAAAACCAAGTCTGACTCAATGAAAGTAGAAAGGTTTGCAAAAGCTGGCACAAAACTCAGTATCTATAGTACAGCTGATCAGATGTTTCAGGAACGAATCATGAAAATATGTTATAAGTTTTCAAATATAACAATCAACTCTAATTAGAAAGCATTGAAAGATATCAGAAATTACTGTTACAAGACTAGTTCTATGTATCACAATATCACTAATCTGCACTAACTGAGGGGGCGAAGAAGCAGTACAAGCATGGATTAGAATGACTAGAGAACAGGCAGGTACTGCATGGGCAAGGCTTTTTCCTCCAGCCCTGTTCTTACAGGAGAAATATGGTCATCTCAAGTCTGTGGCAGTAAGGATAAATGTGTGCCTATGGACCAAATTCTGCGAGACGTAATTATGGGGTTTCACAGCCTTGAGTGAACACTCCATGCATGCAGCCCAGGGCTAAATATTCCATGCATGTTAATATTACCTGCATTAACATGGAGTGGGATGCTTTCTACAATCACATGTGGTAGAGTGATCACAGTACAAACAACGGGTACACTTTCCACAGCTGAACTCCTATCAAAGAAAACAACACATGTAGACTGCATTTATATTCCTGACTAAGCCAAAAAAATATTGGGATCAAGCAGCAAACTAACAAGCAATATTTACAGCAATCCCAACAGTTCAAAAAGGAGAAAAGTCTTACCTGAATGTTTTTATTATAATAATCTTGTAAAAACATCTAAAATCTTAAAATCTAGAGAAGACAGATATATCTTATAATGACAGCTCTAAAAACAAACCCACATACAGAAACCTGTGATTGAGGTGGAAAAAATATTAGGTTCATTAATTTTTTTAAAACAGTACTTTTTATACAGCTGAAGTGTTCTTTAACTTGTCTTTCTTCCTCCCTTCCCCACATGTGAAGTGCTCCTTGGCTTTAGAAAACTTAAGAATTAGTGTAGGAGATCACACAGTTGAAAACTTAATAATAAATATCACCATTTAGATGCAATTTCAGCAGCATGCACATTTTAAAAAAATGGTTCCTACTGCTTTCACCCAAGACGATTTCACTGTGAGGATTAGTAAGGGAAGAAGAAAAAGCAAAAATATATCCTCCCGACCACCCGCACCCTAAAAAAAAGTCATGAACTGCTTTAGAAAAACCAGACAAGGAATTCCTACCTCTTCCAGGAGATTATATAACGTCCGGTAGCCACTCCACCTTGAACATTCGTAACTGATGGACACCGTAGGGAAAAGCATTCACTAGCACTCTCGCCTGTCTGCAAAACAACTATCAGCAATATTCTGCTTAATTTTAAAGTAAAAGACACACTGAATATTAGCACAGAAATGATCCAGAGCTGAAAAACTAAAGTTAGTAATACATACAGATTATATATACATTTTAAGAATAAAGGTGTTGTATATATACAGTTTGAGGGATCCCCAATTAATTCACAAACTGTACACGAAAACATTAGAGATAATGAGGTGCTCAGTCAGCACAGTGATGGGGCCTGTCATGTGGTCCCTGGTCCCTGTGAGTAGAGCTGGGCCCAGTTCCCCTGCACAGAGCAAGTAAGTCCAATCCAGCCAATTAAAAGGGGCTGGGCTACACCTGGACCTATAAAGGGCAGGAAATGAGAGAGGTAGGAAAGAATGACAGAAACAGGCTGTGCCTGGAGAAGGGAAGCCACAGTGGAGTGGAGGTAACTCTGGTGGTGGGTCCCTGGTACAAAAGGCCAGGTGCTCTGGGAAGCTCCAGGAAGGGAGCAGAAATAACTAAAGCCTGGTCTATTCTACAAAGTTAGGGTGAGGTAAGCTGCCTTGCATCAACCTAGTTGTGAATGTGTCTACACTTAAATTTGTCTCCCACTGAGGTAAGTGGCCTCTTATGCCGACATAGTAACACAACCTCCCAGAGCAGCACTGCACTAAGGTTAATGTACGGAGGTCAACACAGCACACAGACACTGCATTACCTATGTCAACCCTAACAGTCCTCCAGCAGCTTTCCCACCATGCCCCACGCTGACTGCTTTGTCACCATTGTGAACTCTACTGCCCAAGAATCACATAGACCTCCAACCCGTCGAAAGGTTTCCCCCTTGGCTTCACAAATATTATGCAGGACACAGCAGGCGGCTATTCCCATTGGGATATTTTTCTCACTGAGGTCCAATCTTGTGCATAAACAATGCCAGCGTCCCATCAGTCGTCCAAAAGAACATTCAACTGTCATTCTGCACCTGCTGAGCTGGTAGTTGAATTGTTCCTTTGTGCTGTCAAGGTGGCTGGTGGTGAGCAACAGGTAGGGTGCAGATTACTGCTGGGAATGTTGAAATGCCAATAGTGATCCTGGCATTTCAACATTCCCAACAGTAATCTGTCAGTTGAGAAAATGTTCCTCCTTGCAGCTTTCTGAACAGTCCTGTGTTTTTAAAGATGTGAGCCTCATGTACCTTCCCAGCCCAGCCCACACAGACGTTGGTGAAGTATCTCTGGAGAGCCACCAATGCTTGCATAACCATAGAAAAGTAGCCCTTTATATCGATATATTCTGTGGCAAGCTAATTTTGTGCCAAAATAGGGATATGCATGCCATCTATTGCTCCACCGCAGCTCGTGAACCCAACTGCTGCCAATCTATCCACTATGTCCTTTACATTGCTGAGGATCACAGTCCCATGTAGGAGGCGATTACTGGCCCTGCACACTTGCATGACAGTGGCACCCAGGGTGGATTTCCTGACTCCAAATTGCTACTGGTCAGTCTAGAATCAGTCTGGTGTTTCAAGTTTCAACAGTGCAAAATCACCACTTGCTTCTCCACTGTCAGCACAGTTCATGTTTTCAGTCCCTGCACTGGAGGGCTAGGGCAAGCTCAGCCCATAGATCCAGGAATGTTGCCATAAGCATCCGAAAGTTCTGCAGCCATTGCTTGTCATCCCAAACCTGCATAACGATGCAATCTCACTACTCAGTGCTTGTTTCTGAGGCTCAGAAGTGGTGTTTCATCATCTGCAGCTTCTCTGTGAATGCCACCAACAATCTTGAGTTGGTTCTTGCTAAATTCTACAGCAATCTGTTCTACAAGAAATCATTATGTTCCCCACTGATTTGGTTCTTCTTGCAGCTCTGCAAATACTGCAGGATCATGTGCCCTGTGTTTCAATGCTCATGACAACAGTGCAGAGCTGTGCAAGCTCCATGCTTCTGTTGGCGATAGCAGAGAGCGAGGAGGGCCCCACGGGTTAGTCAGATTTTGGAAAAAAAAAACCATGAAAATTATGGGATACAGATGACAATAGGGATATGGAGACAGTTGAAAACTGGGAATTTGACCCCATGCTCCCAGTCACCCCAGCGCAACTCCTTTCAGCCCCACCATGCATTGAGAAGACTTCCCAAAAGACTGCGTGCTAGACAGTTGCAGGTTGCATACTGGGATACTTATCCATGATGCACCACACTGTGCATTGATACAAGAACACCTGGTGAGTACGCGCACCACTGACACAACAAGCCAAGCAAACATACACACAAGCAACACACTAACTGCAGCAGCTTTATACCAACGTAACTTGTGTCAACATAAGTTTGTAGAACAGACATGGCCTAAGACTGGGAAGCTGCCAGGAGTACCAGAAGTCCCTGGGACGAGTGACCCTGAAGTTTGAAGCAAAGGAGTGAGTAAAAAGACTGTTTTGTTTGTTTTAAGAAAATAAACTATCTTAAAGGAGACCGGGCATGGCAGTATGTGCTTGTAAGCTGGGGAGAAGCCCTGCCCTATGACAGGACCATAGGAATATGATGATTTGACAGATGATAGAGAACCTTCTGAACAGAACCATGGAATATCTAATATCCACACAGAGCAGACAGAATCTCCAAGTCACACTCAAAAGAGTAAACTGCACAGTACAGCTGATTCAGACTCAGGAGTTCCTTTCTGTTGTAAATTCCCAAAATTTGAACTGTTTTTGTTCGGTTTCAGAACCTAAAGTAGAAATTTTGACATTTGCTGCAGAAAGTAAATTGTTTTGAAAAAAAAAAATAAAAATAATCAAATCAGTTTGTTTTGGAAGTTTCTAACCAAAATTAAAAAAAAAAAGGGCTACTTTATTTTTAAACTGTTTTTAAAAATTTAGTTCAGTTTTATTTTTTAAATTATTAACAGCTGCTGTTATTTAGAGCGCTTATTGTATCTTCTTGTTCAAAGACCGACATCATTCAGGGTACTAAAAACCGCAGCTACTTAGAGTATATAATTTTAAAATAAAATAAAAAGCCACAGGAGCCAGGGCTGCCAAGCTTCCAGGGAAGCTGGCTCCCTGAACTACTTTGGGAGCCAGAGAGCCCAGGAAAGGGAGCCAGACAGGGAGTCCTGGCTGAGCTGTGAACCATGGAAGCCACTGCTCTCCAGCAGCCAGCCAAGTGGGCTGCGCAGGGAGCCTGGGAAACTAGTTGGCAGGTGGGCTGGCATGCCAGCCTGGTTTCTGGTGAAAGTTTCAACAGAACTGGCACGTTCTTGTGGAACACATCGATTCCATAAAATCAACGATTTCCAACAAAAACTGCAGTCAAAGTTTTTGACTACTGTACAGTCCTCAATTTATCTATCTGTCTCAGAAGGATGGAGAACATTATTGTTTAACTACAAGATATTCTAACTAATAAGGCAGTATTCAATACAGGATGGAGAAACTTCTTGCATGTTCTTCCTAGGCTAGTCAGAATAGATTCACACACTATTTCATGCCTGTGTGTGTAATCCTATGTATGGACTTGTTTAAATTTCATTCTATAGAGGCACAGTATGCACATTTCAAAAAAGCCGTATGTAGTACATGAAAGCCAAAAATTGTCAAATGCTTTTTCTCATGAATGGCTGATTAAGAGGCTGTGCTCTCTGGTGCTTCACTTGAGATCTGATTTTTAAGATTTTGGCTACTGACCTTTTATTTCCATTTTACTAAAATTTAGAGAGGGGAAAGAAGTTTATTTGGATTTTTTTGGTAGATATTTTTAGCTCATTTTAAAACAAGCCTATTTAGTTCATGCCCTATTTGGTGCCTGAGATATTCAACAGAACCAGAGACAGTTCTTTCTTTCTCTTTGTAAATAGCTCCTGAACACAAAAAGAGCGTTGGTCACAGTCAATTCTTTTGGCTCATGTAACGAGAATGACAGCTGTACAAAACTTGAGGGTGGTTCCATATAGCAATACTCATCTTTACCTTTCAACAAATAAGGTTTTTAGAAGATTAAGAAATTGCCAGCAATTTTAGAAACTTTCATATAAAATTTTAGAATTTATATAGTAGTGAGAATTCAGTCACCACAACCACTTTCAGAAAGCTGTGCTAAGCAAAATTCTACCTAACTCACACTCTGTATTGGTCTCTATTCCAATTCAGATCTGCAATTGTCTAAATTAGATTTTTCCATGCTTCTCCATGTCAAATAACTAGGAACAGCTGAACAGGGTACAAACTAAGTTTCACCTTTAATTTTTTCCCCTTGTGAGTTCAGCTCAAAGTGCTAACATTACTTCAAATAATTTAGAGAAACTCCAAATGAATTTGTCAATAAGGTATTAAAATGTATTTCTTCCCAATTCCCACTCCATTGTCCTCAAAATATCTTATTTAAGAAGCAATCATCATCTAAATTCTCACCATTCTCCACATAAGATTCCAGTTGGTCTACTGGTACCATGGAAGCTGAAAGTTGTAGCTGGCTATTTATAATAGTGAGAGCCCAAGGTGAAGCACTCAGAATGTCTGTCATCAGTAAAAAGGGTATGTCTGCAAAGACTCTGTCTAAATGTTCAAACTACCAAGAGAAGAGACAAAGAATGCATCAATATTTTACTGGTCACATTTGGTTTACTCAGATTTTTATGATTCTAAGATATGTCAATCAACTTTCAAAACACATACCTTTGAAGAAACAAATTTAACAGCAACATCAAAGGGAAATACAGTTTCTATAGTTACAGTTTCATCCTGCATGGAGGGGGGAAAGATTGTATTAAATTTCAAATCTAGATATTGACATCAGATTACAGGCGACTAAATTCATCACCACCTGCCCCAGCCCTCTCCAGGGCATCATCTGCTTTGGCCCTCCCCTGCAGGATGGGAAGACTGTGGGCACCACTGAAATTAGGCTCGTTCTTAAAATCACACACAAGTAATCCAAATCCCTTAATCATTTCATATACGAACTAACATGAAATGAAGAGTCATTCCAAACTGCTGAACTCAACAGATCATACCCTGTGACACTTGCAGTTTATCTCTTTGTCCTCAACAGTAGCACTGATTAAATAGGAAACATAGACCAGAAACATCCTGGTACCAACTGTTCCACAACGAATGTATACTGCTTTTTCCAGCTGTAAAATATAAAGATAAAATTAGTTAAATAGTACTCAAAATGCAACCAGCAAGTCCAGAGCTGCCCTTTCAATCATTTAGTGTATCTCAGTTAACACAGACTAGGGGAACCATAATGGACAACAATTGCTTGTCTTCAGCACTGGCTACTGGCAGCATAAAGTGTGACACCAATACAAGAATAGCACAGCTCCGGCCATTCCACTAGATGTTCTCCTGCTATTTACACTAGTAGGCTGGAGCCATTACTAGGTGTCATTTGCCGTAACAATGTTTAGCACATCTGGCATATAAATATCTTGCAGTGCTGGCTACAAAAGTGCCATGCAAATGCCTGTTCTCACGTTCTAGAGACATTGTAAATAATAAGCAGGCAGCATTATCTCCTGCAAATGTAAACAAACTTGTTTGTCTGAGCGATTGGACAAGAAGGAGGACTGAGTGAACTTGTAGGCTCTGAAGTTTTACACTGTTTTGTTTTTGAGTGCAGTTACGTAACAAAAAAAATTCTACATTTGTAAGTTGCACTTTCATGATAAAGAGATTGCACTACAGTACTTGTATTAGGTGAATTGAAAAATACTATTTCTTTTTTTTTTTAATAGTGCAAATACTTGTAATAAAAAATAAATAAAAAGTGAGCACTGTACACTTTGTATTCTGTGTTGTAATTGAAATCAATATATTTGAAAATGTCAAAAACATCCAAAAATATTTAAATAAATGATATGCTATTATTTGTTTAATCACTCAATTAAATGCAATTAATTTTTTTTTAAACCACTTGACAGTCCTAGTTCAAACCACATGAGTTTTACAGTATTGCTCTGTGGAGAAGATGTAGGAAGACAATTACTGTTTGTAGCAGACATTAACTGCTGTCCATTTCATGAACCCAATCCTTCTCCCTTCCTACAATCACCACCATAAAAAAAAATTGAAAAATAAAAAGTCAGTATGTGTCACTCAACTCTGCATCCTTATAAGATTTAGCACTCAGGCTGTTAAATTATTAGTACAGCCTACAAAGCTTCCAGTGTGCACTTACAGAAGATAGTGTGATTCTTTAATATTTGCCATCTCCTAAATGATATGTAGCACATCAAAGTCAACCCACAACCAGAAGAACTAGTGCATCCTGAATTCATTCTCCTCTTTCAAAGTGGTGAATGAAAACTGAGCATTTCCTTTATCCCCTTCCTTCTCTTTAGCTTTATATCACAATATGAAATCCCTCTAATGTCCACTCTGTGCCAACCACCTTGACAATTCTGAGAGACTCTTCAGCATGCTCAGGTACTTAAACTTAACACTAAGGCAGTAATAAAAACAAAATCTTCTTTCTGTCAAATACACAGTTGAGATAACTTTGTGTTAAAGGATTCACAGTTCAGATCAGCCTCCTTGGATTATATTAATTAGATCTCTTCACTCTTAGTATCACACACAGCCCTCAACCCCATTCCATCAAACTAGCCCATAGAACTAAAATGTAAGGAAGTCAAAGGCTCATCCCTTGAATAAAACAACTGCTGCATTAAGATAGAAGCCCAGATACTAGGCATCATCACATCTGAAACTAAATTCTGGTCCTTCTGATATCTGTATGAAAGTATTTTTACTAGGCAATGTTCATTTTCAGTTTAGCTATTAAACATTTTCCTAATTGGAGTGGGGGCAGTAATTAAGTTCACCTTTTCTCCTGGCTGTAAATCTCCTACAGGGATATCAGGAAGTAATGCAGGATAAGAATCATCACAGATTTCTGTTCCATTAAGGGTCACATGAGTTTTCTGAGTCAGATTGGCATCTTGCCCTAGAATACAAATATACTGTTTTTTATACCCACATAATTATCCTGTTAATTTATCACCGTGGCAAGTGGGCACTATTTATGCATATTAAAGTATGCATCACAAAAAACAATCACCACTGCTACCAGACATATGCCTCAACCAAATGAGCAACAGCAGCAAGACACAAAACTACAACATGAATGCATCACAGAAGAATTTTATTTTTTTTTGTGTACACAGATTGATGGCCTTTCAGCAACCTATGCCAATTGGTGAAGGGGGTTGGTGGGAAATGTACAATTCATAGTCATAGGGGTCAAATAGTGAACAAGATATCCTTTATTTTGCAATGCAATATTTTAAATGAACAAGGTCTTCCATACTTTAAAACACTGAACATATATAAGACCCAATTTGTAAAAATTCATAGGAATCTTGCTCAGTTATGGGTTGACTGGGTTTACAAAGACCATGACTTGTTATGAAAAAATCTCAGAAGTCACATCCTGTCACACGTCTTGGATGCCTTGTCACATGGAAAACAATCTTTCCTATAACAGAAGTGTTAAATGTTGATAGTTCTTTTTAAGTAGTCAGCAAGCCCATAATGACCTTGTGTATAAAATTTTCAGACGCTGAGTAAGGGGGAACACAGATATGGTGTCAGATACTCCATTATGAATCTGATCGAAAAACTTCAATGAAGTTGATCAGTGGGAAGGCTCCCATTTCTATGGCCTTTGGATTAGACTCTGCATGATCTTGTATTATAATATACAGACAAATGCATTTTAGCAGTTATCCATACAAAGCAAAGTGTATTTCTCAACCACTACTGTCATCAATAGGTATAACATCAAGAATTCAAAAGCCAAACTAACAGCATGCAACTATGTGAAGCTACCTGGAATGTAACTTTTACCCTGTCCCATAATTTCAAATGGGACAAGATTGGTCCCATGTTGTCCACCAGAAAAATACAAGTGTATTTGAAACATTACTTTTAATCTAATTCTGTAACAAACTTGCTAGCAGCTCAGCTAAATAAAAAAAAAAACTACCATCTGTGTGTTGTCAAAAGTAACTTTACAGTATTGTTAGATCATGAGAAAATTCTCTTTTAAATCCCTCCTTAAAACCTGACTTTTTTGTTGATGCCCACAAAACACTACTGTTTAGTATTGGTTAAGCTGGCAATACCTGCGAATGAGACCTTTGTTACCACTCATTTGTTCATACACCTCTGTCTCCACTATTGTGCTGTCCACCTCTTAAACCCCATCCTGTGTAACTGTTAGTTAATTGACCTATTATGATTTGTGTAAATCCTAGATTTAGACTGTGTGCTCTCTGTGGCTCTGTGTTAACTCTTTGTACAATAACTAGGACAACAGGACCCTTAAGATGCTACCATGACAGAAATAAATACCTGGTTTTAAACCTGCCGTGAGCTTTACATCTTTGGCAACTGTCTTCTCATGTGACTGGACTGTCACAATCAAACAATACATTTCATTAGTCAGGGCAGGAGGTTCATGTTGGAGTTGGACAGAAATATTTGGCACTCTAGAAATGATCCTTTAATCAAAAAAGAAAAAACTGGTTAGTTACTCCACATTTCTTGGATGGCTCAATATTTAGTCCATTTTAGTTAGGATTAAAGTTGCCTATTGCTCAAATGAGAACTCCAGGGGAGATATATCCTGTTTCACTAGTCTCTGAAATGCCTGAAAATCAGTGGCATGGAACACTGGCACAGATCCTATTAAAGAGTTGGGAGCTCACATTTCTGTAACCAGAGATACAGAATCCCACATTAAACAGCAAATGTTGTGAAAGTGAGGATTTAATTCTTCTGAAAATGTCCAGTTAGTATTAAAGTTAGTAAATAGATTAAAAATTATTTCCTTGTATAGCATTTTCAGGCCTCTTTGTGTATTTATATACTGCTGTAAATAACTCTTCCTTGTTTGTTTTACCTGGAAAAACAATTGGACAGGATGAATAAAAGGGGGCTAAAGCCTGTTTTGTCATGGCCCAAAGATAGACCAATGAGATACTGAGATCAACCTCTTCCGTAAGCTCTAGCTTTTTTTTTTTTTTCTCTTTTTTTTTTTTTTTTTAAAGAACAAAGAGGATTACTGACTAGGGGGTGGACAGTAGGTAAGTCAGAAAATAAATCCTTTTTTTTCTTTCTTTTTTTTTTTTTTTTAAAGAACAAAGAGGATTACTGACTAGGGGGTGGACAGTAGGTAAGTCAGAAAATAAATCCTTAAGAGCTACTTATTTTTGTTCAAAAATGTACCTTTTAGTTTTTATTTATTTTACAAAGATCCAATACACATGGGGGATATTTTTGATATTCACCATTATGCATTTTAAACTTTTACCTACATAGTGTTTGCCTGAATAGTCAGGCTGTCCCAATGAACCTCATTATCTGGAAGTTTAGGTTGCCGTTTGAAGGAGCGAGCTGCCTGCAACGCTTCTTGAGATGAAGCAGCATCTCCTCCTCCTCCACGCCAATTCAGAATCACGCATCTGCCAGTTTCGGTGCCCAGGATTAAATCCACAGAGGTGATCTGAAACATGTTTATTCAAATACAACTTTTTTTCCCCCCTCCTCCAGTCATTTTGCAGTACACACACACACACACACTTTAGATACAACATACATACATACCCCTAAAACTGCTTGCAGCACAGATTAAAATCTCAACACACTGGCTCTATGGTCCAGGCAGTTTCACTTAAGCAACTGTGGCACTATGGGGATGCATGTGTGCAGACATATATTTCTGTGTGTACACACACACACACACACACACACACACACTCCTTTAATATGAAGCTCTTGGTATTTTTCACTCCCTCCTGTCCCTTTTTCTACTCAGTTTTTTGAAGTGGGTGCCAATCTTGTAATGCTATTTACAAAACAAATTATATTTAAATATACACAATATGGTGACATTACTAACTAGTAAAGAACTGCAGTCAACCTTGCAATTTTGAGCTTGACGAGCCAAACCTGTGAATCTAGATAACTAACCTCAATCTTCTTTCCCACATCTTCACTTTTTGCAACAAATTTGAAAGTGAACTTCCTTGTTTTACCCGGGACTAGGCACACTGGTCCCTGGGATGAATATTCCAGAATGTCACTTTTCTGATATGCTTCTTCTACCACACAGTATTGATTGTATTCCTATAGCAAGTGAGAAAAACTAAGTTAGCCTATTGCTGAGAATATATTATCTATATAATGAATGTTGACAATCTGTGTTACTAGACTAAAGTTGAAATCCTGTTAGAGCTCTCTGCTTGTCATACCAGTGAACAATTAGTGTTATGGATCATAAACCTAATGTATTTAGGCAACTGATACAAGTTTATTTAGGATAAAAAGTTTCCTCTAACAAGTAGTCTCAATAGTACTGCATAATTGCACTTTGCAGTAATTAAAGTGCAATTATCCTAGTTAATGTAACATATAGAAAGTCATATTTGTAATTCTAGATTATTTTAAATATGTTTAATTTCAGAAGTGTTGTTTTAGGAGTACCACAAGGAGACAAAAAGCTGTATTGTTGTCTCTACTAAATCAGTAATGTTTTTATTAGATCAGTATAGTCCTCAGTAGAAGAGTGACAGAGAAGAAAACACTTTAACAGAAAAATAAAAGGTAAAAGTGTCCCTTTTTCAATAAACTGGAAAAGTATAATGAAGCTGCAAGGTTATCGTAAGACCCATTATGAGAAATTAACCTTCCCCTAACAGATGATCACACATATAAAACATAGTTACCTGGTTATTGAAGCCGACACATAGTTTAGAAAACCTGATTGGATGAGGACAATCAGCTTTCAAGTAAATATCGAACTCAACAGGAATATCAACATGAAAACTTGGAGCAAGAAACTTTGCTTTGCATTGCACTAGAATTTAAAACAAAAAGGTCTTTGTTAAGTTGATAAGACTGTGAAGCTGGAAAACTGAACTCCACCATAAACTCCCACTTCCTGGATATACCTTGTACATGACATCCACACAGAACAATCTTTTAGTTCCACCTATTCATAAATATACCAAGGTTAAAATGCTGCCTTCCTACATGAAGCTAGGTAATACTGGGGACCTACACAGGGCTTTGGGAGACACAAGGGGACAGAAGTTCAGCAGAACACTTTCACTGCAATTATGCAGCTGCTAATGCCCCCCCCCCTTGTATTTGTGGGGTTTAAGCTAGTACATATCCTTGTTTCCATCCCTGGGGAGTTCTGTTTCAGAGGTACAGCATCCTCTCTCAGCAGAACTTTCTCTTTCTTCCACTGTATGTTAGGCCTTCAGTGGGCCAGTTGCAGCTCAGAGGATTTTTCCTGAGACAGGGCTCTCAAACTGTTTTTGTACCAACTATATTTATCCACATCACATCTGGGAGAAGGAGAAAGGGAAAAAATGTAATTTGGATTTTCTCACCATCCTCCCACCCCAGTGATGTAGATAAAGAAGAAATGGATTTGTTGCCATAAGCTCTAAACGCTGGTAGTTAGAACATGTTTTGCATATTTATTCCTCCTCAGTGGCATTTACAGCAAATGAGTGCAATTTACAACACCAAAGTATAATTTAAAATAATTTAAAAGCTTTGTGACTTACCAAATGGTACAAAATCTTGAACTTCTATTGTAAAAATATTGCTGCCTGCTAGGGAAACGCGGTCAGTCCACAGCTTCTGTGAAGCTTTCACAGCAGAAGCATCACAATCAGGTTCTGGATCTGGGCTCTCATTCTATACCCAGATAGAAGGTTATAAAATAAAGATTTAATCCGATATTGACAAATCTTTTGAACACATTTCAAGCAAGCTAAATTCTACTTGCTTACCATGAGAACTTTAATCAGGTTCTTTTCTATCCGAGACTTCTGTTCTTCTTTTAAAGTCGATGCTAATGAACAGAATTAAGGAAAGCAAACTACAAAACCAGGAGAATCACAATCTTTCATCAGTATTAACAGAAAGTTAGTCCCTGAACTAAGACACCTAAAGCATTCATCTTCAGAAATCTACCACTTTCATGCAACACTTTCCATGAGAATTTAATATTTTCTATCCATTTTAAGTCTTTCCTCTTATTCTCACCTCAGCCAATAGAAAGACACTCAATTGTGGCAAAATAAACTTCTGTTTCCAAACTCTGGCTACGTGAAGTACTTTATAGCTTACAAGATGGAAAAATTCCAAAGAGAATAACGTAATAGTCTATGAAGGGAGCAATTTCCTCTCCAAGCATTGCCAATGGTCTCATGTAGTTTCTGCTTATAAGTACAAGCAGAATGCTTTGGAGTAGTGGACACAACAGGCTCTGATAAGACTGCAAATGGCAGCTGAGAAGAGATATAAAACAAGTGTATTGACAGCAGAAGGACATTGTCCCTTGAAGTAGAGGAAAAGACAGTTAATGAGATCAAGTTAATGTGAATTCAAGAGACTAAAACTACACAACAGAGTTTGGATTATTCCAGTGTAGCCACTATGCAGTAGTTGGCTAGGAGTTAAAAAGTGACATTTATATATTTTGTCATCGATACTCTTTATTTAAAATATTAAAGCCCTCACTTACGCCTCCTGGAGGAGGTTGTGCTGTCTTGTTTTTGTGCGGTCAGAGTGAGCCAGGTAAATAGTCTTAGGTAGGCTATCACAAAGGGAATAAGCCTCTCTCTATGGTTATGTTTTACTAAGTTTATTTTCAACTGGTTAACATCTTTGTGATATTGTATTCTATACACTATTCTAGTTATGCAGTTTTTGGACTCATTTTAAAAATGTTATATGCATTACTTCTTCTCTAACCCCAATTCACTCTTAAACTTTACAGTGTGCTCCAGTTCACTCCTAAGCTTTACACTGCATTAAACTGAAGAGCAAGATGAGCAAGTTCTATGTTAGAAATAAGGGACCAAATTCAGCTCTGGCATAAGATGGTTCAACTCCAAAGTCGATGGAATTGCACCCCTTACACTGGCATGCATTTGATCTAATGTAAGGTATATGATTGGCACAATGATTTGTGCCAAGGTTGAAGACTCAAATACTATAATAACTAATAGGCATGAGATACACTTCTTTAAAGGATACCTCTACCCAACAGCTCTAGAGAGTAAGTAATGTAATCTTTTAAGTGTGCCATGAGGTAAGAACATTTGAGAGCTGTGGTCAATATGGAAGTAAGGAGAGTCCACCATCCTTCACTACGGTATTCACACATGACATAATCCAACAGCCTGGAAGAGGAAAAAAAGTGGGACAAGTGTATAATTAAGTAAAGTTATGGGTTATGTACTTGATATCCTTATATTGTGAACAATACTGAAGCCAACTCAAACCCACCTTTGTCTCCAAAACTCCCTCCCCCGAAAAAGCTTAATCAATTACAGATTTACCAATAGAGACTCAGACAAAGCTTCCCCACCCTTTTTTTATTATTATTTATAGCTGATCAAGAACCTTCTGTAAAATAGATGCATCATCTCCATTGGACAGTGAGCACCATTTTAAAAAAAGGATGTTTATTTCACTGTATTTACCTTTGTATAGACACAAAATGGTAAATGTTATGTTAAATGTAATAGCTGCAGTTAGTATTGTTTTGGTTTTTTAAATGGCACTTACTGCACAAACTTAAACCAATAGAGAAATATGTACTGTCTTGCTAGAATGAAGCACACACTTCAAACAAGAGATTCTCCAATCTCAGTTATCAGGAAGGAAACCAACCAACAGTAAAAGTTCTCAAATTGCCTTCCTTAACATTAAGTACAGAATTAAAAACAACAGCTGGAAAGAAATTAATTGTACCAATATAACTTGTAAAAACTTTCTTGTGTAGACAAGGCCTTCCAGAAAATGGTTTCCAGCCAAGCAGCAGCAGCAAAGATAGGACAAACTCACTCCCACCCAACCCACACTCTCTTGGAAGATCACATTCTGTTGTATTGACAACTTTAACTGGGAGTATTAAAATGATTAACATTAAGTAGCACAGGCATTAGCCCCTCGCACTTAGAAACAAAATTAAGAAGCTGAATGCACAACACTGATTTCATACAAGATTAAAAGTTAAATTTATAACTTTAATACACCCAGAACTTCTAAACTTCCAACGGCTTTTGTGTTTCCTGGATTTTAAATTGTTACCTGTGTAACCTTAAACGTTGCATTAACAGGTTTTATTTTTAATAAATAAAAAACTGCGTTTTTTACTTTTTAATATTAAATAGTGGGGCTGTCGATTAATCGCAGTTAACTCACATGATTAACTCAAAAAAATTAATCGCGAATTAATCGCACTGTTAAACAATATTATACCAATTGAAATTTATTAAATATTTTAAATGTTTTTCTACTTTTTCAAATATATTGATTTCTATTACAACACAGAATACAAAGTGTACAGTACTCACTTTATTTTTATTACAAATATTTGCACTGTAAAAACAACAAAAGAAACAGTATTTTTCAATTCACCTCATACAAGTACTGTAGTGCACTTACAAATGTAGATTTTTTGTTACATAACTGCACTCAAAAACAAAACAATGTAAAACTTCAGAGCCTACTTCTTGTTCAGCCAATCACTAAGAAAAAGTTTGTTTACATTTACATGAGACCATGCTGCTCGCTTATTATTTACAATGTCACTAGAAAGGGAGAACAGGCATTTGCATGGCACTTTTGTAGCTGGCACTGCAAGGTATTTACATGCCGGATGTGCTAAACATTCGTATGCTCCTTCATGCTTCCATCACCATTCCAGAGTACATGCTTCCATGCTGATGACACTTTTAAGACTTAAAAAAAAAAAAAGAGAACAACACTCAGATGCTGAAACTACAGAACCTGAACCACCAAAAGAGAAAAATCAACCTTCTGCTGGTGGGATTTGACTCAGATGAGGAAAATGAACATGCGTTAGTCTGCTCTGCTTTGGATCGTTATCAAGCAGAACCCGCCATCAGCATGGATGCATGTCCTCTGGAATGGTGGTTGAAGCATGAGGGTATATACTAATCTTTAGCGCATACGGCACTTAAACATCAGTGCCATGCAAACGCTTGTTTTCACTTTCAGGTGACATTGTAAAGAAAAAGCAGGCAGCATTACCTCCTGCAAATTGTAACCAAACTTATTTGAGCAATTGGCTGAAGTAGGAGTGAGTGGACTTCTAGGCTCTAAAGTTTTACATCATTTTATTTTTATTCGTTTATTTATTTAACGCAGGTTTTTTTGTACATAACTCTACATTTGTAAGTTGATAAAGAGATTGCACAATAATACTTGTATTGGTGAACTGAAGGATACTATTTCTTTTGTTTTTTACAGTGCAAATATTTGTAATAAAAAATAATAAAGTGAACACTGTATACTTTGTATTCTGTGTTGTAACTGAAATCAATATATTTGAAAATGTAGAAAACATCCAAAAATATTTAAATGGTCTATTATTGTTTAATTAATGTGATTAATTGTGATTAATTTTTTTAATTGCTTGACAGCCCTATTAAATAGCTATAACTACCTTCCCTAATTATTTAATTAAGTATAGACAAAACATTCTGAAAATTTTCTTTTAAGCTTTAGATTTAACTATTTTTTTTTCTTATGTCTTGAATGCTAAAGAAATCTGAAAGGAGTATGAGTAATTAAATTCTCTTTGCAACTATCACACAGTATATTCCAAATTTTAGGCTGCTCTTATTTGTCCCACTGGGTGATCTTTTATTTGTGGACCATTGGCTGAGAATTACTCTCTCTTTCAGGGGTAACTTCTGAAGTAGACCATACAATGGGTATGTAAGCGGGAATTAGTAATCTCAAATTCACTCCCAGAACTCCATGGGCATCACATCAAGGTAACTGAAGTCTCTTAAATGAATTTCCAACACCATCTCACAATTGATAAGGTCTATGTTCCAGATGAGAAAAATAATGCACTAAAGGAATCATTCATAAATAATACTTACTTCAGAGCTTTGGTGTAATCTTTAGCATAATAATATTCTTCGCCCATCTGAACCACTGAAAAGAACAAAGTCATATGTCTACAATGCAATACTTAAAATATTGTTGCAAAGATTTTCAAAGATTTGTTCGGTAATTGATACTTACTTAAGTGACTCTTCATCCTCGGACATTTGTATTTCTTGAACTGTGCTACAGCATTACTCAGCAACGTAATTATTAGCTCCTAATAGATAAATTAGCAGTAGTGATATAGCAATATTTATACTTCAAAAAAGTGTTAGAAAAATATAGAAATTACTTCTAAGATAAACTTACAGAGTGAGGAACATTTTTCTCTTTTAGTTGCAGGGCTAGAATTCCCACCTTCTCTTTTTCTGGATCAGAAAGATCAAAGCCTGCAAATGATAATGAAAAGTCCATTGAATTGGAATTTTGTCCAGTCCCAAAAGAAATTGCTGTTTTTTCACAACAAGATAAAAGTGTACATAAAGCGAGTTCTAACTCAGGCATATTTAGATTCTTCACATTGCCATCTCTTAGGCGAAAGAATGTTTATGTTTGGAGAACTCTGCTGTATTCTCTGTTCTATAAAGATAATTTTGGAACAAACGTTCTTTGAAACCAGCACTTTATTAATAATTTAAAAGTGAACTTAGATGTTTTAAAAAACAGACTTCTCAAAGATGCCTAGATCATTGGATAGAATACTAAAATTTTACAAATATATAAGACAAACTATTTGCTGGCTTCTAAGTAATGACTTCACAGTTGTGTTTCTCTACCAATAGTTGACAACATCTACACTTAAAGCAATGTAAGGAATGCTGCTCCCTGTTTATTTTATGCATTTATGAGGCTGTCAACTGTTGCAGGAAGACAGAACCCTGAATGCACATTTTAGTAGGAAACAAAAAGTTTTATTCACTTTTAAACTCCACTGATATTTATAATTTTGATTCAAGACTCAATATTTTAAATCACACAGTTAACCAACCAATTATATTCTCAAAATGATATCACTGTATTATGACTGGTAACACCAGAAGGAATCTGTTTTAAAGACATCAAAAGTTGCTATGCCTAAAGGTGCATCCAGGTGATCAATGAGAGAAAAATGTTGAATTCGACAGTGTGAGCATTTCTAAGTGCATAAACTCAATGTTCCACGGATGGTGAAAATATAATATATGGGCTTCCCAACTTTACAGCTAGTGATTCAGCTTTTCCCTTTAAATCTATTTTGATACCTGAAAAGGTGTTGCCGGAAGTGGCAGTTCTTGTCTGCCACAGTGAGGTGCTATTTACAATGGGATGAGTTTGCAGGCCTGATTTGTTTACATTAAGGCCTCCTTATGACACTCTGGCCCCTCTGTCTTTCTTGTGTGTCTCTCTCTGCCCCCAGTTTATGGTTCTTACTCTCTTGTTTCTCTTCTTATTGATTCTTACTTTTAGTCCAAGAGCATTTCTGGGGATATTATATGGGGACTTCACTCTCTCACATCTAGCTAGGACCATTATATTTGCCACGGTTTTAGAAAAGACATTAACAACAAAACAAAACAAAAAAACAAAAACAAAAAACATCAACACATATGCATAACCACAACCAGGAGAATAAAATGATCCGTAGAACTATCACTATTTTGTGTACCACTTATTTTATATTACACCAGTAACTAGTTTAAACACCTCTCTAGTTAGGTACAAGATATATTCATCTACATAGGAGAAAACTTACAGAAATAAGATTCTAGATGTACACTTTCCTGAATTACAGTTCAGATTTACACTGCCAAGTCAAAGGACAAATTAAGGACTTAGTCCTGTAATTGGTTCTGCAGGGCAGACCACTGCACCTATTCAGTCTCACTGAAGTCAGTTGGCTGTAAAGAGGTGCAGGGAATCTGCCAATCCAGAGCTAATTACAGGATCAGGACCTCAATCCCTTTGTCTGACCTCTGTAGGAATTAAAAACAGAAAAATTATTTACTTAGTATTCCCTGACGCCATGATCTCTGTCCATAAAAGTCAAGCACTCCAGTTTGAGTTTCCAGTGGATCCGGATTGGGATAGCTGACACAAGACTGTAAATGCAGCAAATATAGCCTTTTAAAAGGGTTCATATTTCAAAGATAACAGTGTTGAAGTAAATAAGCAAAAACATACACATTTAAAGAGCAAAAAGAGTAATATCAAGTTCTTAATGTATTTAACTTTTTCAACCATTTGTGTAAATTACTACTTACTAGGAAACCAGATAAGCAATTGAAAAGTGTAATACTGGCATATACAATTGAAATGATCATAGAGGAATTTTTAAAGTAAGGGGTAGGGGAAAGCTGACAGGTGCGGAGTTGCACATAGTTTGAATAGAGACATCCCTCTGGGAGGATTTATTAAAGGGGTTTCTCTGTATCCTAGCAAACAGAAGATGATAGAAGTTGATAAAGTACAGGTAGAAACTAAAGAGAAACAGTCAAATGAAAAAGGTTTCAGAGGGGTAGCTGTGTTAGTCTGTAGCAGCAAAAACAACAAAAGCTTATGCCCAAATAAATTTGTTAGTCTCTAAGATGCCACAAGGACTCCTTGTTGTTTTTTTCAAATGAAAAAGTCCCATTCAATTACATCACATGAAGGCAGACATTTATTTAAGTGGTTGTATTCAAATGCTAGAAGGCTAAATACTATGATGTGTGAACTTGAGAGTCTGGTATTAAATGAGGATACTGATATAGTAGGCATCACAGAAACTTGGTACAACAATGATAATCAATAGACTATGGTAATATCACGGTGCAAAATATATAGAAATGACAGTAGATCGTGCTGGTGGGGGAACGGCACTATATATGAAAGTAAGTATAGAGTTAAATATAGTAAAAATCTTAAATGACTCAAACAACCACAGAATCTCTATGGATAGAAATTCCATGCTTGAATAATGAGTGTAGCAGTAGGAATATATTACTGACCACAGTGAAATGCTCAGAGAGGCTACAAAAACAGAGAAAACCCAATAATAATGGAGGATTTCAACTACCCCCATAATAACTGGCTACATGTCACCTCACGATGGGATGCAGAGATAAAATTTCTAGACACGATTAATGACTGCTTCTTGGAGCAGCTAGTCCTGGAGCTCACAAGGGGAGAGGCAATTCTTGATTTAGTCCTAAGTTGCGCACAGGATCTGGACGAAGAGGTGAATATAGCTGAAGCATTAAGTAATAGCAACCATAATGTAATTAAATTTAATATCCTTGTAGAGAGGAAAATACCAAAGAAACCCCTTTTTAAATGCTGCTGTGGTGGGAATGACACAAAAATGAGGAAGCTAGTTAAACAGAAATTAAAAGGAACAGTCACAAGAGTGAAATGAAATGCCTGCAAGCAGCATGTAAACTATTTAAAACATCATAATAGAGGCTCAAACTAAATGTATATTCCAAATTAAAAAAAAACAGTAATGATCAAAACCAAGAAAATGCCACTTTGGCTAATCAGAGTGAAAGAGATGGTTAGAGGCAAAAAGGCATCTTTATAAATAAGAAGTCAAATCCCACTGAGGAAAACAAGCATAAACTCTGGCAAGTCAACCGTAAAAGTATAATTAGGTGGGCCACAACAAGAATTTGAAGAGCAACAAGTAAAAGACAAAAACTAACAGCAATTTTTTTTCAGTACATCAAAAGCAGGAAGGCTGCCACACAATCAGTGGACAAATCAAATGCTAAAGGAGCACTCAAGGAAGACAAGGCTGTTGCAGAAAAGCTAAATGAATTATTTGCGTTGATCTTCACTGCAAAGGATGTGAAGGAGATTCCTGCACCTGTGCCATTCTTTTTAGGTGATAAATCTAAGGAACTGCCTCAGATTGAGGTTTTGAGAAGGTTTTGGAACAAATTCATAATTTAAACAGTAATAAGTCACCAGAAGCAGATGGTAGTCACCCATGAGTTCTGAAGGAACTCAGATATGAAATTGCAGAACTATTAACTGTGGTATGAAACCTATTGCTTAAATCAGCCTCTGCGCCAGATGACAGGAGAATAGCTAATGTGATGTCAATTTTTAAAAAAGGCTCCAGAGGCTATCTTTACAGTTACAGGCCAGTAAGCCTAACTTCAGTAACGCGCAAACTGGTTGAAACCATAGTGAAGAACAGAATTACCAAAGACACAGATGGACACAATACACTGGAGAAGAGTCAACACTGCTTTTGTAAAGGGAAATTATGCCTCACCAATCTATTAGAATTCTCTGAGGGTGTCATCAAGCAGGTGGCCAAAGGTGATCTAGCTGATAGAGTGTACTGGACTTTCAGAAAGTCTTTGACAAGGTTCCTCATGAAAGGATCTTAAGCAAGCTAAGCAGTCATGGGATAAAAGGGAAGGTCCTCTTATGGATCAGTAACGGTTAAAAAGGTAGGAAACAAGGGGTAGGAATAAATGGTCAGTTTTCACAAAGAAGAGAGGTAAATAACAGGGTGTTGCAAGGATCTGTACTAGAATCAGTTCTGTTCAACATATTCGTAAATGATCTGGAAAAAGGGGTGAGCAATGAGGGGCAAAGATGGCAGATAAGATAAAAAATTACTCAAGATAGTTAAGTCCAAAGCTGACTGTGAAGAGTTACAAAGGGATCTCACAAAGCTGGGTGGCTGGGCAACAAAATGGCAGATAAAATTCAATGTTGGTATATGTAAAGAAATGCATATTGAAAAACATAGTCCCGGCAATACATATACATGAATGGGGTCTAAATGAGCTGTTACCACTCAAGAGAGATCTTGGAGTCATTGTGGATAGTACTCCGAAAACATCTGCTCAATGTGCAGTGGCAATCAAAATAGCTAACAGATTGGTAGTAACCATTAGAAAAAGGACAGATAATAAGACAGAAAATATAAATCCATGGTACACACACACACCTTGAATGCTGCATGCAGTTCTCGTCACTCCATCTCAAAGAAGATATATTAGAATTGGAAAAGGTACAGAGAATGGCAACCAAAAATGACGACTGGTATGGAACACCTTTTATATGAGGAGAGATTAAAATGACTGGAACAGTTTAATATAGAAAAGAGATGATTAAGGGAGAGATATGACACCATAAAACCATGAACGGTGTGGAGAAAGTGAATAAGGAAGTGTTTTTTACCCCTTCTCATAATACAAGAACAAGGGATCAGTCAATGACATTAATAGGCAGCAGGTTTAAAACAAATATAAAGAAGTACTTCTTCACACAATACACGGTCAACCTGTGGAACTCATTGCCGGGGATGTTGTGAAGGTGAAAAGTATAAATGGGTTAAAAAAAGAATTAGATAAGTTCATGGAGAATAGGTCTATCAATGGCTATTAGCCAATATGGTCAGGAATGCAATCACATATTCTGGGAGTACCTAAGCCTCTGACTGCCAGAAGCTGGTACTGGAAGATAGGTTGGAATTGTTCTGTTGTGTTCATTCCCTCTGAAGCATTTGCCACTAGCCACTGTCAGAAGATAGGATACTGGGCTAGATGCACAATTGGTTGTAATGGGTCAGACCATTCTTATGTTCTCAATTCAGTCTAATACTATAGCCTATTTACTTTTGTTTGTTTTTAGCATAACTTGTAATTGGTGTAAACTAATTACTTTTCCTTTTAAAGTCTGCACAATTATAGGCAGTTTTGTTTATTTTTTTAACTGGTTCCTAACAAGATTACCCAGCAGTGACAGGTAAGTAGCATCAGTAGGAATTCAGCATATTTTAAATGATTGACATATCAGTGTGAAAGTATAGTTTGGTATAATTATACATAAGTGTTCATAGCGGAATACAAACTGGCTCCTTTTTCCGACTTTTTCTGCCAGATAAGTGCTGAACAATTTAGAAACATTTAGAAAATATTTTACATAAAATCTGCTACATAACTAATTTTTTTTTTTTTTTTTTTTTTTTACAGTTCTGGTCGTTTGGGATAAAGTGATGATTAATTTATTCACTAATAGTCAATCCTTCCAAATACTGTACTAGGTATTGCTGCTCCTAGGTTGCTAATAAAGGCATATTGTTGGATTTAGCTTCATCTATACTAGACTGAAGCTTTAATAAAGATTTAGAACAAAAAGGTAGCTGATTGGCAACTTACGTCATGGTTACAGAGTACGTTGGCTAGTTGCTTCCGTTCCTGTGCATAGTATGCTGCCTGCTGGTAATAGAAACCTGGATTCTGGGTCTGAATTGCTGTCAAGCCTAGTTTAATAGCCTCATCAAACAAGTCTCCAAAGGCCTGAAATCTTTAAACACAACATTTTTTACCTGAATATTTACTATAAAAAGAAAGATTAAGCTTTAACTGTATGATATATGTGGCTATGGTTAAGTACAATACACAACAGATTTGAACTAAAGTGTCATTGTAAATTAAATTAAAGTTCATCCAAGGCTTTCATAGGTTTTTGAACCTCAATGACCCATTCCCCACAACTGCATTCATGTGGGTGCAGAACTGCCAGGGTCAGGGCCCAGCTATTTTGAAATAACTATACTGTTTTGTAAAATTTGTAGAGTTTTATTTCCATATGCATTCAGTGCTCATGACTGATGCTGACTGACAGCCCTGGAGACTGAAGTCCTCCCTTTACATGCAGAACAAATAAAGACTGGGCAATGACAATGAAAGCCTTCCTAACTCCTCCCCACTAACTTGAGGCAATCCCAATAAGCAGAACCCTCCTGCCCGCTCCCTCAGAGGACAGCAATCTTTACAGCTATGGCCTGCTGTCTACTGTATGTTTAAAACACAGTATAATGTTATGATAATATCTTTGTGAGGTTGGCATACATTATAAAATTTTAAATTCCTACTGAAGTCAGTTAGACAAAGCTTCTAACAACAACTGTAAAATCAGACTCTATATCTCACAGTATGCAACATGTTGAGTCCCACCAGTTATGAATTAGTCAGTTATTAATGCAAAGCACACTGACACAGGACAATTAAACTAATAAATGCCTAAGTATAGTACCTTTTAATATCTATTGCAACTCTTTCATGAAGGAAAATTCAGAATTTCACTGCTTCTCTAGACATAAAACAATTAACTTTGTGAAATGCTTATACATGAGCTACAATGGAAGTATTACTTAGCAAAAACATACTGTTTAGACATCCAGGCAGCATGCTCAAAAGCCAACTCTGCACTGCCTATTTTTTTCTTGCACAAGTCAATGTGCTTCCTGAACTGAGCAATTGCATCCAATGGGGTGTTATGCTGAAAACAGAGGCGACAAATCTACAGGAATCAAAATAAAAGAAAGACTTTAAAATCTTTAACAGTCTAATCATAGTTCAAATTTCTAAAAGTAAATCTAACATTAGAAATGTAGTAGGTAAAAGATAAAATCCCAAACAATTTAGAAATAAAAACAATTTAAAAATGAAGGTCAGATACACCACCTGATAGCATTTTATATGAAGCAAACAGGGTTCCGTGCCACATAGCCACATGGCCCTCCATATAAATTATGGCAAGAACTGAATGATTAGTCCTCTCCAGAAAAAAATAAATAAATAAAAAGGCACAGATCAAACTCACCTCAGAAGAGAGTGAACACCACACACACTCCCAGATCCAGCATGGAATTGCTGAGCTACTTGGGAGAGGAGGGATGGACAGTGCCAGATATCCTTTAGAGCAGGGGTCCCCAACCTTTTTAGGTCCAGGGACCAGTTTCGTTTGCCGGACCCTCCGCAGGCGTGCCTGCGGGAGGTCCAGCTGAGCCGCGGGACGAGCGCTCCCTCCGCAGTCGTGCCTGCGGGAGGTCCGCTGCTCTCGGGGCTCAGTTGGAGCTTCCGCAGGCACGCCTGCGGGAGGTCCACCGGCTCCAGTGGAGCTTCCGCAGGCGTGCCTGCGGAAGCTCCAGCTGAGCCCCGGGAGCAGCGGACCTCCCGCAGGCACGACTGCGGAGGGAGCGCTCGTCCCGCGGCTCAGCTGGACCTCCCGCAGGCATGCCTGCGGAAGCTCCACTGGGTCGGTTCGCGGCCCGGTTTCTAAGAGGCCGCGGACCGGTACCGGGCCGCGGACCGGGGGTTGGGGACCCCTGCTTTAGAGGCAGTGAACTTCCTCACAAAAACTATGAAGTCTGCAGTAATCCAAACGTGCTGGATATCCCTTTCAAGGGCCTGGCTGAGGACCAGCTCCAGTAATGTTTTTTTTTTTTTTTAATTGGTAGTTAGGAAGACACTTTGCTGACCCAAGGTCCTCTAAAGTCTGTTCCTCCAAAGGAAGAGCCATCCTTTCCTCAGGATTACTATTCCTTCTCTACCTTTTAAAACAGGAGATCATTAATCTATAGGCTACATGAACTTGTTTCTGTAAAGTGCTGTTTATTCCCACTGACTTTAAATGGGAATTGAGGAGGTGCTAAACTGTTCATGGGATTGAGCCCCATGTAAGCTCTAGACCTTTAAAAAACAAAACATAATTCTAAACACCTGAACCCAACTTCTACTGAGGAGGTATTTTCTCCTTGGAATTTGAAGTAACGTCCACAAACTGCAATTTAGGGGGACTGCAGCTGGGTAGTACTTTAGAGCTAGATAATGCTCTAAAAGCAATAATATAGGAGAAGTATTTTTAAAATTAAATCTTAACAGATTCTGAGTCCTTCAGATACCGTCATATTTTAAAATTTACAGGTTTGCTAAAGATTATAACAAATTTGTTACCTTGTAGTTTATAAATCCTGCCATGGTCTTGATTTCCAACATGTTCGTTTCATGAGCCCTCAATTCATGTACAAGATTATATGCAGTTCTGTAATTTCTAAATGTGAATGTTTACAAGTTAGGTGGGTTGGCATATCAAAACAAAACAAACTATTCAAAAAGAAAGAATCTGCATTCAATGAAAATAATTTTTCTGGTGAAAAGCTCATTGATAACAGTAACACATACAACTGACTCTGCATTCACAACATCCTCAAGCAAACTTTCTTTTCTATTTATTGGTCATGGCAAAACTTTCCTGCCTTTTTCCAATCAGCAATTTAGGGGTGATTTAAAAAGAAAAGAAAAGAAAAAACAAACCCAAACCTTGTGCTTTTTTGCTTCATTAATCTCTACCAACAGGCAGACTGAACACAAACTGCAATAGTCAAAAGAACACTACGATTACATGTTCCCAAAAGCACGTTAAAAATATTTCTGAAATACTAGTAAATCTTCAGATTTGATAAATAGTAGCACATATTCAGGGATGTAGCACAGAAGTCAGAAGCTGACTATTTTTTTTTTTTTTAAGTAACAAAATAGTAAATTAGAATATTTTGAAGTTTGGATTTAGTTACAGCTTTTGGTTTCAGAGATGCATCTAAAAATATCCAAAAGTGAAATTCAGAAATCTTCGCAGAACTTATCCATGGAATGCTTTTCCTTAGCAAGATATGCTAAGTAACACCACCTGAGGGTCAGCTCTAAGCATGCAACTGACTATGACGTCTATCCAACAAAAGCAATTAAGCACACACTCAACTTTAAACATGGAGTAGTCCACCAGTTGACTGGTTTGTTATTTTTTTTTTATTAGAAAGATGCTGACAAATAATGATAGTAAAGGTTGAGCTTACCTTTCCTATATTCCATTCACCTTAATAGAAATGTGACCTTTAACGCCCAATTGAGACCATTTAAATGCTGACATTAATAGGCAAATACATGCCTCTCCAAATTTTCATTAAAGAAAGTAACAAATAAACAAGGAATTAGATGCAAAAGTCATTTTAAGGCAACATTAAGGTTGCACAGCTTCACATCAAGGAAATTCAACAGTGAAGGCTCCAAGAGCAATTGTTGTGGGGCAGGATGGAGCGTGTGCATGTGTATGCATGTAGAGTATTTTCTATGCCCTTTGTCTTAAAGGTAGAGTTTAATTCATTGCTATTTAGGTCTTAATGTACTCCATAATGTACAACACATCAGTTAGTGTTGAAGTTGGAACCTTAACCTTTGTACTTCTAAAAGTTATTTTATATCAATGTAAATTTAGAAACATATTTGAAGTATGAAGAACACAAACTCCAGAAAATTCTTTGCATCAACATTTACTCTGAACAAAACATAGACTAACAAACGCATAATTCATTACACTGTAGAATGACCTCAAAATATTGATTGCTTGATTTGTTACAACTGCCCAAATATAAATTTAAGTTTTACAGTTCACTATCCCTGAAGCTATCAAAATAGTAAGAGAAGTCACTGTGAAAAAAGAAAGCTTACTTACTTTAGAGCATTCTGTGTATCCTGTTTCAGCTCACTGAAGAATGCTATTTTGAACTGATGTCTCACAAATAAAAGCTGCAAAACACAACCAATATTTTAATGGTACCAATAATCTAAATGGAGTACAAACATTTACAAAATTGGAATATATTTAATACTCAGAGAAATTACAGATAATTTAGTTGGAAGTATGCAGAATATAAGAAAGTGTATAGATATCACAGAAAACGATGAGTAGTTGTTTAATAGCATGACATACAGCTCTTTTGCTGAACCTAATGTATTGCTCCCACACCAAAAGAAAGGGAAACAGCCTTGTACTGTCCATCAGTGACCTTGAATAGACACCTTAAGGCTACATCTCATGGCTCTGAAGGCAATCTTGTCCTGTTTTCCGAAATAGAGGATAGTTGGTGGTTGCAACACTAATTCTTATGTCAAAACCAGTATTTGGTGAATTGAAAAGAAACAAATGAGAACCAAGTTAAGCCCAGAAGTCTGTGGTAAGCACCCTCTACAGCCTGAGCTAGAGCACTGCACAGAAAAATGAAACTTCCTTACAATTTCTCCCCTTTTGCAAAGTTTTAAAAATCTGCTTGACACGTCCTGTTTCAGAGAGGATATCCCAAAATACATTGATCCATGACATCCCAATATCAGAGATTGCAGCAAGACACCTGGAATTTGGTGTGTTGTTTTCTGGAATATTTCTGGCTGATTTGAGCTACCAAAAGAATTTCAGCACAGAAATTTTATTTTCAAAAAGTGAGTTGAAAACTTGTTTCTATGCTGAAATACACTACTACCACAAGTCTGACAAGTGGGAGTTTTCAGTATGTAACTCTGGATTTAATTCCACTGTCATTTTTTATTTGAAGTTCACCTTTAAAAGGTGAATTTCACTTTAGTTGATGTAAGGTAAGAAAAAGGACCATATCTAGGATAAAAGTGAAAAAGAAAAAAAAACGTGAAAATAATTTTGTTTTAACATTCTTATATTTAAAAAAAAATCCTATATATGATACACAGGATATATTATAAGTCACCTACAATTTTGGAATTATCTTATTTAAAAAGGAGTAGCATTACCTGATGTGTTGTTTTATTCAAGAATTCTTTATGAGATTTTACCCTTCTTATTTCTGTATAGTAGTAGGTCTGTGCATGCTCATAAAAAGCATTCTCTAATCTGTAAGAGAGAATTGCTCATCACTTTTTAAGCAAATAAAGAAGTTCTTTCAGTATATACAGGATCTAAAGTACTTTAAATTAGGCTATTTTTAACACTATTCCTTCTACAATCACTGTAAGCAAGCAAACAAACAAACAAACCCCAAAACAAAAACTTAGGTTACTGGTACCAATACAGGTACCAATTTAGGAAAGCACTAAATTAAAAAGTTCTTGTGATATTTGTTTTAACCTACATTATGTGCCTAGAATATTTTTCAGACAAGGTGGGTGAGGTAATATCTTTTATTGGACCAACTTCTGTTGATGAGAGAGACTTGCTTTTGAGCTACACAGAGCTCTTCAGGTTGGGAAAGGTACTCAGGCTTGCTTTACACCAAAGAGTTAGGTCGATATAAACTGCCTTATGTCGACCTAATTATGTCAGTGTCTACACTAGAATGCTGTTGCTGACGAAGTAAGTGGCCTGTTACACCGACATAACTCTACCTCCATGAGAGACTTAAGTTGGTGTAGTTAGGAAGTCACAGTGTCTGTTTAGACACTATTACTGACATCAGCAGTTGGCTAACATTCTTGTCAGTTTCATGGCTGCTTCTGGCTCAGAGCAGCAGCTGAAGCCATGAACTGACAAGAATGTCAATTTCACCGCTGGTACTCCGCCTGCTGTGAAACTGAGCCCAGGCTGGGCTCACAACTCCGGCTGTCATTCTGGGTGGGTTGGGGGCTCCTGCTGCCCCTGCTGCATAGCTGCCAGTGCTCCACTTCAGTCAGTGCAAGTGTTCCTGGCCAACAACAGCCAACTGATTTACTGCAGTGGTTGTAGGTCGACCTAAATTAGTTAACCAGCATTTTTCACTTACCGGAACCCCCCGTTCCCTCAACATGCCGGATAAAACAGCTTGTATTGTAGTTGGCATATACAGAAAAAGAATGAAGACACCTAATGAAGGCAGACAAGGAAAAAGCAAACACTTGCCTAGCAGTAGCTTCAATCTCCCTTAACCAACAGGGCTAGATGTACTATACAAGTGTGTAAAAAGACCCAGAGTGAACCAAAGGCAGTCTTTGGGTTTCCTGACACTGTCTCCCAGAAGTCCATTTAGTAGCAGGTTTTATGGCCTACTTAGAGGGAAGGTGCCAATCATAACATAACCTTATGGAAAAAGGACAAAGGTTAAAAGAAACTTATTGGATTCATCAGGACTCAGCATGATGTGGAGTGTTTCAACAAAGGAATAAAATACATTACTCATAAGTTTACAATTGCTCTACAGCTGACGTACAGGAGAGTTGATATCTGCATATCATATGTCTCTTAATAGACTGGAAAAAATGCATTGTAGGAAGAGACTTTTACCAATTCACTTACCTTATAATGTAACCAACCAGATGATCAGTGTGTGGCAGCACAAACAAGGATTTTCCAGAGAGGTCACAAGCATTACATAAAGCTGCTGCTCTTTCTGAAGCAATAACATCTTCCCCTAATGAAATCAAAAGAGCATGCAAACAAGCATCAATTGGCAGAGCAGTGTCAAATTGCACTCTTCTCAAAGATTGACTATCACAAGCTATGGAATAGGTGATATACACCTCTACCTGATATAACGCGGTCGTGGGGAGCCAAAAATCCCAACTGCGTTATAGGTGAAACCCCGTTATATCGGGGTAGCAGTGACAGGGCTGCAGCAGTGATTTAAAGAGCCCAGGGCTCCGGCTGCTGTGGGGAGCCCGGGCCTTTAAATCGCCGGCAAGCCCTGCTGCTGCAGCCCAGGGGTAGTGGTGGCAGGGCTCCAACGGTGATTTAAAGGGCCTGGGGCTCCTCGTAGCAGCCGGAGCCCCAGACCCTTTAAAGCGCCACCGGAGCCCCGCTGCTACCGCGTTATATGTGAACCTGTGTTATATCGGGTCGCGTTATAGCAGGGTAGAGGTGTACCTAAAAAGATAGACTCTCTCTCAGGTCATCTGAAACACCGAGGCTTTGATTAGCAGAATATCATTGTGGCTGAATAACCCCCAGAAGACCTGAGGAACAAGCAGGGTACTCACAAAGCACTTTACAGATTAATTTATGGTACTAGTCATGTGATTTTAAAAAATCCAAAAAACAACCACTGAGAGAAAAAACAAACTTCTGTAGCTCGGCACCAGTGACTTTTAGAGATGTAACAAGTAAAAACAAACAAGCTCCTTCGTCCATGATTTCATGTAGTTACAGCTTGGGATAGATTGATTTAGGATGCAACCCCTTCAAATTTCTTTTCTGAATGACTGACATTCAGTCAGACAGACAGTGACGATTTTATCCCTTGCCGAAGTTTGGCAAGGGGGGTAAAAATGTACTGTGTACACTTCATAACAAACACCTCTCACCTCCATTCAAAATGGGGCTCTCATAACAGTTTGATTGGGCAGAAGTAAGTACTGAGAATGGTGAAATCCATGGGCTTAATGAAGAACCTTAAGCATTGTGCCTGTTCCAACCTGACATTTTAATAAGGAAATATTCATAATGACAATTGAATAGTCTTACACTAAAATGCTTATGTAGTTACCAAATGCTTCAATGCAGCTTTTAAATCAGCTGCAATTAGTTTATTTTTTTACTGATCTGAGGTAAGCATTAAGTGACAACTGCTTTGTAGGATAGGTTACAGCAGGGGTTCTCAGACTTTTGTACTGGTGACCCCTTTCACACAGAAAGCCTCAGAGTGTGACCCCCTCCCCTTATACATTAAAAACACTTTTTAATATATTTAACACCATTATAAATGCTGAGGCAAAGCAGGGTTTGGGGTGGAGGCTGACAGCTTGTGACCGCCCCCCCCCCGTAGTAACCTCGTGACCCCAAGGGGTCCCAACCCCCAGTTTGAGAACACCTGGGTTACAGTCATATCATACAGTCACTAGGCTTGATATACAGTATCAGAAGCTGGATATTAAAAAAAAAATCATAGTACTGAGGAACTGAAATCGGTTAAAAAAGGTAATGAAAAAGCACCTGGACTTTAGGGCCAATTTTTCAGAGCAAATTTTCCATTGTGTATGTGCATGTAGTGGCAAGTGAATTTTTGTGCACACAAATCATTGTGCATGAGAACTGCATGCAAAGTGCACAAATGATGACCAGGTCTAAAGTCCCTTTGAAAATGTGGTCCTCGTATTTGCATAAACTGCAGTTTGATTAGCCTTTTAGTACCTGGAGGTAAGGGTGTTTTCTTTTGAATCAAAACCACAGCAACTTTTGTGTTTCTTCCCTGCAGACTTTGTCTGAAATAGAAGAGTTGCAATGACAAGCTCATATTTCATGTTTATACAATGACTCTCAGTCTACTTTTAAAGTCATTAAAAAAAATTGCATATAAAAGGCACATGCACCATCCATGAGATACATATTCTCTCTCCTTTTCTCAGCTAGATCGTAACAACGGCATTCTTAATCTGATTTTAGAAAACAGGAAGTAAAGGTGGCTCCCAAGCAACTTTGCCAATTTACATTCTAAAATAAGACATATCAAATATTCAAAACAAAATGTCAATAATAATTAATCTATAAAGAGCCCCATCAGCCCAGCACAAAATTATATATATTTTTTAAAAATAAGATGAAACTGCTTCACGGTACGTACAAATACTTTGCAACTTACACTTAATACAAATACAAGTTAATACTTATAACCCAACTGAAACAACTGTACCTGACAATTTCAACTCTAGTAGCACATTCTGACTGTTTTTCTTTCCACTGTGGCTCATCCCAGTCCAGTTCATAGAACACCACAACAAGAGCTGGCACCAGATTCAGATGTTTATTCATCCACCCAGTCTTCAATATCCCTTTTGGAATGTACCACTCATAGGACGTTCTCTGAAAATATTAATTTAACTTATTAAAATGGGCTATCAACCCTGTTTATTTTTGCTGTGGCACGTGCATGGGGAATTCCATGTGTCCATGATCAGTCTTGAGGACTTGATCTTTCCTCTATCAATCTTGCTCTCAAGTGTCTGCTTCCTAATGGAGAAGGTGTGGTGGGATTTTTTTTTTAAAACCATCACACCCCATTGTTGGCTCAAGAGCCAGACGTAAGTCACTGAAACATTATCAAAAATAGATTTACATGGGGGGGAGGAGAGGAGTGTCGGAAGGAGGCGAGATTCTGACACTAAAGAAAAGTCAGCTTCAGGAAATATAAAATACTTTGAACTTACATAGTACCTGTCATGCAAAGATAACTTTATAAAGCATGTTGTGAAGTAAGTATTACCCCCATTTTACAGAGAGGGAAACTGACAAAGATGCAAGTTACTTGTCCTAAATCACAATTAAAAGCAAAATTAAGGAACAGAATCCAGATTTCTTTATTTCCAACTCTCCACTGTAATAAGTAACCACTAGACTATGCTGCTTATCAAGTGTCACACCAGCTGATATTGTCTCAGTTTCACTGCAGAAATTCAAGTAGACTGCACATACTGTATTTTACTCTGTCTCACCCAAACAGCTGCTTTAAAAATTTTCCAGAACATCTAAAAATTGAATATTTGAAATGAAAAGTATCCAAATTATTGATTTAAGAGTGATAGTGCTCCCTTAGCAAGCAATGTTTCCAGATTTCAATTAACTTTCTAATAGTTAATTTATTCTGTGTAAATCTTCAGTCAGAATAATCACAACAGCAAACACTTTACAGTAAGTAATTTTAAAAGTTTGCATAATACATTAAATGTATTTTAAGTCTTTATAAGAAAACACCACAGACTATATACCTTTGTTCTGCATTTGGGATACTCATGGTCACCAGGAAGAACTTTGAAAGAAATTGGTACTCGGTCAGCTCTCCTGTTTGCACAAAAGGCATCCCAAACTGCACGATGAACAGCATTATATACTACATCCAAGCCAGTGAGGGTTACAAAGGCCATAGGCCGACAACATAGTTCCACAGGGAAGTCCCATTGTGTTGGGCTCATCTTGAAGTTTTACAGAATGCCTGAAAAACAAAAATACCCCATATCTCAAATCCCTTTTCAAACATCTTTTGTATCTACTCAGAAATTGCATATTTCATTAAGAAAAATGCATTAAACTAGTCTTTTCACTTAAGATGCAAGTTAAATCCAGTCTGCTCACTCAACTTAAAATGTAAGGAATACAAACAATTTTAAGATGCAGGGATTTTTCAAAAAAACACTCTGATAAGAATCCGTCAATAATGTTTTTTGGACGGTGGGGAAGAACCAGAAAAGGGGGGGGAGAACCACTCAGTGTATCTCAGGCAAGATCAAACTTTTCTGTTTTTATTCATATTGCTCAGACACTGGCACTATTAGCAAAGGGCCACTAACTACAGGCATACAGATAAGCTCATTAAGTATCCTCCTACCCCAGAAGTGGAAGGGGCTGCAACTGGAAGTTGAAGAGGCAGGTTAGGGGCTGGCTTGAGAACTCTGATGGTCCCAATCCTGCAGTTGGATCTGCATAAACAAACCTATGAGCTTGCAGAGCCCAGGTTCTACTCAAGCAGTCAATTGCCGGCTAGGGCTTATATCTGTTACCACTGTAAGAAGCTGTCTGGTTAAATAAGGTTTGCATCGGCCAGGTACTGTATATAGCAACAAGCATGTTCTTCCTCATCATGGCATTGTCATTTTTAGCACCAAGCTCATGTTTGATGCAGTACACTATACAAAGATGGTCCTGCTCTGAAAAGCATGATGTCTATAGACATGGTGCATAGGGAAAATAGAGGTGGAACAACAGTGCGGATTGTTGTTTAATTTATAAAATTATATTAAGAAGTCGTTTCTGTTTTCACTAAAGGAAAAGTGTGTGTATTTGTCAGTGGAGCTTGACCACGGGCATAGCCCAACCTGCCAGTACCGGACATACGCGGGGAGGGGCGGGGGGGGACAAAGGGTTTCTCTAACACGAGCATTATGTGCCAAAAGCGCAGAGAGCGAGTGATGAGCGGGATGACCAGGAGCAGCTCCCGGCGGGAGAGTCACCCTGTGTTAACCCCCCGGCTCAGCCCCTACAGCTAGTCCCCCACCCCCACCCACAGCCCCAGCCCCAGCCCCCGCCTCTGACCCACCGCCACCGCCCGACCCACGGCAACCCGCCTTCCAGCGGCTCCGTCCTACCACCTCCAGGAAGGGCGCTGCCCGCGGGCCCCTACCCAACGGCGCCGCCCGCAAGCGGCCACCGGGCAGCAACAGAGCTTGAGACTCGCCTCCGGAAGCGAGAGCAAGGGGGTAAGAGGGACATTCCACTAATCAGCGTTGCCTGCTCAACGACAAAGCCAACCATTGGGTCTCGAGAACCGCGTAGGGACCAATGAGAGAAAGAGAAAAGAGGCGTGGACACAAGATTTAGCCAATTGTCGTGCGGGATTGGTGACGCTATGGTAGACGAGCCCAATCATAGCTCAGAGCTCGAAATAGGCGTCAATACAGCAGCCCTGGCGTGGCTAGTGGAACCAAAGAGGGTCGTGGTGACGGGCGGCTGCGCATGCGCACTGTGTTCGCGTGAGGTTTGGGGTTCGGGTAGCGGTTGCTGCGCTGTGTGCGAGTCCCTGGGCTGAGGCGGGGCTCCCGGCCCGGGGCCATGGCGGCGAACGAGGACCAGGAGGTGAGACACCGACCCCGCCTCCCCGCGGCGGCGGCTGCCGCTCAGCCGCACCTCGCTCGGCGGGTCTCTGGGCTGCTGCCCGCCCTGCCTGGCCCGGGGGCGGAGGCTGCCTCGCTGCGTGATCCCGGGCGCCGGGGTCTCCGGCCCGCCCTGCTCGGCCAATCGCGGCGCCGACCGCTCCCCCCTCCCACCCCCATCACGGATTTTTTTTTTAAATCCAAACGAACGTAACTGGGGCAGGTGATGCAAAAATAAACCGGTAACGTTCGCAGCGACCGCGCCTGTCCGAGCCCGAAGTTCTAGCTAACAAGCGCCACAGGGAGCCAGCCGGCGGCGTCCCGCCCTGGGAACCTGCCCTAGAGAGTCCGGGCCTGCCCTGGGTCCTTACTCTCCTACGGAGAGACCGTCCCAGCGACGGCAGTCAGCTGCAGCGGCTTTTCGCTTTAAAGGGGATGCTACGTCACTCACCTTGGTTCCTGGGTGCCATAGTCCTAGCTGCTTCCCTTTGTACTTGGTAACTTCTTTAAAATATTTTAATTCATTGATCATATACAGGGTACACATCATATGTGACTGTATTAATTCAACCAACGGCGCGTTAGATTTTATTAACTGTAAATACCATGTAGGAAGTCATTGTGTGATAGGTACTTGGGGGTTAATAGATTCTCTGGTCCTTACTCACTGATGAAATCCCTTTCTTGTAGTTTTGTAGAAAGTAAGAGGGGGAGGATGGAAACGTTTTTGAAACAGATGTTTAGTATTTTTTTGGGGACGTTAAGAATAAAGTTTTTTTTTTTTTTAAAGTCTTCTGGAGTTCAGTAAAATGTGCCAAAATGGGGAATAGGTTTGTAGAAAGTAAATTGAATTCAGACTAGCATGCCAGGGTTGTTGAACTCACTTCTCTAATCCTATATTTGGTTAGTGGAATGTATTAGACAAGATATCTAGACCCATTATTGCCTAAATTTTAATTTGTTTATTTTTTAACAAAAAACAGAATATGTGGAGTTCTGTATGTTATGCTGACACTCATCTATTTATACAAAGTTCAGTATCTGATTTAAATTGCTAACCTTATTCTCCCTCTGTTCTTTTCAGATGGAGCTAGAAGCATTACGTTCTATTTATGAAGGAGATGAGTGTTTCAAAGAACTTAGTCCTGTTTCCTTTCAGTATAGGGTAAGACCACATGAACGATATATTATATCTAATTAAAGGTTCATTTAAAGTTATTCTGCACATTTTCCATTACAAAGCATTTTCTTGAAACAGATGGATATTCACCTATTTAGCAATAAAGGCACTAAGTGCCCTTTTACATAATTTCAAAATAACTTGCCCTGACAAACTTAAATGTAATGAAAATTGAAAGTTACCTTTTTGAAAAAGGTAACTTTCATTACATTTAAGTTTGTCAGGGCAAGTTATTTTGAATTATGCAATTATCACAGTAGTCATAGAGAAACAAGTAAAGTATAACTTATCATGAAAAAACATGTGCAACTGTAATTGAACTTGTAGGGAACTAAGTAAATAAAACTTATGCTCCAGTCCTGCAAACACAGATTTCCTTCATTTTACTAACATGAACAGTCCTGCTGACTTTTCTCACAAGAGTAAAGTTAAGTATGTCTAAGTGTTTGCAGGTTTGGGACCTCACAGACACACAAGGTACATTGAAAATAGATCATGATATTTTTAAAAAAAAATCAAATCTGAATAGCATCGTGTAACTTTCAAAACTGAAAGTGTCAAGCGAATGCAATAATGTTGCTGAATCTTTACTGAAAAGCAAAGAAAACCAATCCATTGTAAAAAGGAAGAATAATATGACAGCATCAGATCTGGCAATATGTACTTTTCATTAGGTAGAAAGTCAGTGGAATAGAGTTGAAAGGATTAGTCTGCCATTCTTCTGAACATAATTAGTGTACTGCACAGCACATTGATTACAATTATAAAATAAGACCAAAAGAAGACACGACAGATTTCTCAAATAGTGGCAACATGCAACACACATTGTTCCCGAAAAGCTTTCTATGAAGAAATTGGAAACTGAGTCAATGTAAATATAAACTATATTTAATATTGAGTATATTAGGTTCCTACTGCTCACAATCCTCTTTACATAATCTTTGCTCTCCCTTCTCTTGCTCCTTCCGCATAGATCCAACAAAGCCAGAGTTAGCCTTGCAGCATGCCCTGCAAAGAATAGGTCTTGTCCACAAAGAAAATTTTCACACTTGCTTTTAAAATCAATATAGTAAGGCCAGTGAAAACCCCTGTGGAAGCATGTATAGAAATACACCACAGAAACTAAAATAAGTGGCAACAGAAGGATTTATGCAGATTTAATTAAATCTGTTTATGACGACACCTTTAGATGCAAACTTTTCATGTGGACAAGGCTTTCCCTGGGTATGATGGGCTTAGGTGAACAATTTTTATGAGCTGACTTGTTAGTTTGTCTTTATTGACTCCCATCCATAGAGACAATTACTGCAATTTAATAAGTCTTAAAAATCATACCCATTACTTATGACATCAAAGGTCACTAAAACATGGGTTTTTTTCCAGCATTATGCTGCTTGGTTTGTATTTAGATTAGACAATGATGAGAAAACAAGTTTGATGTAGAATGTTTGGATTGCAAACACTGACAGAAAATGTTTACATTTGCACAAGACTTTTTATAGAAATTTTAAACATATCTATTGAGTTTTGTAAAAAGTTTGAGTATAGGTTATACTATTGTATATCTAAATTTAAAATGACTGTATCAGTAATGACAGGTTTTAGAGTAGCAGCCGTGTTAGTCTGTATCCGCAAAAAGAACAGGATTAGTTGTGGCAGCTTAGAGACTAAAATTTATTTGAGCATAAGCTTTTGTGGGCTACAGCCCGCTTCATCAGATGCATAGAATGGAACATATAGTGAGGACAAACACACAACATGAAAAGGTGGGAGTTCCCCTACCAAATCCAAGAGGCTAATTAATTAAGATGAGCTACTGTTATCAGAGATGTTTTTGACCTACACAGAAGCTCTCAGTTCTGAGAGGAAGAGCTTCTGTGTAAGTTGAAAGCTTCTCTCTTATCAACAGAAGTTGGTGCAATAAAAAATATTACCTCACCTACCTTGTCTCTAAGGTTTGATAACAGACTGAGGATTCCCATTTTAAAGTGTTTCATCTCCTTTCAGATAGGTGAAAATGGCGATCCCAAAGCCTTCCTAATAGAAATTTCATGGCCAGAAACATACCCGCAGACAGCTCCAAACATATCCATGAATGCTTTCTTCAACAACACCATGTAAGTATTTCAGTTACTACTACTTTTGTTTTACATGTGGTCTTTCTCTTACAATATTCTTGAATTCTTTTGTGCCTGTAATTGGATTTTATGGTCTCTTCTAGATCTTTAGCTATAAAACAAAGTATATTGGATAAATTAATGGAAGAAGTTGAAGTTAATCTTGGAACTGCCATGACATACACACTTTTTGAATATGCCAAAGATAATAAAGAATTGTTCATGGAAAATCAACCTGTTCATATTGTGGTAAGCGTATAACTTGCATTTTGATCTATTTTAGTTTTATAAATTAACTTTTTTTAATACAAAAAAAAGGAATAGAATGTTTAGTTACTCTACATTTAAACATCTCACATTGCTACAGAAAACTTCTGTTGCATGTCTGTGAGGTGCAAGCCACTATGCTATGTCACTAAGATAGTGGCTAGAAAAAAGCAGATGAAAGGAAGTGTAGCACTGCTCTGTGGTTGTAACCTGGATGTTTATTTGGTATTCAGCCACCTTACCAAAAAGTTTCTGGAAGAGAAATGAGAGAGAAGCAGTAATTAGGAACACTCCCTAATCTAACACAGCCAACTGATATCCAATGGTGACTACAGAACTAGTGCAAGACAGAGTTATTGAGAGCCAATGTGGGTTTTGACTTGCAGTGTGAAGAAAGTCTCTAGAATGGATGAGCTATGCTTGTGGTCTGGGAGGTCTGAACAGTTAAATATTTGACAAGAAGAGTGAGGGAAGGAATAGCAGAAGCAACCAATCCATTACAATCAATGTAGAAATTATTTAGCTGATGGAAATAAAAATATTAAATTTTGTTAGATGACGCTTCTTGATTCTACTTTAAATGGCTCAGTAGTCTAGAACATGAAGCACATGCCAAGCACATTAACTCTCCCTCAAAGTGATTCCATCAAGCTGGCTTGAGTGGAGACCTTCACTTCTAACCCGATCTGTTAAAGCAGTATTTCACCTGGAGTGGGAAACTTGACAGTCTGTTTCTAGAAAGCACGTATGCACCAATTTTCATCTGCTTCATCTATAATTTTGTTCAGAACTAGGTTAGAACACTTATGACAAGATAATTCTGACTCCTGAGAACTCCTGAGCTTCCACTTGAGCCAGGAAAATTTGAAGCTTTATCTTTATATTATCCAGCCTCCTATTCAAATTTTTCCATGCTCGCAATTATTCTCTTTTGTATTAGAGAAGCCTCTAGGCTCGGGCCCCTGTTGATGTAGTTTTTCCCTCTAGAGGGCCTGGAAAAGCAAGAAGCCAAATGTAGGTAGGAAAGATTTGAGACTGGGACGAGTTGCTAATGGTATTGGTTATAAAATATTGAACCTTAGCTATTAGATGACTAGATTTAAATCCACATACTTTAGTAGTGGCCAGAAGATAGCAAATTGGTGATCTCATGCTGGTTCCTATAGGACAAGTGTCAATACTGGAAATACAACTACCACCTTCTGGAAGTAATTCAGATCTTTTAATCCACCTTACTAAAGAGGCCAAGGATCAAATGGGTATGAGAACTAAATGGTGCTTTTGACCTTAAAGGTGTACTGTACCTGAGGGTTTTTTTGTGTGTTAGTTTCCTTCTTAATGAGCAGTAAATGTACTCTTTTGAAAACAAATAAAGGGCCTTTGTTTTCAGGCATCTCAAAAGAGCCTTGAATTTAACAGAGTTCACACACTCTAAAGTCTACACTACAGACTAAGGGCTGGTCTACACTACAGGGGTGGGGATTGAGCTAAGTTAAGCAACTTCACTCACTCATGCCCGTCACCCCAATCGGGGTATGGGCCACCAACCACAGATCTCCAGAGTCCTCTATCCTGGGCCATTCGCTCTAGCTGGTTCCAGGTATAACCCATTTTTTTGCTATCAGCCTGAAGGTCACGTCGCCAGGTGTTTCTTGGACGGCCTCTTTTCCGCTTGCCTTGGGGGTTCCACCGCAGTGCCTGTCTGGTGGTGATAATTGGCTGCTTACGTAGCGTATGTCCTATCCAGCCCCACCTTCTCCTTCTGATTTCTTCCTCTGCTGGGAGTTGACGGGTCCTCTCCAAGAGGTGGATGTTACTGATGGTGTCTGGCCAGCGGATCTGGAGAATCCTTCTGAGGCAGCTATTAATGAAGGTCTGGATCTTCCTGATGGTTGTTTTGGTTATCCTCCAGGTTTCAGCTCCATACAGTAGGACTGATTTCACGCTGGAGTTGAACAGTCGAATTTTTATTGCCAAAGATAGCTCTCTGGAGCTCCAGATGTTCTTGAGCTGTAAGAAGGCTGCTCTTGCCTTACCAATCCTTACTTTAATGTCTGCGTCTGTGCCACCCTGCTGGTTGATGATGACATACTTAGATGCGGTGTCTTCCCATTGATTCCCCTTGTGCCTCTCATGGAGGTGGAGTACCGGAGTCGATGCTAGAGCGATCAACGGTTGATTTATCACGTCTAAACTAGACATGATAAATCGACCCCTGCTGGATTGATCGCTTCCCATCGATCCAGCTGATAGTGTAGACGAGCTCACCTTACAACGGCGTGGCTGTGCCATTGCAGCCGCAGCATTGTAAGGTGCATTGTTTAGTCACCAACAAAATTAAAACCACCTCCAACGAGAGGTGGTAGCTTCATTGCCGGGAGTGCAGCTCCCACCGATGAAGTGCTGTCCACACCGGTGCTTTTCATTGTTACAACTTTTGTCACTCAACAGGATGCCAGTGTAGACAAAGCCTTACATTGGTATTACTAAAAGTCTCAAGAGTATGAAAAATCCACACTCCGAGTGACAGTTATACCGACCTAACCTCCCGGGTAGACAGTGCTGTGTCAGAGAAAGAGCTTCTCCCATCAACACAGCTATCACCTCTAGGGAAGGTGGATTGACTATGCAGATGGAAGAGCTCTCTCCTGTCACCATAGAGCATCTTCATTAAAGTGCTGCTTCAGTGTAACTGTGCCAATGCAGGTTTCAGAGTAGCAGCCGTGTTAGTCTGTATCCGCAAAAAAAAAAAAAACAAAACAAAACAGGAGTACTTGTGGCACCTTAAAGACTAACAAATTTATTTTAGCATGAGCTTTCGTGAGCTAAAATAAATTTGTTAGTCTTTAAGGTGCCACAAGTACTCCTGTTTTTTTTTTTTTGTGCCAATGCAGTTTAAGTGTAGACCTGCCCTTGGTTTGAAAATAAATTTACAAAGTTAGTTGAAAAAAGTTAGTTTTTTGCAGAATTGGTTAATGTTTGACTTTGAAACTGGAATTTTAACTCTGCTTAAAGTGACAGTGTTTTGCTCAGACACATTACTGAAACCTTCCGTGGAAATGATTGAAAGACAGTATGATTGTACAATGCTAGAATCACACAGGTTCCTTCTGTGGACTCTCTCAGCCTTTCCATTTTGGCTCTACTGTACAAGCAGCATTATAAATAGTCCTTGTGGCATTGTATATTTGCGCTGTGAATAAAGAATTGTATGAGCATGTAGGGAGTCCGAGCCACACTTCCAACTCATTTCACTGATCTTTTAAACTGGTTAGTTGTACTGGCAACACTGACAGGGAACCACTTCTATCCCCACTAAGCAATAGTCAGGACATATGCAATTGCAGGGGTTATGGAAGTAATTATTCAAGCTACCAATGTAAGCACTGGGACATTGCACTCTGTATGATTTTATAAAAATATGCTAATGAGTGAATATAATGTAACTGGAATATGGTTCATGCAAAAGGTCTCTTGTAAGGTATCATTACAAAGCTTATAATCCACTGAGTGTGTTCATCCTGTTTCTATAAATGTATCACTTGTATCTAAAACTAAAAATATGAAATACAACTCTAAGGGCCTATTGTAATTATGCAAAAGGTGGGCAATTAATGGTGGCTTGGAATCTTGATGGCTCCCATCAACCAGGACAATTGATTGTGGATGGCTCTGTTTGCAGGCAAGCCTTCCTGTGAGTCAGTCTGGGAGGAATGAAGGCTTGGGGTCTTACAGTGACATGTGATCATGTCACCTGAACTGGAATCCATCTTTAATCTAGTGCTTTTCCAGTGAGGAGGGGTGGGAACCCAGAGGGACAAAGGATTCCCACCTTATGCAAAAGATATATAAGTGGGTGGAACAGAACAAAGGGGCAGCCATCATGAGGAATCCCCTAGCTACTACCTGAGCTGGAACAAGAGCTGTACTGAGGGAAAGGATTGTGCCCAGTATAGGAAGGTGTCCAGTCTGAGAAAAGAAACTTATTGAAACATCTTTAAGGGTGAGATTTTTACCTGTATTCAGTTGTATTACTGTATTAGGTTTAGATTTGCGTGTTTTATTTTATTTTACTTGGTAATTCACTTTGTCCTGTCCGTTACTACTTGGAACCACTTAAATCCTACTTTCTGTATTTAATAAAATCACTTTTTACTTATTAATTAACCCAGAGTATGTATTAATACCTGGAAGGGGGGGGAAACAGCTGTGCACCCTCTAACACTGTGTTGGAGCAGACAGGCATGTCTGGCTCAGCAAGACAGGGTGCTGGGGTCCCAAGCTGGCAGGGAAAGCAGGGGCAGAGGTAGTCTTGACACATCAGTTGGCAGCTCCCAAGGGGAGTTCTGTGATCTAACCTGTTGCAAGCACATTAGAAATATTATTACTGCTTTTAAACTAACTGCTGAGAACTGTCATTATGGTGGTTGTGTGATAAAACACAGGCATCTTTCAGTACTAATGTAATTAAAATATTTGGGATGCCTCAATAGGAAATCAGACATAATCAAACATTATTTGTAGTTTACCCATCAGGGTGATACCTAGATATCAATTGCCAGTTCAGTCACTGTTGGAGAGACATTTAAATTATACTTTTTTTCCTCAGACATCTGTAGGCAATAACATCTCAATTGGAACTCATGAAATAGTCCCATCAAGTAAGAAAAGAGACAAAAAGGAGCAGTTGTCCAAAACCCAGAAACGAAAGCTAGCAGACAAAACAGGTTTGTGCAATATAGTCTACTCCTCCTTTTCCACACTTGAGGAAAATGGTGCAGTGTATTCAGGATAGTTTTGTACCTTCAAAGACAGATTCAGATACACCTTGGATCACGAGTGAGAATGAATTGGGTCTCATCCCAGTCTTCACTTGCTTTGTTCATAAAGCTAAACAATTTTTCACCAGTGACAACAGCCTGAAGCAGAAACTGACTGACATAGCAGTGATATGGCAGTTAAGTCTGCTTATTTCCTGAATGGGGAAGTTTGTACAGCGTTGCACACTACACCTGCCTCAAGTTAGTACTGTGAGTTCCTTGCTTTCCATGCATTCGCTTGTTGGATATTGTGTTGGCCAGATCAGTAATATGAGAGTTCAACTTTTAAAGATATGACATCTTGCTAGAGTCTAGCTGCTGTTGTCTGAGAGCTGAAAATAAACCCTGCTTCTTCTATAGATCACAAAGGGGAGCTTCCTCGAGGATGGAACTGGGTGGATGTAATTAAGGTAACATGACTGTTACAGCTGTGAAACTATTGCATAAGAACATTATATCTGCAGAAAAACAATGATAAATTATATTTAATCTGTCTTTTTGCTTTTCTTCCTAACAACATTTGGATTTGACTGTGGTCTGATTAATTTCTGTATACATCCAGCATGTAAGTATTTTCAAGTTTTGGAAATCATTTTGGAAAAAAAAAATCTGACTGTGGTTACCCATTTCTCTATAGAGCCTAAGGATAATCCCTTACAAGGCTTTAAAAATACACATTTCTTCTGAAATTAAGATATATCCAATGTGAAAGCATTAACTGTCTTAAAACTTGAGTTTAAAGGAGGAATGTATCTTTTGAGCATTTCAAATGAAGTTTTGAGGCGAGAACTTTCAGTATGTAATTTAGCTGTGAATTCCACAATATGCTGTCTTCACATGGGCAACTAATAGGGATGCAGCCAGGATTTACAGGGCCCTGGATAAGTAGAAGCAAGGAGCTACTTCAATTGTGTTTCTCCTGAGCAGCAGCCCCACATTGTCTCCTGCATGCCTGCACCTCTGCCTTAGTCTCCCCACAAAGTACTCTTTCCCCATCCCACTATTAATTATTGATTTGTACTACTGTAGCACCTAGGATCAGGATCCCACTGTGTGAGGGGATGTACCAAAGATAAAAAGATAGATTGTAAGCTCTTTGGGGTAGGGACTAACTGTAAGACAAGAGACAGATGGATACAGACAGAATGGGGAGTACAAGGAAACAGACAATACTAGTCTGTTAGTTCCTCCATTTGCCATTTCCACCCCATTACTTCTGCCACTGGAATATAAATTAACATTGCTATTTTTAACAAGTTCTACTTTATAACAAAACATATTTGAAAATTGGTATAACCTGTTGTCAGCATACCTCCAAGCATAGTGTTGAAACTGCAGCAAATGGGTACTGTCAAGGTTTTTAAACTCTAAATAATCCACTCATGACAATTGTTGCAGAAATGTGTGGGATACTTTTAAGAACTGCATCTGTTTGACTTTCCAAAATGTTTGTGGACTGGTATCAGCCTTTTCTTATTAAATGGAAACAACTTCAGCTAATGTTTTTAACGAAGTTTAAACTGGTTCTGAGATTAACTGTAGAATATGTTTTGGATGTAAAATAGTTCATAAAAATATGGGAAAGCAGAGTCTTAAATTCAGAGGACAATGAGTCAAATGTATAAGCTATAAGATTAGTTTTGAGTCTTGAATTTTTGATGCGTTCAGTTGTTAGTACAAACTCAGCCTAATATGCCTGTATGTAGTGTAAAATAGAAATATAGTTCCTAATAAATGCAATGTCTGAACATTTTTTCTTTGTCTTTTATAGTTAAGCAAAACGGGTTCTAAAGATGATGAATAATGGACTTTCATACAAGGAAACTTCACCTTTTAATACAGTGCAATTGGGTCAACATCTTTCTCTTAATAGCTTTTTCCTCTAGTCAGAGTGGAACGTTTTATAAAAGGACAATTTCCTAACTATTAAACCTGAGCACAGACATTTATCCAGAGATTATTCTGGTATGACATTTTTCTTCACAAACAAAAATTTGCCTTAAAGGGAAGATAAGTGTGACATTTTTATATTGAACTTTTAGAAAGCCTATTTGGTTTCTAACTGTCGAATGCTGAAAAGAATAGTGAAATATGCTGTGTTAATTTATATTGTTTTACTCTGTAGAAAGAATATAGTAAAATTGTTAGTGAATCCTCTGATATTGTGACCATTTCCTGAAGTTCTCATTCCAATGGAATAAAAATATTAAAAGTGATTAATCACTTGACAGCATAGTTCTTTTAAAATAAACTCCCTTTAAACAAAGCTTTCTTGATTTGTTCCTCTACAAATGCAGAAAGGGAACACAACACAATTATAATCGAATGATTTGTCTAGGTCTAGGCTAGGTCTGCATTGCACACCTTACAACAGCGCAATGTAGCTGCTCTTTGTTGCCAGGGGAGAGCTCTGTCTACACTACTGACCTTACAGCGGGACACCTGGACCACTGCTGCTATGTTGCTGTAAGGTCTCCAGTGTAGCCACTCTGACGATGGGAGAGAGCTCTCCTGCTGGCATAATTAAACCACCCCCAATGAGCAGTGATAGCTATGTTGGCTGGAGAGTCTCCCACAGACATAGCGCTGTCCACACCGGCACTTTTGTTGATGAAACTTATGCTGGTCAGGGGTTGGTTTGTTTTTCCACACCCCGACCAACAAAAGTTTTACCAGCAGAAGTGCTAGTGTAGACAAAGCCTGAAGCTTTTGGTCCTGTTTTAACTCGAGTTAAACAGCCTGCTTGTGGTGGTGATGCAGCTGAGTTTCTATAGGCTTGCCAGTAACACTATTGCCTGAAATCAGAGTAAGTTTCTTGCTCTGTGATTTTGACTAACTAGCTCAAAGTTTCAGCTAGATAAGGGTAGAGAAAATAGCAACATGTGACACTTGTAAATGCTAGTGCAAAAAGGACCACACACCCTAGTCCAGACAAATTCAGAGTGAAAGAACAAATGGTTACAATACCAGTATGTATTGTCAATTCAGCCCAGTGTGTGTGTGTTGTAGTCCTCCTCATGTATATTTTTAGAGGAGGTCAGGGTTTTTGCGTGGAGCTGTCCTACTGATAGTGAATTTCTGAATGTTATGATTTGGTGGCTTTTTCCATTGGATAATCAGTGGTTTACCATGAGGATTTTATTGTATGAATTACAGGACACTGGAAAAAAAAATAACCACTCTCCCATGCTGGAAAACATTTTTTGTACAGGTTTGTCGTCTTGTATCAAAAACAATCCTCTTTACTGTATAAACGGTAACTGAATATTAAATGCCTTAATGTCATTTAATATTTGAGATTTTGATCTTAATAAATGCCTATTTATCTGCCATGGTGTGAGGCCTCTTGCATAATGCCTATTGTGCATATATTTGTATATTTAGGTTTGCATCAAATACCTCCCATTATGAAGAAAGATTCTTAAAGTTGTCAAGAGAATCCTTTTTTCTTCAGTATATGCATTGTATACTTTTTAGGATAATTGTTGCAGTTCCCTTATTTGGGACTCAGTCTGTCACACTTTTGGGAGTGTAGCAATCAGATACACATTTGCTGAGCTGCATGTCATGCTTAAAGTGTGCATGCAGCAACCACAGTTCATTTAAAAAGTGCACCCTGTTGCATGTAATAATCACAACATTTAGTGTTAAGGATGCAGACTGAGTGCCTCTAGGAGACTTGGGCTGAGTCATGCCTCTGAGCAGCCAAGTACTAGAGAGATCCCCCGCAAAGACAGTAGCGTAAATTAACTTTACATTTTCAGCCAATAGGCTTGTTTGACTATTGGACAGTATAGGTTATTGATATACCACTAGAGGGCTGAAACTGCAAACATGAATGCAGTTGCAAATTCCAACAAACAAGAGAGGTCCAGGAGACCTATAAAACAGTGGGATCTGACAAGTCCCTGTTCAAATAATGATTTAAGGTGTTGCACTTTGTATTGGAATGATGTATAGGTCAGTGCAAACCAAAAGTGAACAGGATTTGAATGTGCAGGTTCTTTTAATAAAGGAACCACCAACCCATTAGTTCTGATGGAATTTTAATCATCAGCAAATGTGGTTTTTCAGCTTAGAACCACAATTATCAAAAATTAAAATAGACTAGATAAGATTAACATCTGGAGAAAGCAAATGTTTGACAAACTAAATACTTATGGCTGCAAATATATTGGTTGGCTTCTTAAACTAAAAGTACTTTTGTATAAGAAATCAAGAACACCAGGAAGGCAATAACACCTTAGGAGAAAGTCCCTTTGGTGGGCTGGTCTATTTCAGAGGAGGAAAAAAAAACACTTTAATCTCTCCCAGGTTCAGAAGGGATTTAGTATTTCTATTCAAAAGCTCCTGAGCACTCTATTGTTTTCCTTGGTGTATGAATTTAGTAACCATGACAATTTATCTGAATAGATCAGTTGTTAGTGTGTGTGTGTGGGGGGGGTAACAAACAGGAACCACCTCCTGCCTCCTCCTTTCCTATTGCTGCACAGAAAGGCAAGTAAATGTAGTACAGCATGTGGCTCCTGAACTGCTTGATCAGCAGCTGCCTGGGCTGGCTTCTAGGGCATGGGCTGTTCTGAAGTTATCCTGGCACTTCATACCCCAAGGAGATCAGTGACTGCAAAACAACCTATCTTCCAGCTCTGTTCTCTTTCTACTAATTTAGTAGATGTAGCAAGCTTGTCTCCAAGACAATAGTCTGGATAAGGAACAATTCAGCCCTGTACACTTGCTGGTTTCTTGGGGAGCTGGAAAAGTAATGTTATTTGTTCTAATAGAAAATGGTTTATCATGGGGCTTGGAGGGAGAGGGAAGGAAAATGCATTTGATATTATACAAGAGCTAAACTCTTACAACTGAAAAAGAAGCTCCAGTACCTCATGCTGGAAAGACATTCATTGAACGTAAGGGATCTCTGCTACTGGCAGCTGAACTAAAACCGTGTTGAAGGAAGAGTACCTTTAAGACATTTGGTAAACCAGAAGCATTTAGGAATAGGGTGGTCATGCAACCTGTGAATTTGCTGGGGTAATGGTTTCTTGAGTATAGGGCCATAATATCTGGTAAAGTTGGAGTGTTTTTTTTTTTTTTTGGGTAGAGTGAAAGAGGAGGATGAGTGAGGAATGCCAGAGAAAAGAAGTTGCAATATCCAATGTGCAGAATGATCAAAAGCTCAGATGAGGGTTTTATCAGATGGAATGAAGAGGAAAGAGTGGATTTATGTAGTTCTTTATCATACAGACATCTTGATGTTCTAGCGGAGCACAGTGGAAAGCAATATTAAAAAGTCTTTAGAACTTAGTAAAGTATGGACTATAAACAGCACTTACTTAGGCCCTCATACATATCTTTTACCAGTACTCTTTCCTTAATAGAAACTATGCAGGATAGTTGTTTTTACTCTTTTAGGCAAGATATGTAATGCCACAGCCACACCTTAAACCAAATTCTGATTCCTCCTCTTAATTTTACAATGCTTTGAAGAGCAGAAATTTGATAGATTCATTCTCTTGGATGGAAGGGTTGGGGTTGGGTTTTTTTTGTTGTTTTTTTTAGTACTATATGTTAGAGAAAAAATACTTCAAATACAAATTGTTTTCTGAACACTAAAATGCATTGCTATTTTAGTAGCTTGTTGGTGAGCCACCTTTGTCCATGGTAAACTTTTAGAATAATTCCATTTATCCCCGAGTACTATGTGAAGGTATTTTAGCTGAGGCACACTAAAATTTGAACAGAGTTGTATGCATTAAAACTTACTTCATTCTCTATCTAGAAAAACAAACAAAACATCTCAGCATCAGGTCACATTTTTTCCCCTTCTCTGCTACGTTCCTTTCCCTTCATCCCTTGCCACGTTGCTAGGTAGTGCACTTCCCAGCCTCTCCATGGCAGCAGGCAGCAACACAGCTCATGTATATCCTTTGCTTTGGGGTGATTGTGTCTTAACAAACCCAGAACATCCACTTTGTCAGGATCTGCCTGGATGTTCTTGTCAGTTATACAAGCAATGTTTTGTCCTGGGTTTTTGTGAACTCTATAGCCAGGATGCACTAGCTGCAACAAAGCAGAATTGGGAAAACACGGACAGCAGCATGACTAAGTGCATGTATGCCTTGCAGAAACTGTATTGCTATCACCGGAAGACCTGTCACGTGTTACTACTCCCCTCCCACCCCCCAGTAGTCAAATTCACAGAGACTTACTCTGATTTCAGGCAGTAGTAGTGTTGGAGGCAAGCCTGTAGGAACTCAGCTGCATCACCACCACGGTCAGGCAGTGATTGTGCCCAGGCTTCTCACATTAGCATTTGGAGAGACAGAGGAAACAATAGGAAGCCTGCTGAGGAAAGGACTGGGGCTATCACTGCACTACAGGGGCACAGCTACACCAGTGCAGTACCATAGCATAGATACTTCCTCCCAGTCATGGTCACTAGGTCAACAGAACCATTCTTTTCTCAACCTAGCTGTGTCTGCAGTGGGAGTGAGTTTGGCATAGCTACAGCACTAAGGGGTGTGAGATTTGTACACCTCTGAGCCATGTAACTATGTCAATCTAAATGTCAAGTGTAGACCAGGCCTGAAACCAAATGAGTGTGAGAATAGGAGCAGCAGAGAGAGTGGAGGAGGAAATGTTTGTACAGCATGTAATGTATAAAGGTTAACTAAATATTATAAGGGTGAGAATTAGGGATGGAAGAAGGGAGCATGAGAGGAGATTAGAGTAGAAAATGAGCAAAAGACCAATGCACAATATAGCACAAAACTCAGAAGGAACGAGGACAATCAATCTGCATTGCTCCAGAATCTTAAAAGCTGGGCCTCCAGCTACAGAGCTGAAAATTCAATGATGTTGGGATGGGACAAAAGATTGAAGCATAGATACTGTTTCCTATCATTTTAACATATTCCTTTTCTGTATATCATGGGTCCAGATTTATTTTGAAATGGGAGAGGATTTGTGGTGAAGGGAGGTCTGGGTGTTACATGGCTACACAGGGACTCTTTACACTGCTTGTCCCACCATTATAAATGCTCCTGTGCTAGCTTCCCTGACTGCACCAAAATAGACTGTCCTAGCTGTCAGTTTTTCAGTTTGAAAATTGAGTCTCTCACACTCACCAACATGCTCCATAAGCCCCATAAGAACAGCTCTAGGGAGTATTTATTTTGGCTGAGGCACTGGTAAGCACGTTAAGAGATTTAATGAAGATGACAGAAACAACAGACTGCATCCACTGTGTACCAGTGCCCAGAGTGAGTGAGGAATGACCCCAAAACAGGTGACATGACAGTCTAAATCCAATCACTGTTTGGCTCAGACGGTCTTTGTAAAACTCAAAGGGCTTCCTCCAATCCCCATATACCTTAGAGGTTATATGCTGGTGCTGCACATCACCATAGTATCAACATGCATGTTGGCAGCATGTGTGATTTCAAGTGCTTGATACATAAATTTGTCCCATTCCCCAGATTTCTGACATTTGGATCTCTCTCTCTCTCATCTGGGTTGGATCCCAAGCTGCCTGGGTTGTGAGAGCCGATAAGGTCACAGCATTAGAAGGTATGGCAGAGACAGCAGGCCAAATTATAACTGCATCACTTTATTGGAGACTAATAGGGTTGTGCAGGTGTCTGAGGGCATAATTGTCTGCAGCCTCTGTCACTGATAATTACCAGAAATAGAGTTCAACATTACTTTCACGGTGAGTTTACAGAGTATCATTCAGAATAGATATTTTTCTCATAATCCAAGTATCTCTTATGGTATCATTGAGAGACAAACTCTATGATACATCTTATGTAGACTCAAGTTTAAATGAAATAAGTATCTTTGTGTCAGTAATACATTTTATCATTTCTTGTAAGGAAAATAAGAATGTAAAAAACATTTTCATCTAGTGAGATACAATCTCTAGCATAGGGAGCTGTTTGATCTCTACTAATTGGAAGATTGTTGGTCCCTTGACCTGGAAAAGGTGTTCCCCTTTGCTATTATAACACATCAGATTTTCATCAATGGGCTAAGTACATGGCCTCTGTAGCTGCTTCAAGATGTTGTAGCATCAGCTTTACTTTTTTTTTCCCCTCCAATGAATATTGTCACGAGTATTACAAGTTTTTAGCTAAACTACTGATATACACCATGGTTTTGTTTGCATCTTCCCACCCATCCTATAGCTTTCCTTATAATAGCCCATATAATCTCACATACCAAAAAAAAATTATAATCTAGTTCTAAGGTTGCAAAGTCAATCACTCAAAAGTGAGGAAATGCCAGAATGAAGGTTGCCCTCTTGTGCACGTACACTGTGATACTCTAACTATATGATCACATACTTTTCCCCACCACAAGGATTCCTGCCTCATACAGTGCTCGGGATGGATGGTGCTAGGCAAACGAACTAGGATCATTTAGTGAATGAGGTTGTTTACAGGATTGGGTTGAATGTAGTTCCTCAGGGCAAGTACCACATTGAGTAAGCCTGTTAACACATTTTACAAATACTAAATGCACTTTTAAAAAAATATTTTTCCAACAAACAAACACACACACTGCAAGTTGTCACATATATCCCAAAACACGTGACTAAATATTTGTAATTAATGTGCATGTTTTGTAAATATTGACACAGATTCTAATAGGTTAATGAATTCATGTGACCTCTTTACTTCTCATTGAAAGATACTGGCTGAAGGACAGTTCAGCATATGGAGTCTATTCCGAGAATTTATACAGCAGACTTCTCTGGAGGGAAAGAAATCAAAACACATGTTTTTCAAAAGTGCTGGAATGGCCTGATTAGCAGAAATTACAAATGGTCTGGAAGAATTAAAAAGGTATTGTTTTAAAATCAGAAACGTTTTTGTTTCTTATACTTCTGTACATTTTTGATTGTTGGCAATTCCAAGATCATACTGAATATTTTTAAATATTAAAATAAAATATCAAGGTGAGCTGCTTGTGATATGAGCAGACAAATATCTAATTACCTAATTTGTGTATGTGCTTGTGTAAATGCTCAAATAGGCCAATTTAAGAGCTTAATTTGGGAGACGTCTTCTCCATTGATACAGTATACAATATCTTGGGATGGGTTTTTGACAAGGATTTTGGAACAAGTAGAAAAGGTACTGTTTCCAGTTAGTCTGTGTCCTAATATAGGACTATATTCTACCCTGAGCCCAGTGCATTCTGGAATGGAAGTCTGGCCAGTGCCAGAGGATACTCAAGCAATAACTACAAGCATCACTTGTGACTGTATGTACTTCAATATAGAGTCTCAGTGTGCTGGTTTAATGAGGTCTCAGTAACCAGGGACACTGCTTTTCACTTTAAATTCAGAGAAGTGGTGGGCATGCGGGAGGCCTTGGCAGAAGGGGCAGAGAGGTGCAAGTGGTGGGCGAGGGGGTCCTCAAGGGAGGGGGTACTTGGGGAGAGGGCAGAGAGGCATGAGTGGTGGGCCTGGGGTGGACGGGGTGTGTGTGTGTGAAGCATGGGCAGAGCCTTAGGGTAGGGGGTGGGGCCATAATCCAAGCACCAATTCCTTTCTCCCCCCCCCCCACTTCTAGAGAGCTAGAGAGCTTCCAGCACTCATGTCCAGCCTCCCTAAATGCAGGAGTCACGTGCTGCCCATGGTCATAAGGCTAAATTCTGGTTTACATCGCTGTTCCCCTCTTAGAGCAGACTAATGTCTGCAGATACAGAGCTCATTTAGGACGATGAAGCCTTTGCTGACTAGTGGCCTGAGGTGACTTTGTACTGTACTCAAAGTTGGAGTAAGAACAAAAACTCACCTCTGTTGGTGCCCCCTGTGGCGGTCTGCTTTTTCTTGTGCCTCACTGGCCAGGTCACTTTGGGTATATATACACTGCAACTGGGAGTGAGCGTCCCAGCCCAGGTAGGCAAACTCGCACTAATGTACATGGTGCTCAAGCTTGTGTGATAAAAATAGCACTATGGAGACTGCAACTTAGGGAGTCAAGCCGACCAACCCCCTAGGCTAGAGGGGCTAAGCCCGAATGTCCACTCCGCTACTTTTGGTGCTCTGATTTGAGCCCCACACATGCTACTCTGAGTCTGCTGATCTGGGCTAGGAAGCTCACGCCCAGCTGTAATGTAGACATACCCATATGATCCCTTCCCTTCCTCACCTTTGGGTTCTGGTCCAGGGACCCTTGAATAGGCTGTTAAGGCTTGTCTGCACAGACCCATTGCTGCCTCCCTGGACCACTACGCTTCCTACCTTGCTTAGGCCTTTCCCACAGTCTCTTCCCGGGCTCACTGTGTATTGGCATCACTCTGTCTGAACTTCTTCTCCAGGCTCACTGCCGAGCTCCTTGGCACATTCAGCCATTCACTTCCCTCACAGGAGAGTCACTGAACCTGCAGAAATCTTCCTGCTCCCTGAAGGTCTCTCTGCCAGCACAGAGAACCCAGTTTTGCATTACAACTGCCTGGTGCTCCCTGTTGCAGGCTTACCTTTCCTTCAGGGAGATTCTGTCTGCTAGCATCCAGCTCAGCTCCCCGTCTCTCAGAGAGAGAGCGCGCCAGCCATCTGCTTTTCTTCCTGACCAGCCACCAGCTGACTCCTGTTCAGCCCTTTTAATTCCTCCCTCCAAGCTTGACATCTCCTGCAGGTGTAGCTGATTGAGCACACAGGCTGTCATTAATCACATTCTGGGCCTTGGGGGGTTTCTATACCCCCATCATATATGTCAGGAGTGGCCAAATGGCAGTTTGTGAACCACAAGTGGCTCTTTTACAGTTAAAGTGTGGCTCTCAGAGCCCCCTCTTCCCCTCCCATTTTCTACCTACCAAAGTGGTGTGTGGGTGTGTGTGTCGGGGGGTCTCAAGGCTTTTTCCCTGTGGCAGGGCTAGGGGCTTCTGCCTCATGGGGGGGGGTCTTGGGCCTTCAGCCCTGCGGGAGGCACCTGCTGGAGCTTCAGCAGGAGCAGGGCTGAATCCTCAAGCCCCAGAAAGTGTGCCCCGCAGGGCTGAAGCCCCGAGCTCCAGCAAGTGTGCCAAGCTCTCTAACTTCTGAAGATGGTCATATGCAGCTCAGCGGGTCAGTAAGTTTGGCCATCCCTGATATATGTAATCAAACATTACAACGCTGCTTTCCTTTACAAATAAATGAGAAAGATGATATAACACTCACTCAGGTTAAACAATCACTCACTTTTCAACTTGTTTCATTGTGGTATCACACTGTAGTATCTCTGCTAGGTAGAGTTTGGTTGAAGATAGAGCTTTGAAGAGTACCTTTACTTTTTCTCCATCAGTTTAACCCCTGCCTGCTGTTCATAAATGCATGATGCTTTGGTATATACCTGACATTTTGATACTTTACAAACTGTAAAGACAAACTGTGTTATACTCTGAAATTACTTTAGTGGAAGGTTCATAGTAACAGTTTATTCAAACTCTATGAGCCAAATCATGTCCCTAAAATTTAAATCTGGAGAAAAATTTTAAATTTCTAATAAAAAGTTTCTCTGTATTTTCAGCAGCACAGTAATTTGAACAGCCAGACTTCATCCAAAACCCTTCAGGAATTGTTCTTTTCCCCACAGATTTCATGTTCCCAGCAATCTCTGTACAAAGCTGTCAGCTCTAAGTGGGCTGGGGTGAGTTAACTTCTTGAGTTATGGAAACAAATCTAAAGTATTTCTGAAAAATAGCAAATAAAGACAATGACAACATTTTAAGTGCAAGAACATGTTTTCTTCCTTGCTCAATTAAAACAGTAGAATTTCAATGTACTAACTAATAACACAATTAAGCAATAGAAAGTATAGTTAGGGCCCAGTCTTGCTTGCTTTACTCATGTAAATATTTCCATTACTGTAGATGGAGAGTTCCTAGTCTGGGGATTGTGAGCCCCAGAGGAAGTGTGAACCATACTGTAGTTCACTTATTCATGCTAGTCTTTATATTGACTTCAGTGGAACTATTTATGTAAGTAAGGCAATCAGGATTTGGCCCTTAATATGTGTTAGTTATTAAGAATATAGAGGACTGCTAGAGGTACCTATCTGAGAAATGGGTTTCTCAAGAATGGCTCAATTATCATGATTTTAAAATCATTTGTCAAAGCTGATACCTTATTACAAATCTTCAGAAAGTATCTTTACATTGTGACTCTTCAGAAGGAGGCTTGAACTAGCAGTTGAATTTAACTCGTTGACTATTTTTTTTGGTTTTAGCTGGTATTTTGGTGTGGGTTTTGGATATACCATTTCAAGTTTTTTCTTAAAAAAAACAACAAAATTTTCTGGATTAAAGTGTAAATGTACTGTTAAGGAACCCCTTAATTTTTGTTTGATATCTAGAGACAATATTGGCATTGGCATGTACCCAGTACAAAAATAAGTGGAGAAACTGACGTACAAGTGAAGTCCCATTTAAAGGTATGTGCCAACTTCCCTTGTTTTCAGATTGCTTGGAATAGCTGAAAAATAAAGTTTGCTAATTCATCTCTTACCCATGTTTCTAGCATCATATGGAGCATCGCCTTGCTCGAAGGCTGAAGCAGCCTGTTGGATGTCAGGCAACACTTGAGGATGAAAGTCGAGCTGCCTTGGGAAATATAGAGGCTTTTACTTGGAGGGTAAGAATCAGTGAAAAACATCAACCCAATTGTCCAGCCATAGACTTACAAGTAGAGCTCTACTTAAAATGTATGTCAGTAAGGTTTCAAATGAAGACATGCTCCATCTGATTATGTCGGGGAATGATGGGAGCCCAAAAAGTGTGTGCAGGGAGTGAGGTCATCAGCTGCGGTTCCTTTGATCTCCCCCATCCCATGTAGTGAAGGGAGTTTTCCAACAGGTCCTTGGGTAGGGCGTTTCCTCAGTATCTTTTTCTTCCCTCCCACCCTGTGTGGGAAAATTGACATCATTGTGTTCTTCCATACAAGGAGGGATTAACAGGATTAATACCAGTGAGTATGGAAAGGAGATGTGAAAGAGGAGAAAGCACAAAATAATCAAAAATATAAAGTGAGCACTCTACACTTTGTATTCTGTGTTGTAATTGAAATCAGTATATTTGAAAATGTAGAAAAACATCCACAAATATTGATAAGTGTAAATTGATATTCTATTATTGTTTAAAACTGCGATTAATCAATTATTTTAATCGTTTGACAGCCCTAATCCTGACATTTGAGAGTTCTATCACAAGATCATGAGTCAGACTTAGTTTTACTTAGAAATCGTGTCTCTCAAGATCAATTTGCAAGAGTTGGCATGTCTGCCAGGCTCTATCTGTGGCACATAATAGTTCAGTCTCCTGTGGGCTGTAACAATTTAGTCTAATTTCAGTTGTTGGGTTTAGCATGCAGATTCTGGGAGATATTGGTGGCCTGTGATCTACAGGAGGTTGCACAGGAGGCCTTCTGGTCTTAAACTCCATGACTAAGAGGAAAGAAAGGCAAGGGGATTTGGGGAAAGTGTAGGAAATGACATGGGAAGCAGAAGGAAATGAAAACAACTATTCTGGTTTGGGGGAAGATTATGTAGAAGCCAGCAGATGAGGAACAGGAGCTGACATTTGATGTAGTGAGAGACAAGAAGTAAAATGAGGGAGTCTAGCCTCTAGGAGGGTTTTCCATTTAGCAACACAAGGCCCTCCCATTGCCACATAGATTTGATGTGCTGTCTGCACCACTCCCACAAGAGACAGACTCAAATTTAGGTCTTTCACGTCACAATGCTGAACTCTACCATTAGTTCACCCCCTGCAGTCCATACAGATATGTAACTCCCACTGAAGTTGATGACAATTGTGTGCACGCATTTGCATTGCAGTATTTGGCCCTAGTCAGTACGGTACATATTTTGACATGGTGCTGCAGTAAGGTTTCTTATGTCACAATTTTATTTCTCTTCAGTCCAAAGAAAAAACTACAGATCAGGCCAGAAGTCACCATGCAAATTCCAGTGCATTTTCAGATGGATCTCAACAGAAGAATAAAACCTGTTTATCAGAAGAGGAGTTGTTCTTCAAAAGGCACACGATAGCAATGCAGAGAGGGGTAAATTTAAATAATTGGGTCCTGCCAACACAGAGAACAGATGAAATACCTCACTTGAAGAGCCTGGAGATTAGTGATGACAAGGGAAACAACAGAGTGATGACAGACTCATTGAAAAGTGCTTTGTCAGAAACTGTTGCTTTAGCTGAAAATGAGCATTCCAGTCAGGATAGTGGAGCAGACAGACCTCTCTACAGTGAATCCTCATCACAAAGTACAGCTCAGCTGGAGCCCCAGTCTGCAAGCAGGGCTGAAAAAACAAAGTCTTCTACTCCTTTGTTACTAGGGTGACCACGTGTTAAGGGGGGAAATATTGGGACCACCGCAGGGGGCGAGGGGCGTGGGTTTTTTGTTTTTTTGTTTTGTTTTTTTAAAAAACACTCACCCGTCCGGGAGTTCGGCGGCAATTCGGCGGAGAGCCTTTCAGTCGGACGGTCTTAGGCTGTATTTCGGCAGCGGGTAATAAACCTTGCCGCCAAAGAAAGAAGCACCCACTGCCGAAATACCACCAAAGACCGTCCGCGACTGAAGGACTCTCCGCCAAATTGACGCCGAAGACCAGGAAACAAAATATCGGGACAAATGGCGTTCTGGACGTACTGTGGTCGGGATGCGGGACAAACTCCTTGAAATCGGGACAGTCCCGATTTAATCGGGACGTCTGGTCACCCTATTTGTTCCTGAGGAGCTGGGAGGGGCCTGCTAATCTGGGAGAAGATAAACAACGGGACCCTCCTGATAGTGACAGAGACAGGACTATAATTAGGGGACACATCAATATACCATATTCAGCCAGAAAGAAAGTCTTTATGGTCTACATTTGCGGAGGTTATCAAGGTATAGCAATTGGAAACCAGCCCCGTTCCCGCCACGGATACTCCCACACCCTGAGATTCCTGGACTATCATGTATCACATCTGGGCTAATTATTATTATTCACTATATAGTGCCCAAAGCTTTGCTAGGAAGTCTAGTTTGGGGGAAAGAGGATAAGACTGGGAGTCAGGAGGTTGTTGTTCTAAATCTGACTGCCCTTGACTCACTGTTTGGCCTTCATTTATTGTCTCAGTTTCGCCATCTGTAAAGTAAGAATAATAATAATAATAATAATAATTAATAATATGTACCTACCTATCTACCGCCTGGGGTTAATGTGTTGTTGTTTGTACAGTGCTCTGAACATATGAAGTGCTATGCACATGTAAAATGGGGTGGGGGTGGGGAGACAGGTACCTGCCCTGAAAAACTTGCCATCTAAATAGACATCATTTAGGCAAAAAAAGTGTGTGTTAGTGGAAATGGCAGTCATCACTAGAGTTTTTTTACATTTAAATACGAGTTCCAGGACCCTAGCGTGTGAAACGTCAAACGAGTATGAACAAGTCATTCTATTAAAAAAAGAAACAATAAAATTTTCACGTGATGTCAGCACTAAAATACTCCCAATCTGCCATACCCAACCCTTCAGAAAAGTCTGGGTACATTTCCTTTTTCCTAACAGTGGTGTGGAGGTTCCAGTAACTGTGCATTTGGGCTGTCTATATAAAAGGTGGGAATTCTCCCATGTCCCTTTAAAAATACAGCTGTCAAGCATGCTGCATTTCAGTATTTATACCTAATACATTTAAAAGACGACAAATTAGTTTTAAAAGATGCTAATAATAAAATTGATGTAAAGATGGGAGGGGAAAACCACCCTACAAAGGTTGCACACAGGAACAAATCTGCTGTGAGGTTTGTGTACCTCAGGCAAGTGCAGTTCCCAGCATGTAAAGAGATGGAGATGGACTCCCAAAATTTGCCTTCAGATTTTCATCCCAACATTTAAGGGTGCTATAGTCTTGGGGTTTGGCTGTCCTATTTTTGAGAAAGGAGCCACTCACAACATTTGCATCTGGATTGTGAACATCCAAAGGGTTGTGAGTGTTTAAATCTTTAGTTACAATGTACACCCTATGAGCAAAATGGCTAGACTGTGATTGGGAAGATGTGTGCATATAGTGATCATAAACAGTGCACCTTAGGTGACTGTATTATATGTAGTACCATCTGGTCATGAATGAAAAAGCATATCAAACCATGAAATAATCTCTAAACACCTCTTTTATTTGGGAAATATTTATCCCATTGACTCATTTAAATCTTTGGGATAGCATGAAATGCTGCAAAGCTGTATTTTATACCAATAGAACCATTTAGCCTCAGTATGCTTGTTTTTTGAGCCAGATGCAAAGGCAGAAAGAAATGCATTAATGGAAAAGTCTCATACCCTCGTCTGTACAATTACTGTAAAGAAAGAGGTTACAACTTCCGGATGCTGGACCTAAGATAAGGGCTAAAAGATGGTGTCAGCAATGATCACCGCATGGTTTTACTTCATTTGAAAATGCTGAAGAAGTGCCAGGAGTTGGGACACCACATGTTTTGTAAGCTTGGGGTTAATTTTCTATGATTTCTAGTATATTTTCTAGGGATTGTTTATTTTATTTTCTGTACAATGCACATCCTACAGATCTAATGTACTGAAGAGGAGGTAATTGGTAAATATGCCACTAAGTTACACCCTGTGGAAACTTAATTACTTGATTTTTGCACAAAGTGTATACCAGGGCTGTATTGTGTCCCCTTTGTATGGCTCTTTATTTTCTCATTGTTCTGTTTTCAGGTTTTCATTGGGCAAAAGCATGACAATCCTGTCATCCCAGAAATCATATCAAAGGAAAACTTAGACGCAATTAAAGACACAATTGAAAGCATAAAGCTGGTTGCAATAAAGCTAAAGCAGAATATGCCAAGTAGCGTATTACATGGTGGATCAAAAGAGGCAGTTCTGACTGAGAAAACAGAACAGGTAGATGATAATCAGGCTGGTGTTACCCAAAATATTCTGGGAACTGACAAGTCATCAAAAGAAAAGATAGTTGAGACCCACCCCAATAAAGAACCAGAATCAAATATTTCAGATGAGCAGGATTCGCCTAATGGGTCTCCACTCACACAACATAAACCTGCCGTCGAATATGACAAAGAAATGCAGCTTCTTAATCAGTGGTACAAACTGGATGAAATTTTTGACCCAAGTGTTTACAGGCTTCTACCTATCAGGTTCGTGTTTTATCACTTCTGTTTGGAAGTCCTTTGGTTAAGGAATATAAATGTTTTTCATTCCAAACCAGCAGACCAAATTCAGTGATGAATCCTGGTCACGTGCCACCTGAGGCACTTTGTGCATATGCTAAGAAGAAGATTCCATTTTAAATGAATGGAGAACAAATGAATCTCTCAAATGGTTTGGAATCAATGGGGGGGGGAACCACAACACATTGAAAAAGCCATTTCTAAACAGCTATATAGAAGAAACATTTCAGCCTGTAGAGTTGCAGAGGAGGGTGGACTCAGTGATCTAGGCAGTTCCATTCAACACTATCATCTACGAATTAAAGTTATCAGTGTTTAAATGAACAACACTTCTCCCTTTATAGTACAAAATGCACCAGCAGAAGGTGTTGCTTAATAATGATGCTAATAATTCTGACATCTGCAGATCTTGAAGGCAGATAGGTACTTTGTTATCCCATTTCAGACATGGGGTAACTGAGCTCAGTGAGACCCAGTCAGAAAGTCAGTGGCAGGGAAATGATGGGTATCCCTATTTTTCAGATGGAGAAACAAGGAGGTTAAGTGACTACCCCAGGCTCAGAATACACCTCAACACTCTAATTCTCAGTCTGGTAGCTGCTCCACAAAATAGCATGTTAATTAACAGTTGACTCATTTAGAAAGAATATAACGTAGTTAGAATACAATCCAGCAAAGAGTCAGGCCCTGACACTGATGAAGAAAATGGAGATCTCATCCTATGACTGGTATTCTTTCCTTTGACTAGGGATTTTAGTGTCTCATGCTTCGTGAGTCTTTCTTAAAGATTTTCTCTCTTCAAACAACAACACTAGATTAATAGAATAAAGGGTTGCAATTAAAATCTCTGGTGTGTAGGTGCTTCCTCCGTTTAAATAAACCCTAAAGTTAACAGAGGCTATAATAGAGGTTATCCACAGGCATAAGTATGTTTTGGGAGGAATTATACCTTACTTACCATCAAAGCCCTGGCAAGAGCATTTTTACTTGCTATCACAGGTCAGAAAGTTTTCCCTTATATTCAGCCTAAATGTTCACCATCTTGATACTTACTCTTAATTATTCCCCATTTACCCCACTGAAATCCTCTAAATCTTTGGCATTAATATCCTTTGATATATTTGCAGACTATTATGTCTCCTGTAGGTTATTGTTTAGACAAGTTGTATGCATTAAGTTCATCATCATTCCTCCCATGTCAATCCTTCCAATCCCCAATTCTGTTTTGTTGCTCTTCTCTGAACTTCCTCTTGTTTGTCAATATCTTTCTGTTAATGTTCTAGGATTGGTTGCAGTATTCCAGGTGTGGTCATACCCAAACCACATAGAGCCAGGCTATTACTGCCTTGTTCCATAAGAAGGGCCCTTTGAGCTTGCAACCCAAAATTGCATGGGCCTTTTATTACATCCATATCACTTTGCAAATTCTTGGATGATTTGCTGTCCACTATCACTTCTAGGTCTTTTTCATAGTGTTACTGTCTTCTAGATTTCTCCCTGCCATTTGCTATGTTAACCTTGCAATTTACAGAAAATTCATAAAACAAAACAATTATGTGTAATTCAGCACAGTTTACTAGATCTTATTGGAATCTACAGTTTGTGATGCTGACAAACCACAATGCTCGTATCTTTATTGCTGTGCTAGTACCTATCATATTCTCTAAGCCATTCTTACAGCATGCCATTTATTTTTGTAAGTGTTCTAAGAGTAAGTTTAAAAAATGCGTTAGGAATCGGAACGTATTTTCCCTTTGTAAGTTTTGCAGCAAGAGATTGATTAAGGATTCCAGGTCCAGGGCTGTCCAGAAGATCACTGTCATTGCTTCAAGAGAAACGTTAGTGACATACAATACTACTTGTCAAGCAAACAGGCTTCAAAATATCTTGATATCCACCAACTCAGACCAGTGGTCAATACAACACTATATGAAGCACACCAGAAGTTCATAGACAGCATCCATGCCAGGGTACACTAATAGTCCCTTGTTTTTATCACCATGTCAGAGGACCTCTTTACTTCATGCATTAGTCCAGTGGCCAGGGAAAGATGAAGAAAACCAAAGAGCTTTTTCATCTTTACTTTCCTTCACTGTTTGTGCCTTTTTATACTGCTCCTTACATCTGCAACAACATCCCTGTTCCTGAAAGCCAAGTGTCCTCTCTTCCTTCACATCCCTTCTCCAAAGCCACTTCTTTCATCTTGCTTATCCCCCATTGACCTTCATCCCTGTGTTATTTACTTTTTTTTATCCCATCTCAGTCTAAGATTTACTCACTATCTAATATTACTCCCATTTATTTTAACCTTTGTCCCTCTTTTCCCTAATCTCTTGCTTTGCCTGTTCTCTTTATGTTCAGTATTCATGGCAGGGTCTCTGGGAGAGGTCATATCTTTTTTACAGTCCTTAAAGTGCAAAATTACGATGCTATATAAATCTCAAATTATGCCACCCTTAATTTACCTTGATTTCACCTACTCCATAACTAGTCCTATTGAATTCAGTGGGCCTAATCATGGAGTAATATGCTGTTCATTGTGAGTTGAGAATCTGAACTTTAATGTTTAATACTAGTATTAATGGTTAATAAATATTTAATTAACAGTATATGGTCATTTATTGTTATCAATTTCTTGTACTAGAAGCACTCAAAGCATGCCAGGAGGGCCAAAAAAGAAGCCCATTAAATATTAAAATCTGGTCTATGGCAACCCATCTTCCTGTAATTGTAGCATAAGAACCAAGCTGACTAATTTATTTTTGTTTCGGGGCCAGTTAACTCTCAGACCAAGCAATTTGTATTCATCTATCAAAAAATAAAATGCAAACACAAACATTACACGCACATAATTATTTTTGGCTTCTCTTTACCTTTTATTTTCTCCTTAAGCCCTTTTTCCAGCCTCCTCCTCTGCACAGGACTGGGCAAATTTTAAAAACAAAATTAAAATTATCAGACAAGAACATGCTGTCTGTGTTCTCCCTTCTTCACCACTAGCTCTCTACCTCCACTCCTTTTTCAGTCTGACTATTTTATCTGTCTAATCTTTCAACTCTTTCCCTTGATGATTTCCCTTCTTCCACCTTCTGGCATCTTCTTCCCTGTTTCCCTTATCTTTAGCCACTCTTTCGTTTGTCTCTTTTCTTTCCGCAAGCCTAAAACTGTAACATAAAAACATTAAAGTACAAACTATCCTACAGGGTTGTTATAGCTTAAACCTTGCAATATCTTGTGGCAAAAAGTCACCCAATGACAATGTTATTGCACAATTTATAATCCAGAAATGATTTTATTATGAGAACAGTCATCCTGGGATCCTTTCCAAGATTTGTTAAGTAAGCTAACTAGCAGCTATGTATACACCTATTATAGCTCTGTTTTTTCTACACTAATGTGAGACGAGTGTTAGCTGGGGAAAGGATGGAATCAACCCCATCATCAACAGATCCCATGCCTACTATTTTGAACACCTGTGCAGTGACTTTCAGAAAATTGTCATCACCCACTTCAACAGGTCAGTTACATAGTGATGTCTATGAAGATGACCCCATATGAGGGGAAGAAATAAGTAGCACAGAGAGTAAGAGCTACTGCCATTATTCTGGGCTCCAGCTGCATTGAAAAGTTACAGTGAAGAATCCTCTTGTGTTGTCCCAAACCAGGCTTTCGTTACCAAAAGCTGGAGCAAATTGGGATAAAGCAGATGAGTTTCTGGACAGTTGGCAGATTACTTTTGTTCAAGGTTTGCACATTACTTAGCATGTCAGAGCTGCGAATACATCTAGTTCTCTGATGCATTAATAAATGTTCTGATCTAAAACAATTCCAAACGACTGTGGAAATAATGCAGTTCAACAGAATACAAGATTGAGGATACAAGGCTAAATTCTGCCCTCAGTGATAATTCTGCAGTCCCACTGTCTTCACGTGACATGTGTAAAAACCTTATCCTGCACTGTAAAACATACATACCAAATGGAGTCCGGGTTAAATGTAGTGTTAGGGACTTAAGCATATAAAATTGCACATGCGAAAGCATAGAGTTTTTTCCAGAAGTGCCATGGAGTTGGCTAATTCAAACTGAAGATCGTTCTAAGTTTTGCACACCCTTATGAAGGCCTGCCTCTTCTATTTCTCAAAATATGCAGATCAGTCAGCTATGTCTAGGAACACAATTTTCAAACAGAACTTTCAAGCGTTCTTTATACATCTTCATGAAGCAAAAACAGTTCACCTTTAAAGGAAAACTATCATTGCCTGTTAACAAGACTACTGGTATCTTTTCATGCAAAAACAAAAACAACCCCAACCAACCAAAAAACCAAAACCTTCGTTTAACTCTACCAAAGGCTTTTTTTCTGCTCTTCCTTTACTAGAATGACCTGTTCAAAGAATTTCCCTGAGGGGCTGGATGCAAGGAAAAGAAAGCAAGTGTATAGAGCTTATAGTGATGAAGAGATTCTGGAGCACGTCCAGCGTTGCCAAGCACTGTGAGTTGAGCAATTAATTTACATAATTCATGCTTCTAGACAAAAGACAAATAGCACCTAGTGTGGTGAAGAAGACTTAGAATAGTTCACCTGATTTAATGATTGCTGAGGTTTTTCCTTTCAAAGTATGGGTATTGCCTTATTTCCTCTTCAGCCACATAAAAGGTTTCTACAGTAACACCCTAATCTGGGCTGCTGCTTTTTTTAAATAGTTTACCAATAAATTTTAGATCAAATTCTCATTCCCTTCTCTATCCCCACCTCTCTCCATTTTCCAGATGAGGCAGAGCATACCAGGGCACTGTTTGGATGAACTGAAAGGCCTGTAAAATGATCTCCCAGCCTACAAATCCTGGGACTTACTGTGGCTAAGGTTTATCTTTGGCTTCCTCCTTCTCAGGATCTAGTATAGGGGAGCATCATCTTCTGGGAGCAGGGATGGGTCACCTGAGATCAGCCATTTGTGGGGGAGGGAATGGAGGAAGAGAAAAAGCTTTGCTGCTGGTAAGTCAGGGCCAGGTCTTTTCTGAAGCATGATAATGTGCATTATGATCCAGTGTAAATTCATGATCATGCATTAACTTAGATACACATTAGTATCTAGGGTCTCAGAAGAAACTATGGTATCATTTAATTATTCCAGAAATAACACATGATCAAGTAATGAAAGAGTGGGTTATAATAAATGCACACACGGGGCCAGAGTTATGGTTGCAATAGTATGTGAATAAACTGATAAAGAGGTTCATATTTCAACCAGAAGGACTGCAGTATAAAAATTAATTTAGAAAAGAAGCAACAAGGTAGAGGTAGGATATAGGAAGAGGGTTGACTTATCTCTGCCACAGGGTCTCTATTACCAGCAATACACTATTCATTAGGTAGCAGAACCTTAGGATGAGAAGGGATGAGGGCACAACTGTATCTCTGATAGCACAGTTCTAGCAGACTCGGAATCTTTCATTGGTTCCGCCAAAGTGGATGCCAGATAGATAGTTTGTCTTTGTTGCATTTCATATGTTTGAGAGTTAGTGAGTGTAGTGATTATAGCACAGCACCTGGAGTTCTATTCTTCTCTCGGCTCACTGAGTGACCTGGGGCTAGAGACCTTTAACCAGTTTGTGCCTCCACTTCCCCATCTCTAAATTAGGATAATAGTATGTACACTTTGGTAAGGCACTTTGAGACCTACACATAAAAGTGCTGTATTGTAAGGAACCAGGGTGTAGGCAGTCTGGTCTAGTGGTCATAGCTGGGCTGGGAGCCACATGTCAGGGACGTTAGTTGGTGAGCTGAGGTCAGAGGAATTGCTAGAGCCAGGTTCAATAAGCAAGAGTCAGGGTAAAAGTCAAGCCAGGGTCGGAGACTGGAGATCAGAGATAGTACCAGGCTGGAATCAGAGACTGGGGATCATAGGTAGTAACAGGCTAGAATTAGGAGGCAAGAGTCAGGGTCAGAATCAGCTAGGATCAGAGAACAGAGATCAGGTGAAGTCTGTGTGGTTGCCCAGACAATTTCTGGGGCACCCTACAGGGTTAAATGGGGGTTTGGCCAATCAGAGGGCCTCATGGTACTGACACTTTGGGTCTCTTGGGCAGTACTTCCTGTGGCACCTACTCTCCACAGTGCTTCTGGGTATGGCTCTGTATGGCCTCCTGGTAGCACTGTGGGAACATAAACTGTCCCAGGCTCTGCAGACCTGGGTTATAGTCTCCGGATCCTTACATGTAAAAGTGCAAAGTATCTGTATACCAGCTCTCTACCTTTGTTTAATCCTGGTCTTCACCTCAAGTTCTGTCCACTCAGTTAACGAAAAGCAGATTTTATAATAAAAACCTTTTCAACACTGTTAACCCTGCTTCCCCTTCATCTGGACAGCTATGACCAGCCATGCCCAAAGAAATTTAAAACAATCACCCAACTAAGCTGATGATGTTCAAAATATTGTGAGCAAGTGGGTTCTACCCTTCTTGTTCTGTCAGCCAACAATTTGGTCATCTGTTAGTGTGGATTCTGAGACAAAGAGGAGGCAGATACTGCTTCCTGCAAGGCTTGTTGTTTTATTATCTCCTAATCCAACAGCGTGCTAAACTCCTTGGCCTAGGGAATATCAATATTCAGATCATTCAGCTATCACAGATGCAGTATCTGACGGCACAGTTCACGCAGGTTACAGGTCCCCTGCTGGATTGTCTGCTGCCCCCTAATGACACATAGGAGAGTAGCACACATTTACTTCTAAGCAAACACCACAGTTACCAACCTGCAATGGAGTGTGCAATATACAGGCACTGCAGATGCCATCAGCCCTCCCCAATAAACACAAGAAAATACTATTTCTCTGACTGAAAATTTAGTGTTTGTCAGTGAGCAACATTTATCTAGCAAGTTTCAGGGGGACAAAAGTGAGTAATGACTTCCTGTGGAAATTAAATGAAACCACAGTACATTTCCATGTGTGTCCTCTACATATTCACCCTCACCTGAATTTGCTCCCTCAAGCTCAATAAATGGAAAGCAGATGAGAGCTTGCAACAGTAGTTCATTGGATTTGTCCAGATAGGCAACCTAGAGGCTTTTAGGCGAAGTCTCACTTCCTCTATTTCTGTGTTTCCTCAATGGAATATCAATCAGTGAGCAAGTAGATTAGTTTGACCTGGTAGTGTCAATTGAGAAATAACGTGGCGCTGAGATATTTGATAAGCTAATTGCACAACAAATAGTGACATTGACACATCAGCCTAGGAAAGTTTCCCTTGTACTTGACATAAGGACAGATACCTTCATGCAAAAAAGATGAATTCAGGGAAAAAACAGTACATATAAAAATGAAGTTACACCCAACAAAGGGTGTAAAAGGGGATTTATGGGAGGGATTTACTTTAGCATGGATAAAGTTGTATCTTTGATTTCCCATAGCAAATATGATGAGAGTTTTGTCTGATATAGAAAATACATCTGGGTGTGGTAAAAAACCTGAACTCTTGTTTTTGACAGAGGACTAGTGTCAGGATGGTAGATTATCTTGACTTTCTTCTCCAAACTTTTATCAGTGCCTCTGTTCCTCTCCCTGTCGTCTCCCTCCATATAGGGTTACCTGTGTTGCAGGAAGAGAAACTTTTCTGTGTGACCCAAAGAATCAGATTCTGTCTTTCAACAGAAGACCACTTATAGTACACGGTGAGGCTGGATGTGGAAAAAGTGTTATCATGGCAAAGGCAGCATCTTTAGCTTATAACTGGATACCAGGGTAAGGAACGCTCAGATTCATTGAGAGGGAATTTATACAACTAAAGGGACAGAAGTTCTCTCTGTACCTGAGTCACCCGCAGCAATAGCTAGTGCTGTCTAATGGAAACAGCTAAAAATCACTAAAGCCTCATTCTCTGGTTTGCTGCTTTGTCCACTTTAAATGTTTAAGGTTGCAGTGGAGTTAATTTTGCTGTTGAAACCTTTTTTTGTATTTTCTGGTTTTTTTTTATTTGGCTATGCAATCTTAATGTTTAATGAGCATAGGGATTTCTGCATTCAAATTAAATTATACAGTATATAACAGTATATCATTTATTTAATGCAAAAAATCCCCTATGTTAATTAATATGAGAGATAAATATGTGGAAGTGTGGAACAACCACAGAGGTGAAATGAGAAGTGGGGAGAGAAGGAACAAAATAATTCTAGAGGAACTTTGTGGGATATTTTTGGAATTCCAAGGAAGAAAAACTGGAAGTCAGTGAAAGTTCTGCATAGAAAGGGCTTGCAAGATGATGTTCATTATTTGTAAATGAAGATTGAATAAAGATTTCGCTACTAGGAGAAACATTCATTTAAGAGAAGTGCCTTTTATAAATTAGCCAGGTTCTTTCAAAAGAAAAAGAGAGGTGCAAGACATATATTGTTGCAATTTAACCTTCTTGAATGGGTTTGTCTTTGAAGATGTACTGCTAATATCATAAGCAATTTAACAAATGAAAAAAATTACAAACCTGGTTCAATGGGCACTGAGTGAGAAAAATGTGGAAGACATCAACTTAAAAACTTCAGTTTACAGGACATTAATGGAACACCATTAATGAAATACTATCTAGAAATTATCACTATTTTGGAAAGGGAATGTTGTCATTCTGCCAACAAACCAATTACCAGCTCCTACTTGAAATCAAGTAAGCTTCTCAGCAAAAAAAGTATTTCAATTATTTCTTTAATCACAGGGACCTCAGAATTATTATTCGATTTGTTGGTGTCACTCGTGAAATCAGAAATATCCGATTGGTTCTCTTAAGCCTTTGCTACCAGATTGCTGATATTTACAATGTCTCCATCAATTTATCTGAGGTAACAAAAATAAGTCTCAGTTCTCCTTTTTCAGTTCAGGGATCAATTATCTTGATATAATATTAGATTATAACTATCTATATGGTGGCCCCACACTATCACCACCAAATCACACAGGCACTGCACAATTAAAGTACAATATCATTCTTGTGGGAGCAATGGATTTTTGTGCTAAAACCGCTGAACATGAAGCATTCCTTAATTTTCACAATCCTCTTTTTATGGACAACCTTGTACAGATGTGCATCTTTGTAGTCCATTGGGGGGAGTGGCTTCTACCCCTCCAGGTCTGTGCGTGGCCAATCCACCCCACTACATCTCCGGGGGTCACCTGACATGGGGAATCAGCGGGGTGATGGGAGACATGAGCTCAGGCCTGTGATCAGGGCTGAACAACAAACACAGTTATGGAGCTCAAGCCCCGGGTCAGGATGGGACAGCACAGAGTCTCTGGCTCAGGTCTGTACTCAGACTGGGCAGCAAATAGTCAGTTAGCCCAGACCTTTGATCAGGGGCGGCTCTAGACATTTCGCCGCCCCAAGCAGGGCGGCATGCCGCAGGCGGCACTCTGCAGGTCACTGGTCCCGCGGCTCCGGTGGACCTCCCACAGGCACGCCTGCGGGAAGTCCACCGGAGCCCTGCCTGCCGCCCTCCCGGCGACCGGCAGAGTGCCCCCTGCGGCATGCCGCCCCAAGCATGTGTTTGGCGTGCTGGAGCATGGAGCCGCCCCTGCCTTTGATTGGGGCGGGGCAGGGCAGTAGAGAATCTGAGGGCTCAGGCCTGCACTCAGGCTGAGCAGCAAACAGTCCAGCTGCCTAGCTGTAGCTGAGGGTCAGATTGCCACCCACAGATTGGGGTGACAGGGTGGGGGGGATGCAGGCCCACCCACTCCACTGCATCCCAGCCAACGGCCCTAGCAGTGGCAGATCGGTCTGCCACTGGGTCAGCGGGGATCCTGACCACAACACACTGACCCACTTACTGTCAGCGTTGCAGCCAGATAGGGGTCAGCTACCCCAGGCCACTTCCCAACTCCCCCTCAGGGTGTACCTGGCTCTGTAGAGGGTCATGCTGGTTGTCAGGGAAGAAGGCCTCTGTCAGCACTTGCAGCTCCTCCATGCTTGGGTCTGCAAATAGCCCTGGCGCTCCTGGCTAGTCTTCAGCTGCCTCAGGGTCTGCAGCAGCCTCCCAGCTCAGGAGCTCACAGGAGGCCTCTGGCTCCTCCAGCAGCTGCCTCCCAGCTGAGTTCTCCAGCCTGTCTTTTGTACTTCTGGTCCCGCCCACTAACTTCCAGTGGGAAGGTTGAGTGTGGCATGGCTCCGCCCACCAGGGTTCAATGAGGGGCTCCTCCCCCTCTGGGTCTGTGGGCGGCCAAGCCACCCCACTACAATCTTATAAATAGAAGAGGCGAGATTTAGAAGTTTTATTTTATTTCTCCACTGCAAGAATGTTTCTTCTGCTTTTGGTTTCCAGCAACTCGTTACCTTTTAAAATCCATCAGGAAAATGTACTACTCCAATCACAAAATATACTTGCCCGCTGCAAGATTATGTGTGCCGTAGCAAGATCCAGGCAAGCAGGGCCTGTGCAAGGTTCTAGACAGCATCTCTACAGTGAAGCAGATTGAGGCAGATCCTCATTTTTGTCAATTGTCATATCTCTATCAGCTGAATGCAATTTCCATGAGCTGAGAATCTGCCCCAGTCGCTTTAGGGATAATACTGCTTTCTTTATTCTAATAAAGTTATTTATTTAGTGCTAGAACAGGAGTTGGCAACCTCTGGCACGCGGCTCGCCAGGAAAAGCCCCTGGCGGGCCAGGCCAGTTTGTTTATCTGCCGCGTCGGCAGGTTCGTCTGATTGCGGCCCCCACTGGCCGTGGTTCGCCGCTCCAGGCCAATGGGGGCTGCAGGAAGAGGCGCGGGCCGAGGGTTGCTGACCCCTGTGCTAGAAGAACATAACTCTATCTACAATTTTTCACCCCAGTCATATGACCAGACCCCTTAATATAATCAAGAGATGATGAAGTAGCTGATTCTGTTTTGCTTGTTCATTTAAAAAAATGCCACCCTCCAGGCAAATGGGCATGTCAGATTATTTTTATTGTTAATACTAATATTTTCATAATGTGCTGCAACTGCACTTCACAAAACAACCTGCTAAATATAAATCAATGCCTCTTCCATGCAGAGCTTAAAATCCAGAAGAATGAATAGAGATACCTGTAACAAACAAGAAATCTTTCTGGTATGTATTTCTGGAATGAAGAAATTTTCTTAATGCTGCAAAAATGCATTAAGAAGAAACATCAAACTTCAGACTTCAATGCACATGTTAAGAATGGAAAAGTTGCTTTCTGTTAAAAGAAATATTGTTTAACTAGTTCTTTATATTTTGTTTTAACCAATGCCAAGTGTTGTAAATAGAGATGAGCTTGAACCAAAAGCCCAGCTCTGAATACCCACTCCTGAATTTTGGGGAAGTTCAGATCTGCACCCGAACTTTGCAGCTCAGGCCCATCTTTACTTTTTAAAGGGTCTTTGTCAAAAAGTTTGACAAAAATATGATCAGCATTAGAATTCCTACATTCTGAGGATAGTTTCTGAATTTTAGGTATGTACTTCTTAAAAAAAATCAGTTTCAGTTAGTACATGCTGTGCTGCTGCGTAACCAGTAGAGGAAGCGGAAATCAAGTACACCTCTACCCCGATATAATGCTGTCCTCAGGAGCCAAAAAATCTTACTGTGTTATAGGTGAACCGCATTACATTGAACTTGCTTTGCTCCTCTGGAGTGCGCAGCCCCGCCCCCCTGGAGCACTGCTTTACTGCATTATATCCGAATTCGTGTTATATCGGGTCGCGTTATATCAGGGTAAAGGTGTAGTAAACAAATAGGCTAACCCTGAAAGTCCACTACATGCAGAACTCCTATTGACTTCAATGGGAACTGTGCATATGAGTACTCCTGGGGGAATTCTGCACCACTGCACATGCACAGAATTTATGTCCCCCACAGATTTCTTTGCTTCCCTGCAGAAAAATGACTTTCTGATGGGGAAGCAAAGGGAAGCCACAAGAGCTGTCACGTGACCATTCCCAGCAGTATGTTTCGGGTGCTCAGGGCAGCCAGCAGAGATGTAAATCACTGTGAGACAGGGTGCAGGACTGGGGAAGACCTGGCTGGTGGCTTCTACCCTGCGCCAGGCTCAGCTGCTAGTCCCGGATTGGCTGGCGAGGATGGGACTTCCTCTTCTCCTGCATGGCATCTGGGGCTGGGTCAGACCCATCCTCAGATTTCTCCCCCAGCTGCAGGAAACTTCCCCCTGTCCCCGCTTCCTGTGCCCATCATTCCTCAGCTGCAGGGGAGGGATCCCTGTAAAGGGAGATGCTCCCCCATCCACCCAACCCCTGTGCATCCAGATCCCCTCATACCCAGACCCTCCCGCTGAGCCTCACCCCAGTCCCCGCACTCAGGACACCCCCCGATGAGCCCCACTCCCCCTGCACCTAGACCACCCCGTCAAGCCACCCACACCCAGATCCCCACCTCACTGAGCCCCAACCAACTGCACCTGGATCCTCACCCCACTGGGCCCTGACTCCCCCAGCATCTGGACCACCCACTAAGCCCCCCACACCCAGACCCCCATACTCAGCTCTATCCCCCTACACTCAGTCCCCCCCCATCCGCTGAGCCCAACCACCTTCACCTGGACCCCCATGCAGAATCCCATCAGTGTTGCACCCAGACCCCCCGCAACAAGTCCCTGTGCACTCAGATCCCCCCCCCACACACACACTTGGATCCCCCACTTAACCACCCACACCCAGATTGCCCCACACAGAACCCTCTCAACCCACACCTGGATTCCCCCACACTGGAGTAACATGAGGGACTTTCTGGATGTCTCTTTTGTACTTAATAGTCAATTTCAGCTCCCCCTGCATGTTCTGCAGCAGAACTCTTATTGGCTTATGTGTTTTCACTCTGTACTGCAAGCTACCCAAAGAGTCTTTTCGGGTGGCGATGGTAGCACACAAATAAGGATTCATAGAGTCTAAGACCAGAAGGGATCACTGTGATCGTGTACATAAACCTAAACTGATATGTCAATTTCATGCTCAGAAACATGGAAAGAGAAATCAATATTTCTCCAACAGAAAACGCCAACATTGGGAAGGAAAAAAAAACATTACTTTTTAAATCTCTTTCCAAATGATGGAAATGTAAAAGAAAACTGCCTTTTAACAAGTTCTGGACTTGTTTATCCTTTAACGTGAAAGGGGCTAAATCAAGCTGTTACTCCGCAGGGTCCAGAATCTCTCCATAATGCTCACAACATTGGGACGAGGGCTGAGCCAAGCCCCAGCAGTGAAGACTCCCTTTGATTTCAGTGTGCTTTGGATCAGGCCCCATGTGTTCAAGTAGGCATGGGAGAAGATTAAGGGTGTTTGTGAAACCTACTGAGGACCTTGCTATGCAATCTGTGCTGGCTAGCAGGAGATATTTTGCAGAGGATGCCATGGGCAGCAGCATATCTGTTTCTCCTTGCTACAGTAGGCAGGGCTGGATTTAGCTCAGAATCTATTTATATTTAGTTCTAAAAACCATTCATTATTATCCTTTAACAAATGTGGAGAAACTGTGCTGCAACCAGTTATGTGACCGTTGGGCTTTTGATATTCAGTTGGGTTCCAACATGGAAAACATGATAGCCAAGGGTGGCAAACAGCAACAAAAATGTTCACCCTGAGTAACTCTGAGAACATCATCCAACCACTTCTTTCAGTATTTGTTTAAGTTTGTAGTATAATTGAGTGCAGGCCTTGTGTCAGAACAAGATCTGGGACTGCCAATATATTTTGAAAGCAGAACCAAGCCATACCATGAGTATAACACTGAAGTTTTAACAAGTGTGTGAATGTACTATGCTGCCTTGCACTGACCAGCACAGCATTTGTCTAGCAGACACCTGTGTAGGATTTGCCACCTTCTTCGTGCTTTGGATCTCTCCCCATCAGGTTCCAAAACCTCCCATACAAACCAGAGTCTTTCAGTGGTGGTCACTTATTCTGGTGTTCTCCATAAAAACCTTACCTGGCTTTCACTGTTTCTGCTGAATCACTGTCCCTAAACAAACTCTTATTCTTTACTTTTATATTATACTAATAAACAATGCACTATAAATAACTACAAAATACAACAAATAGTTTATGGGAAACTATTTTCATGCAGCTAAAATTACCGTACTCTTTTTTTTAAAATAAGGAATTTGAAGCACTGATTAAGGAGTTTGCCTTGTTGCTGGAATTCGCTACAGAGGATAAAGCACTGTTGATAAATCTGGATGGTGTAGATGAGTTGTCAGGGGAGTATGGAGCTGACTTTTCCTGGATACCCACTGAGCTACCTGAAAATGTTATTGTTTCTACATCTACAGAATCAAATTGCTCATCCTTGAAAACACTGAAAGTAAAGTAATGCATCTAATAATGAATTTAATGGTGTTAATATTTAGCATGTGATACGACTTGTTTTTACATTTTTGTTTTAAGTATTTTTTTTTATTAAGTGAATAATGGGATGTGGTTATAATTGTTTGAAAAACTTTTCTAATCAAAACAAACAATCAAAAAAGAAAACGAGATAATATAGAACCATCTCTATTCTGATCCCCACACCACGGAAGAAATCATTCCAATTATTTGAACAACATTGTGCTTGAAAATTAGGGCTAGATCCTGTAGTCCTTGCTCATGTGAGTAGTCCTTGCTCATGTGAGTAATCTTTACTCACAAGCCTAGTTCCATTGGCTTCAGTGGAATTAGGCTTGTAAACATAAGCTTCCCCCGGGGAAGGCTAGCATACTGTCCCACTTCTGCCCACAGCCCTGCCCACACTCCACCCCGCCCCAGGGCCCACCTCTGCTCCCACTTGGCCCCCTCCCTGCTCAGACCCCTGCCACCACTCGCTGTGTTCCTCCTCTCCCCCTCCCCCATGAGGCCCCCACTGCCCACAGAGACGTGCTGAGCTGTGAGTGGCGGGCGGGAGGGAATGGCCTCGCAGGGGGGTTGGGTGGTGGAGAGGAGGGACACGGAGAGCGGTGGGGACCTCCAGAGGGTGGGGGTGCAGTGGAGGAGATGAGGGACTCACATGGCAGCAGTGGGGGCCTCGGGGAAGAGGCAGAGCAGGGAGGAGAAGAGGCAGAACACAAGTGGCACCACCATAGCCCAGGTGTCCAGCGGGGTGGGGGGTTGGCAGTGGCTGCCTCCTATGTTCGTAAACAAATTTTTGCTGGATAATGTCTTTAATCTGTAAAGATCCAATCCTGCAATGACCTGAGAGTCCTCAATTCCTAGTGATTTAGGCCCCAGTACTGGAATCAGATCCATATAATCAGACCCCCTGCATTGTTCAGAGCTCCACTGGAGTTAGTGGAGATGTATGGGGCCCACAGGCCTGCCAGAAAAGACCTACTGCAGGACTGGAACAGGCATTAGTGTTGTCACAACTATAGCAGGAAAAACCCAGAATTGTGGGGGCCTCAATTATCAACTGGTAGGTGAAAGAGACAATGATTTTAAACAGCTTTTTTTAAAATATATTTGATTTGTAATTTTTAACTCCACACACACACACAATATTCTGTTAGTTATCTAGATTGTTAAACAGGCAATACCAATTTATGACCATTACAAACAATTTTAATGGGCATTTTTGTGGAATTTTAGGTTTTGGATAGGCTAGAAATAGATGTGATATAAAAATATTAAAATGCAATGCAGATTTTTTTATTATGTCCTATAAACATGTTCAATGTGTATCAGTGAACAAATCAGAACAATAACTAGAATAAATGTAGTGTATGTCTATTGTATGCCATGTCAGAGCTGCAATGCGGATGTTGCAAATCAAGTTCATCTTTGGTATTTTGGTTAGACACAGAGTATACAACCCAAATACATGGTTTTGCTTCTTATTGAAGGTGAACTGCAAAGCAAAAATGAAAGTGGAGTTAAGCCCAGATTGCCTGCCAACCCAAATTAGATTGTGGTTGACATTCAGCATAGAAGTTTCAATTTAACTACTGTTTAAAAGAAAAAGAAAAGCCCTCTGTGAAAATATCTTGTTTTTCTCAGTTTACAGAAGATATCCAGAATGTCACATCACAAATACCAGTAGTCTTACTAATTATAAATACAGAAGTCTTAGTAATTAATTGAAACTACAATATGTGTAATGTCATAGAATTATGCCTTATTGAATATTGTCAGTGAAGCTAGAAATACCAAAAGGATTAATGCAGGGTTAGTTGAAATTTGTTTTGGTGCTGAATTCTCTTTCATAGCCAATTTGGTGGGGACATGTAGTACATCAATTTGAGCTAAATTATGGTGCGAGGCACAGCATTGTGTAAACGGGAAGGAATTTTCCTCCAGGGCAGATTGGCAGAAGCCCTGAGATTTTTTCCTTCCTCTGGAGCATGGGGCACGGGTCACTTGCTGGAAGATTCTCTGCACCTTGAAGTCTTTAAACTATGATTTGAGGACTTCAGTGGCTCAGACACAGGTTTGATACAGGAGTGGGTGGGTGAGATTCTGTGGCCTGCATTGTGCAGGAGGTCAGACTAGATGATCATAATGGTCCCTTCTGACCTTAAAATCTATGAATCTATGGATGACAGTTAGGAAAGAGTGAAACCACCTAATTAGGGTCAGTTTTTGGAGAGGACATCACCACTGAAATCTCTCTCTCACAACCTGTTTTAATTAATTAAGAATTATTTCATTTCTGCAGAAAATTACAGTGGAACAAAATGTTCTACAAAATACCTCATCTTACACCTACAGATCACTTACTGGTTGGAAAGGGACCATTGAAGACTCTCAAGTTACCAACAGCAACTTTTAAGGGAGGCTTGTGCAGCCTGCCCATTGCCACTCTATATGTTTTGTGCCTATAAAGAGTCATATTTGTGGGCATCCTTCAGCCCAGAGACAGAGGTGTATCTCCTGCCCAATCTTTCTAAAATGTACTCACAGTTACTGGACAGAATGGAAAAAAAAAACATGGGGAGCAAGTTGTGAAAAGAATGGCAGCTTACATCACCCTGTCAAGAAACGGTATAGCACTGGAAGAACTACTAGATCTTGTGTCTCTGGATGATGCAGTAATTCAGGAAATAACAAAATACCAAAAGGTGTCCATTTCCAGGGTGTTCCCCCTAGTGTTATGGACGAAACTTTAGGATGATCTTGGAGAACATCTGGTAGAACAAAGAACTGATAACACATGTTTTCAACTGGGCTCATTCATTTCTGAAGCATATATGTATGGAGAGAGATCTGAAAGTGTATGATTCAGAGCTGTCTTTTCATGCTGCCTTTGCTGATTACTACCTAAGGCACAGGCTTCCTCATGGTCTTGGGAAGTATGGTGAAATGATCACTTCCCAGCCTCTGGCCTGGGTTTTGAAGAAAGAATTCAAAGTCAATTATGTTTTCAATCTTCGTAAACTTTTTGGAACTTCATATCACCTGATCAGATCTAACAATATCCCCTTGCTAATAACAGAATGTCTCTTTAATTATGAATTTCTCTTGCATAAAGTATAGGCTTCATCCGTTATCAATATAGAAGAGGATTTAAAAGCAGCTACCAGTGCTGGGAGGTGAGTTCATAGTAATACCTAATAAAAGCAATAATAATGGATCTGGAAAGCTACTGAATCCTGAGCCTCTTTTCTCCTCCATCCCCATCCAGGATTCCAGCATCACATATAGTACATCTGAACAACAATATGACATGTTAGCAAGGACCAGTCTATTTCACTTTAACAAATTCATTTTTAATCACTATAACTAGACCTTCACAATTGGAAATTCTGGTAACACACTAAGTATTCCAGTAGCTCTGGATTTGTTTTTCAACCTGCTTTTCCAGTTAGCAGTTTTTTAAAATATGTATAGGTAATAATTAATATTTATTTAGCACCTGTCATCTCAAAGCATTTCAGAAACTATCTTTAGGGAGACAACCAGTGGGTGCAGAGCAACACTGCACATCATTGGGGAGGAAATATTTTGGCCAATGACACTTACCTCTTACTTAACACATGGGATCTCCATAGCAGGCAGTTTGTAAGATATCTCATTGTTCAGATCCATTCATATATGTATACTCTGGTTATTTATAAAATGAGGGGATATTTGAGTATGTAATGCTACAAGTGGGATGAATAAAAATTGTACCATATTGTATTCCGGCCCTGACATTTGTCATGAAAAATTACTTATCCGAGGCTCAAAAATCTACTTGCCCACATTTGCCATGGTGATTGATGGTAATGAAAAAAATATCATCATCTTACTCACCCATAAAAAAAAGTATTTATCATGGATGAGTAGAGTTAGCAAGGCTGCTGCCTGCATAATGTGCATCCGAAATCTATTGTACAGAAAAGCTAAAGCCAATAAAGAAAGCTATCATGGTACTATGAGACTAGATTGATAGGGATTTTCCTCACCCCCACCCCCACCGATCACACTGGAATTCAGAACTAGAAAGCTAAAAGGAACAAAAAAAAATGTTTCAGATAAAGCCATTTCTTCTGACACCTAGTTTCAAAATGCCCCAAAATGGAATGTCTCTCCAAATCTACCTGGTCTGAAGGAATTGTGCCAATGCACAGCCTAAAATAAAGGAGTTAGACTGGAATTGTTACTATGTTAAACACATTGTTACAGTGAAAACTGAAAGTGATCTGCTGGATTATGTTTTTATTAGGCTTTCTAACCCCTTGAACCTCCAGAGCAGCAGGCAAATGGCTGGAAGGACATTGTGTTACACTCTTTAGTTACTGAGTCCCAGCAAAGGGATACGGTGCACTCATCTGGGTTAACCATAGGTACCAGTATTACCTACACCCCACTTTTTGAAAGGGGGGCTTATAATGACTATAATTGTCATGAGCTTCAAGATAGTTTGAGGTCCCTATTTCAGTTTATTGTGGGGGCCCATACAATTCCAAATAAGTAGGGATGATTGAAAAATTTCAGTCAAGATTGCTTTTCTATGGAAAATTGTCATTTTGACACCATTTTTTTTATGAAAAGTGTCTTCTTTTTTGCTGAAAGTTTCAACTTTTCATTCAAAACAACCACCAAACCCTAAAACTTACATGTTTGCACAAACATCAAAAAATTTGGATTCAGAAATGGCACCATGGGGCTTTGCTGTAGTTTGTGTGCCTTGTGCCCTGCTTTTATCTATAGGTTAAGTTCTCCAGCTGTATCACATCTCCCATGATGCACTGCAGTGACTCGGCAAAAGGGAGACTGTGGTGCATCATGGAAGATACAGTCCCAGGGAGCCTGGCCCATAGAGGAGAACGGGGACATGAGGCACCCAAACAACAACTCCTTTGAGAAAATGCAGTGGCATTTCTGAACTGAACTTTTCAGTTTTCAGTGAAAAGTTGCCAGTTTTATTTTTAACTTGGCTCTATTTATTTTTTGCCAAAAAGTTAAAATTTTCCACAGAAAAAAGAATTCTGACCAGCTCTACAAGTAAGTCATTACTCACATAGTTGTAGTTAATACATAATAAAGGCCAGATTCTGATACCTTACGCTGAGTAGTACCTTACTCCTTGGGTAAACCCACTGAAATCAGTATCTAGCTCTAAGGGCCAGATTGTCATATCCTTACTCATATGAAGTGGCACCTTACTCCCTGAGTGGTCCATTGATTCCAGTGGGGCTGTTTGTGAAATAAGGCAGATGGCAGTACTCAGTGTGAGCAAGGCTATCACAGTCTGGCTTTGTGTGTATTAGTTACTGTGCCTTATGACTTTAGCATAAACTTTATTTGAAAGCACCTCCAACATAAATGTTCTCTGATTTGGTTGCAGTTTTTTTAAAAGTTGTATGTATTCATTATTTATTTAATAATTATTATTTATTTATTATGATCTCTGTTGGGTACTTGGTTAGATAGCTAAAAGAATTATTCATCCCATTGGCAGTTATAGAAGTGTTGGCCTCTTTTCTTACGATTTTGCCAAAAGAACTGCAAAGCTGAGTGCAGCTTTGACACCCTAAGAATGGGTCTTTCAGCCTCAGTCTAACTTTATTCCCAGCAAACAGCAAGAATGGAAAACAATTAAAACTGACCTCTTTAAATGAAACACTAGAAGTGCCCAGGCCCTCTACAGACTTTATATATAAAAGCAATATGGTATTTGATAGGTTTTTCATCCACAGCACAATATTTGATTTGAATCTATTAAGTGAAGCTCTCAAGTTATCCAAGAAAGTTTTACTGAAGGACCCTTGCCAGCTGGCTTCACAGTTTATAGGCCATCTACATCAAATTGTAGCTGCAGATAAGCCAGTGGCACCAGGTACCATATATGTATCTATATTATTAATTTTCAGTTTAACTTCCATGACTATTGAATCTGAATCTGGTATTCTCTGTTGAAGAAGTGGATTTTAAACTGCTTATATTTTAAAAACAAGTTTTAAAATACTGATTTTTTTTAAAAAACCAAAGGAACTTTGAGTCAGTAAGAACATTTTTGTACAAATTGAGATTAAGTGTATAACAATATACAATGTTGCTAAATATTATCTTGCACAACCACTCATCTGGAGTTCTAGAGGTGGTGATAAAAAGTTATTGTTCTTAGAACCAGAGAGCTACTGGTTATTGTCTCACTGAAAGTTTATTATTGAAAGATGTTAGGAAACCCAGTATTCTAGAAGACTTGACTCATTCTCAGCAATATAGCTTCTAACAGACATTGCAGCATGATAAAACAGACATTGATATTTCCATTGTTTTTAATGGTATGCAATATAAAACCGTGCTCTATAGAAACAATCTTTTATGTTAATTAAGGTGATCCTAAAAAATACCTTCACCTGCCAGTCCTGCTGTCCCAGTGCCAAGAATCTCCGTCCCTGTTCTTTTGCCTTCAACATCTTGCCTTCTAACCCCTGGTGGCCTTCTCTGTGACCTTCTGTCTGGTAGGAGGGAACAGCATTTGTAAAAAACTTTGTAAAGACTTTTGGGCTAAAATCCACAGTCCTTATTCAATGACCTGACTTCAGTAAGAGTAAAAGCTGTAGGATTGGGACCCTTGTCAGCAATCTAAGGTTCTGAAAATGGTTACAGGCTGTGCATTCCCACACATAACATCACTGAAAATGTTATAGTTTAAAATAATCTAACTGAAATCTTTCCCCACCAGCCCTTCTTTCCCAATGTAGCAAAAGGATCCTATTGCTCAGAGTGAGGACTATGAACAAAGAAATGTGACGTTTTAGACTTTGACTTTTTACAAAACAAGTTTCATTTTTGTTTGCTGTTTGATAAAAGATAGCAAATCCAACAGGACAGGTCTCTACTTTGGATATTCATGAGTTACCCCTATGCTATCAACAGCAACAATTTCCTTTTTCATGTTATGTGTTAAGATAAAAAGAAATACATTTGCCAATAGCTCTTACTGGGTAGCAATAAAACAAAATTACCATCTCTGCTAGGGTGACCAGACGGCAAGTGTAAAAAATTGGGATAGGGGTGGGGGAGCAATAGGTGCCTATATAAGAAAAAGCCCCCAAAATCGGGACTGTCCCTATAAAATCAAGACATCTGGTCACCCTAATCTCTGCCTGTTGAGCCTTTCACAGGCAAACAGCTTACAGACTGTGAGGCAAGCAAGGACCAAAAAGCTTGGGGAAGATGAAAAAGAGACCCTAGAAAACAGCCACTGGATAGTGGGTATCATCTCTTAACCTGTCCAAGGCCCAAAGGTGGGGGGACAAAAATCCAAAATGAGACTAACAAAAAATATTCACACAGGAAACTTAACACACTCTGGGAGTCATTCCAAATAACTCTTTCTAGAATCTCAGTTTCACAATTCAGTGTTTCTGATGTAAATAATTTTTAACCATAAAAGTGAGGGGACACTAGAATTGTGTAGAAGGTAAGTTAATTTGGGACTAAAATGTGTGATGTTCCTAGAAAAAAAACAAAAAATAAAACAAGAGACAGATAATAGGAAGCAAGGGTAGTCTATCCTGTTCTCCTCATATTAGAGGATACACACGAGAGGTTATTTCTGTTACACCTTTAGACAGATCTTTTGTTGAGCATTACAAGCTGATCAGGATTTTTTTTTTAAAATGGAAAATGCAGTTCCTGCTAAATGGAAATTTTGATCCAGTTCACTACATCAAAATGAAATGTTTGGATTTGGGAATGTTCAAACAAAATGTTTTGACTGAAAATGTTCAAACAAAATGTTTTGACATATCTAAATCTAAGGCAAAAAAAATTGGTGTTTTGATTTTTTTGTCCTAATTTGGGATGAAAACAAATGTTGAAATACCAGAATTTCCCGCAGGATGTAAATTCCAATTTTCACTCAGCTCTGCTTATTACATTTATGTCAGGGTTTTTATGTTTTCAAGTAGGATCCTGAGCCCTTTTTGAACTAATCAACAAAAGGCTGTTAAAGCTCAAGCTATTTTTTGAATTATTTGGAACAAAAGAAAGGTCTATAGAATGCTTTAAAACTGTAATTTTCCATGCTAGATTGAGTTGGCTAAGAGCCTGAGAAGTTCCATTAATAAACAGTTCTGTTTAATTACGGAAGTATAAAGGGGTCTAATTCTCCAAAGGATGCATGGAGGATTTATGCCGTTAGCTCCCATTAGCACTATTACTCATGTACATTTTTTCCACCCGAATGAGAAAATAGGTCCCAAAAGGTATAAAGCTTGCAAGCACACTTTAATGGCCCCACTAAGCCATCACGTATTGAACTGAATGATGTGAGGGATGAATAAGTAAAATGAAACTTGTTATGTCCTAGGGGCAGCCGGTGTAGGAAGCAATCACTTGAGGCCAGAGAGCAGACAGCTAACCAAAACCTCCATTTTATTTACAGAAACAGAGAGCTCACTCAGCCGGTTGAAACCGGCTGAGCTATCCCTTAATAGTCTAACTCAGTTGCCATAGTAACAAAACCCATGACAACCAAATACACAACATATTCCTCCCCCCCTAATAAGAACATCCCCTAAATAAAACACACACTAAACTAGAGAAGGAGGTAGACTGCCTCCATTCCCGGCTAAACCCTGGGGATTATTTTGCCCCATAACCGTGGGTTCGCCCTAACTAAAGATCCAGCCGATAAGGAGGCCTTCTGTCTCTAGGTGGATTACGGCGAACTTCTGGTGTTGTTGCACCCGAAAGTACTAGGGGCTCAGGGTCCGCAGCACGAATAGGTGAGGAGGTGGTATCAGCTCGTGCTGGGCAAAGGAGTATCTCAGCTGCCGGCAGTAATGGAGGAGAACAGTCAGGAACAGGTGACTCATGATTCGGTGTCTCACCAGGAGGGGTGAAGTCAGACCCCTCAACTGCAGATGGGTCCTGAAGACTGGCATGACCTGGCAACAGCTGATCTACATGTCGCCGCCAGGTAAGATTCTCTGCAGTCCGGACTGTATAGGAAACAGGTCCTGTTTGAGTGATGACTGTGGCCGGGACCCATTTAGCTCTGGAAGTATAATTCCGAGCCAAAACTGGCTGCCCTGGGCTAAAGGTTCGGCCTTTTGCTCTGGGTGCCCGTCTGATTACTTGATATTGCTGCTGATGTTGCACAGTTTGTCTGGGTTCAGAAGGTTTCAGCAGATCAAAGCAAGTGCGCAGCTGTCGTCCCATCATTAGAAAGGCTGGGAAAGCCTGGGTCGTAGCATGAGGTGTGTTTCTATAGGAAAGTAAGAAGGTATCCAGACGCTTTTGAATGGAGTGTTGTCCCTTTGCTGATTTCAAAGCGTTTTTCATTGTCTGCACAAATCTTTCAGCTAATCCGTTGGTGGACGGATGATATGGTGCTGACGTGATGTGGTGTATCCCATTTGCCTTCATAAAATTTTGAAACTCCTGAGAGACAAACTGCGGTCCGTTGTCGCTCACAAGTTGTTCTGGCAGACCAAAACGACTAAAGAGTCCTCGTAGTTTTTGGATAGTACTCTCTGCAGTAGTGGACTGCATTATAGAGACTTCTGGCCATTTAGAATGGGCATCTACTGCCACCAAGAACATGCTTCCTTCAAGGGGGCCAGCAAAGTCAACGTGAATACGTTGCCACGGGTTTTCAGGCCAGTCCCATGGGTGTAGGGGTGCCCACTGGTGTGCATTTCTTACACTCTGACATGACATACAAGCTTTTGCCTTCTCTTCAATAGCACTATCCAATCTAGGCCACCAAAAATAGCTTCGTGCAATTTCCTTCATGCGCACTATTCCACAGTGACCGGAATGTAGCTGTTCTAACATCTGTGATCTCAGGGGTGGTGGAATAATGACATGCCTCCCCCACAACAACCAACCAGATTGGACCGATAACTCCGTCCGCCTGGACATGTAGGGAACAAGGTCGGGTGAGACCGGAGAGGTTTGTCGAGATTTTCCATGCATCACCAGGTCCATAACTTGGGATAATACTGGGTCAACGCGGGTTGCCTTCTTTATCTGAGTAGCAGTGATGGGTGTATTCTCTACCTGTTCAAAGTAGAAGATTTCCTTTTGGGCACTATCTTGATGTTTGACCGGTAAAGGCAACCTTGAGAGGCCATCTGCATTGCCGTGCAGAGTGGATTTCCGATATTTGATTTCATATGTGTGTGCAGAAAGTATCAATGCCCAACGTTGCATACGACTAGCAGCTAATGGGGGAATGCCTGTGTAGGGTCCAAAAATTGATGTCAGAGGTCGATGGTCTGTAAGAAGAGTAAACTTTCGCCCAAACAGGTACTGATGAAACTTCCTAATTCCAAAAACAATTCCTAATGCCTCACGTTCGATTTGGGCGTAGTTAGTTTCTGCTTTGCTTAGAGTGCGTGAAGCAAAAGCAATAGGTCTTTCTTCTCCCGAAGGCATAATGTGTGACACGACCGCTCCCACTCCATAAGGGGAAGCATCGCAGGCCAATTGCAGGGGTAAGGATGGATCAAAGTGAGTTAGAACTTCAGAATTTAACAATGCATCCTTAGCTTTGTTAAATGCAACATCACAGGCTTCAGTCCACTTCCAGGCCTTGTTCTGCCCAAGGAGCTCATGAAGTGGTTTTAGCAGTGTGGCTAACTGTGAGATGAACTTTCCATAATAGTTCAGTAGTCCTAGAAATGAGCATAGCTGGCTTACATTTCGAGGTGGGGGAGCCTCCACAATAGCTTTAACTTTTGCAGGGCCTTATGAAGATCTGCAGAATCGATGATGTGTCCCAAATATTCAACAGAGGGCTTGAAGAATTCACACTTGTCTTTGCGAACTCGTAGGCCATACTCTTCCAGTCTTTGTAGGGTAGCCTCTAAATTCTTTAAGTGATCCTCTTCATTTCTTCCAGTGACCAGGATATCATCCAGATAGCACTGAACTCCTGACAAGCCACACAAGATCTGGTCCATAGCCCTCTGGAACAGGGCGGGAGCCGATGTGATTCCGAAGGGTAGGCGACAGTATCGATAAAGCCCCTTATGAGTCACAATAGTCAACAGCTCTTGGGACTTTTCATCGACGTGCATCTGTAAATATGCTTGACTCAGATCAATCTTACTGAACTTTTGTCCCCCAGCCAGGCCTGCGAAGAGGTCATCGATGTGGGGAAGCGGGTATTGCTCTGCACACAACACTGGGTTGACAGTGACTTTAAAATCACCGCAAATCCGGAGAGAGCCATCTTTCTTCACTATTGGAACGATAGGAGTGGCCCATGAGCTATGGGTAACTGGTATTAGGACTCCATTGGTGACCAGGCGCTCCAGGTCTGCTTCAACTTTTGGCCTGATGGCATATGGCACAGTTCGAGCTTTCAGATATTTTGGTGGACTGCCAGGTTTAATGTTCAATGTCACAGTGATTCCCTTCATACTTCCCAAATCATCTCCAAAAACAGCAGCATGTTTCCTTAGTATAGGGGTTAGACTGGTTTCTTCTTTAGTCATCCGGTGCACTTCTGCCCAGTTCAGCTGAATCTTCCCAAGCCAAGACCTACCCATTAAGGCTGGGTAGTCACCTCTCACCACAAACAGTGGCAATTTAGCCGCCTGTCCATTGAGCTCCACCTTAACATCAATAGTGCCCAACATGGGCACAGCTTCACCTGTATATGTCTTCAGAACAGTTTTTGTTGCCTTAAGCGGAAGATGCTGTAGCTTTTCCTTATACACAGTCTCAGGAACCAGCGAGACAGCTGCACCGGTGTCTAGTTCCATGCGTATAGGTTTGCCCTCCAATAAGGGGGTTACCCAGTATTCATGTGAGCCCACTGCCAAAGACAAAACATGCAGTGGCACTTCCTCTTGTGAGGAGGTGTCACCTTGATCATCCTGGGTCTGCTCTAGGGTATGCAAGGTTCCTCTTTTTGTCGGCCAGACCACAGGCCTCTTTTTCTTTTGTTTACAGGCATACTCAATGTGTCCCTTTTTGCCACAGTGTCGACACACCAGGTCCTTACACCAGCATTCTGATGCCTGGTGACCCAGCTTACCACAGCGGTAACATTCTTGATTCTGCACCGTTTTGTGGGTCAGTTCTTGTGACACTTTTTGCACCCTAGGGGATGCACCGATGTATTGTGCCTCCCTTGTAGCCAGTTCCATGGAGACAGCAATATCAACAGCCTTCTGTAATGTAAGCTGAGCCTCTGTCAGTAGGCGCTTCCGTATAGCTTCACTGCAGAGGCCACACACTAACCTGTCACGCAGGGCATCATTTAACATCTCTTTAAATTCACAGTGTTCTGCTAGCTTTTTTAAAATGGCTACAAATTGTACAACTGTTTCATCTTCCTTTTTGTCTCTTTTGTGGAACCTATATCTTTCAACAATTACCAGTGGTTTTGGGGAGAAATGAGACCCCAGGATTTCCACAATGTCACTGTAAGATTTAGTCTCAGGCTTAACAGGGTGTAGTAAGCTGCGTAGCAGAGAGTAGGTTTTAGCCCCTACAACAGTTAAGAATATTGGCACCTTCTTCGCTTCTGTAATGTCATTTGCAATACCAAAAAGCTCAAAACGCTCAGTATACACATGCCACTGCTCTGTATTCTCATCAAAAGGCTCCAGGGGCCTGGTCAGAGTAGCCATGATTTTTAGTTTCACTTTCACAGTCAGTGCAAACAAGCAGCTTTTTTTCTTTGTTTGGTCTTTACCTTGACTTCTACTTCCTTCTGTTACTGGAGCAGCACCAGGATCCCACCCTCGTCGCCAGTGTTATGTCCTAGGGGCAGCCGGTGTAGGAAGCAATCACTTGAGGCCAGAGAGCAGACAGCTAACCAAAACCTCCATTTTATTTACAGAAACAGAGAGCTCACTCAGCCGGTTGAAACCGGCTGAGCTATCCCTTAATAGTCTAACTCAGTTGCCATAGTAACAAAACCCATGACAACCAAATACACAACAAAACTTTAACAGAGGAACCTCTAGAGCAGATGTATGAAAGGGAGTTCATATACTGAGCAGAGCTAATGGGTTTTCTTTGCTGTTTCCATGAGACCTGACATCAGACCAATAATTAATTGTAATTTTGTAAGCTAAAGTAATGGACCCTATTTTGCTCCAAAGTATACTGGGGTAAATCTGCCTATTAACTATTGATTTTCCCCAGTATAAGTGTCTTGACCATGATTAAAATATCTAAGTTGTATAAAAACTTATGTTCTGATCTTTTTTCAGTTGCTCATAACTTTCTTAAACAAGTTTCTTTTGGGTTGAAATTTGCTGTGCTTGGTCACAGACCAGAGATGAATACCAAAGAAACACACCACAGTAGCATTTAACTTCCAAAAGGGAAACTCCACAAAAATGAAGAATCTAGTTAAATGGAATTAAAAAGGAACACGCACAAGAACGAAATGCCTGCAAGCTGCATGGAAACTTTATACAAACACCATAATAGAGGCTCAAACTAAGTGAGTACCCCAAATAAAAAAAGGCAGTAAGAGAACCAAAACATGCCACCATAGCTAAACAACAGAGGAATGGCAGTTAGAGACAAAAAGGCATCCTTTAAAAATTGGAAGTCAAATCCTACTGAGGAAAACAGAATGGAGCATAAACTCTGGCAAGTCAAGTATCAAAGTATAATTAGGCAGGCCAAAAAAGAATTTGAAGAACAACTAGCAAAAGACACAAAAAACTAACAGCAACAAAATTTTTAAGCACTTAAGAAGCAGAAAGTCTTCCAAACAATCAGTGGAACCACTGGAAAATCGAGATGCTAAAGGAGCACTCAAAGAGAACAAGGCCATTGCGGAGAAGCTAAATGAATTCTTTGCATTGGTTTTCACTACAGAGGATTTGAGGAAATTCCCACACTATTTTTTTTTAGGGGACAGATATGAGGAACTTTCCCAGATTGGGTGTCAATAGGGAAGGTTTTAGAACAAATTGATACATTTGACAGTACTAAATCACCAGGACCAGATGGTATTCACCCAAGGATTCTGAAGGAACTCAGGTATGAAATTGCAAAACTACTAACTGTGGTATGTAACCTATTGCTTAAAATCAGCTTCTGCACCAGATGATTGGAGGCTAGCCAATGTAACACCAATTTTTAAAAAGGCACCAGAAGGAATCCTGGCAATTAAAGGCTAGTAAGCTGAGCTTCAGTTGCAGGCAAAAAAGTTGATATTAAAAGTAAAAGAACAGAATTATCAGATTCATAGATGAACAAAATATATTGGGGGAAAGTCAACATGGCTTTTGTAAAGGAAAATCATTCCTCACCAATCTATAAGAATTCTTTGAGGGTGTCAGAAGCATGTGAACAAGGGTGATCCAATTGATATAGTGAATTTGGACTTTCAGAAAGCCTTTGATAAGGTCTGTCACCAAAGGCTCTTAAGAAAAGTAAGCTGTCATGGGATAAGAGGAAAGGTCCTTTCATGGATCAGTGACTAGTTTAAAGATAGGAAACAAAGGTTAGGAATAGGGCTGTCGATTAATTTCAGTTAACTCACGCGATTAAAAAAAATTAATCACGATTAATCGCAGCTTTAATCACACAGTTAAACAAGAGAATACCAATTGAAATGTATTAAATATTTTGGATGTTTTTCTACATTATATATCTATCTATCCTGTATTCTGTGTTGTAATTGAAATCAAAGTATATATTTTGATTACAAATATTTGCACTGTAAAAATAATAAACAGAAGAAATAGTATTTTTCAATTCACCTAATACAAGTACTGTAGTGCAATCTCTTTGTCCCGAAAGTGTAACTTACAAATGTAATTTTTTTTGTTACGTAACTGTACTCAAAAACAAAACAATGTAAAACTTCAGAGCCTACAAGTCAACTCAGTCCTACTTGTTGTTCAGCCAATCACTAGACAAATAAATTTGTTTATATTTACAGGAGATAACGCTGTCCTCTTCTTATTTACAATTTCACCAGAAAGTGAGAACAGGCATTTGCATGGCACTTTTGTAGCCAGCATTGCAAGGTATTTATGTGCCAAATGCTAAACATTCATATGCCCCTTCATGCTTCAGCCACCATTCCAGAGGACATGCTTCCATGCTGACGATGCTCATTAAAAAATAATGTGTTAGTTACATTTGTGACTGAACTCCTGCTGGAGAATTCTATGTCCACTGCTCTGTTTTACCCGCATTCTGCCATATATTTCATGTTATGGCAGTCTTGGATGAAGACCCAGCACATGTTGTTTTTCGTTTTAAGAACACTTTCACTGCAGATTTAACAAAATGCAAAGACGGTTCCAATGTGAGATTTGTAAAGATAGCTACAGCACTTGACCCAAGATTTAAGAATCTGAAGTGCCTTCCAAAATCTGAGAGGGATGAGGTGTGGAGCATGTTTTCAGAAGTCTTAAAAGAGCAACACTCCAATGCAGAAACTACAGAACCCAAACCACCAAAAAAGAAAATCAACCTTCTGCTGGTGGCATCTAACTCAGATGATGAAAATGAACATGCATCGGTGTACACTGCTTTGGATGGTTTTCGAGGAGAACCCATCATCAGCATGGATGCATGTCCCCTGGAATGGTGGTTGAAGCATGAAGGGACAAATGAATCTTTAGCATATCTGGCACGTAAATATCTTGTGACATCGGCTACTACAGTGCCATGCGAATGCCTGTTCTCACTTTCAGGTGACATTGTAAACAAGAAGACAGGGAGCATTATCTCCTGCAAATATAAACAAACTTGTTTGTCTCAGTGATTGGCTGAACAAGAAGTAGGACTGAGTGGACTTGCAAGCTCTAAAATTTTATATTGTTCAATTTTTAAATGGGGTTGTTTGTACATAATTCTATATTTGTAAGTTCAACTTTCATGATAAATAGATTGCACTACAGTACTTAGGTGAATTGAAAAATACTATTTCTTTTGTCTTTTTACAGTGCAAACACTTGTAATCAAAAATAAAGTGAGCATAGTAAACTTTGTATTCTGTGTTGTAATTGAAATCAGTATATTTGAAAATGTAGAAAACATCCAAAAATATTTAATAAATGGTATTCTATTATTAACAATGCGATTAATTGCACCATTAATCACCATTAATTTTTTTTAATCACTTGACAGCCCTAGTTAGGAATAAATTGTCAGTTTTCACAGTGGGGAGAGGTAAATAGCGAGGTCCCTCAAGAATCTACACTGGAACTGTTTAACATATTCATAAATGATCTGGAGAAAAGGAAAACAGTGAGGTGGCAAAGTGTGCAGACAATACAAAATTATTCAAGATACACTTCTACCCCGGTATAACGCTGTCCTCGGAGCCAAAAAATCTTACCGTGTTATATCGAACTTGCTTTGATCTGCCGGAGTGCGGAGCCCCGCCCCCTCCGGAGTGCTGCTTTACCGCATTATGTCTGAATTCATTTTATATCGGGTCACGTTATATTGGGGTAGAGGTGTAGTTAATGCTGTGTTGTAGGCATGTTGATCTCAGGATATTAAGAGACAAGGTGGGTGAGGTAATACCATTTATTAGATCAAGTTCTGTTGGTGAGAGAGACTTGTCTAGTTTGGATAGTTAAGTCCAAAGTAGACTCTGAAGAGTTACAAAGGAATCTCACAAAGCTGGGTGACTTGGCAACAAAATGGCAAATGAAATTCAGTGTAGAAAATGCAAATAATACCAACTATACATACAAAATGATGGGGATTAAATTAGCTGTTACTACTCAAGAAAGAGATCTTGGAGTCCTTGTGATGGATAATTCTCTGAAAACATCTGTTCAATGTGTAGTGGCAGTCAAAAAAGCTAACAGAATGTTAGGAACCATTAGGAAAGGGATAGATAATAAGACAGAAAATATCTTAATGCCACAATATAAATCCATGGAATGCCCACATCTTGAATACTGCATGCAGTCCTGGTCACCCCATTTCAAAAAAAGATATATTAGAATTGGAAAAAGTAAAGAGAAGGGGAAGAAAAACTATTAGGAAGGAACTGCTTCCAGATAAGGAGTGATTAAAAAGACAGGGGCTGTTCAGCTTTGAAAAAAGACAGGTAAGGGGCATATGATTGAGGTCTCTAAAAGCATGAATGGCATGGAGAAAGTGCATAAGGAAGCGTAATTCACCCTTTCCCATAACACAAGAACCAGGGTTCACTGGTACCTGCCACTGTTAGAACCCAGGATACTGGGCTAGATAGGCCATTGACCCAATATGGCCGTTCGTATTGAATTTTTCAGACTTACCTCTGCATTGATTGAGCCATTGATTTCTCAATCCCAATGTTGAATTGATGCTAGTTTTTTGCTGAGAATATTCATATATTTTAGTAAAAATCCATGAGGGAACACAAACATAGTTAAGAATAGCAACCTCATCATGACCTAATGTGCTGCAAATACAAAATGAGCTATAGTAATTAATAAAATAATAATTTTGACCCATTGGAATTTATACTACTAATTAAATCATTTTGAATTTGCACTGCCATGAACTTCTAGGTCACATGGACAAAAATCACAGCAGTTGCAGATACACAAAAGGATCTTATAATTGTGACAGTGGCTCAGGATGGTACTTTGAAATTCTGGGATTTGAGTGCTGGCAAAGCCACCTTTACTCTACATGGTGTTGGGAAGAATATTGACTCTATTGCTGTATGCCTGGAGAATAGGCTGGTGGCAGTAACTGAAAACAAGTCCTTTACAGTCTGGGACCTTTTCTTGGAAAAAGTGATCTATACAGCTGGTGGTTTTCTGGACACGCCAATACTGACATCTACAATGAATGGGCAATTCCTTTTAGTTTTTTTTGATGGCAGCCAGTTAGTCAAGGTGAGATTGTTTTGAATGTTCGTTGAATGAAAGATAAGGACAGCTTGTATTTCAGGAACACTTAAACATTCCCTAGGCATTTTACAGAAAGTATTTGTTCAGGCAGTAACAAAGAACATTAACATTTTAAAATAACATACCAATGATTTTCCAGCTGTCGTCTGTGGACCACAAGTCATCTGATGATCCTTTCATGGTGGTCCAGAGAATTAAACATTTTGAGAGTGGTGAAAGATTGGCATGTCTGTAAGTGGTATGAGCATGAGACCATCTTTTTCTTATTAAGTGGTCCACAGAATGAAAAATCTGAACACCTGTAATAAATGAACTATAGTTTTTAAAAAAAGAAAAGCTAAAAATATGTATACCAAACTTTCAGCTTTATAGGGCTCTATGTATTCTAGAAAGTGAGAGCTCCTTGAAATGATTTATAAGGCATTTTGGAGATCCTCTTGAAAACTTGTAGGCATTCAGAGTAGTTACAATATTTATTCAGAAATTACAAGTCAATGGAAAGTGTGAATGAGTTGATGACAGAGTGTACATATTTTTTAAACTTAGACTCTCCTGTAAGTGTTGGGATGCTTATCAACTCTAGTTAAAAGTAGATTTGAATAAAATAGACATATAGCACATGGACTGGAAGGACAGTTAGAAACTGGATGGACAGTTAGATAATCTTAATGGAAAGAAACTGTAAGCCACTGTAATTCAGACAAAATGTAAATTTGAGAGGTGCAGGAGTCTGTGATGATAGGTTCTCTGAAGTAGCCCTTGACAGGCATAGGTAAATGTTAGAGTGACAGTGTAATAATACCTCATCACTATTATGGCACTGTTCATCTTCAACACACCTTATTAGCTAAATTAATCTTCTTAATATTCCTGTGAAGTGGAGGAAAGTTGAGGTAGAGAAGTTTAGTGACTTGCCCAGACAAAACCTACATATACTTGCTACAATAACCCTGATCATAGGAAAAGAACTATCTGAACAAACCTGCAATATTTATAATAGAATTCAAAATCCCTACATAAGAACATAAAAAATGGCCATACTGGGTGAAACCAATGGTTCGACTATCCCAGTATCCTGTCTTCCAACAGTGGCCGGTGCCAGATGCATCAGAAGGAATGACAGTGACAATGACTGCTGGCACTAAACATTAAAAAGGTTGTAGAGCAGTTTTAAAACTAGGAGATGGGGGAAAGCCGACTGCTGCAGAGGAGCATGTGGATCGGACACAGACTTCTCTTAAGGGAGAGTCTGATGATAGAGAATCTCCAGGTTATAGTCAGGAGCAGAGGACGGAAGAGGATAATGTAAGGGCTGGATCAGATGATAAACAGTCACATAAAAAAGTAAAGCACAGTAAAACCTTAATAGCTTGCATGTCAGTCATTTTCAAGCCCAAAAATGTGGAATGGATGTTTGATCTGCACATCTCTGATATATGTCAGTTACATACCCCAGGATTGCCATCAGCTGATCCTCCTCAGGGTGGTGAAAAGGCATTTTTCAGCAGCAAGATTGCATTCCTCTCCCTTCTCTCCCAATACATGCTTCCTAGCATAATTAGTATTGGAAAAAATCCAGATCAACATGCCTCAGAGCTTTCGGGGTTTGTTCTGTACCTTTCATCTAGCTCAGTGATACTCTGACTGAGGCTTGCAAGTGGCTCTTTAATGTCTCTCTTGTGGCTCTTGCAGCACATGATATTAAAACACTGTGATTTAATTATTACCCAATCATTTCACTATGTTACTAACCAATTGTAGTTGATAAAATAATACTTGGTCAGTCATTTTGCTAAGGATAATATTATATATAAACTAAATATGAATATATAGTACTATAGTAAATGAAACAATGAATTCACACTTCTGTGTCTCTTTTGGGTAATGTCAATCACTAATTTGGCTCCTGAACCACTGAGGTCTGAGTATCACTGATCTAGTTGGTTCTCAAAGTATGGGACCAATTCTTCTCTCATATACCTGTGTGCACCTCCCACTGCATTGCATGTGCACATCTGTGGACAGAATTTGCGCCTATGTGAGCATTGCTTTTGTGGGCTTTGCTTTATGGTATGGCAGAGTGAGGCTGCTGACATAACTTCTCTAGTTTCATTTCTTCTTCTCTTTTACAGGAATGGAAAAGAAGCCATGGTGTTCTGTGCCAGAAAGGGAAAGGTTGTTGCTAAACTGACAAGCCAAGAGCCAATAGTTGTGATTCAAGAAGTAGCTGTAACTAAGGAGTACTTCCTTGTGATCTTCCGGTAGAGAATATTTAGCAAAAAAAATCAAACTATGCTCCAGAGAAGGAAATCAGGGCCAGATTTTTAAAGATATCTAGGTATCTAAATAGTCAAACTCGGCTTGTACATACTCCTATGTCTAGCGACAGCTTGAGAGCCTAATTCAGCCCTACGTTAACCCAACCCCATTTAAGTTGCACCTATTTTACACCAGGATGATTTTGGACCCAAACTTTTTTCATGGAGGTCACACTATTTTTTTCATTTACATATTGTGATTTTTTTTTAAACTTTTCTGAGCCTAGGACTTGGGGTGTATTTTTTAATATTTGTTGTGCAGACAATGTGATGTATAACTCCATTTACCGTAGGTGTTCCTTCATGAGACAGCGGGATATTCTGCATATAGAGCTTTTCAGTGTTTGTACCTTCATCTACACACACTCTGAAGGGTTGCTGCAATGACTTTATTTCCACCTTCTTCATTAATCATCTGGCCTCTCATCTTGTGGCATTCAGCCCCATTCCCAACACCAACACCACTGAGATATACTGTGGAATATGGAGTCTGAGGACCATAAACATCTGGCCAAATTATCTTCAGTCCCTGTTGGAGGTGAGTGGCTCCATTTCTACTGATGCTTCTTATAAAGCAATAGTATTATTTTATGGTTAGACTGTGTTACACAGAAATTGTGTAAATCAGAAGCCTCAGACTGTCACTATCATCCTTGCTCCTTATTACCACACTTAGCTATTGTAGCTGCTAGATTTGTAGTCTGCTTTTTGTTAGAAACCCCATGATGTGTTATGTGGCCGCATATTACTTAGAACAGATGTAACAAAGACTGCACTACAAAACTTTACAGCCTATGGTAGAAGGATGACTGAGGGCTGTGAAATAAAAATATTCCCTTTTGTTGCATGATTTAAATGCTGTGCAAATGCTTCCCTTCCAAAAATAGAGAGGGGCATGAACCAAAAGCTCAGGTGGAAATTTGGTGGAAATTTGGAACAAGATGCAAATTGAATGACTGGCCCTTGGTCTCTAAAGTGTTCTAACAATCTCAAATCCAAACTCAGGGAAAGTCTGAATTTCAAATTGTCTGTATTTATTTTGTGCTAAATTCAGTCTTGCTATAGCTTCCACTTTGCCAGTATAATTAATGTTAATGAAGATCTAGTTTTGAGTTTTCTTAACTTGGGTGTTTACGATAGGACATTAAAACAACAGCTATCTGTCTCTCTCTTCTGCTCACATCAGTTTCCCTGCAAGAACATAAGATGAGACAGCAGCCAGTATAATACATGTCAGGGCCCTCAGTTAGTAGAGTGGACAAGAAGGATAGATGTTAACTTTTGTTGTACATGAGGCCAGCATGGGGTCCCAATATGCCCTTAACTCTGATCCCATCAAATGTAAGGGCTTTTTACCAAGAATGTCCAGTCCCCAAATCCCATCAACCTTACCCTAGAGACAGAAAGTCAAAGTATTCCTTTTGAGCTCAGTTGTCATGATAAGGCAAGCAGAGGGAGAGCTAGTTAGTTTCCAAGGTATCCATGATGGCACAAACCATTTAGGACTTTATGAATGGTAATCAGCACCTTGCATTTCACCTAGAAGATGAACTGACAGCCAATGCAGAGTAGAACACACGTGTAATATGTTGTATTTGACCAGTTTTCACTAAAATGTGGGCAACTAAATTCAGCTAGACCATCTAAGCGGCCTTCAAGGTTAGCCCCATGTAGACCGCAGCTGACACCCTATATAACCTACATTATATTCTATTCCCATGCTACAAACTTTTTTCTTCAATTTAATCTTAAATGTATAGGCGTTTGTTCTGACCTTCGCTACTGCTTAGCATTTTGCAATGGAGAGAACTACCTTCGATCATGGAACTTGGCTTCCAAGATCAGTGACCAATCTTTGACTGCTACTGCAAACAAAGGAAACAAAACAAATGGCATTCAGGAGATTGTGACTATGCAAAACTATCCCAGGCAAGTGCAAATAAGACAGTTCTTTGATTTAAAGCACTCTTCCACTGTTTTAGATCAGGCAGGCAGCATTTAAAGAAGGGTGCTGGATTTGGTAAGCCACTGGTGAAGCATTTTAAAAGAGATTCCACACTTCTCCATGCCCCCAAAAATCTCTGAGCTACTTTGAGGTTGAACCTATGTATTGAGTTCAGTGGGGCCAGGAATTCCCCGCTGGTGAATATCTGCTATATGCTTGGCTGAATGGTTGAAGGCTCTGTAGGTTGATGTTTATGAACCACACATTTATTTTTAATGTTGTTTTAAAGGTATGTTGTATGCAGAAGTCTGAATTCTGGAGTCATTACAGTGTGGCACATAGTGAAATCAAAGTGCAAAGGCAAGGCAGTAATAGTGGAGAGAGGACTGGTGGAGAACACAGACATTGTGCTGGTTAGAGACATGAAACTCTTTGTCCCTACTGACAGAGGGATGGCTTCTTTTACAGAGGCTTCAAGACTAATTTTTCAGGTACTAAATACATATTTATTCATAAAAAATAACATGCGAATGGGATTCATTCACCACTCCGGCACCTCCTCCAGCCAATACAGGAATTCGCTCTAACAGCCAGTGCACCCTGCTCTGGTGGTGCTCCACCCATCACCTCTTCTGCTCTTGGACCCACCTCCCTCCAAGGACCACGGTGTCCTCTTCAGTGACACAGCCCTCCAAATATGCCACACTCTGTGTTCCCCCCTTCTGGGAGACATCTCTGCAGTCCCTGTTCAGCCACTTCTCTCAGTGGCAACAGCAGTCTACTATCTAGCCACTTCCCCAGTGGCAAGGGGGTGGGGGAAATCTGGGCCCACCCACTACTTCAGGTCCCAGACCAGGGACCCTGTAGAAGGCCATTGCTTGCAGCACCCTCTCCACCTTCTTAGTAGATTTCCCTGAGCCACTTCTCTGCAGCCCCAGCACCCCCATTGCCCTTGCCTCAGCGCCTCAGCCTGCAGATCCCTGCAGCCCACCAGGAGCTGCCTGTAGCAGCTAGGTCCCTGCCTGTAGCAATGCTCAATCAGGGTGCTTACTAGCTTCAGCCTGCAAGGTTGCCAGTTCTCCTCACTCCACTAGCTGCAGGCAGTGACTGAAGCTATTCTGCCCTGAAGCTCTTCTTATAGGGGCCTGTCAGGCCCTGCTTGGCTGCTCCTCTCAGCCCTTCTCTGATTGGCTCCCTCCTGCACAGCCTCCCTAGGGCTCTATTAACCCCTTAGAGGCCACTGTGGGGCAGGTGCCACATCACAATGTGTTGGAGTAAGTGCACATGCACCTCTTTCAGTTATTTGTATTAAACCTGATGCTAACATGCACAGGAAGATATTTACATAGATTAATTATCATACAAAGCAGACAATGTAGTTTCTTTTTTGAGTTTCCAGACCCTGTTAACTTATGGTCTTCTGAAAAAGAAGTATATAAAGAAAGACAGGCCTTTACATTATTTCTTGCCAAAATAACGAGTACAAGATTCTTGAGGGAGGTCTGTTATTCGGCCTCTCCGAGAATAGATAACAGTTCATTTCTATTACTGAACAGCTAATACACAAAGATCTAAACTGCTACATATAAAATAAAATCATAAGTTCATGTTCTGTACAGTTAACTACACATTAATATAATGATTGTGGGTTTCATAGTTCAGTCAACTCTCTCGCTTTTTTTGTAAAATGCAATTATGAAATAATCTAATTAACATAGGGCAGCATTTCTCAAACTGGGTTCTGCGGACAGGGGTCCATGGGCCCCACTGATCAACTCCTCCCTCTCCCTCTCAGAAGCTCCTGCACCTCACAGAACAGCTGTTCTCCGGCATGCAGGAGGCACTGGGAGGAGCAGGGACGGGGCGCACTAAAGGGAGGGGGCAAAATCATGTCTGGGGCCACGTCTTTACCTTACATGATCCAAGCACATTCTGATATTTTCAGAGACCATTTTGTCATTTGCAACATGGAAACTGGATTTGTAAAGGATCGGATAAAGCCAGAATACAAAGACAAGGTTCCCCCACAACCCATTCTGCTTGGCCATCTCATGTCTAAGGACACCAGGGAAGGGAACAACAGGTTACAAATGGCTCAGCCGCAGGTGTCTAATTGCAGTGTAGCCACACCCTAAGAGCATAAGGTGGAGAGGGAGCAAAGAGCCTCTGCACCCAGGCAAGGACTGGCTGCACTTGCAGTCCTTGTGTTCCCCTGATCACAAGAACTAGTACCAGTAGCTGTCAAAGGAGAGATGAGGAGAAGCAGCAGTAGCTACCCCCCATTTCTGCACCAAACAGCCACAGAAGGGCGTGCACATTGTCTCTTCTTCCAGATTAGTGCAGTGGTGGCTGTCCCCAAGAGCTTGAGCCACAGGGCTGATCAACACTGCCTGGTGGATAGAGTGGCTTAGCACTGCCCACAATGTATAATTATCCCTTAATGCTATAATATAGCTCTTATTGTTACTTGAATGTAATATTTATGACATGATTTACTATTATATTGGAGCAAACTCCAGATTTAAATGGCCATGTAGAATTTATTTCTATACATAAAGATAATTTCCTCAGGGATTTTTCACCAATAGCATTATAATTAGGGCTGTCAAGCGATTAAAAAATTAATCATGATTAATCAAGCAATTAATCACACTGTTAAATAATAGAATACCATTTATTTAAATATTTTTGGATGTTTTCTACATATTCAAATATATTGATTTCAGTTACAACACAATACAAAGTGTACAGTACTCACTTTATTTTTTATTTCAAAGATTTACACTGTAAAAAACAAAAGAAATAGTATCTTTCAATTCACCTAATACAAGTGCTGTAGTGCAATATCTTTATCATGAAAGTTTAACGTACAAATGGAGAATTATTTACAAAAAATAACTGCATTCGAAAAAAAAACAATGTAAAACTTTAGAACCTACAAGTCCACTCAGTCCTACTTCTCTTTCAGCCAATCACTAAGACAAATGAGTTTGTTTACATTTGCAGGATATAATGCTGCCCAGTTCTTATTTACAATGTCATCTGAAAGTGAGAACTGGTGTTCTCATGTCACTGTTGTAGCTAGCATTGCAAGATATTTACGTGCCAGATGTGCTGATGACGAGTTCTGCTTGATAACAATCCAAAGCAGTGTGACCTGACATGTTCATTTTCATCATCTGAGTCAGATGCCACCAGCAGAAGCTTGATTTTCTTTTTTGGTGGTTTGGGTGCTTTAGATTCCGCATCGGAGTATTGCTCTTTTAAGACTTCTGAAAGCATGTTCCACGCCTCATCCCTCTCAGATTTTGGAAGGCACTTCAGATTCTTAAACCTTGGATCAAGTACTGTAGCTATCTTTAGAAATCTCACATTAGTACCTTCTTTGCAATTTGTCAAATCTGCAGTGAGTGTTTTAAAATGAACATATGCTGGGTCATCATCCGAGACTGCTATACCATGAAATATATGGTAGAATGCAGGCAAAACAGAAGGAGACCTACAATTCTCCCCCAAGGAGTTCAGTCACAAATTATTTAACACATTTTTTAAAGAGTATCATCAGCATGGAAGAATGTCCTCTGGAATGGTGGCCAAAGCACGAAGGGGCATACGCATATTTAACATATCTGGCATGTAAATATCTTGCAATCCTGGCTACAAAAGTGCCATGCAAATGCCTGTTCTCACTTTCAGGTGACATTGTAAATAAGAAGCAGGCAGCATATCTCCCATAAATGTAAACAAACTTGTTTTTCTTAGTGATTGGCTGAACACGAAGTAGGACTGAGTGGACTTGTCAGCTCTAAAGTTTTACATAGTTTTGTTTTTGAGTGTAGTTATGTAACAAAAAAAATCTGCATTTGTAATTTGCATTTTCACGATAAAGAAATTGCACTACAATACTTGTATGAGGTGAATTGAAAAATATTTTTTTATTTTTACAGTGCAAATATTTAATAAAAATAATATGAAGTATAATATGAAGTGCTTACACTGTACACTTTGATTTCAATTACAACACAGAATACAATCTATTTGAAAATGTAGAAAAACATCCAAAAATATTTAATAAATTTCATTGGTATTCTGTTAACAGTGAGATTAAAATTCCGATCATGATTAATTTTTTTTAGTTATTTACGTGAGTTAACTGCAATTAATCAACAGCCCTAGTTATAATGCATGCATCTATAATACTCCTAAATGGAGATCTTCCTAGGCTGCATCAGTAAATAAGAACTGGAGCCTATTATTCACTCCATCTTGAGATAAATTAGTTTGAAACTTGAAGGCTCTGTTCAGGCAAAATTAACCTGCTGTATTACTGATGTATGGGTGGGTTTGGAGAGTGCCTGTGAGAAGCCTAAGGTAGAGAGCTCAGATAGAGTTTGTGTCATAGAATCAGACATTGTCTGAGTGGATGTTGATCTATCCCAACACAATGAGACTTGTGAACTCGGTTACTAAGTCAGACAGCATCTCCAACAGCTTCACTAAGAAGCCCTGAAGATGATATTGATGAAGCTACTCAAGGTGGCCTATCGCAGTTACAGTCAGAGGCATCACATGGTTCATAGTTGGGTTCCTGGGAATGACACAAAGGATGTCTAAGTGATCTGTTGCTAGAGTGGCATGGTGCTTCCTTAGCTACCTATATGTTGTTCAGCTAGAAAAAAATAATTTTAAAATACCTGCACATCTCAAAGAAAAGATGGGTGAGGTAATATCTTTTATGGGACCAACTTCTGAGAGAGACACTCTTTTGAGCTTACATAGAACTCTTCTTCAGCTTATGTCTCTCTCACCACCAGAAGTTGGTCCCATAAAAGATATTACCTCTCAGCTACATGCACCTCTCAAAGCAGTTTTTCCCTGACCAAAAGATTTTTCAGTCAAAGAGATGAAGAGTAATCATAAAATCCAAACATTTCTGTTTTGACTTCTAAGTGAATGCAGAGGGGTGATCTTGAATCTGCCATAGCTAGTTCATGGCAATTACTTAAGACCCAAGTTGCTAAAACCTACTTAAATTACCCTAGTGATGAGCATAGACTAAATTAGATAGAAGCCTTAAGGCTATAGTGACTCCATGTTACTGAGTTGAGCTGCGTTCCCTGTGTGGGATTTTGCTTCAGTAATACAGCAAACAGACAGCAGACTTACCTTTTGTTTTAATAAAATGTCTCCCATAGAAGCCCTAGCCCTGCTCCTCCCATCAATCCTGTTATTCTAGTACTTCAGGGGCCCTGGGAAAGACGTAATGAAAGTAAGACTGCAAAGAAAAGGAGGCTGGAGAAGCTACAGCAACTTGCTAATGAGAAGTACAATGCTATTGATCAGTACCTGCTCAGTGGAGATGAAAAGGTGAGGAATAATAGTATAAGTACATTATATTTTCTATTGGAATATTAATACTTTGCATTTATATAATGCATTTCATCTGAGGCTCTCAAAGTGCTTTACAAGCATGCATTAAACAAACCTCACAATTACCCTTCCAGGAATGCTGAGAGTCTACACTGTAGACTGCAATCTGCTAAACATGTGCATAGGTAACTGTACGCACATGAATTGTTCCGTTGCGGTTAGGTAAGTATTTGTAGAATTGAGGCTTAGAACTTTAAACTCTTTGGGTGGGATTGTGTCTTCATATGTCTGCATGGTGTCTTACACATTGTGGGGACTACTATACAAATAATCAATTTTGTTCTCATGCAAATTAATAAAAAATAGCATCCCATAGTGCAACACAAATGATTTCATCATTTGATATGATGTAGAGTTATGTGACAATACAATACTATATTTACAACATAATTGTTCTTACTTACCAAAATTTGGTTCGGCTACTGCCATGCATTTTTTAATACTCATGAGCGGGTCATATGTCACCACAAACATTTGAACAAATGTCTTGTCTTGCTTTGTATTTTCATTTTTCTTATATGCCCCTTCTATGTTATGTTCACTCCATTGGTTCCATCATGATCTGCTTCTCAAGAAGAACTTGAAATAGGCAAGTGTTTTCAGGGGAGAACATAATAATGCTCATGACTAAGCAAAAACTCAATTTTGCATGGGCAGTGGGATGTCACTAGTTGCTAAGGGTTAAAATGTAAGGATAATTAATTTATTTAAATGGCAGCCATTTTCCCCCCTCCTTTTGCAAGTCTTAAGAACAGATTTTTAACTTGTAGCAAAATGTTTGCAATTCTGGAGTATTTTTGGTGTCATGATGGAAAACAGGTAAAGGAAACTCCTGAACATATTAATGCCTCTTTATACCTATAGTGCATTGTCAAGATATTAGACCACATTTCTCCTGTGCCAAGATCTGCTCAGCACAGGAGAATGGCACGGGAGAATTGGATACAATTCCCTGATTATTTGGGCTGATGCTGATCAAGCCACCTAGTGGAGAGCAAAGGATAAGTGAATAGATTTTGTGCATGGACTGGTAAACTGACACAACGACTGCATGTCTACAATAAGTACTTTGAAGTCTCCTTTCAAACAAAATGCCTCTTACATACCACTTTCTCCTATCCACAAAAACCAAAACAGTGTTGTGTGTTTGATGCCTGGGTTTCTTGTACATTAAGAGATGCTTGTGAGAAAATGTGACCAAACAACAGGTTATGGTTACTTCAGAATGAAAAATTACAGGGAAGTCCTGCTCAAATGTTCAGCAAATCCTCTACTCACACTATGCAGATCTTTTAAGTATGAGAGTCATGAGATGTTTCCCATTCATTATGAGTTGGGTGTCCTATTAAGAATTATGGTATGCTCTGCGGGTGTTCCATCATCAAGGGTCACACATTGTGAACTGAAAAGTATGTTAGCATTGTCTATCTTTTTCACACTGTTTCATCAGATCCGTGCTTCCTTTTTACCTGGCTGAAATGAGTAATATCTACCAAACCCAAAAGATTCAGATAGGATTTATTTGCAAGTATCCCCAGGTGGGAGAGATGATCATTCCTCTCTAGTTAAAAAATAGAAAAAAAGTCTTTAGTGATACAGTCAACACACTGAGACTCAAATGGCTTTGTTGAGTCAGATTTAGCCTCTATACAGAGAAAGGTGCAAAGTGTACCTCCAAACACTAGCCAGGGCCACTGCACCTAGGGGAAGTTCACTATTAGAGGAGGGCAGACAGTGCCTTACCCACTCTAAGTATCCACTAAAAGAAGGCAGATCTAATCTGTCACGTTGGGATCCCAATGGGCAGATAGTTCAGCAGGGATGTGCTGAATCAGACTGTTGGCCTAGCTGCTTGCAATGATCCCTTCACACCCAATACTGCCTACTTTGCATGGCTGTGATGGCCTCTGCCACTCTTCTGTACCAGAGGAGACTGCAGCTATTTTTCACTACCACAGCTCCCTGCTGGGCAGACTCTGCTACCGGAGGCCCTCTGCCTACAAGGATCTGCAGTGATAGAAGCTGGTGTGCAGATCCCAAATCAAACCCACTTCTTCATTTTCATTATCCTGGAGTAGGATACCACAAACTGAAAGCAAAACAAAAAAACCCACAGAAAGTGCATTTTGCTATTTGCAATAGGGCATTTCAATAGTCTTGTTGAACTGATAATAGAAATAGAAAGGGTTATTAAATGCCGTTTAGCTCCTATAGCCTCTAATACCCAGTGACTACAAATCAACATTACTAATAATAAAAAACTTAACACCTGAAACAAGTCCCGTTTGCATAATTTGTAAATAGCTCCCTTCAAAAAAGTGTTCTTGTATAGTTGTGCCTGTTACAGCTCTAGGTCCACATCCAAATATGAGTCTTCAAAGAGCAGATATAGAACAATAGTAACTGATATGTAACAAAATGTAAAGAATGACATTAAAATGGGTCCCCATCCTACAATCCTCTGCTTCTTCAACGTCCTCCCTTCCCTCCCGAAAAAAAATTATTATGTAGGCTTCACAGTATGCCTGCAGCATCAAATTCCGGTGCTGTTGGACCAAGCAATTTCCAATACTTAACAGTCTTAAATGAGAACATCCTGCTGAATTCTAGGCATAGTCAGTTCAAGTGTCCCAGCTGAGCTTACTTGTTGGGGCTACGCCACAGAGAAAGTCGGCCTCAAAGATATACAGGGCCCCAAACTATTAAAAAAAAATCAGGCAGCCAATGCTTTGAATTGCAGCTGGAAACTAATAAGACTAATCTATTCTCTGCAATAAAGATGTATTATTCTACATCTATGAATCACAGCTATATAGCCAGCTGCATTTTATACTACCTAAAACTTTGAGTGGTCTTCCATTGTAACCCCACTGCAGTAATCCAATGTGAAGGTTACAAAAGCATGGATAATGCTGGTGAGGCTGGCATCATGCACTGGAAATCACAACCTCCTCGCCAAGAAATGATGCTGACAATGGCAATATTGCCAAGCCAAGGCATTCCAAAAATAAATAAATAAATGTCAGAAGTCAGGCTCCCCAAAATTATGGTTGTTTTTTTTTTTAATAAATGGCTTCCTCTTTATTTGCCTTCTGGTTTTTAAACTCTTGGGCCACACTCAGCTCATGCTTTTAAACTTTTCTTTGCAATCACAGGGGCTAGATTTTTTTTTTTTTTTAAATGAAAGCTGAGATTCTTTCCTATTCACTCAGTTCCAAGAGCTGGGACTGTAAGAAAACCACCAAATATTTCAAGTCTTGTGATAAAATTGCAAGAGTTGGCAATACTGTGACACTCTAATTAATCATCATGAACTTTTTAATACATTTCAGATTGAATTTAATCACAAACCAGCACGCAGGATGCTGATTTAGTTCTGGAGTGAAGTCCGTTCTCACATGCATCAATTATGTCCTGTTTAATATGGTTCCATGGTAGATACTGGTCTCAGAATCTGCCATTATAAATTTCCTTGCTAATCCTGAAATGGTAGTACACTTAAATTTGACTTGCGAATCAATGTTTTAACCTTACTATTCTTAGAATACCATAAAAATGACAGGGATGATGTTAAACTGCAATAGTTTAGAACCACTTTACTTTAGCCATTAGTGTAACATTTCAATGGGCTAATACGTTAATCACGTCAAAGTAAATGGAATGATTTCTTCAAAGGAGAGAAGCTGGTCTTTTTTTTAAAAATAAAGAATTATGGCTCTCTAACATTTCCAGAGCTTGAATATTATGTTGGCATTCTTGATGGAGATGATCACTATGTAATAAGCAAGTGAGAAGAGTTAATTTGTCCTGTGATTTGTTTGTTTCTTTGGTCATACAAACACTGTTCTTCCAATTTCAGCATTCCTGTATTTGATTTCTTAGCAATGCTCAAGGCTTAGAGGTACCTTATAAGACAAGACAGATGTCAGAAACCTTTCAGTGGTTAAAGCAGTGGCTTGATGCAGATAGTTATTTTATATAATAGAATTGGGCACATAAATAGCAACACATTCTATGATGTTCACAAGTTTCCATAAACAGTGTGCATTGTGATGATTCAATATTCAAGCTGGTTGGATTAGACAACCGTAACAGGGCATGTTTCTGCTTGATTGAATAAGCATAACTGATCAAATCAAGCTTCCTGTGTAAATATTTATGACCACAATCACAAAAAAACAAAAACAAAAAAAAACAAAAAAAACCCACCCACTGAGAACAAAACTCCATTTATATCATTCTCTGGGGAATGTCAAAGTTTTAAGGAGGAGTAAAGTACATTTGATAGATTTTCAGACAGAGCAAAGTATGCCATTTAATTGTTTTAGAGTAAGTGAAATGCATTGCTGAGGAAAACCAGTGCAACCATCTCACTTCTTGTTTATCACAGTGTCTGGTTAAGGGAATTCTGCTTTACTACATGCGACTTTGCTCTTCCCTCTCCACCCCCCCCCTCCCCCCACAAGTGGCAGCAAATAGTTCTAGCTCTAGTTTTGCAAAATTTTAAAATTAAAACCAGTGCTTGTATTTTTGTCTCAACATAGCACACAAACCAAAAGCTTATTTGGCAGGCTGTATTTCAATGGAGAGATCTGCTATCCAAAAGTCTCTGGATTTGTTTATAGTAGTCATACACTCAGCTGAAATGCACGGTCTGGTGAAAATCTTTGTTGGGAAAGAGCAGTAGTGAGCACTTCAATTGCTTCCTGTTCATCACTACTTGAAACACTGACAAGAAAATAGGAATAAAATGAGACCTGGCAAAGGGTTCCAGCTGTTCAGAATCCAGCAGCCTGATCCTGCAGGCCATTGTGAAATTCCGTGGGCATCTAAACTCACTTGGCATAGCAAAAAGTTCCCGAGGTGCCAATGTCTCTGCCTTTGGGCATGTGCACTGTTGCCCCATTCTAGGTATCTGGTTGCCTATCTCCCACCTAAGCCCCAGAGTGATTCACAAACCAGGTTGAAGGTGCGGGGGAGAGGAGAAGGATTGGCATTCAGCCACCTGGTTGCATGTAGGGCTGGATCCAGTTGGCATGCTTAGAGGCCACCTACCGGATTGGATCCCATTCAGAATCTGGCTGGAGCAGGAGATGATGCTACCCCCTTTATAGCTTTTAGCCCAATGGTTAGGGCACTCACTTGGAATGTGGTAGAACCAGGTTCAATTCCCCTCTCAGGCAGCAGGGGAGCAAGGGTCTCCCGCCTCTCAGGAGAGTGCTCTGACCACTGAGTTATAGGTTATTCTAATGTGGGGCTCCCTCAGTCTCTCCTGTGGAAGCTATTCCACTGTGGATAAATATTGAAAGAGTGAGTGGAGCAGGGAGACTAGATCCTGGGTCTTCCACCTAGGGTTGCCAGTTTTGGTTGGATGTATTCCTGGAGGTTGTCTCACATGACATACTCTTTAATTAAAAAGATTAATCTTTAATTCCTGGAGGGTTGGCAACCCTATGTGCACCTCCCAGGTGGGTGCCCTAACCATTGCACTACAGCATCATTGTTATGTTTTCTGAGGAAGCCCCCTCCTCAGAATAGCCCATCTCTCAGTGGTTAGGGCACTGGGAGACCCCTGTTCAAACCTTCTCTCCCCTTCTTTCTGAGGAGGAAGGAATTGAACCTGGGTCTCCCATATCCCAGGTGAGTGCTCTACCTACAGGGCTAAAAGTTACCTTCCTCTGGCCATTTGGGGGAGGGATAGCTCAGTGGTTTGAGCATTGGCCTGCTAAACGCAGGATTGTGAGTTCCCTCCTTGAGGGGGGCACTTAGGAATCTGGGACAAAATCAGTACTTGGTCCTGCTAGTGAAGGCAGGGGGCTGGACTCGGGACCCTGAAGGGTCAACTTTCTAGTTCTATGAGATAGGTGTCTGCCTTGCTCCATGCAAAATATGTTTATATATGGAGATTACCTAACTAATTTCCACAAGAAACATCTTAGGCACCTAAGGAGACAGGTTCCCCTTTGTGGATCACTAAGCAGAGATAGGCCCCTGTCCCCAAGAGGGGCAGGGTTAGCACACACCTCTGCCATTAGCATACCCCATTGTTTAGGGAGTTGCCTAAGGTACGGTGCTGGCTTTTGCCAACTGCATTTTGAGGCAACTATCTCTTCCCACTCATTAGATAGGGAACCTAGGTGCCTAACTCAGTCCTTGTTGATCACAGTGATGTTCCTGTGATTTTTCAAGGTGCCTAAAGGTTAGGCACAGCAATGCCAAAGTACCTTTAGGGATCCAGGCCAAGATTAGTTGTGGAGGGTTTTTAGAATTAAAATTTTAAATATAAAGCTAGCTGTTAAATAAAAGTAGATATTAATGTCCAGGAGCTATACTGCAGAAACAGCTAATTGTGACATAATATAATTAATTTAAAATTTAGTTACAGCTCAGTCTTAACCATCTATGTTGAACAACAAATAGAGCACTCAGTGATGTGCCTAATGAATCTACTAGAGCAAGGAAAAAGACGATAAAGTCTGTGCAGTAATCTGAGGAAAGAGTTGAAGTTGTCAGAAAGGAAAGTAGGAAACTTAACAGTGCCACCATTCTCTAGGGAGACTAGAGTTTGAGGAAAGCACGTCTGTCAATTTCTTCTTTACTAGAGGATTCCATTTCAGAATCTGTGATTCGTCTAGTTAGAGGTGGCCTGGTGACTGGAGACCTGGGTCTGGCTCTGTCACTACTGTGACACTAGCCACTATTGGTCTATTTAGGTTGTAAGATATTAGGGACAGAGACTATCCCTTATTATATGTTTATATATTGCCAGAACAATGGGACCCTGATCTTAGTCGGGGCCTCTAGGTCCTGTTCTTATACAAACAATAGTTTCACCCTCAATCAATACTTTACTGTAGAAGTTTCTACATAAAGGATGTAACTGAAAACATCAGTCTTGTAATCCTGCATTACCCTGAACTTTGCCAGGAAGGGGCAAGAGATCCCTTTCTCAGTAAACTAAACTATGTTCAGTAGGTTCCTTTTTTGTTGAATGGCAAGACTTAGATTAGAAAAGGTTTTCAGTTTAATGAACACTGCAAATTTCAATAGCCTTTTAAAGTGCGTGTTAATAAAGCAGTAGTTCAAATACTGTACTCTCTTGCTCTTTGCAGAGCAGGGCTTTTGAAATCTACAAATATTCTCACTACTGTCCCTGTAGCTCATGCCAACAAGCACAAATGACAGATCATTAACAACAGGTCAGATAGTTTTTAGAATCATTTAATAAAGAGACTTTTGTCTGATCTGAATCCCCTGAGCTGGTATTGTTTCCATGACAACAGCCACAGGTATGCAATAGAACACTTCTGAATTAATCTACAGAGAAACTGAAACACTTGAAGTGTCGCTTTTGAAGCATCAGATTTCATCTTCTAAGCAAGCTTCAAAAGTCTGTAGCACATTTATAGTAAGGCGGAAGAGAGGAGGTTTGAAAAGCTATTTTTAAATTCCTTATTTTTGTAATAATCTAGCTGTGTGCCTGGTACCCCTGCCCTATGCTGGACAGAATCACTTATGGGCCTTATGATTTAGAGCCATGACAGCTAACAGATTCTTTTAGCCGAAGCATTCAGAGCAGAGGGATCTCGGTTCTGTCCCAGCATTCAACAATATGACAATCACTAAATCCAGTTTTACCATAAATTTGTTATAATGTTCTTTACCAATAATCTCCCAGAGGTCATTAAATTTGTAATGCAAGAGTTGGGTAGTTTAGTTACTATGGGGGAAAGCTTCAAAATAGTTGACATTTAATAAACTATTTTTATACAGTCAACACTAACTAAATGTAGTTGCTCTTTCATGTGGGTAACAATTGAAGATGAGGGAATAAATTAAATCATGTCCAAATTTAATCTGTTTACAGAATGTCCTGAATGGATTGTGAATTTCTCAGATTTTCTATTTCTCATTATGATCTTAAACAGTTCTCTCTAGATAGAGAAATCCCAGTTATCTAAATTTTGGGATCTCTGAAATTCAGAAACCCCCAAAAATCAAAATTTGTTTTTCAATTTTCAGAGATGCTCCACAACCCATTTTGATAAGAGGAGTAACCTGTATTTGGTAACTGAGCTGTGCTGTCTAACTCTTGTTGGTCATTGACTTCAATAGGAGCTGAAAGTGTTCCACACCTCATAACATCAGGTCACTGGAAAACTATCACTTGTATTTCATGAGTTGCTTTTCTTACAAAATTGACCAAGTATGTTTTTTGGTTGACTGTTCCTAGGATTAAAGTTTGGGATACATTTCATCACAGGCACAAGATTATTCCAGGTTATGAAAGTCTTTAACTCACTATAAACAGCAAACTGCATATATTAGAAGGAGGGGCAAAAGCAGTACTACTTGCAGGTTTGTGAAACTTACTATTCCGCAGTTAAACCTTCTACAATTCTATTCTCCATCCTGTTCCAAGAAGTATTATCAAGACTGAATGATAAATGTGAAGAGAGACTTTATTGTAACTTTTTAATTGTATTTGTTTTAGTGGTATTAAAGCCAAAAACTTCTTGTAAAGATAGTGAGATTACAAGAGGTCTGAGTAGTAAGAAGGGAGCAGGGCCATTGTAAGCCCTTGAACCCAGCATGTGGCTCTAGTAACCCATTTTACACCTCCCCCAAGGGGACACATGAAGCAGGTGGAACGGGGGTGGCTGTGCACATGGTGCCAATGGCCAATCCCCCCTTCTCAAGGTAACAAGACAGGAACTTCTCACTCTTGCGCCAGATGAGCGCCAGATGAGAGCCAGACTGGGTGCCCCCCCCACCGAACTAACCATAACCAGCAATCCATCCCCTACTCTGGAAAAAGCACAGTCTTCTGCTACCAGCTAATGTAACTAGTCTAGTAGCTAAAATAGTAACAGCCTGGTCTGATCCATAGGATCACAGGAGGATATTTTTCCCCTCTTTCTCAACCTCTGAGTCTGAAAATAGGGAGGTAGGAAATAAAAGTGATTTGAACCTGCTGTTCAAAGGCTCTGCCTCATTTGGGAGTAATGGTTCAGCCATCACTATTGTTATGAATAGGACAGCATACCCTAGGCATTTGCAGCACAGTGTGCAAACGTTTACTGTGGGCTCACAGGCAAACTTGCATCTCTGATTAGGACCTTATGGAATTGCCCTTCCTAGGGAGGAAGAGGTGCAGTTTAAGACTAAGCACAAAATTTGACTTTTTTTTTTAAATTAAAAGTAATTGTCAAAACCAAAATGTTTGGGGAAGACATCCGTTTCAGCCAAGCCAGGTCAAGGGTTGCAAAGCTCAGAAACATGACCATTTCGATTTAAAAAGCTGATGTTTTGACAACTAAGTTTTGTGAAAAAATTCTCAAGGTTTTGGTTTTGTTATGCAGAAGTTTTTGCAAATCAGAATTGTGTTTCTGTCTAGTTCTAGTGGAATTCTATATTCAGGTAAGAGTCTTAATGAACTCAGCAGTCTAGCAAGAGTCACGATGCAAATATCAAAACTGCTTGTTTTGAAGCCATCAATATCTGTCCAGCCAAAAACAGTCCATTTGTTTTAATTAGGACAAATTATGTACAGTGGTCTGACATCTTTATTTCTTTTAGGTGAAGTAAGTCTGTGGGACTTGGACAACTGTTCAGTTATGTCTGCCTTTACACCTGACAGCAATATCTCTTGCCTAACAGTAGCGCTGGACAGGAAGACAATTCTTATAGGTGACAGCCCTGCTCTTATCTTGGGAAAAAAAAAAGTGCCAAAGTCACTGTGAATTCTACTGATAGAGACTTATTTGGAGAAGAATCTACTAGCAGTGAGGAAGAATCTGAAGAAAACTAGATAATATCAAACAATTAAGGAATCTAGAGATATTGATACTTAAACATTTAGTACGGGGTGCCCAACCTGAGTCTGAGAAGGAGCCAGAATTTACCAATGTACATTGCTAAAGAGCCACAATAACAACATCAGCAGCCCCGCCCCACCCCCATGAGCTCTCCCACCCATCAGCAGCCCCAACAATCAGCACCTCCCCCTCCCTCCCAATCAGCTGTTTCATGGCATGCAGGAGGCTTGGAGGGGGAGGAGCAAGGGCATAGCAGGCTCAGGGGAGGGGGGTGGTAAGGGGTGGAGTGGGGGCAGAGCCTGTGGCAGAGCCAGGGATTGAGCAGTGAGCACCCTCCCGCCACACACACTGGAAAGTTGGTGCCTGTAGCTCCAGCCCCAGATTTGGTGCCTATACAAGGAGCTGCATATTAACTTCTGAAGAGCCACATGTGGCTCCGGAGCCACAGGTTGGCCACCCCTGATTTAGTATCTCTCAATTATCTACACCCATAGAATGGGTGAAATCCTGGCTCCACTGAAGTCAGTAGAGCCAGGATTTCAACCAATTTGTCTTTGCCTTTGAGACTAATAATGCAACACTTAACCACATTCATCTAATGACCACAACCTGTTGCTGCCCCAGTTATGTACAATGCACATCATTTAAAAACCAATCAATTGAAGTAGGTAGTTACACCAGGGATGCATCTGGCTTTCACACTTCAGCAAATGTTTCATGTATTCTTGCATAACAATAGTAGTCACACATCCCTCTCCATTAATCCTTAGACATGTGACAAGATCTCAAATAAAGAGAATTACTCCTGTGAGTAAGTGTGACAGAGAGGCCCATAGATGGTTTACTACTGTGTCAGCGCTCGTCAGGTCTGACATACTCACTGCCCCTCACAAACTGCTGTCACGTTTATCCAGAAAGTAGCACATTAATTATGACTGGAAAAAGGCAAATATAGTGCTTATCTTTAAAAAAGGGAAGGAGGATGATCTGGGGAACTACAGGCCAGTCAGCCTTACCTCAGTCCCTGGAAAAGTCATGGAGCAGGTCCTCAAGGAATCAATTCTGAAGCACTTAGAGGAAAGTGATCAGGAACAGTCAGCATGGATTCACCAAGGGCAAGCCATGCCTGACTAACCTAATTGACTTCTATGAGGAGATAACTGGCTCTGTAGATGAGGGGGAAGCAGTGAACGTGTTATTCCTTGACTTTAGCAAAGCTTTTGATACGGTGTCCCATAGTATTCTTGCCAGCAAGTTAAAGTAGTATGGGCTGGATGAATGGACTAGAAGGTGGATAGAAAGCTGGCTAGATCATTGGGCTCAACGGGTAGTGACCAATGGCTCCATGTCTAGTTGGCAGCCAGTATCAAACTGAGTGCCCCAACGGTTGGTCCTGGGGCCAGTTTTGTTCAGTATCTTCATTAATGATCTGGAGGATGGCGTGGACTGCACTCTCAGCAAGTTTGCAGATGACACTAAACTGGGAGTGGAAGATATGCTGGAGGGTAGGGATAGGATACAGAGGGACCTAGACAAATTAGAGGATTGGGCCATAATAAATCTGATGTGGTTCAACAAGGACAAGTGCAGAGTCCTGCACTTAAGACGGAAGAATCCTACGCACTGCTACAGACTAGAGACTGAGTGGCTAGGCAGCAGTTCTGCAGAAAAGGACCTAGGGGTTACAGTGGATGAGAAGCTGGATATGAGTTGACAGTGTGCCCTTGTTGCCAAGAAGGCTAATGGCATTTAGGGTTGTATAAGTAGGAGCATTGCCAACAGATCGAGGGATGTGATCATTCCCCTCTATTCGGCATAGGTGAGGCCTCATCTGGAGTACTGCGTCCAGTTTTGGGCCCCACACTACAAGAAGGATGTGGAAAAACTGGAAAGAGTCCAGCGAAGGGCAACAAAAATGATTAGTGGGCTGGAGCACATGACTTATGAGGAGAGGCTGAGGGAACTGGGATTATTTAGTCTGCAGAAGAAAAGGAGGGATTTGATAGCTGCTTTCAACTACCTGAAAGGGGGTTCCAAAGAGGATGGATCTAGACTGTTCTCAGTGGTACCAGATGACAGAACAAGCAGTAATAGTCTCAAGTTACAGTGGGGGAGGTTTAGGTTGGATATTAGGAAAAGCTTTTTCACTAGGAGGGTGGTGAAGCACCTAGGGAGGTGGTGGAATCTGCTTCCTTAGAGGTTTTTAAAGTCAGGCTTAAAGCCCTGGCTGGGATAATTTAGTTGGGGATTGGTCCTGCTTTGAGCAGGGGGTTGGACTAGATGACCTCCTAAAGTCCCTTCCAATCCTGATATTCTATATCGTTAGAAACTAATAGCTCACTAACATCCTTGCATGATGAACATATGGTTAACCGACAGTAAACAGATGTGTTGGAAATGTGACTAAAATATGTTTAAACCAGGCATGTCACAGGAAGTTGATAAACAGGTTTTTACAGACAAAGGAAGGGAACAACTACCTTAAGCCAGGTGTGACCTAAAGACAGTGGACTAGGCAGTTGTATCCAAGATTACAGGAAGATCATTTGTATTGTAAAAAAAACCAAACCAGCATGGCATCAACATCCAGGAGGGAAAAGGAACTTTATCTGGGGATACATTTCAGAACATCACATTTCAAAGGTTGATTGGACTACAAAGAGAGGGTGAGTGAACCCCTAAATTATCCTCACCTGAGGAGTCAGAGAAACCAAGCACTTGGAGCATCATGTGTTGGTTATGCAGAAGTTTCTCCCTTGAAGAACTGACGAGTAAAACTTCTTTGAACAAAAGACTAGTTGAGTTTTAGTCTTCAGTATACTTTTATTTTTGTATCATGTCTATCCTTATTCCTTTATATGTGGTATCACTTAAGCCTGTCTTTTTGTTAATAAGCCTGTTTAATTTTACCATAATCCAACTCTGTGCTTTGATTGAAGCAGAGGGTTTGTCAACCCCAGCTACACTGCTGTGTACTCTCTGTAAAGGAGCAGAAAACTTGATATGGTTTTGGTGCTATAGGAAGAGGGGCTGAATACTGCAGAGAAAGGGCTAGGATTGTTGAGGTCCCCCTGCAAAGAGAAACTTGGGAGGAAGGCCAACCTGTGACATGCATGCTTGTATACTGGCTGTTGGTGTCAGAGCTATGAACCACAGCAGTAGAACATTTACGGCACCCAGAGATGACACATAAGCGTGACTGAATCCCTTGCAGAACACTAAAGCATTGCAAAGGCCACAAAATTAAGACCAAATGGAACAAGGTCATCCAAACGTAAGTTTAAAATAGCTTCAATCAAGAAACGTATAAGGACTTAGAGACAGTGTAATTGTAAAGTGCTAGTACTGGAAACAATTGTTCTCTTTCATATTCTTGTTTCCAAAAGTGGCATCATTTGCCACTCAATTCCCAGCATTAACACTTCAAATATGAGTACTTAGTGACTGGTTTGTCAGATACCTAAACTGTTTTATAAGCATTGCATTGTAAAGCTTGTAAAGTGACTTGGATAATTGCTGCAATTTGAGTAGGTGAAACATTAGAGACCCATGTCACAACTATCTATGAATTACACCTGTTAATATCTCACCTTCTTCAGTTGCATATTATCCGATTGCAAACATTGTTTCCTCTTTCCTGTATTAGAGCTGCAGACAGTGTAAGGGATGGAAGGTAGAAACAGAGCTATTGATTAGATCTTTGTTTTAAAAGTAGGGGCTTTTCAAAGCTTGCAGTTTTCTGTCTTTAACTTGTTCTCTGCTACCCTCCAAGTGATACAAAGAGTAATATACAAAAAGAGTTCAGGTGAAGTCATTGTGTGCCAAGGTGTAGGATCTAAATTCCTCAGCTTCCCTGTTTTGATAACCTCTGCTGTTCGTTCCCTGGTCCTTGGACCCAGCCTGGCCTACTTTCCCTCACTTTTCCTAAGCTTACTCAGTGGTAGGGAGGAAAGAGTACAAGCCACACACAAAATCCCCAGACTTCAGCTTATTTAAAGAGGTTCTGAAATTTGAGGGCATGTGACAGGAGAGAGAGGAGAACCTGTGTGCATTGGGAGGAAGAGAGTTGTTGGCAGTTGGCTTTAATGCAAATTACTTAGCTTGTGAATGAAGTAAGACAAGCATGAAGGCTTGACATGCTAGGAAGCAGATATCCTTTTAAAGGAGATGATAATCAAGGCTCACAGGGGCTTTAAACTAACTAACTAACTGGAGATATCCTATTTCCTAGAACCCGAAGGGACCTTGAAAGGTCATCGAGTCCAGCCCCCTGCCTTCACTAGCAGGGCCAAGTACTGATTTTGCCCCAGATCACTAAGTGGCCCCCCTCAAGGATTGAACTCACAACCCTGGGTTTAGCAAGCCAATGCTCAAACCACTGAGCTATCCCTCCCACTTTGTTAAGGGAAATAACCACACAAGGGCAAGGAAACTGTACATTCCCCAACATGTGGTGTTTTCTGCAAAGTTGCACTTACTAACTTCTATCAATCACTGCAGGTATGGAGTGGTGCTCTCCAACCCTGTGGTTTCCTAAAATCCTTGTTAGCACTGACCACCCCCCACCCGCACTTGGTAAGGCAACACCCATCTTTTCACATGCTGTATATTTATATCTGCTTACTGTATTTTCCACTCCATGCATCTGATGAAGTGGGTTATATCCCACAAAAGCTTATGCCCAAATAAATGTGTAAGTCTGCCACAAGGACTCCTCCTTGTTTTTACTGATATAGACTAACAACTACTGCTCTGAAACTTCAAATCCATAAGGAATCCTTGGATATTCATTGAGAACTAGGCTATTATCAAAACCCCTTACTCCACATCCTCTCTATGCCATAACTTTATGACACTTAGTACTACTTCTAACTGGTTCACTACCCACACATGCAGTGTAATCCCCTGTAGCATGATGGAAATAGTGTTCACAGCACAAGAAGGAACTAATTTAAGATAATTCTGGTACAAACAATTTGTACAAGCAAATAACGCTTATGCACATATCAATTTGTGCTTGTATATTGATAGTGTCAAACACAAAAATGGCAGCCATGTTGCAAAAATTGGGACATTAATGCAAAATCTAGTAAGCACAGGAAGCACAAGGGAATAAAACCTTACCAGAAGAAAACTAGTAATTCTACATCACTAGGAAGAATTTGCCTAACCCAATGGAAAACAAAGATCCATCCCTGCCTTAGAAAGAGTTAAATATTGCATACTGTCAGGGTTCCATCAAGCTCAGAACAAAACATGGGAATTACCGCAGACAGCTATGAGACATGAACAGTGCAGGCAACTGAATGAGATGCTTAGCAAATCTGATGTTCAATGCCACTTGGAGAGAGAATGGCACTGAAATATCAAAAGAATGTTTTTGTAGATTCTAAATACATCTGAATATTTGTTCTGTTAGAAGGTAGAGTTTGATCGGTTTGGATTATCTGTTTTAATTGTCAGGCTGCCTGCAGTTTAGGATAGATACACTTCTGCTGTATAAAAGCAAAGCAAGTTTTAAAATTTATTAAGGTCTCCTCAGGGACTTCTTAGGCTAGGTCTACACTGGGGGAGGGGAAGGGGGGGTCAACCTAAGATACGCAACTTCAGCTACGCTAATAGCATAGCTGAAGTCGGCATATCTTACGTCGATTTACCTGGCCGTGAGGACGGCAGCGAGTCGACCGCTGCCGCTCCCCCGCCGACTCCACTTCCGCCTCTCACCGCAGTGAAGTTCCAGAGTCAACAGCAGAGTGATCGGGCATCGATTTTATTGTGTCTATACTACACACAATAAATCAATCCCCGATAGATCGATCACTACCCACCGATCCAGCAGGTAGTGTAGACATACCCTAAGACTCATCTCTCAGGAAGCAGCTGCCACCAAGCACCTTTAGATGATTAAAAAAAAAAAGTGATTGTTAGAACTGCCTATCAACCAGTCTCACTTATCTGACACCTACTCCTTTATTACGGATGAGAAAACAGTTCCTAGTACAAGTTACTGTTAACAAGCTTTCAATCATTTTGTAGTTTTAATAGCCACAATTTAACTGTGATGCAGAACCCCTTTTTGCCTCCCCCTCCCAACCGCACTGTGGCTCATAATAAAAGAGGAAACTGGAGAGTCTGGGTCAAAGGAGGGGAGTATAGTGGGTTTCTATGTGCATGATGGAGAATTTAAGTCACTTTGCCATGGTCCAGGTATTGTATTCTGAAAATAAAATGCAATTATTTATTTTGTGCGTCTTTGTTAAAGAAAATGTCAGTGTCAAGAGTCTGCACTGGGTGCTGTTTTTCTTTGGCAATAGAATTAAAAATAATTAAAAGTATAAAGCATTAGAAAGAACCATAGGTCTTAAATGAAAATGCTGCTCTTGATGGAGTGCCTGTCTAAGATGCTCCACATTAGGGAAGCAATTCCCTGCTCTGCTGAAAGAGTTAGGGACAGAGTGCCAGTATTCTAGTGCAATAATCTGGATGGGGCCGCACTGCAGTCCAAGACCCTGCTCACAAGGAGGATTTTTCCTGGCCCACCACCACATTTTGCCCTTGGTCCCCTGCTTATTTTATGTAACTGGCCTTAAATTTTTTCCTCCATCTTACATTTACAGGATCACATTTCATGAAAAGAACTAGTTTAAATATTACTAACTGAGAGGGCATTCAAGTTCAAACAAGATTCATACTGATACTTCTCAAAAGTGTACAGCATATGCATTGTGAAGAGCAACTGATGTATGAGTTATCCATACATGATGTTCCCACTTGGTAACAAGAATAGCTTAAGTACAGCTTTAATCATTTTACCTCATTACTCTTAGTTCATTTATTGAGAAGAGCTGTTTTCCAAGCCCAAATGAATTAAGATGCTGCAGGGTACTGTGTTCCCCAACTCAGTGACAACAGTGGAGTTGAAGACGCTAAGCACCTTGCAGCATTCAGGCCAAGGTTTCTCTTGAAAGTTTCCAGTGATAACTTAACCAGAGAATAAGATAGAAAGGTTAATTTTAGAATCACAGTGTGGGATTATGGCACACTGCCACACATGAGAAATCCCTGTATTTCTTTTGACTGGAGAGATCTAAGTACAGATAGACCCAAAATATCTTTTTTCCTGTAGCAGCTAGCTGAAAGGACTTCCATATTCAGTGTCCTTAAGTTTACTGACCTATTTCATATCCACTAGATGTCATTAGCATGGAAGATATGAAGTAAAACCCCCCCAATTCTGCAGTAGTCATGGTGACTGATACCCATTTGATTACTTTCAAGGGGTTATCCTTTGGTTTTTCCAGAGAAACACTAGGAAATAGGGAGGGTATTAGACAACCAACACTTCAAGCTACCACATGACCCATTTGGTGTCCCTGCCACTAAGGAAGAACAAGGCTTCCTATACTGGCTATTCTGCAGGTGAGGTAAGATACAAGACTGCACAGGTTTGGGGCTCACTTTCCCAGATCTTTGGGCACAAGAATTTCTGTTAGTTGAGTAGTGTGTTAAATATACTTTGATTTCACAAACCATACTCCCTTTGAAGCATCAGTAGCCAAAGCACTTAAAAAAAAAAAAAAAAGCACAATTGCTTAAACTGGGAGCTAGCAATAGTATTTGAAAGCTTCCTGAATACATACTGACCCACAGATTGAGACAAGCCTGTGGAAAAGTACCTGGACCATCACCTCCATTTAATTTACAATGATTTAGCTTGTGAGAAGTGGCAATCTGCAGCCATCATACCCACAACCCCAATGAACCGTAAGAAAGGGGCATCTTCTCACCAATAAAATCAGAAACGTAACAGGTACTTACCAGCTAGGAAAAACAAAAGTGGCCATCTTACAACTGGCAGCATAACGCTGCCTAATTTAGAAGGCAATTTTGCATTGGAGAAGAGCATTAGGGACCAAAAAGTCAACAAAGAAGTAGGCTACCGGAGAAGTGGCTTCATGGATATTGTGAATACCAAACCCATGTCATGCACCCAGTAACTTGTGGGCCCCTCTCTTTGGAAGGCTCCTCAGACTGCCACATTCCTGGACAAATACAAGACCCACCATGAGTTTCTCTTCTCCATGGGCTGCACTCCTTCCCACCTGAAAGAGACCAGCTCTTTGCACCTCCCTGCTTCCCAGCCTCCTTTAGGAGTAAAGCCAGTTAGTCTGCTTTTAAACCATAATGTCTTTCTACACCAGATGCTAAGTGGTGTTTAAAAACCTTGCTGGCTGAGGTGTTTTAAAGCATCAATCTCCGAAGCTGTCTAGAAAAGCCCTTGGAGGTTTCCTACAGATATAACTGCATGCGTTACATGAAGTTGCTGGTCATATTTTCAAGCTTTTCATATTTCTGGGGGCTGGAAACCTTTCATTAAAAAAGAAAAGCTTCCAATCTCACACTCGCATGACTGGGAGCTGCAGCCATAAGCACACACGTATGCCTTAATCCAGGTCTGTCCATGAATATATCTTAATTCCACTAAGGTGGAGGCCAAGTTTGAGGAGCCCAGAAAAGCATGTGCAATCATATTTTGGACATCTACACAGATGTTACTCACAGATTAAGGAGGAGTTGAGTATATCAATATTCCTCTGCCAGCACCAATTCAAGACTTGTAGAGGTAGCAGCAAGACATAGCACAGTAGCAATTATGGAGTGTAGCAATATCAGAGAAGTGATATTCCTGGGGGAATTCTGTGCCAAAAAATAAAGAGTTCTGTGCACAATATTTTAAAATTATGCATATTTTGTCAAAACATCACAATTTTGACAGTGGAAGCCCAGGGGGAGGGGGGCACTGAGGAAATCACAAATTCTGCAGGAAAAAATTTAAACCATATGCTGAATATTAATCCTGTACAAATTCTGCACTGCATAGTTATGCAGAATTCCAGCTGTGCAAGAAAAAGAGTCTTACCACAGACAAGCCCTCCTGTACACAACTTAAAGTCAAGACCAAAGGAAACCCCATTAGGATGCTTCCTAGAATTCTTCCACTAAAGACATGCATAAGAAATATACACAAGACAGTCAAGTTCAAGACTACCATAATTGCTACCCTATCCAGAAACTGACTCCCAAATGTAAAGTCACCAAGGGAACAGTTTAATATTGACATAAAAAGCATAAATTAGTGGCATTTTCTTCCTGGAAATAATACATTCATCATATGAAAGCCACTGAAGAAAAAGGTTGCTTTCTAGCTTGGAAGACTATTTTACAATTAACAGTTGAATTCTTGAACCCCCATTCCAGATATTATGTGACGTTAACACAGAATCTGAAAACTAGAGGCATGAGATGTAGAACAGATTCAGTTCACAATAAATGGAGATTCTAATAACTGTCTGAGGTTGTGAAACAGTGCTAGAGAAGTTAAACACCATTACTAATACTCTTGTAATACAACCAGTCTTTCAGTGCTTCCCCACCACCATTAATTTCAGGATTTTTTTTTAAATGCTAACACAACAGGGAGTTTAAATGAAACAACCCCCCCCCCCAAAAAAAAACCCCCACAACACTACTTGTAATTCCATCTGTGCAGTTCTGAGGCCACCCTGTTTCAATTATTTGGTTATTCAGTGCAGAAAGTTAAAGATCACAGAAAGTATAACAGATTTTAATACTCCATTAATACTATCGATTAAAAAATATTGCATAGTCTTATGCATTTTTCCTAAAACATTGTTCTCTGTAAATTAAACAATTTTTATATAAAAGACACACAACCCTTTTAAAACATTTATAGCATTCACTACCTCGATCTTCTATCCTTTTTTGATTTGTCAGTACATTTGTCCATAGTTTTCTCATTATCTCCTCTGCACTTGGGACAATACCATTTCCCCTTTGGTTTATAGGTGAGTCCAACACATGAAAAATGAAACCACTCAATGGGACACTGTTCATTGTCACATCCTATCATTTCTCCATAGGACACTTGGTTACATAAGCAGTAAGTTGGTTCATTGGGATCTATTGCAAATTCAACAGGTGAAACTTCTCTTTCTTGTTTGGCCTTGGAGCGTTTCTTTTTCTTGGCCGATTTGGATCTCTTTTCTTTAGGTGGCTGGTCATCGCAGTCTTCAATCCCATTTGTGATATGGCACAGATCACGACTTTCGCTGGTCCGCTGGCGACGGGGTCTACGAGAAGATCTTTCTGGTTGGCAAGATTCTACTTTTGCTTTTTCTAGAGGCTTTTCATTATCTGACTCTTGGAAACACCAAGAGTGGGTCTCCATTTGCCGGGCCCTATTCTCTACCAGTTCAAGCATCTGAGTAACTATCTGAATTTTCTCATCTCCCAGTTCTTGGCTGTTGATTAGTGCTCGCTGAAGATGCTGTTGCAACCGTTTCTTCTGAATGGCATCACTTTCTGTCTTATATTTCTCATAGACATCATCGATTTCTTTTAATGCTTCTATAAAAGATAAATCAGCACAACAGTTTTTAGTCAGGGGGGAGGGAGGAAGAATTATGCATCACAAAGTGGAACATCAAGAAAATGTAGATGCATTTCTTCCAAGAGGTAGTTCAGTCTAACATGCATACCATATACTTCAGTTAGCAGAAAATGTATTCCATGAACATAGGCTATAGGTCAAGTTAAGTATTTAGTGCTACTCTAAAGACAGGCCCTCAGAGAGGGAACTCTGATTTAATTATCAACAGAACAGTCTGCTGCAATAGAGTTTTTGCAAATTGTAAGGAACAAAAAAAAAAATCTATTCAAAACACTGGAAAGACTAGTACACAACTGGCAAGAATCCTTGGTACATGCTAGATTGCAATAGTTAAGAGTCCAACTGACAAGCAAGGAATCTAGAGTTAGCAATTCCCTAGCCCATCCAGTGGTAGACAATAGAAGGGGGAAATTTCTATATTAAAGCAGGACTTACTGCTCTGCCAAAGACTAGTTAAATAGCCTCTGTGCCTCAGTTTATCCTTACATACAATTAACCTAACCTCAAAGGGCACTGAAGCAGTGTTTGTAATGCACAGCAATCCACCACAGAATTACTGTCATGCATAGCTCACTTTTGGCACTGAACAGTAATAGGGTAGATTAAAACATGCAATATTAAGAGTGTTTCCTTAATATATAGGGTGGTTTTTTTAGGCTATTCCATAATAGAAAAGTGTCCATCTACAATGTCTAGGGATAATGGGCCAGATTAAGAACAGTCAGCTTTACCAATGAGTTTCACTTTTTTCTGCCATATTTTGTTCAAGATAGACTTTGAAAATTTAGCCTTAAATTAGGCATAGTCAGTTATCTATAGGTTCGAAAAGTGACTGAACAAAGCTACTTTGATGTAGGCCTACTATAAGTCAATTTAAGTATGTCCACACAAGCTTTTCCACTGGTTTAATGGAACCAATTTAAAACAGATTTTGGTTAAACTTGTGTTTAGACAAAGCCTTAGATTGTGAACTTTTCAGGGCAGAGGCCACATCTTCCATGTTTGGTGCATCACAAAACATTTTCAACAATACAAAGACAATTTTACTAGTGTTCACTAAACTTCTAGAGGCATTTGCAGGACTGATGATTGGTTTATTTCCCCCTTTTTTTGGTTTGGCAAGTCATGCACTATCATGCCTCCCTCTTCCAAAACAGCAACAAAGAATCTTCAGTGCAAGTTAAGAGTGCACTGAACTTCTAAAAGAACAAAATAAGAGAATTGAAGTATTCTTCCCAAAACTAATGCCAACCTAGAACCTTTATTACACTTAATGATAAAGGCTTTGCTAAACATTAAATAGCCAACTGCTAATATGATATCTTTAAAGTCTTATGTACAGTATGTCACTGTGGTAATATTAGATACAGAGTTGTGACTTACTGAAGTGTCAGTGGAAAAAAGTACAGGTACAACTGTCCTGTAAATATTTTGTTTGTCTGTAGTGTTTTCAGTGTATACATACCCTAGGTTGCAAATGATGCAGGTAAATAGCTTATATAACAACTGTCCCCATTATAATAAACAGACTACACATGTTCTGAAACTTCATGAAATAGCCTACTTATAACATCTAAACTTAAACTGACAACATCCCTTTGAAGTCTATACATGAGACATGTCCTCTACACCATTCCACCCAGCGGACTTGAAATCCTAGAGCAGTGTTATCCAAAAAAAAAAAAAAAAGTCAGTGGAGTCCAATCTCCTCAACTCAAAGGCTGAACATATTACTTCATAAAGATCAAAGGGCTGCTGTCAATGCTCTGGAGATTTTCTGTCCTGTGCTGCTCCCTTTGCCATTCAAGTGAAACAGGAAGGAGGTACCACTTGCAAGTCCCCAGTGGGGATTTCCTTTATGGGGGAATCCTATGGAGTTGGTGTTTCCACTGAAGTGCTACAGTGCCACAGGTGTAGGCACTACCTACACAGATGGGAGGGGTTCTTCCATCGACCTAGGTACTGCCTCTTTGGAAGGCGGATTATCTGGGTGATGGAAGAATTCTTGTGTCAAGTCTATATCAGGTGGGGAAGTGCGTGTGGGGTGGAGTGGTTGTGTACGTTAGTATACACACTTTCTAGGGGTGTGTGAATTTTTCACCCCACAAGAAACATCGCTATAACTGATGTAAGTTCCTAGTGTAGACCAGCTCCCAGACATTGGAACATAGTGCATGACAACGTCAAGTGAAAATAACTAGCCTTCTGTTTCTCTATTTTTTATTCTTTGGATCACTTTGTAAGATTTCTCCCCAAGAAGGGTGCCACAGTTTAAGAACTATGGGACTAGCATTTGTCACATAAGCAACTAAAATACAAGAAGCAAGCTGTAAGAGCACCAGTTATTTAATGTTCCAGTTTTAACAATTTAAGCCATTAGGTAACATTGTTTAAGACTTTTTTATAAGTTTGATTTGACAGTGTTCCTTTAATGCAACTTTTAACTGAAACGGGATGTGAGATGGAGTTGAATATATGCAACTACTTTGGGCAAGCTTCCACATTGTGTTCTGACCCAGAGTTTAGATTTTTTAAACAATAAGCCATATCTACACAAAAACTGTATGGCTTTAACAATCCAGTATAGTTAAAGCAGTACAACTCTCCTAGTCTGGACACAATTATACCAAGAACAAATATGCTTATATAGCTTATTCCCATATGGGAAGGAAAATAAGATATTCCAGTATAAGGCACAGTATACCTGCATAACTGCATCTATTTTGGTAAGATGAAAAATCTCACTTATAACCAACATAGTAACATCATTACAAAAATCATGCAGACCAGGCCTAAAACAGGACCTTGTCCTGATATTAAAATATAAAGGGATAAGGGATTAGAGGAAGGGACCACCACAAAATTAGGATGTCCATTTTATTCCTCGGGTGCATATCTTAATTACTCCACCCATGTTTTCTACAGATAGTTTCTTCAAGGTTAACCAAATTTAACAGGATTTCAATTATTCAAATCTCACTTATCTGAGCTCCCCATTTATTCAAAACAGTGTGATTTCTCCAAACTTTCTAAACTTAAATTAGCCTGGATAAAATTGTGCTTTTTCCGCCCACAAGAGGCTGCTGTAGCACTTGGTGGTTCATCCCTCTCAAAACTAACAAAATATTATTTTTGTGGGGAGGGAAGACACTAAACCAGGCCTGGGAAAAAATAGCTAACCTAATTTCCTGGAGGACTGGGACAGGGGTGCAGTACATTGTCCACTCTTGCTAAAGTCAGTTCTTCAGTTAAAGGGAAACCAAATCTGAAAGCCAGTTTACTTGGTGGTACTGTTCTACCTGTCTTCGATAGACCACTTGTCTAGGCTTTCTTGGGTTAGATACTTTGATGGTATTTGATTACCTGATGCTGTACTTCAGTTTACACTACAGGTTAAGTTATTTTTCATAATGTAGCATTTCTGTAAGAGGCCAGAGTTTTTTCTTAAGAAAGCCTTTTCAACCTGTATATTGCTGGTTTGGGAACATAAGCCAGATAAGAGTATCTTTTAAATTTATTCTTGCAATGCAATTTACAAAAAGGGTACATCCTCTTTATTTCTTAGAGTCTGAGACAAGGGACAACACACACCAGGTTCCTTCCCTCTTTTCCCAAGCTCCTAGACTCCAACCCCACCACCACTGGTCACTGATGCTGCTTCTTTATAGCAATAACAAGGGCAGAAAAACATTTAGAGAAAAAAATTAAAGATACTGAAATGTTATGGTTAAAAGTCAAAAAGCATCAAAATCAGGGTTTTCAGAACTATGGCGCTTGGCAACTGCAACTCGGCCATCATGTATAGCAAGAATAAATGCTTGCCTCATGTCATAAGTTTAAGACCCCTCCCCCCCATAGAGATCATTTTAGACTGAAGGTTTGATCATGCAAGACAGATACTGTTTGACTAGAGGTCAGACACCTGCCCCCCCATGAAGCAGCACCAACAACTTTTAAATGGTCTAAATTATACTAGCCATGCTATCAAAATGCCTTCAAATTGGTCTGTGAGAAAATCCTCTGAAGTTCAATGTTATCAAAAAGCAATAAAAATTATATATAAAAAGCTGTAACTAGCTATGGGACCAACAGGGAAAAACAATTTCATTTTAATGTATGCAACAAGAATACGTATCAATTCTTAGAGATTGAATCTACCTAACATTCAGAAAGTGGTTGCTCAGAAACATCCACATAAGCTTGTGTGGTTAAGAGAAACTGCTAGACTGTTTGACCTTGACAACAGGATTCAGTGTACCTCAGCAAATAAGATATTAATTAGAATGATAATTCAAACTCAGGAAGGAAGCATGAGACCAAGCTTTTGTAAACTTTCTGGAATCCAGAAATTTAACAAAAGCTTGGTCACATGCATCTTTCCTGATTAATTAGAATGATAATTCAAATAACATCTTTTCAATTGCCATACAGGCCACCTTAAGGGAATTGACAACTTAAACATCTCCTTTCACCCAAACTGAAAAGGATTAATAAATATTTTGTTACAAAGCTGGGTAACATGTATCCAGTTGTGCTCTCTCTAGTCTTTTAGTTGATGCATCATAAAGATTGGCACTCCCCCCGTTAGCAATACGTTTTTGATGTAATCTGGTATCTCTTCATTCTTTCACCTGATAATGCCATTGAGTTAGAGATCCCAGCAACAATTAGAATGAAGGGCTTTAGGATAGCCCAGACAAGAATCTGAGTAGTTTGTCTGGAATGGAATGTTTTAAATCCATGTTTAATTTACACTTCAGTTGCAGATAACCTTTTAAAACTACAGCTCAGATTGTTTTGCTGTACTACAAATTGCTTCTAGTGTTTAACAAAGGAGTTGAGTAAGACAATGTTACTAGTTTGATTATTCCTCATTCCCCATTCTTTAAACAAACCTAAATATTTAGAGTGATCAGGGTCAAGCATGTGACTTCATATCTCAGAGCAGTGAATGTTAATTGTGTTTATGTTCAAGGTAGTTTAATAAACAGACTTTTGATCCTTTACTATGTCAATGAGTATTACTATATGATAAACCAATACCTCAACATTCACACAGAGCAACTAAATTACAGCTGCTGTAGGAACTATGAATGACTTGCACCTTTAGGAGTCCCAACAATGCATTATTCATTTAAGAAACGTTTGCCTGTAAGGTGGGTTCCTAGATACGACGATAATACAAATAAATTCTTGATAAAACAGAAGTTCTGGGGCAGTCCACATCCAAAGAGGTTGATTTGAATGTAACTATTCAATTGTGCATTCAAGTCATGCTGCACTGTACAGCCTAGTAGGTAGAACTGGAAGTCTTCCAGTTACTTACTGAGACCCATGTAAATTCCTTAACCAGTACCACTTCCCCATACCGCCCCCTTCCCTCTTTGTAAAACTGGGACAACACTTAAGCATCTCATTAAAACACTTAGAAGTTATGTCACCTTTCATCCAAGACTTTCATATATCTCCATCCTACAGCACAGTGCCCTACAGATCATGCTAAATGTGAGGTTCCAAGTGTGGTGAGGTTAAGGGACAAGCAACTCCTCAAGGAGCAATTTCACAGCCTAGTGTGCTACAGGGTACAAAAGCCCAGACAGCACACACATTGGGAACTGAATGCGCAATCTAATAAAATCATAGCAGGATGGGATTCTAGAAAGAACAGCTTGTCAGAATGAAGAGCTAGAGAAAAGCTATGAAAGGTTAAAATAAACCAGTAAGACTTTACATTCATCTTAGCCAGTTTAGAAGGTATTGCCAAACATGTATGAGTTAACCATGAACTACATATGCAATAGTTTCCTCAATACCGTGCCCTCCTCCTCCCCAGATTATTTTCTAGAAATTTAAATACTGTAATTAGTCGAACCTGCTTGCAGCATTACTTCTAAACTCAAGTCCTTGATCCTCAGAGGGGATGTCTTAAGTCCACCGAGCCTTTGCAGTTGCAGATAAAGACCTACACTCTCGTGCACCCAATCGGTATGTTAAACAACCAAACTTTCTAGGAGGCGGGTTCTCTGCCCTAGGCCAGAAGTAAGTGCTATTTTGTCCCTCCAGAGCACTGTCCCGCAAACCCCTCAGCATATACTCTTCCCACCGGGACACTGACATAACACCGCGCAGCTCAGAGACTTGCCCACGCACGAGTCGCCGGCCAGCACATGTCACCCTGCCCAGGCTGGGGCAGGGCAGAGACCCCGTTCAGAGACTCACCACCAGAGAGCGGCGGCCTGTCAGCGCCAGCTCCGCCGCACACCGAAGGGCTCCGCCACCCCCAGCTACGGGGGCTCCCGCAGCTACCGGGCGGGGGAGGGGAAAAGAGCTAGAGGAGCCGCCACCCCCCCCCCAACTCCCCGGGGTGCTTTAGCCTCGCGCTGCTCGCTCCCTCCCCAGCCCCACCGGGGAGAGGGGCCGCTTCCCCCGCCCCCGGCGCCTCTCCAAGCCTCCCTCCCCGCGGGGCTGGCCGTGACCCCTCCCCCAAGCGCGGGGGGTGACAGGGCTGAGGCAGCGGGCGAGGTCGGCTCCGCAGAGCCCGGCCCCGCACTGGGGCCAATAACCAGCCCCAGACCCGCAGCCACCGAGCCGGCCCCACATTCCCCCCCCCCCGACCCCGCCTCGGAGACCGGACTCCACCCCCCTTGGGCCGCGTCTCCTCCTCCCAGCCGGGACTCGGCCCGGCCCCGGCCCCGGCCCGCGCTCACCTTGGCACTGCGTGTCCAGCTCCCGCAGCAGGGACACGTTGCGCTGGATGTCCAGCGGCAGCGACTCCACGCACTCCAGATAGTCCTGCACGTAGAGCGAGAGCAGCCGGGCCCGCTCCCCGCCGGGCCCCGCCAGCGCCGCCGGGCCCGGCACCAGCTGCGGCCCCCCCAGCATCATCCCCGCGCCAGCAGCACATGCACCCCCGGCCGCCCCCCCGCCCGGCGCTCCCACCCCGCCGGGGGCGCCCTGGGCCGGACCCCTGGGCCCTCCCGCCGCTGCTCCCTGCGGGCTGCGCACGGGGCTGGCCGGCTCCGGCTCCGCTCCCGCCGCTCCCCCGACGGGGCTGGCAGGTCCCGGGGTCCCTGAGCTTCCCCCCGCCTTGGCTCCGCGGCCGCTGCCGAGGCAAACCACTTGGAGCCCCCGCCCCTGGCCGGACGGTGGCTTTGCGCATGCGCGAGGCCCTGCCCTAATAAGGCGCGGCTGGCAGCGCTGTGAGGGGTTCGCATTCTCCCGCCTTCCCCTCCGGGCCGCTCCTATTGGTTCGGGGACTGGACGTGCCTGGGGAGGCGGGGCTCTCTTAAAGGGAAAGTAACACTCCTTGCAGCCCCTTCCTCCTCAGCCCTGCGTTCTCTCGCCTGCTGTCAGAGGGGCTCTGCCCCACGGTGTGGCTGGCAGACAGGGGCCGCTCCCAGCGCGTGGGCGGTGGGACCCTGTGCCGTCACCCGTCCCACGTAGGCTGCGGCTTGCCCCCTCCTGGGGCAGTGCCGGGCTGCAGGGAGCTCGGGGGCGCGAGGGGGGGGAGACAAGGGAGCGTGACACACTTTTTAAATGCAAGTGGGGCTACTCCACTGCCCTTCTCTACTAAAGGCAGCGGGCGCACAGGTGTAAATCACTACCCATTTTATCTCAAGGCAGTTGAATGCCATAGCTGCGCCTGGTGATGATGAGGTGCTGTTATACGGTATATTTAGAAAACTGATGTTTCTTCCACCCCACACTTTCCCATCCATGTTTCCTGGGTTCAGTCACCCTTTGCATGTTTCTTCATCCTTGCAGGATGATCCCTGTAACATACTGTAACTAATTTATTGATTTAAATCTGCCACAACTTGTGAAGAAGTTGCTCTCTTTCATCCTCCTCCCTCCCCCCAAAAAAGAAGGGGTGCCCAGTGATGGATCAGGAAGTTTGGTATTTTCTGCCCACATTGCTTACATATTTGAGGATAAGGTTCTGTCCTTCTGCACTTTCCTTTCTGTAAGTATCATCTTTGGAACCATTTCAGCATCTGAAAGAATAATTCACCTTGCTGAAACCTAATTTCTGGTTTCCAAATGCACTACACTGGGGGTATGGTGAGGGGGAGGGAAGTTCTATTGTAGTGCAATGTATATGCGGGTAAAAAGTGTCTGTGGGTAGCTGGTACTTTTATCATCAAAACATCTTCAGCAGCTATGGCTAATTTATTTCTAAACAGAAATGCATTCTTTAGGATGGGGACAGATTTGTACCTGTAGTACATTAATAGACTATAAGCAGGCAAAAAATACCTTTCCACTACATTAGAATATGCTCCAAAAGCACACTTTTCTCACAATGGCAATTTATATGGTGTGATCTCTAATTAATTTATAGTCTGAGTTGCAAGTAGCTCTATCTTAGGCCATTCTAGCCCACAATAAGAAATATTGATTTTCTTGACGAAGGAATAAGATAAAACGATTAATAAAAAACTATTATTTAGAAAAGTTCAATGACAATTTATCCCCAGAATTTCAGAGAATTATAAATAAAGCCTCAAAGTAATTTTGTCTTTTCAAATCCACTTGCCTGCCAACAAAGTCTCTAATTTTAATAGAGCTTCCTGTCTCCCCAAAGTCTGATGCAGAATTTGTCTCAGACATCAGCAACAAAAAACATAGGCTTATATTTTTTAGCAGTGAAAGACTTGGAACAATTATATTATTCAAGTTTACTTACCAAGAAATTTGGATTTAATTTACAAAACTCTTTTCAGCTATTTTCATGTGAATTCTGCTACATTGACAATATTTGCCATCATAACATGGCCAGCTGACAACTCTCTGACTCCACCTACTATGAAGAACTCAGAGAAAACCCAACTGCACAGTTTACCCAGGAATTTAAGGATTTCATCAAATCCTGCCTGAAACAATTCCAAGAGAAACTCTACCACCTCATCCCCCACAATTCCACCCTAGGGAACTTCTACATGCTTCCCATGATATACAAGCGAAGGATCCCAGGCAGCTCCATCATATGTGGCCATGGCATTCTTACTGAAGGAATATCAGGATTCATAGAAAAAATCCTCAAGCCACTCACCACACAAAGGGCCAACTTCCTCCAAGATGCAACCAACTTTCACCAGAAACTCCGCAACATTAACAACCTCCCTCAGAACACCATCCATGCCACCATGGATTTTTTTCACAAATCAGTTTCCAAAGTGAAAAAAAACTAGCCAGTTTCATTTTAATTTGCGGTAAATTGTTAAAAAGTTTAATTGTATGGCACTGATCATCACTATATGGATGATTCAGACCACATTATCAATGCAATATCTACTGGTGTTATAAATAACATTTATATTGTAAAAAATTGAGGACTTTATGTACTTTTCTTCCAATGTAAAATGACTAGATTTATTGAACTGGTACAAAATGCTTTAAAAAGAAGTTGTATATTTGGAGTTGTTGTAGTTACACTTGTAATGAGTATGGACATCTGTCTCATTCTGCAATCTTATAACAGAATTCAACTGAAAAAGACAAGTTTCCATTGAAGAGCAGTGAAATAAAGCAATAATCGTAATTTTCTCTTAAGTCAATGACAGCACGTTTAAACTGCTAAATCCCAATCTATTTTCATGATCTAGGATTATGCATGCACCATTGGTAGAGTAATATTCAATAAAATTAGTTCTGAATAATTCATAGAGGGCATGAAAATGGTTTTATAGATGTCTGTCTTCTGTGTAATCTTACTAATACTGTTAAAAGTTTGCAAATTGTGTGACACTGTAGAGTTTCAGTAATAACCTTACCAGTGCCATGTAAAATGGTATGACACCTTCCTATTCTGCTCAGTGTTTTCCTGTTTACATGTCTAAGGACTGACTACAGCATTACACAGTTCATTTGTTTTTCCATCAGGACCCCTATATACTGTTCAGTCACTGCTTTTCTGTATACAGTCCCCCATTCTGTAGGCTTGGCCTACATTTTTTGTTACTACATGCACTACTTTGCCTTTGGATATATTAAAATGCATGTTTGTGCCCAGTTTGCCAAGTGATACCGATTGCACTGCATAACTGACCTGTCCTCAGGATTATATTTTCTACAACACTAATCTTTGTCATCTGTACATTTTATAAGCAATGATTTTATATTTTCTTCAAGATCATTGATAAAAATATTAAATATGATTGGGCCAAGAACTGATCTCTGCAGAGCTCCAGTAGAAATAAATCCATTTAATGATGATTCTATATTAACAATTATATTTCGAGAGCGAATAGTTAGTCACCCTTAATATGTCTTGTCATAAATATAAAGGAAAGGGTACCAACCTTACTCCTGGCCAGAGGTACTGAATCACTTTACCTGTAAGGGGTTAAGAAGCTCAACTAACCTGGTTGGCTCCTGACCAAAAGGACCAATAAGGAAAGAAGATACTTTCAAATCTGGGGGTGCGGGGGCAGAAGGTTTTGTTTGTGCTCTCTTTGCTGTTCTCTCTCTGGATGGAAAGAGAGACCAGGCAGAAAAAACATCTGAAAACATACCTGAAATGAACATCTAAGATTACAAAAATTGTAAGTAATGGCAAGAAAATGTGTTAGATTATCTTTTGTTTTAGCTTTGCCCCAGGGTCTGTGATAATGTGGTGATATGCCCTGGTTTGGTTGAAAACATGTCCTGGTACTGGTTGATCATCCCTCCTTCTTCTGGTTCGGTGTCAGATCAGGGGATATCCTGATCTGCTCATGTAGGTTATTTCCCTGGATTGGGGCCTGTTGGGCCACTACACATGCCTCTTGCTGGTGCCAAGGTTTCAAGAGGTGAATGTGATAAATCTGTTCTTGTTTCCGGAGTCCTCGCTGCCGCACCTTGTAGGTTACTTCCCCCACGGGTTCAACCACCTGATAGGGCCCCTGCCATTGGGCCAAAAGCTTGCTTTCTGCCATGGGTACCAACACCATTGCATGATCCCCTGGTTGTAACTGTTGGACTTTTGCCTGGTGACTGTAATGGGTTCGCTGGGCCTCCTGCACCTTTTCCAAATGTTCCTGTACAATAGGGGTGACCCGGGCTATCCGGTCTCTCATCTGCAATACATGTTCAATTATATTTCTCCCCTCATTGGGTTCCTCTTCCCAGATTTCTTTGGCGATATCTAGTATGCCACAGGGGTGCGCCCGTATAATAACTCAAAGGGGAAAAATCCAGTTGAGGCCTGAGGTACCTCCCGGATGGCGAACATAAGGTAAGGTAGTAGGGTGTCCCAATCCTTCCCATCCCGACTTACCACCTTCCTTATCATAGCCTTGAGGGTTCAGTTAAACCTTTCTACTAGCCCATTGGTCTGTAGGTGAGAGACTGAAGTTCTCAGGGTATGTATGTGGAGCAGGGTACAGAGGTCCTTCATTAGCTTCGACATAAATGGGGTTCCTTGGTCTGTTAATATCTCCTCTGCTAGCCCCACTCGGGCAAAGATCCCCACCAGGTCTTTGGCTATCATTTTAGAGGCCGTGTTCCACAGGGGGACGGCTTCTGGGTAACGAGTAGCATAGTCCAGAATGACAAGTATATATTGGTGGCCCAGGGATGTCTTCTCCAGGGGTCCCACTAGGTCCATGGCTATTTGTTCGAAGGGGACCTCTAAGATGTGAAGAGGTACTAAGGTGCCCTCAAGTGAGGACGGAGACTGTGCAGCTGACACTCCGGGCAGGAGGCACAGTATCTCCGCATTTCTGCATGTACTCCGGGCCAGAAGAACCGTCGCAGGACCCGTCCCAGGGTCTTCTCTACCCCTAAATGCCCCCCCAAAAGATGACCATGAGCAAGACAATACAACGTTCTGGTGTTTTTGAGGTACTAGGAGCTGCTGTGCCTTCTGCCCCTGTACTGGTTCAACCCAGTACAAGAGAGCCTTTTTCATTAAGAAGTAGGGTCCTGGTCCCTGGGTTTTCCCTTCCATGGGAACCCCATCTATTTCTGCCTAAAGTTGTCGTACGTTGGATCTTCAGTCTGGTCCTGTCCAAAATTTTCTCTCACGGGGCTAATCTGTCTGATTAGGGGGCCAGTCTCCATCACCTCTCCTGGTTCAGAGGCATTAGGGTTGGGGTCTGGCTCGGGTGCTTCTCCCTCCAGGGTAGCCTCCTTTCCAGCTACCCCGGTCTACCTGCCTATCCCTGGGTCAGGATCCAGGTCCCCAAGTTCCTAGCTGCCCTTCTTTCCCTTTGTGTCTTTCTGCCCCACTTGGGAGTGGAGAACAAATCTGGGGATATTTCAGAGAAGATTGCGGGTTGACAGTCTACTGTGGATGCCTTCCTAACTTCAAGGTTTCCCCCTTTCTCCAATTCCCCTACTGGGAGTAGGTCTCCAAATCCTGGGAAATCCCTCCCTATGAGCACCGGGTATGGGAGTTTAGGGACTACACCTGCTGCTACCTCAGTAGCATTCCCCTGGGTTTAAATTTTTACTGGGATGGTGGGTATTAACTAACTGTCCCATGGACGCATGTCACCCCTGTGTGTTTTGCCTGTAGCAACCAACTACATTTCACAAGCTTTCCTGAGATGAGTGTGATGGCGCTTCCCGAATCTATCATTGTTCAGTCTCTACTCCATTTAGCCTCAATTGCCTGATATATTTGTGTGGGGTTAGTGCAACCCCCACAATGTGAACTAGGGAGCATGGGTTTTCACAGTTTCCTAGATTACACTGCATAGGCTCCTTGGCATTTGGGCACTGGGCAGCTATGTGTCCCCACTCCCCGCAGGCATAACATCTGTATGGAGCCCTAGGCATTCCCTGCTCTCTCGGTTTGGGTAGCCTAATGACACTATCCTCTTCCCCCTCAGTACTCCGATTCTTTGTGGCCTCCAGTGGGTCTTCAACTCCTCTCTTTTTCCACCTGGGTCCTCCTGGTGGCCCAATCTCCTGAGGTCTGGGGCTTGGTGCTGCTAGTTTAACCCGGGGTGCCTCTTCCTTAACTGGTCGAGTCAGCTCCCTCGCCGTCCTTCACCTCTTTACCAGTGTGACAACCTCGTGGAGGGTTTGTTCTGGCTTACCCAGGCACAAAGGTCTAGCGGTAGTCCTTTCATGTACCATTCGAAGATCAGAACCTCTAGTATCTCCTCCGGACTCCGGGACTCGGTTTGTAACCACTTTCATGTGAGATGGATGAGGTCATATAATTGGGACCATGGGGTTTTGTTTTCCTGGTACCTCCAATCATGATGCCTCTGGCCCCGCACTGCTGTCGTTACCCCAGATCTATCCAGGATCTCTGCTTTCAGCAGGGAATAGTCTGCGGCAGCCTCTTCAGACATATCACAGTAGGCCTTCTGGGCCTCCCCACACAGGAATGGGGCGAGGATGCCAGACCACTGATCTCGAGGCCAAGCCTCCTGTAGGGCTGTCCTCTCAAAGGGCAGGAGATATGCCTCTACGTCTTCCTCCCGCGTCATTTTCTGCAGCTAATTTCTGGCTCATATGATCCGCGTCCCACCATGGCTGCAGTTCATCTCTGTAAGGGCCTTCACTTGGTTTACCAGTTCCCGCAACATTGTACGGTCTTGAGTGACCTGGTCCATTAACAAGCATTGGTCTCCTGTGCAGCCGCACTGCCTCCTGTTGGGTGGCTGCCAGGCCACGGGTAGCCTCCTGCTGGGCAGCCGTGGCTTGTATCAGTGCCCGCAATACGTCCTCCATTGTGGTGGGGGGGAGGAAAAACCAACAACCTCTTCTTTAAAAACAAACAAACAAACAAAACAACAACACCACCCTCCTGCTTCTGCCATGCTGTGCACACCAAATCCCACTCCAGACACCAGTTGTGACAAAATTCCTCCTCTGCCTTGGTGGGTCCTGCGCTTATTGGTGGATTTGCTTGCCTCAGAGATTCATGGCAGACCTCAGTTTGGCCACTTTTGCCAGTGGCTCAAACCTGCCGTTCACTCAGCTAACCTGATCACTGGCCAGAATGGGGAAAAGGAGGAGAACAATCCTCACAGTCTCTGCTGACCCCCCTAGTGGATTGCGGGACAGGCACAGGTCAACTCCTCTTGTATCAAAATAGGGAGTTGAGGAGATGGGGGGAACCCGGGCCCACCCTCTACTCCGGGTTCCAGCCAAGGGCTCTGTGGATTGCAACTGTCTACAGTGTCTCCTATAACAGCTGCATGACAGCTACAACTCCCTGAGCTACTTCCCCATGGCCTCCTCCCAACACCTTCTTTATCCTCACCACAGGACCTTCCTTCTGATGTCTGATAATGCTTGTACTTTGCAGTCCTCCAGCAGTACGCTTGCTTACTCACTCTCAGCTTCTTGCATCTCTTGCTTCCAGCTCCTCGCACACACCTCACTAACTGAACCAAGGTCCTTTTTAAAACCAGGTGCCCTGATTAGCCTGCCTATCCTAATTGATTCTTGGAGCTTCTTAATTGGCTCCAGGTGTCCTAATTAGCCTGCCTTAATTGGTTCCAGCAACTTCCTGATTGTTCTGGAACAGCCCATTATTTCACTCAGGGAAAAGGGACCTGCTTATATCTACCTTCTATCACTCTCCTGTAGCCATCTGGCCTGACCCTGTCACAGTAGATTATGGTTTTGACTGTGTTGGATTCCTGAGACAAAAGGCTTCATATGAAAAAGGAACAAGCCATTTTTGCCCAAGAAAAATAAGGATCTTGCTGACATGTTCCTACAGTAGCAGTCACTTTTTCAGGGGAACAGAAAAGAATACAAAGAACCACACCACTGCAACAAAGGGAAACTCAGCAAGTTTATGAGAAAGAAGTATGCTGTGCAACTTCAGGAAGAGTCAATGACTGATTATTCCGGACCCTCATAATGATATTTGCATATGCTTATGTTCATTTTCCCTCCAGGTCAGGCAATAAGTATCCTGAAATTTGAGTACTATTTTGAGTCAATGGTCGGCATTTACTAAATTCAAATATTACGGTCACTCCACTGATGCGTTAAAGATTCTTGGAAGTCCCTAGGAACCTCTTGTTAAAATTTTGCCACCACCCTAAAGTAACGGGGGATGGATAGCTCAATGGTTTGAGCATTGGCCTGCTAAACACAGGGTTATGAGCTCAATCCTTGAGGGAGCCACTTAGGGATCTGGGGCAAAAATCAGTACTTGGTCCTGCTAGTGAAGGCAGGGGGCTGGACTTGATGGCCTTTCAAGGTCCCTTCCAGTTCTAGGAGATAGGTATATCTCCAATAATAAAAAAAGAAAGAAAAAAAAAAAAAGAAACTTGAGGCAATTTCCTTACCTTTCAGGAATTCATTGTCCTTCTGGAAAATGCTGAACCATTCCTTCCAGAGATGACTCATCCTTGATGAGGATGAAAAAGAGAATAACTAAAAATACTGCTGAAAAATTTTTTTTTAGATATGAAATAATCAAGTAGCCTTGACTGGCAGGTATCTTTAAATATTTCCCAGGGAGGCATTCACTGCCACCACCATTTCATATTACCCAAGTGGAACACTGTTCTATACTACCAATATACATGTTTTTCAAAAACAATTTATTAGTATTTCCAACAAAGTATAGCTTTGTCTTATTCTTTGGTTCTAGTTTTGACAAAACATTTTTGTTTAAACAAGAAAACAATGAATGGAATGATCTCTTTCTAGCAAAATCTCAGAATTTGTACTCCATCCTCATCCTCCTTGACCTGTCAGCCACCTTCAACACAATCAGCCATGCTCTTCCTGAAATCTTGTCCTCCTTTAGCTTCTGTGACTGTTGTCTCCTGGTTCTCCTTCTACTTACCAGTCCAATCACTTCTTCAGGTGTCATTTGGAGGATCCTCCTTTTCTCCTCCTCCACCTGTCTGTGGGGGTTCCACACAGCTTTGCCCTTGATCCCTTTCTTTTCTCCCTCTACACCTTATCTCTCGGTAATCTCATCGGTAAACACGACTTCAACAAACAACTTTATGCTGATGACTTACAAATCTCTCTCTCTTTTCCAGACCTGTTTCCTTCTGTCCAAACTAAAAATCTCTCTGATATCTCTTCCTGGATGTCTAACTGTCAGATGAAGCGCTAAATGGTTAAAAGAGAGCTCATAAGCTTCCCCCTCAAACCTTCCTGCTACCTTCTTTCTCTGTCACTGTGGAAACCACCACTCTCCTGTCTACCACTCAAGCCTGTAACTTGAGCATCATCTTCAACTTGGACCTCTCTAGGTCCTCACGTCCAGGCTACACCTAAATCTTGATGATTCTTTCTGCATAACATCTCTAAGATGTGGCCTTTCCTATCCATCCACACAGCTAAAACTCTTGTCCAAGCTCTCATTATCTCTATTCTCGATTACTTTGACATCTTCCTGTCTGGCCTTGACAAATGGAATCTTGCCCTGCACATATCCATTCCAAATTCTGATGCAAAGATCATTTTCCTAGCCCATCACTTTGACCATGTCACCTCTGATCCCTCCACTGGCTCTCCCTTCTCAGTCACATTTAACATAAGCAACTTGTTTTCACTTTGAAGGCCCTTCACAGTCAACCTCCCACCCTGGCTGTCATCTCTGATTCTCTATCAAGATGTCAGCCTCCACCACACACTTGTTCAACTTTCAAACAAGCACCTTTGTGCTTTCTCCCATGTTGCCCTTCACTCTTTAGAGGAGCTGCTCGTAAACATCTGCAAAAACTACCTCATTATCCTCCTTCAATACTATCCTTAAAATTCTCCTTTTCCATGAGGCCTACAAACAGCTCAACAATTGTTAGGCTGTTGGTGTGAGACCACTGCCTATCATGCTGACCTTATTGTCTCATTGTTTCCTTGTGCTCTCCAGACCGTGTCTGTATCTATCTGCTGTCTCTTTTCTTTTTAGATTTTAAGCTCTTTGGAATAGTGACTCTCTTCTGTGTTTGTACAGAACCCAGCATGAGGGAGTCCTGGTCCATGACTATAGCTCTTTAGCACTATGGTAATACAAATCATCATAATAAATAATAATCATCCCTCAGCCCTTCATCCCTCCTCTACCCAAACACATTAATCCAAGGCATGATATTCCTCACAGATCAAGGAGGGAATTTTTTTGCAGAAGATTATTAAAATATTGGCAACACCTAACGGAGTTACTCAGCATCATTACATCACTTAAAACACAATGTCAAAAACACAAGAAGAGTTAGAAAAATGAGAGAGGGTGGTTAAATCTGTTTTTCTTCTTATGTAACAAATATTTTTTCAAAGTGAACTCATCTAAGATAACAGCACAGTAAGTAGCTTTGCAGCCTATTTGATTCCAGCCTACTAGAGCCACACTCAGTCTACTGCAAGTGGCAATTCTTTAAAAGGTTCTAGTTTCAGATGTCAGAGCTAAAAATACATTTTCTGTAACAGGAACATTGCTGGTGGGAAAAAAATATTTAACTGGACTCATTGAAAGTCAGCTATGTATTGCCTTATTTATAGACAATTGTATGTGGTATTGGAAATCCTCACACACCATTTTCAAGTCATCTCTATCTGCAACAGCACTCAGTATAATATTTCCACTCCTCTCTCACTGATTTTTATAAATGTTGAAAATATTACCAGGTAGCAGTTATTTTCAAACATGGAGGTATCTTAAATGCAGGTAGAATCGAGTGTGTCTGATTAGTCATGTGCAAGCAGTACGTTATTCATAATCCTAGATCACTCAGAATATACTCTTCATTTTCCTAATGTTAGCATAGGTCTTCAGTCAATTCAGTCTTTTATTCCTACAAGAAAGGAGAATAATATTTATTCTAGATAAATCTATACAATCTGACACCAGACTACAAAATATTACATGGAATACGAAAACAAGTTTAAATGACTAGAATACATTTCAAGGGAAACCTAGAAAATGGAAACACATCCTCTGTAGTACTGTAGTAGCAAATAACAAAACCATCTAAATGGCATGTAAAATAATAGCTAAGGGTTGTCAATTTGGGTACAACATACGACATACAAATTTGTGTGAAAAAATATGTTTATATAGCAGAGATAGAAGACCTTGAAGACAACATTTTTCTTCGAAGTAGATGTGAGAGCTGCTTCCACCAATAAACAGAGATACCAAAGCAAGACATTAGCTCCCTACAGCCTGAGAGATCACAGCACCATCTGACGAAACTAGAACATTGAGATTTCATTACAGTTTCTCCCAAAATAACTTCACAGATCTGTGCCATCCCTCAGTGTTTTCTTTATGAATGGTTCTTTGACAGAATTTTGTTATTTGATTCATTTAACATAGCTTCACTAACATATGGCTGTTCAGTATGACAAATTAGAGGAGAAAAGAGGTAAAGAAACAGTATAAAATGATGAATGAGTTTCCAGATTGTAATAAAAATGTCTGCTACATATACTATTGGTTTAGAAGCTCAACAAGCTCCACCTCAGAGAGGCCCCAGACCCAGATCAAGGCTCAGGAACAGCCAGCAATTATCTGCAGATATTATCTTGTCCTTCAGAATCACAGCTTGCTTTCTTAATTTTTTAAAGAAAATCTATCTGTTATGGCTGAAGCAAAAAACCTCAAATGCAAATCTCTCAGTGCAGAAATGTGTCAGCAGAGAGCCTGGAACAACAGCTTTTAGAGCTCTGAACTGTCTTATTCATCTCAGTAAGAAACTAAGGCAGATGCCCCATGATTGGAACATGGGAATTGTAATATTAGATCAGACCAAAGGTCCATCTGGTCTAATATCCTGGACATGACAAGTATCAGATGCTTTAGAGCAATGTCTAAAAACCTATAGTAGGCAGAATTAGAAGTAGTCTGCCCCCCTTGGGTCTCATACTATAATAGTTAATAGATTGACTTAAACCCTGATGCACAAGTTTAAATTCTGGGAGGGATATTGTCATAATTAATTATGATAACTCTGGATATTCTGCTTATATGGATATCCATATAAATATCCATTCCCTTTTTTAATCTTGGTAAGTCATGATGATCATTTAAGTTTTAACATTAACTATTTTATCCCTGGTGTAAGATAGCGTAAGATAGAAGAGGACAGATCACATGTCTGCATAATTTACTGTGAGGAAAGTATCATTTTGGTGCTAGGTGATGTTTGGGAGATTCACCAACTTTTGTTTTTCCCCTATCAGGAAGGACCCCAGTCCAAGGAGTCTGGCAGGGTTCATGAGCATATAGAAGCCCCATCAAAGGGGAATCAAGTGGCAACGCTATCATATTTTGAACACCCAAACAATTAATTGTGAGTGAGGTCTCATTTTGGAGATTCACGTGGGTGGAACTTATTTTGTGGAAGTAGGTTGGAATAGTACCACCACTTTTCTTCCTGCATTCTGAACGTTGCCCCAGACAGAGAAAAAGTCAGAAACAGAGAAAGCACAAGGGAATTTGTACAGCATTGAAGTTTGACACAGAGCAGTTCAATTACTTGTTAGTAGTCTAAGGTAAGAAAAAGCCATTAAATAAACAAGTTTAAAGAAAAAAACAGCTTATAATTAAAGATAAAACCTAGATCAACCTAATACCTTGAAGCTACCCCTCTGACACTGGATCAGCCTAATACCTCATCCAAATCACGTCCATTCAAATCAATAGAAAGCCTATGAACTTTTCACCACTGTGTCATCTAGCCCTGATAAAAACATCTAAACTCTCTTTACACTAAGCTTTCACTATTGCTATCACTAGTGGTACTGCACTGGTGGAACAGTACTAGTTGCATTTCTACCACTGCACACAAGCCTACACAACTGCAGTTTGAAGGAATATATTTATATTCTGAATGAATCTAGTGCCTGCTTCCATTTATGTGACTGGAACTTCCCATGGGTCAGGTGAGCAGGATTTGAATTTATTGATTGATGCAATAAGTTCCTCTTAATGTTTCTGATTCTTTAGTTATACTGAAATCTATTTTACTCATCTAATTTATACGTCCTTAGTTTGTTTAATCAAAACTACCATTTGCTCCAGATATGTGTCATGCTTATTTCATCTGCATCCCATTCTTTGAAATGCACCTGAACTGTTTGAAGTCCTGATTTAGACAATAGAGGTGCTAATTATTTTCTTGCAATAATTAGTTATGTCAAGGTTCACAGCTGATCAAACCAGTTATCCCTGACATGTTTAGGAGCGTATCTGTCAACAATTCCCCAACACATACAGTACATTTCTTCCTGCACCTATATATAGAAGTGACTTCCGGTAAATTAATTTGGTTTGATCCACCCAATCCATTCTGATGTTAAAGATTTAAAGATGTGTGGCTATTTGTTCTTTGTTCTTCCAAAAATCCAGGGTACAATTTAACGTTATGTTAATTGTACCTTATGTTCCCATTTCCATGGGGTGCCCTGCAATGCCTCAAGAATTGTGTCAAGTTCTACGATTGCCAGATCTGCAATAGATCTGGCAAAAGGCCGGGCGTTCTGAGAATGAGCCCCGTTCTGTTGGTGCGGCAGCGGGAGCCCCCGGAGGGAACCGCGCCTGCGCACTACCTGCGTTCCTGTGGGAGTGACAGACAGCCCATCCCGCGCCCACCCGCTCAGCCCGGGGGGCTTCTCGGCGGGAGAACGTGAGCCTGCGAGGCGGGTCACTGCGCGCGGCTGGGCGCGCGGCACTCTCTGCCCGGGGTCCGGGGACTTTCCCCTAGGCGGGCTCGGGAGCCCTGGAGGAACCAGTGTCCTCAGCACGTGGCCTAGAGAGCAGGTCTTCAGAACGCCCTGGTAGTGAGGCTCTGCGGGCTGCCTTATATCGGCCTGCACGTACAATAGTTTACGGTCACAGTGAGGCAACGGGCCGCAACCCCACACGGGGAGATGGTTTATCTTACAGCGCCCCAAAGACCCACACAGAGAGCGGGGCTCCACGTGCTCGGCATTCGGCTTAAACGAAAAGTAACTGCCCCAGCTACAGACAAACATTTACCTCTGAGCGTCAGACCTTGTTGTGCACATCACGTGTGAATATATTATGCAGATTACTATCGCCATGGCCCCCTCCCTTCCCAATGGGGAGGAGCTGCAGAGCAGAGTTTGCAACGGAGGGACGGGGTCGGGAATTGTTTTGTGTCCCAGGCACTGCACGCGAGTTACGTGAGAGGGGCTGCAGCTCAGCTTCTTAATTCTGCTCAGCGAGGAGGGGATGCTGGGCGCTATAGTGTGCAGAAGCGTTGGTAGCAATGCTGGTGTCCGCTCCCAGCTGTCCCTGGTCTTCAGATCCTCTGCGTTCTTTCTCCAACACATCCCTCATAATCCTCCTTCTGCAGGGACCATAGCGTTCACCCTTCAAACGTGGGCGCCCGGAGGGCCCAGCTGCATCTGCCTTGGGCCACTGACTGGAGTCAGAGTAACACTAGTGAACCAACTGGTTTTCCACCACAAAGTGATGATTCAAGGGGGAGCACAGTCCAGATGCAAGCAGTTGCACCCCTGCTTCATCTTGGTTCCAGGACTTTGTTGTAGGTGGGGCTGCATGTTCCTGTGTAGTTGGGAAGCAAGCTAAACATCAATCTCAATATAATTGCCTGGGTGGTCCTGGAATAATAAAGGCTCAATTAGTGTATGTTTTGGTGGGTGATTTTTAAAAAGCAAGCCCTGATTAGCCCAACAATTGCACACATCCATCTCCCTTTAGGGGTAGTTTTCAAGCTACTCATGGTATTATCAGGCCTGGGGTGTTTACAAATAATGGTAAATGTTGATGACTTTGACATATCCAAAAGGACAAAAATTAGATAGCATTAATACCAAATTTAGCTGTCTGAGTTTGCAACACCTTACACTCAACTTCAGTGCCATAACAAGGGCAAGGCAAGTGAGGCACTTGCCTCGGGCACGCAAAGCGGAGGGGCGCAGCTCTACCATGATCGGCGGTGCTTCAGCGGCAGCTCTACCGCCGCTGCTTCCTCGGCGGCAATTCGGCGGCAGGTCCCTGAGTCCTTCTCAGAGGGAAGGCCCTGCTGCCAAATTGCTGCCGCCACTTCATTCGTTCTTCGGCAGCAATTTGGCGATGGGTCCTTCTTTCCGAGAGGGACGCAGGGACCCACCGCCGAATTGTCATTGAAGAATGAATGAAGCGGCGGCGGCAATTTGGCGGCAGGTCCTTCCCTCCGAGAAGGACTCAGGGACCCGCCACCAAATTGCCGCTGAAGAGCCTGGAGCTGGCCCTTGCCTCAGGCGCAAAAATTCCTTGTTATGGCTCTGCTTGACTTGGTGGCATTTCTCTGTTTGGATGCAACATAAATTTTGAATGTCATATTGGATCAATTCCAAAATTTCAGGAACTGTTCTAGGCTTTAGTAGGCAGAATTGTATTGATTTTGGGTAAAATCAAACCAGAAGGGGAAAAAATGGGGACACAGAGAATCGCGATCATCTGTTTAGCAGAGCCACAGTTTCAAGCTTCTCTGCAATCTATAGATCGGGGTCAGCAAGAAATGGTGTGCCAAGTCTTCATTAATTTAAGGTTTCGCGTGCCAGTAAAAGGTTTTGTGTGCCAAACCAGCAGACAGAACCCCAGACCGGCATGTTATAGGGATATGTGTTCCATCTATTGCCCCACCAGTTAGGGAAACATATTGCAGCAAAGCCATCCATTATGACCTGCACATTTCCCAGAGTCACTACCCTTGATAGCAGAATGTCAGTGATTGCACTGACTACTTGAATCACAGCAGTCCCCACAGTAGATTTGCCCCCTCCAAATTGATTCCCAACTGACCGATAGAAGTCAGGCATTGCAAGCTTCCACAGTGCTATTGCCACTCACTTCTCAAGTCAGGGCAGCTCTCATCTTGGTATTACTGCACTTCAGGGTGGTGGAAAGCAACTCACAGGAGTTCCAGGAAAGTGGCCTTACGCATGCGAAAGTTTCGCAGCCACCGGGAATCATCCCATACCTGCAACACTATGCGGTCCCACCAGTCTGTGATTGTTTGCCAGGCCAAGAATTGGTGTTCCACTTAATCAACCAGCCCCACTGCCACCAAGATGTCCCAATTGCCACAGCCTGTGTTTTCAGGAACGTCTATGTCCATGTCCTCATCACAATCATCCTCGTGCTGTCATCTCTTAGCCAGGTTCTGCACATACTGCAGTATAATGCACAAGGTGTTTACAATGCTCGCAAGAGCAGTGGTGAGCTGAGCGAGCTCCATGCTTGCTGTGCTATGGTGTCTGCATGGGTAACTCAGGCAAAAAGGCACGAAATGATTGTCTGCAGTTTCTTTCACAGAGGGAGGGAGGGGAGAGTGACATGTACCCAAAACAACCTGCGGCATTTTTGCCCCATCAGGCATTGGGAGCTTAACTCATAATTCCAATGGGCAGTGGAGATTGTGGGAACTGTGGGATAGCTTCCCACAGTACACTGCTCCGTGAGTCGATGCTAGCCATGGTAATGAGGATGCACTCCACCGACTTAATGTGCTTAGCGGGGACATATATAATCAACTTCTATAAAATTGACCTAATTTTGTAGTGTAGACATACCCTTAGTTAGGTGTGATAAGACTGCTTTTGACAAGGAATACAGCCTGTTGTTTTAGTCTCTAGGAAGCATTATACTTTTATTTGTAACTCATGGTTCTTATTGCTCTTGCTCACTATCTCTTAAGTCTTAACTTTTGTTAATAAACTTGTATTTGTTTTCACTATAGATTACTCAGTTGTATGGACCTGATACTCAGTTCAATCAAACAAGCTTGTGTGTGTATACTATTCCCTTGAGAGTAACAAACTTGGTTATTAACTGAATGTGTCCAACAACAGGGGCTGTACACTTTAGGGGAAAGCTCTTCAAGTTTTAAGTGCAGACAAGACCTTAAAAAAGTGTGAACTCCCTCACAGACACTTATTCTGAATTAGTGTTCTTGATTTAGTTTATTTTAAAGCATGTTAACTAACCCACTATATTCTTTCCTGCATTTCTGCACACAAGTCACAGGTCTTTACTTTTGTGATCCTCCACCTATTTTATACACTCTATGGTTATAGAATTGTTTATATTAATCATTCATGTCCTGTATGTTTTTATTTAAGAATTGAACAGGGCTTAACAATTAAGGCTCAATACCCTTATAACCTGTTGCAGATCAGGAAACTGGGGGACCTGGAGTTCACAAAGGCATCAAAACAGCCAGGAATTGAAATACAGCTTTCAGACTCAGTGCTGTGATGAGTTCAGTAAACATCATTTCCTTCCACGATGAGTTCGGAGAAATTCTGACTGACCCCACCACCCCTTAAAAAGTAGAGTGAAATTGTATCTTTGGTTAATACTTAATTCAAGCACTTGTTTGTTGGGACCACTTCTTCAGCTGCACTGCACACAGAACTCTCACTGAAATCAAAAGCTACATACCTTACCACCAATGAGTTAATTATGCAAAATAGCTATAGAATCATCACTTTAATGTATTGCAATCAAGAGCCTAGAGCTTAGGTACTTTTAAGATGTTACAACAGAATCTGAGGGCCTCACACTCTTTACCGTATTTATCCTCCCTCACAACCCTCTGAGGTAGGGAAGTACTGTTATCTCCATTTTACAAATGGGAAACTGAGACAGAGACTAAGGTCCAGATCTTCAAAGGTATTTGGAAATCTACTTTGTCCAAGGTCACACACCAAGCATGTGGCAGAGCAGGAAAATGAACCCAGTCTCCAGTAGCCTAAGCTGGTACCCTAACTATTACACCATCTATAAAATACATTTTATTACCTATCAAATTTAATCTGATGAATTTTTTTTTCCAGCTGTTGGTGCAGCAAACTCATCAAGCTGTATTCTGCCTTCTATGATACCATCAGAGATTCAGGAATTAGAAAGTAGTTTTGTCAATTCACAGGACTGAAGAGAACCATGTAAACTATTCCTCAACTTTTATTAGTTCTACAGTGCTACCAGTTGTAGAATTTGATATTGATAGTATAGAGCAGATCTGTTGAGTAAGATAGCATCATTTTTACATAGAAAAAGTGCCTAACTACCACTATTTTAAATTTGAGAAACTCCTTTCACAGCAATGAAAAAACACTATGAACAACATGCTCTCAGCCATTACTTTTATTATCCAGTGTTTTATACACTCCATTTATAATTCTTTCCAGACTGCTGCACCTAAAGGGCCATGGTTTCCCTTGATCTCTGTATGAAACTTCCTGATATCAGTGTGAGTACTGAGTGTGTAAACAGAGTAAAATAAGGCTCAAAATATGTGTAAACTCATTTCAGAAGACACTCAACACAACAGAAGCACCTGCATTTCCTCTGCCCCCACATTTAATTGATGATAGAGTGGGAATAGTATACATTCCATTATTTATTGGAAAATATTGTTATTCTAGTTTTACATTACTATCTCTTGTGCATCTTAATAAAACAATAAGAACCACCAGTAACTACATCTTGAAACCCATCCACACTGAAGCCAGTATACATTTTTCTTTTTATATATAAAAAAAATACTGCTCTGTTGATCATTTTCACAGATGCTTCTGACCCAGTTTAATGTCTAAGATTTTTTTTCCAAAGAAGATGTAACTAACATTTATCAAAATGGTGAGTTTTCAAAACATTTAATAGCTAAAACAAAATATTAAAAGTGAGGATATCCCAGAAGTTTATTATTTTTAATAGTAGCGGTCATAAAATATGCTTATATAGAAATCCATGTTTATCTGAAAAACAAAGTGTAAATGATATTTCAAAAGTTTAATTTGCTTAAAGAGTTTTGGTGGTTGAAATCACCCTGATCATTATTTACTGACAATTTACTATTGTAATAATGTTAAACAGGATCACATATTATTTTAGGATTAACTTTAAAATGTTACAACTTTTCATAAAAATAGTCAGCCAACTATTTTCTCTCTTTTCAACAAGAATAGTGAACATTATGGGTAACAAATTTCAAACAGACAACCTTTTCCTTGAAATTTAACAACTTTCAACCATTCAAGTACTATGGTCCCTTTATACATTCCTATGCAGCTAAAAAGACATGGTAGACAACTGAGCACACTACCACCAAATCCTAAGAATTACAAAATTATTAGACTTTAATCAAATTGTACCTTAATCTTTTAATTAAAAATAGAAGACTTAGGTAGACTATTTAGCAAATAAAACAGCACGCTAGTGTGCGCTATATTAAGGCATACCTTTAAATGCACACTTCTTGTGATCTATAAGAAGTTATTTATAATTGCTACCGTGTGAAAGGAACAATAATGTAATTGTTCTGCAAAACTGAGAAATACAAAATATCTGGAAGCCTACATTTTCAGAGTACAAAAGTAACCCTCAGTTCTTATGTGTCCTACAGGATCTCTTGAGGATTTCTTAAAGCTGGGGGTAAATTTGAGGGTTTTGATTCTTCATCAAGAAGTACCAAATCTTCAATTTCACGTCCTTTGTACTTTCTTTTACATATCTTTACAATAACTTTCTTCTTTAGAAATAATTTCAAAGCTTCCCTTGAAGCTATAGCTTTGGCATTTTCCTTACTTTTTCCACAGCCAGTACCCAAATAAACAGACTTGCACCTCAGTTCACAAACTATATTTTCATGAGAGCTTTTATTTTGAGGTAAGTCTGCAAGTTCCTTCAGTGGAACAAAAGTTACATCTAAAGTGGCTTTCACAGACTGAATGGATGAGTTTAGAAGTTCTGCATGATTCACATTGGGACTAAAACCTCCAACAGCAACCAACTTCCAGGCCACAGATTTGTACAGTCTATTGAAAAAAGGCTGTCTTTCTTTTGCATCTTCACTTGTTAATGGCTTCCATGACACTTTAGCAGGACTTGCACTAGACTGGGAGCTGCTTTTGGAAGCCACCGGTGGAGCGCTGGTCTGGGAACTGCTTTTGGAAGCCACCAGTAGAGCGCTGGCCAAGGAGCAGCTTTTGGTAGCCGCCGTCGCCGCCGGCAGAGCGCTGGCCTGGGAGCCGCTCTTGGTAGCCGCCGCCGCCGGCAGAGCGCTGGCCTGGGAGCCGCTCTTGGTAGCCGCCGCCGCCGGCAGAGCGCTGGCCTGGGAGCCGCTCTTGGTAGCCGCCGCCGCCGGCAGAGCGCTGGCCTGGGAGCCGCTCTTGGTAGCCGCCGGCAGAGCGCTGGCCTGGGAGCCGCTCTTGGTGGCCGCCGCCGCCGCCGGCAGAGCGCTGGCCTGGGAGCCGCTCTTGGTGGCCGCCGCCGCCGGCAGAGCGCTGGCCTGGGAGCCGCTCTTGGTGGCCGCCGCCGGCGGAGCGCTGGCCTGGGAGCCGCTCTTGGTGGCCGCCGCCGCCGGCGGAGCGCTGGCCTGGGAGCCGCTCTTGGTGGCCGCCGCCGGCGGAGCGCTGGCCTGGGAGCCGCTCTTGGTGGCCGCCGCCGGCAGAGCGCTGGCCTGGGAGCCGCTCTTGGTGGCCGCCGCCGGCGGAGCGCTGGCCTGGGAGCCGCTCTTGGTGGCCGCCGCCGGCGGAGCGCTGGCCTGGGAGCCGCTCTTGGTGGCCGCCGCCGCCGGAGCGCTGGCCTGGGAGCCGCTCTTGGTGGCCGCCGCCGGCGGAGCGCTGGCCTGGGAGCCGCTCTTGGTGGCCGCCGGCGGAGCGCAGGCCGGGGAGCCGCTCTTGGTGGCCGCCGGCGGAGCGCTGGCCTGGGAGCCGCTCTTGGTGGCCGCCGGCGGAGCGCTGGCCTGGGAGCCGCTCTTGGTGGCCGCCGGCGGAGCGCTGGCCTGGGAGCCGCTCTTGGTGGCCGCCGGCGGAGCGCTGGCCTGGGAGCCGCTCTTGGTGGGCGCCGGCGGAGCGCTGGCCTGGGAGCCGCTCTTGGTGGCCGCCGGCGGAGCGCTGGCCTGGGAGCCGCTCTTGGTGGCCGCCGGCGGAGCGCTGGCCTGGGAGCCGCTCTTGGTGGCCGCCGCCGCCGCTGGAGCGCTGGCCTGGGAGCCGCTCTTGGTGGCCGCCGCCGGAGCGCTGGCCGGGGAGCCGGGCTTGGTGGCCGCCGCCGGAGCGCTGGCCTGGGAGCCGCTCTTGGTGGCCGCCGCCGCCGGAGCGCTGGCCTGGGAGCCGCTCTTGGTGGCCGCCGCCGCCGGAGCGCTGGCCTGGGAGCCGCTCTTGGTGGCAGCCGCCGCCGCCGGAGCGCTGGCCTGGGAGCCGCTCTTGGTGGCCGCCGCCGCCGCCGGAGCGCTGGCCTGGGAGCCGCTCTTGGTGGCCGCCGCAGCACTGGCCTGGGAGCCGCTCTTGGTAGCCGCTGCCGCTGCCGGAGCGCTGGCCTGGGAGCCGCTCTTGGTAGCCGCCGGAGCGCTGGCCTGGGAGCTGCTCTTGGTAGCCGCCGGAGCGCTGGCCTGGGAGCTGCTCTTGGTAGCCGCCACCGCCAGAGCGCTGGCCTGGGAGCTGCATTTGGTAGCTGCTGGAGCACTGGCCGGGGAGCTGCTCTTGATAGCTGCTGCCGCCGGAGCACTGGCTGGGGAGCTGCTCTTGGTAGCCACTGCCGCCGGAGCGCTGGCCTGGGAGCTGCTCTTGGTAGCTGCTGGAGCACTGGCTGGGGAGTTGCTCTTGGTAGCGGCCGCCGCTGGCGGAGTGCTGGCCTGGGAGCTGCTTTTGGTAGCGGCCGCCGCTGGCGGAGCGCTGGCCTGGGAGCTGCTTTTGGTAGCCACCGCCACAGCACCGGGCAATGTACTCTTCTTTTCATGTTTGGTTTCCATACTTGAATGATAATTCATTTTTGACTCAGTTCCAGATGAAGCAGGTGCTGCAGTTGAATTTTGCTTGGTAGTTGTTTCATAATTAGCTGCTTTTGTTTCTGTTCCCGTTCCTGGCACTGCGCTCTTTTCTTGGTTTGAGATAGAGGATGACAGTGAATGCTCTGAATCTTTTCCCACATCTTTTTCCTCTTTCTTTGGCAACATGCTCTCTGTCTCCTTGGAAACTTCTGTCTTTGTCAACTTAGCATCATTTCCAACATCCTTAGAATCTCTGCTTTTGTCAACAGCTCGTTTCTTGCAAGGTTCCTCTACCCCTTCTAAAAAACACAAATAGAGTTATGTCCTTACTTCCATAACTATAATGTATAGCTCCCTGTCTACTGGCAATTGATTTAAAGTTTCTAGAGAGATTAGTCCAAACAAAAATCTCTCTTGGCCCTAAAACTGATTAGTTTAAACCAGTGGTTCTCAACTAAGGGTATGTGTACCCCGGGCAGAGGTCTTACAGGGGTACATAAACTCATCTAGATATTTGCCTAGTTTTATAACCGGCTACATAAAAAGCACTAAAAAAGTCAATACATTCTAAATTTCATACGGACAAAATGAGAAAGTAAGTAATTTTTCAGTAAGTGTGCTGTGACACTTTTGTATTTTTATGTCCGATTTTGTAAGCAAGTATTTTTAAGTGAGGTGAAGCTTGGAATATGCAAGACAAATCAGACTCCTGAAAGGGGTACACTAGTTTGGAAAGGTTGAGAACCACTGGTTTAAACACCCACAAACTCAAGAGTTTGAAATCTGATTCCAAATGTTACCTTGAAATTCCAAGGCATTTCAGTCTCAGAGAGATATGCTAAACTGGGTGCTATGATACAAACATAGATCCAGGGTTCAAATGGAAGGTTTTGATTTGACACCTATTTTGTTTACTAAAGCTCTTCAAAGCACTGTTTTCTTTTGAGAATTTATTTAAAACTAGACAAATTTACAGCCAATACGAGTATAAAGTTGGATATGCTTCACATTGGTCATTATTACTATTAGAAAAGCCCACTGTGAGCATAATATAATGGGGTGAAAGGTCAGAGCACAAATACCTGCAAAAGGTTGACAAACCTATTTAAAGAATACTTTTAACTTAGTAATTCAGAAGCATTTGATGCAGTCAAACAGCAACACTATTGCTTAAAATAGCAAGATACTGTACTCTCATGTTTAAAGTTTAACACTGAGACTGACAAATGAGAGTTAACACTGACATAAAACTATTATCCTGGGAGGTTTTAAATCCTGGCTATTTCACCGATTATTAAAGATGGGCAAAGGCAAGTTCTCAACATTTGAAAATCGTTTTCTAGACTCCTAGGAATTGTCACAGCTATTGATCTGCTAACCATTGCTACTTGATATGCCTCTTTTCTTCACCTTGGCAACCAGTTCATCTCTCGGAGTGTGGGCGGGCGCATCGGTCACTTTGATGCCTTCAGCCATTTCCAGCACCTTTTCCATCACTGACAGCGGGTACCTGGGCAGGGGAGACAACGGGAGCGAGCTCAGCACGTCTCCAAGCGAAACGCGCGCCCGGCAGCCCGCAAACGGGGCACCCCAACCCTGGCCAGTGCCCCTCCGCCACCGCCCACCCCACCCCTCTCACCGGCAGCCGAGGAAGACGTGGTTGGCCCACACCATGGAGAGAGAGACGAGGCGCTGCAGGGCCCCGCTGTCCCCGGCCGGCGAGCCCCCCGCGTTGCGCAGCAGGAACTCGCGGCGGTGCCGCCAGTGGTGCTCGGGCTCGCAGTCCCCGCGCAGCGTCTCCACCCAGGCCGCCTCCTGCCGGCTCCGGCCCAGCGGCTCCGAGGCCGCGGCCTCCGCCATGTTCGCGGCTCGGCCCCGCGGCGCCTGCCCGCCTCGCCCCGGGCTGAGGCCGCTACGGCAGCGGCTTCCCGCCTGCACGCGCGTCGCGAGCCCGACCACCGGCGAGCCCTGACTCCCTCCCGCCTCGAGCCGCTGCAGCGGGCGCGCGGGGACCGTTCTCGGAGCCAAGAACAACGGATGCAGCCGATTCGCCGTTTCCTTCCGTCTGTCCATTATGACCTCACTACCGGTGCGGCAGCCCTCTCCCCTCGGCGGGAGAAACCGAGCCGCAGCAGCCAGCCGCCTTCCCAGCGTGCTGTGCGGTTCGAACTGGTGTCTGGCGTCTCTCTCGGGCCCTCCCGCCGGGAGCGCTTAGGGAGGCGGCCGCCTGCTCCGCCCTCATAAATAGGAACGTCCGTCCCGTTCCGTGAGTGATTATGACGTCACCGGGGGCGCTGTCCAGGCTCTGTGCCCAAGATACCCGGCTGGAGGGGCAGCGTCTGCTTCAGCGCGGGAAGGTTTTCCAGGAGTCGGGATTTGCCCGCCCCATTGCATGGTCCCTGCCCTGGCACCGCGACCACACGAGACCCCTTGTGAGACCCCCGAGGAAGTAAACTGGGAACAGGGCTGCCCAGAGAATTCAGGGGGCCTGGGGCAAAGCAATTGCAGGAGCACCTTCCTTAAAAAAAAGTTGCAATATTATAGAATACTATAGTCTCGTGAAAGCAGCAAAGAGTCCTGTGGCACCTTATGGACTAACGGACGTTTTGGAGCATGAGCTTTCATGGGTGAATACCCACTTCGTCGGATGCATGTAGTGGAAATTTTCAGAGGCAGGTGTAAATATGCAGGCAAGAATCAGTCTGGAGATAACGAGGTTAGTTCAATCAGGGAAGATGAGGCCCTCTTCTAGCAGTTGAAGCGTGAACACCAATGGAGGAGAAACTGCTTTTGTAGTTGGCTAGCCATTCACAGTCTTTGTTTAATCCTGAGCTGATGGTGTTGGTGTCAAATTTTTAGGTGAACTGAAGCTCTGCAATTTCTCTTTGAAGTCTGGTCCTGAAGTTTTTTTGCTGCAGGATTGCTACCTTTAAATCTGCTATTGTGTGTCCAGGGAGACTGAAGTGTTCTCCAAATGGCCACAAATCAGATATTAGGAATGGCAATATACAAAAACCTGTACACAGACTCCTCTCAGACATGGACATGGAGTGATCCCTCATAAAGTATTTTTTAGTTTAGAGGAAGATACACTGGCTTGGGAGTTAGGAGACTATGAGTTTGTCTCCTGCTGTTTCTGTGCACTTCACAACCCTTATTACAACTCTTCTCCCCCACCCCCGCCTTGCCCTCAATTTTCCAGATGCCAGTAGCAGCTGTGCTTTCTGTGCCTTTGCAGCCCTCAGAAGTGAGATGGCAACTACAGCCACCATTGCCTGTGGAAGGTAGTGCCAATATCCAGTGCCATTGCCCTGTACTCATACCCATGGAATAGGGACTGAAGTTTTATTGTTTCATGACATCAAAATTCTTCCATCACCACCCCCCACCACTTGCCTTGGTGGGCCATATTCACCATGGCTGGGGATGGAGAGCAGTGCTGTGCAGAGGCACTCCAAAGCTGAAGTATCAATAAACATGTCTTATAAAAGCTATGGGAATAAGGAAAGGGAGTTTTGAAATGTATCTTTCCCTTTGTGTTGTGACTGTAAATCCAATGATACATCAGTCTGTTTATATCAACAGCTGCTGCTGTTGCGGCTTGGAGGGATGCTGCTTCCACATTTACAAACTGCCTGACACTAATGAGGAAAAGAAAGAAGAGAACTAGGGAGAACATGTTTAGTGAGATCCTTCAAGGCAGTGCTGCATTGGACTGCAAATAAATGGCTTGTTGGAGGGCTAGTATGGCTGATGGCATGGAGAAGGAAAGAGCAGGCAAGCCCACAGCTTCACAATCTTAGAACCATGGTTGGTGTATGTGTAGCTGCAACACACTACATTTGTGCACTGAAATGGACAGAAATGTTTGCTGCCTTCCTAAATTTAACGTTACATTCTGTTAATCTATGCTAAAAGATTGTATTGCAGTGCCGGTCTTTCACATTGGTTTTCTGCCTTGGTTTTGCCACTCAATAATTTTCTGTTTTTGGAGACTATAACTATCTTTATTAGTTCACAACACATGTTGCAGAATGAATAGCAGTACTCATGCCACACAGTACTTGCAAATGTACAGCAAGCACCATACAACTCAGCTTCAGAAAAACACACAGTGCTATTTATAAAGGTATAGCAAGCACTACACATTCCTAGCAGCACCAAAGCTCCAGGCCCAGAGAACAGTCCAGCACAGAATGCTACTGTGGCTGACCGTTTAAATGCTTTTTCAAAGCTTCCCTCAATGGCATAGCTCCATGCTTAGCTCTTGTAATGGGCCTTTTGTCTGGCTTTTCAAGGTCAGCAGACAGCAGCTCCACCTCTGCCCTGGGAGCAGCTTTTTCCCCTTTGCCTCACAGATATTATGCAGGACACAGTAGGTAGCTATAAACAGGGATAATTTTCTCACTGAGATTCAATCTAATGATTAGACACCACTAGGGTCCCTTCAATCTACCAAAAGCATATTCAGTCATTCTGCATCTGCTGAACAGCTAGTTGAATCTGTCCTTCATACTGTGGAGGTGACCAGTGTTCAGTTTCATGAGCCTGGAGAGCAGGGGGTAGGTTGGGTCCCCTAGTATCACAATTGGCATTTCAACATTGCTGATGGTAATCCACCGGTCGGGAAAGAAAGAATGTCCCTACTTGCAGCTTTCTGAACAGTCCTGTGTTCTTAAAGATGTGAGCCTCATGCACCTTCCCTGACCAGCCACACTGATGCTGATGAAGTGTCCCCAGTGATCCACCAATGTTTGCATAAACATAGAAAAGTAGCCCTTTCTGTTGATGAAGTCTGTGGCAAGTAGGCTAGTGCCAAAATATTCACGTGCATGCTGCTTATCTCCCCACCAGAGTTTGGAAATCCCAATGCTGCAGATCCATCCACTATGTCCTGCAATTGCCTGTAGTCTCAGCCGTGTGTAACAGGATATGATTAATGGCCTTCCACACTTATATGGCAGTGGTCCCCACTGTGGATTTTTCAAACCAAAAATGATTCCCCATTGACTGGTAGCAGTCTGGCATTGCAAGCTTCCAATCACCATTTGTTTCTCCACAGTCAATGCAGCTCTTATTCTGGTGTCTCTGCACAGGAAGGTTGGGACAAGCTGGGCACATAGATTCATGGTCTTTCATGTCTGAAAGTTCTGCACACACTGCTCATCATCCCAAACCTGCATTATGATGAAATTCCACCAGTCAATACTTGTTTTTTGGGCCCAGAAGTGGCATTCCACTATCTGTAGCGGCTTTGTTAATGCCACTAACAATCTTGAATTGTTTTTTGCTGTGTCCCTCAGCCAACTGTCCTCCAAGAAATTGTTGTGTCTCCTGTTGTTGCAGTACTTCCCATGGGTCTCCAAACACAGGAGAAATGTGCATCCTGTGTTTGCAATGTTCATGAGAATATTGCAGATCTTTGCAGGCTCCATTCTTCTGTCAGAGATGATGGAGACTGAAAACTGCTGTGTGGGTTTGTGGGTTTAAAAAAAAAGTGCAAAAATTATGAGATATGGATGCTATTATGGCACAGAGAAAGTTTCATGCTGGGAACTTGGATCTTAGGTCCTAAGATCCCTGGGTGAGTCATTTTTATCCTATAACAAATTGCAAAAAAGTTCCAAAAGGCATAACTCCAGATGGCAGCGTGCGACACACTGGGATACCTACCCATTGTGTACCACATTTCACATCAACACTACACTCTTGGTGAGCATGCTCAACGCTGATGCAAGCAGCCAAGTACGTATGCACAGGAGTGATATACAAACTTTGGTGGCTCTACACTAATGTAATGTGCATTGATCAAAGTTTGTAGTGTAGATATGGCTTTATAATCCCTTCTTCGTTACTCTGTATTTTGGGGAATTCATCCATTCCCTGGTACTAGATTGATGCCTAAACTGGTGGGAGACAGCTTGTATTTCCCCAATTCTGGAGCTACTGGCCATTTTGTCTGAGTGCACACTGACTGGCTTGGCCCCCAAAGACATTGTGACAGCTAGGAAAGAGGTAGAGCACAGGACTGCCTCTTGCACCTCTGACATGCTCCAGGAATATCTACTGTGCTGAAGGCTCATATTGATTGAGTGTAGAGGCCCCCAGTGCTGGTAATTGTCACTGGGGAAGGGCTTTGCATCTAGCTGGTCTCTTCGCACCAGCATAGCCAGTACTTAATTTGTAATGAAAGTTGTGCCAGGGCTTGTTATACAGACAAAACTACACAGGATCTTTTCAGGGGGCAAGGCAAAGATGCCACATTTATTATGATAGCAATTTGATTTATAACCAATAATTAATATCTTAATCCTTATACACACACATTATACCTAATACCTATACACACACCTTCACACACATCCATCAGATGTTCTGCAGCTGCTGCATAGTTACCAGTCCTGAAATAGCTTGTGTTCGTGGCTTGATTTTGCAGCTTGGGTTTGTAGCTTGTGGCGGTTAACTGGCCAGGAAAGCCAGGCACAAGGACGAGCTGGGTCTCTGTTGGGCATGCACCGATGCCCTTCCATATTGGCAGCAGAATGTTACCCTTCAAAGTCTTCCATCTCACCCATCCTTTTTGTAGGCTTTAGTTTGAATCCAGAGTCTATAGGTCTTGCTGTGTCATGCTGCCTCTGGGTTTGGTGACTGATCACCCCTCAGTTGCAGGCGTGACTTTCAGCCTCAGACCTGGCTTTGATCTTCCTTCTATTGTACCTTTTCTTTTTAGGGTGGACTCTTCTTACTTTGTTAGGGCTCTTGTCTGTATCTTCAGCGGTTGGTGTTTGAACTCTATTTCATCAGGACAGGCTGGGGCTGGAGGTTGATTCCATCATCCATACATGCCTCATCCACATATCTAAACTAAACTAATAAGATTACAGCAGAGTTTGCAAAAATGAAGGTTGGAGGAAGCTTTTACAAAATGGAGTGAGCGTTTTAAAATGGGGTTTGAATTACGATATGGCAAACAGTGAACAGAATAGTATCAGAGGGGTAGCCGTGTTAGTCTGGATCTGTAAAAGCAGCAAAGAATCCTGTGGCACCTTATAGACTAACTGACATTTTGCAGCATGAGCTTTCGTGGGTGAATACCCACTTCTTCGGATGCAAGTAGTGGAAATTTCCAGGGGCAGGTTTATATATGCAAGCAAGAAGCAAGCTAGAGATAACGAGGTTAGTTCAATCAGGGAGGATGAGGCCCTGTTCTAGCAGTTGAGTGAAAACCAAGGGAGGAGAAACTGGTTCTGTAGTTGGCAAGCCATTCACAGTCTTTGTTTAATCCTGCGCTGATAGTGTCAAATTTGCAGATGAACTGGAGCTCAGCAGTTTCTCTTTGAAGTCTGGTCCTGAAGTTTTTTTGCTGCAGGATGGCCACCTTAAGATCTGCTATTGTGTGGCCAGGGAGGTTGAAGTGTTCTCCTACAGGTTTTTGTATATTGCCATTCCTAATATCTGATTTGTGTCCATTTATCCTTTTCCTTAGAGACTGTCCAGTTTGGCCGATGTACATAGCAGAGGGGCATTGCTGGCATATGATGGCATATATTACATTGGTGGACGTGCAGGTGAATGAACCGGTGATGGTGTGGCTGATCTGGTTAGGTCCTGTGATGGTGTCGCTGGTGTAGATATGTGGGCAGAGTTGGCATCGAGGTTTGTTGCATGGATTGGTTCCTGAGATAGAGTTACTATGGTGCGGTGTGCAGTTATTGGTGAGAATATGCTTCAGGTTGGCAGGTTGTCTGTGGGCGAGGACTGGCCTGCCACCCAAGGCCTATGAAAGTGTGGGATCATTGTCCAGGATGGGTTGTAGATCTCTGATGATGCGCAGGAGGGGTTTTAGCTGGGGACTGTATGTGATGGCCAGTGGAGTCCTGTTGGCTGAGGTTGATGGTGGGGTGGAAGCTGTTGAAATCGTGGTGGAATTTTTCCAGAGTCTCCTTCCCATGGGTCCAGATGATGAAGATGTCATCAATGTAGCGTAGGTAGAGAAGGGGTGTGAGTGGATGGGAGCTGAGGAAGCATTGTTCCAGGTCAGCCATAAAAATATTGGCATATTGTGGGGCCATGCGGGTGCCCATAGCGGTGCCACTGATCTGGAGATATATATTGTCATCAAATTTGAAGTAGTTGTGTGTGAGGATAAAGGCACAGAGCTCAGCAACCAGTTGTGCTGTGGCATCATCAGGGATACTGTTCCTGACAGCTTGTATTCCATCAGCGTGTGGGATGTTTGTGTAGAGAGCCTCTACATCCATGGTGGCCAGGATGGTGTTTTCTGGAAGGTCACCAATGCATTGTAGTTTCCTCAGGAAATCAGTGGTGTCACGGAGATAGCTGGGAGTGCTGGTGGCATAGGGTCTGAGTAGAGAGTCCACATATCCAGACAGTCCTTCAGTGAGAGTTCCAATGCCCGAGATGATGGGGCGTCCAGGATTTCCAGGTTTGTGGATTTTGGGCAGTAGATAGAATAGCCCTGGTCGGGGCTCTAAGGGTATGTTGATTTGTTCCGGTGTTAGTGTAGGGAGTGTCCTGAGTAGATGGTGCAGTTTCTTAGTGTATTCCTCAGTGGGATCTGAGGGAAGTGGCCTGTAGAATTTGGTGTTGGAGAGTTGTCTGGCGGCCTCCTTTTGGTAGTCAGACCTGTTCATGATGACAACAGCACCTCCTTTATCAGCCTCTTTGATTATAATGTCAGGATGGTTTCTGAGGCTGTGGATGGCTTTGCGTTCTGCACGACTTAGGTTATGAGGCAAGCGATGTTGTTTTTCCACGATTTCTGCCTGTGCACGTCGGCGGAAGCATTCAATGTATAGGTCCAGACTGTCATTTCGACCCTCAGGAGGAGTCCATGTGGAGTTCTTCTTTTTGTGCTGTTGGTGGGAGGGTAACTGTGTATCAGTGCGCTGTTCAGTGTTGTCCTGAAAGTATTCCTTGAGTCGGAGACGGCGAAAGTAGGCTTCCAGATCGCCGCAGAACTGTATCATGTTGGTGGGGATGGCAGGGCAGAGAGAGTCCCCGAGATAGGACGGACGTTTCTTCTGGGCTGAGTGTGTGGTTGGATAGATTGACGATATTGCTGGGTGGGTTAGGGGTACCACGGTTGTGGCCCCATGTGGCAGGTAGGAGTTTAGACAGCTTACAGTCCTTTTTCCTTTGTAGAGAGGTGAAGTGAGTGATGTAGATCTCCTGTCTTATTTTAGTGAAGTCCGTTTGTATGGAAGTTTGGTTATTAATGAGAGTCTCCAGGTTGGAGAGCTCTTTTTTGATGTTTTCCTGTTTGCTGTATAGGAGGCTGATCAGCTGGTTCCTCAGTTTCTTTGATAGAGTATGGTGAACAGAAGTTAGTTACAATATAGACAAGTGTAGTGAATGGTGAACAGAAGTTACATTAATAAAGTGAACAATTAAAAACAATTTCATTTATCAGTTCTACAGGCTCAAGCAATTTTTTTATTGTCATAACTCATGCGGCAAGCCCAGAGGTGCCAGGGCTATGAACTGTCAAGCCTAGAGGTGCCGGGGCTCAGCCCTAGGAAGCCCTGGCACAAATTGAGTACTGAGCATAGCCTTTTCTTTGGTGCAAAGTGGCTGAAGGGCAATGATGACTTGGGCCTTATATAGCTTATGACCTAGTGTGCCTGGGGAAGCCCTCACTGGAAATGCCAAGGTCAGGGGCAGGCTATGAAAGGGAGAGCAGATACTCCCAAGAGTGGTGGGTAATGCTGAAGTTAAACTCCCCAACCAGTCACAAACTGTGCTTCTGATCCCCCATACTGGTTATTAAGAAGCAAAACAGAAATCACCCAGCACCCTTTATTGCATGCCAGTTCTCTGGCTCCCAGTCAGCACATGGGTCCAGTACAGTGAGAAGTTATTTAAAAAACTCTGCTCACATAATACAAAATGTTCTTCTGACCCCAAAAGGTCAGCCACATTACCAGGTCAGTATAGGTTTGGATCTTACCCAAAATACCATGCTGCCAGCCAATCCTTTAGTGTCTAAAACTAAAGGTTTATTACCGTATTGTCCCGAGTATAGGCCGCACTTTTCCCCCCTAATTTAAGTCTTTAAACTAGGGGTGCGGCCTACAATCGGGATAATAGCCGTGGCGGGAGCCCAGAGCCCTTTAAATCCCAGCCGCGGCAGGGAATCAGAGGGCTCTGGGCTGCCAGCAGCCGCGGGGAGCCCATAGCCTTTTAAATCCCAGCTGCAGCCGGGACTCAGAGGGCTCTGGGCTGCCCGCTGCGGCGGGGAGCCCATAGCCTTTTAAATCCCAGCCGCGGCCGGTGTTTGTTCCAAACACAAGCTGCCCAGTACATGGCCTGGCAGCCTTAGGGTACGTCTACAGTACCCACCGGATTGGCGGGTAGTGATCGATCTATCGGGAATCGATTTATCGCATCTAATGTAGACGCGATAAAATCGATCCCTGATTGCTCCGCCGTCGACTGCGGAACTTCACCGTGGCGAGAGGCATAAGCAAAGTCGACGGGGGAGCGGCAGCCAGGTAAATCAACCTAAGGTATGCCGACTTCAGCTATGCTGAAGTTGTGTATCTTAGGTTGACACCCCCCCCTCCCCAGTGTAGACCTAGCCTTAGAGTTCTGGCCTTAGGCATGCCCCTGCATGCCTTGCTGAGTCATAAGGTGTATCCCTTGCCTTCTCTCAATGGGTCAGTTGTGTAGCTGATGTCCCTTGATGGACAGTCATGCCCGCTAGGCAATGCTGATGCCAAACTGTCAGGGGGTGTCATCCAGATGCACAGTACATATTTGGAACTACAGACATCCCATACATACAACTTATAATACAAAGGTGGTACAAACACAGAAATAAGATTATCATACCTGGCAAATTATAACATTTTTGCAGATACCTTACACGGCATATCTGGCATAACTCATTGCAATTTTACAATATTGGTACATATAATATCCCAAAGTGTCCCTCAAATTCCATACAGCGTCACATAGGTGTAGGTTGATTTAGGAAGTGTACGTAGAAGAGAAAAGAAAGAAATAATGTGCTGTTAATTAAAAAAAAAAGATGAAGAAAAAAGAAAGAGAGAGGCAATGCTTTCATTCTCACCAGGGAAGGCACTTCTGAAGCTAAACACCTCATTGGTGGTGCTAATACTGTGCAATTAATTTTCAAGGTAGGAACAAAAGAGAGGTGTTTTTGTTCCCACTAGGCAAAGCAGTTTTAAACACCTCATTGATGGTGGTATTGTTAGTCATTTGGGGCTCCATAATAGCTTCTCTTGGTAAAAACAAAACTAAAATCTCCAGGTGAAACCCTCCAATGGCTGTTGTCACAACAGTGCACCCTCACTTGCTATATCACGAAAGTTTATTTCTGCTCCTGAAACTAGTGTAGCCAGATCCAATTATTTCTGTGAAGCAAAGTCCCACTGAAATGAATAGGGCAGTTTCCCCATTGAGTTCAATTATATTTTGTGCTATAAGGATAATATGCCGTGATACTATTTACACAGCTTAATATGAGCAGTCTGCACCTAAGAGCACAGCAAAGTAAAGAGAGCTCAGAGTTATTATCACAGTAGGGTGAGAACTAAGGGCTCTTATCACCACACTGTAATAAATTCTTAGAGCGCCATCCATGGGTGGGTCCTTGAAAGAAGAAGTAATTATCATCAGGCACTTACAATGAAAGCTCCAGGTTGGATTCTGCTAAAAAAGCAACTTGACACCAGGAAAACAAAATTGCAACTGACGTCTCACCCTCACACAAGATGGCATTCACGTTCCACTAGTGCAGCACATCAAAATCCTCACAGTCAAGCAAGGGACATCAGTGTATTTCAATTCTACTGACGCATGTGTGGGTGTGCACCACCTCCCACTGTCTCCCAGCCAATGGACCAGAAAACATGGAAACACTAATTTGCATTCTCCCAATCTAATTGTCTCAGACCATGGAATTTTATTAGATACCATGTCCTCAAAGAATCCTCAATACAAAAAGGAAATGCTTGTTAAAATAGCATCAAGGACTTTATTTAATCCCATCAGCAGATGGAAATTCGGGATGAAGACTACTATTAAATTCTTACTTCCCTCTGTTGTGCCACTGTAAACAGCTCTGCAGTGTAAAACCACCCTCTGTTGTGAGGCTTCATCATAATCAAGAATCACGTAGTGTAAGCTTAGAGAGTAAAATTACAGAGAGAAATGAAGGTCTTAACTGAATCTCTTCCCTACGTGCATATGTGTGTGTTCTCAACACCTTAATGGTTGCTTTAAACATTCTTTTGTATATAATAAATTGATATGTGGAGCTGGTAACACCACCTGTTACTAAGGTTACCAGACACTTCTCATTATATGACCCTGTTTCCAGCTGTTTATAACCTTGCTAATATTCCACTATTTGGGCTGAAAATTTCCATGCCGGGGGTCTGCCTCAGTATGTTTTTTTTTAAACCTTTGGTTCTGAGAATGAAACAAGGGAAAAATACGTTTTGCCCATCTTAAATTCTTGAGACCCTTTCTTTGGAAAGCTCCATTGCCCAAATGATTTGGAGCAGGGGCTTGACATTTGGCAGGAGGGTTGGCCTTTGTGTCGGGGATGTGCCTTGTGCATCCTTGTGAAAATCTGCATTATGTGGCCAAGTTATCAGCCTCTGAAAAATTGCAGTTTGCACATTCTCAATAGACAAGTCTTCGATTTTAGTAGCTAAAGTTTCTGAATATTCTCACAGCTCCTAGTGCTGACCAAATTGTGCACATGCTATCCCCACAAAACAAGTGCCCGTGCACCATCCCCTCACCGCTCCAATGTGTGACAGGACTGTACATGCACAGTCCTACAGAGCATGCTCCAGTCCAGAGCTATGGGGCTAAGAAGGTCTTTCACTGTAATTACTGCTCCAGACCATGGTGAGGCCAGCCATTGGCACTGAGAGCATAGGAGCCTCTCTCTCCTGTGCTTTCAATGTTGCTGGCACACAGGCAGCATGGAGGTGATGAAAACAGTATATAAACCTGAACAGAACAGAGGAGAATGCTGACTGATTCAAATGCAGAGGGGACAGAAGTCAGACGAGGTGGAAGGAAAGGATTAGACTGAGACAAGGACTCTGACAAGAATGAGACTGGAAGGGACAGGAGAGAAACTGTGACTGGGAGTTGGAGCAGGGAAACTGGGCAAGATGTCTGGGAGCTGCGGGAAAGAGCAAGTTGGGGCTGGTTGGGCCAGGAGACTGGGATTGGGACTCATTGAGCAAGAAGACTGGGCTTAGGAGCCAGCGAGGGAAATGGGGACTAGGAGCCAGTTGGTTGAGTGAAGTGTGATGCTTCCCAGGATCACCCAGGGTTGTGACGCACCTCACAACCGCCTGCCTTTAGCGTGAAGAAGTCTTGTCTGTACCTGCTGTGGATCAGCTCCCTGAAACCACCTGTCTTTGGCGACACAAGCACTTCCTTCCAGGCCTCCACAGGCCTCACTCTGTACAGGTAAGCAATAGGTACATGCCAACCCCTGAGCTCTCCAAACGTCCCTCTAGAGTGCTCAGTCCCTGCTCCACTGAGCACTCACAGAACTCACCAGTCCGCTGAGGGAGGGGAACACAGTGAATGAAGAGCTGGCAGGAAGGGTGGATACTGGGGCTGGCTGGACAAGCCATCAGGGCAGGGCCAGTGTAACCACTAGGTGAACTAGGTGGCCACCTAAGGCACCAAGGTTTGGGGGCGCTGAAAAGCAGTGACCAAAGTTTTTTTTTACACTCCAGTATTCATTTTTGAAAGTTTATAATAAGCGATGCTCCAGGGGGAGGGGAGAGGGAGGGCGCAAGGTGGAAGTTTTGCCTAGAGCAAAAAATATCCTTGTGCTGGCCCTGCATCAGGGGAGGGATGAATGAAACAGGGAGAGGAGAGCCAGATCTGCCAACGAGGTGGGATGTAGGGGGAGAACTGGGACTGGCTGGGCAAAGGCACTGGGACAAGGAGTCAGCGAGGGAAGACCGGGATTGGATGAGGAGCTTGGGGAGATAGACTGGTACTGGGAGCCAGTGAATGGAGGAGAGGCAAGACAAGTCAAATGAGAAGCTGGGACTGGGGAACTGGGACTGGCTGGGCAAGGAATCTGGGACTGAGATGAGAAGCCTGAGGAGTGATGGCTGGTACTGCATTAGCAAGGAGATTGTGACTGGGATGAGAAGCCAGGTGTGGAGAGGACATAAGGTGTCAAGTTTGGGGGAAATGGGCAGAAGAGTCTATGCCCATTAGAGAACAATCCCCTCCAGAGCATGGAATGGAACCCAAGATTGCCAAGACTCATCATTCCTCTGCCATCAGTAGATATCTGTGAAATTCACTGGCAAAATGTGTCTACTGCTGGAACACATAGATATGACAACCTACTATTGCTATCAGTTATTGTAGTAGCTCAAGTGGCAGAGATCCATGAGGTGGATCTAAAGTTCCAACCCTACTGATGACCTGTGTAGGCATCAATATGATGCCACATGATGGCATTTTTTCCCCAGTTTGCTCTTTTTGAAAAACCTAGGAAATTACATATCAAAAATGCATTCTCAATGAGACTGAAGCTATAGACGGCCCTTAGTTAAAATGCCCTCTTTCAAAATGACCAGTCTTCCATTGTTTACAATGGGAGTGAAGTCAAGCTGCCTCAGGGAAGATGATGGCCCCCTATGCTGTCAAGAGTGGGGGGGGGGGGCGGGGAGGAACACTGGAAGGAGCAGGTTAATAGAAGCAGTGGCCATCTTTACTAAGGACAAGCTGTGGCCTCTATGTCATGGAGAATAATAAGAGATAGTGGCCATTTTGAAAAAAGGCAGTTCTTTGTGGAATTCTCTGAAGTAGAACATTTTTCTTAAGTCTCTACTGATGGAGAAACTTACAGATATGAAGAATGATGGCAAAGATGACCATTACTGCACCAGCACTTGTCCTTCAGAAGCTCAGATTTTGGTTTTTGTTTTGCTTGTTTTTTGTTTTTGTTTTTGAAAGCAAGTCTGTAGCCATTATGGTTATGAAAAAAACATTAAAAAGTCTGGAACAATAGTTTTGAGAGGTGTGAAGTACCCATTCATCTCAAAGAGGGGTGAACTCACATGCCAAGTTACTAGGAGAGGGAGGCTATAGAGCTGCACCATTTACTATGATTAAGTTCTCATTTTGGTGCCTGAAGTGAGGAGTGTTTGGGAAATTCCCCAACTTTTGTTTTTCACCAATCAAGGCAAAGCCAACCCCAAGGTGCCTAGTTTTGCCCATGGGCTTATTGAAGCCCCACCAAAGGGAAGCCAAGCTAATGGAGCCCAGTGGAACCAAGTGGCAGCACAATCATATTCTGAACATTGCACTGTCTATTGTGAGCAGTCTAATTTTGGCAATCCACATGCATAACGTATTTGTGGACAGAGCCTTGCAGAGTATCACTCCCCAGTGAGTTGGGGAAAGGGAGCTAAATCTACAAAGACATCCATTCTTCCCAATGTTCATTTGGCATTTGAGTTTATAGAGTTAGCAAAAGTAAGCAAAGAGTTTAGGGCCATAACATAGAATCATAGAATTCAAGATCAGAAGGGACCATTATGATCATCTAGTCTGACCTCCTGCAAGATGCAGGCCACATAAGCCGATCCACCCACTCCTGAACTAATTCTCTCCCTTGACTCTGCTGTTGAATGCTCCAAATCATGATTTAAAGACTTCAAGTAGCAGATAATCCACCAGCAAGCGACCCCTGCCCCATGCTTCGGAGGAAGGCGAAAAACCTCCAGGGCCACTGCCAATCTACCCTGGAGGAAAATTCCTTCCCGACCCCAAATATGGCGATCAGCTGAACCCCGAGCATGCGGGCAAGACTCTCCAGCCAGACCCTCTGGAAAAGGCTAACAATATCCCAACATTGACCCTTTGTACTAATTACCAGTGTGGCACGTTATTGACCTATTGACTAAACCCGTTATCCTATCATACCATCCCCTCCATTAACTTATCCAGCTTAATCTTAAAGTCATGGAGGTCCTTCGCCCCCACTGTTTCCCTCGGTAGGCTGTTCCAGAATTGCACTCCTCTGATGGTTAGAAACCGTCGTCTAATTTCAAGCCTAAATTTCCTGACTGACAATTTATATCCGTTTGTCCTCGTGTCCACATTAGCACTGAGCTGAAATAATTCCTCTCCCTCCCTGGTATTTATCCCTCTGATATATTTAAAGAGTGCAATCATATCTCCTCTTATCCTTCTTTTGGTTAAGGAAAACAAACCGAGCTCCTCAAGTCTCCTTTCATACGACAGGCTTTCCATTCCTCGGATCATTCTAGTGGCCCTTCTTTGTACCCGTTCCAGTTTGAATTCATCCTTCTTAAACATGGGAGACCAAAACTGCACACAATACTCCAAATGAGGTCTCACCAACGCCTTATATAACGGAACTAGCACCTCCTTATCTCTACTAGAAATACCTCGCCTAATGCATCCCAAGATCGCATTAGCTTTTTTAACGGCCACATCACATTGCCTACTCATAGTCATCCTACGATCAACCAGGACTCCTAGGTCCTTCTCCTCCTCCGTTACTTCCAACTGGTGCGTCCCCAGCTTATAACTAAAATTCTTGTTAGTCATCCCTAAATGCATAACCTTACACGTCTCATTATTGAATTTCATCCTGTTACTAATACTCCAGTTTACAAGGTCATCCAAATCTCCCTGGAGGATATCCCGATCCTTTTCCGAATTGGCAATACCTCCCAACTTGGTGTCATCCGCAAACTTTATCAGCCCACTCCTACTTTTGGTTCCGAGGTCAGCGATAAATAGATTAAATAAAATCGGACCCAAAACCGAACCTTGAGGAACTCCACAGGTAACCCCCCTCCAACCCGACAGATCACCCTTCAATACGACCCTCTGCAGTCTCCCCTTTAACCAGCTCCTTATCCACCTCTGGATTTTCATTTCGATCCCCATCTTTTCCAATTTAACCAGTAATTCCTCATGCGGTACCGTATCAAACGCCTTACTGAAATCAAGATATATTAGACCCACCGCATTTCCCTTGTCTAAAAAATCTGTTACTTTCTCAAAGAAGGAGATCAGGTTGGTTTGGCACGATCTACCTTTCGTAAAACCATGCTGTAATTTGTCCCAGTTGCCATCGGCCTCATGCTCCGTAACCACTCTCTCCTTTAAAATTTTTTCCATGACTTTGCATACTACAGATGTTAAACTAACAGGCCTGTAGTTACCCGGGTCACTTTTTTTCCCCTTCTTGAATATAGGAACTATATTAGCTAATCTCCAGTCAAACGGTACAACCCCCGAGTTTAGAGATTTCCTTTGTCTGTGGCAGACTTGATGTATGCATGGCCTCCCAAACACATTTTAAGAACATATTTGCAAGACACATATATAACTCTTTGTTCACAACCCATGCATACAGTAACTCTTCACTTAAAGTCCTCCCGGTTAACATTGTTTTGTTATTATGTTGCTGACCTATTAGAGAACATACTCATTTAAATTCGTGCACTGTTCTGTTATAAGGTTGTTTGGCTCGCTCTGTTCCACACGCCTGCCTGGCACTCCTGCCAGGGAGTGGGGTTGGGGCGGGGCTTGCCCCATTCTGCCCGCCCAGTGTTCCAGATGGGGAGCGGGGTTAGGGTGTGGGGGCTGGCCCTGTTCCACCCACCCAGCATTCCAGCCAGGAAGTGGGGTCGGGGTTGGGGGCTTACCCCACTCCACTCACCCAGCATTCCAGCCGGGGAGCAGGCAAGCCCCCGACCCTGCTCCCCGACAGGAGTGCCAAGCGGGTGGAATGGGGCAAGCGCCCATTCCCCCCCCCCATCCCCCTGCAGGAGCACCGGGCGGGCAGAGCAAGACAAGCCTGCACACCCTAACCTCGCTATGCCCCTGTTTCAACCAGGCTTCACAATCATCATTGGTGAGTACAGTATTAAATTGTTTATTTAAAACTTATAATGTATATGTATATAATGTCTTTTGACTGTCGAAAAATATTTCCCTGGAACCTAGCCTTCCCTATTTAGATTAATTCTTATGGGGAAATTGGATTCACTTAATATCATTTTGCTTAAAGTAGCATTTTTCAGGAATATAACTACAATGTTAAGCGAGGAGTTTCTACATTACTCAATGATTTTCATGACCAGTGTGTTACCAGTTTTTGTATGATACCTTACTCGATACATTTTAATAGTACAATAATATTGTATACAATCTGTTGATTCAGTTTCTTATACTTCAGGGTTTAGACTTCAGGTTCTCCCCATGGGATATGTGGACCCTGGTTGTCACAGTAATACAACACCAGACTTTCTTGTATTCTCTTCATACATATAGTATATGAGGTTAAGAGTACCTGTAAATCTGACTCAAGGAACTAAGGAGTCCAAACTGCCCAGACCCTAGAGGGAGAGAAAAATAACTGGAGAGAGCTGAGGATGGCTGCATTACACAAATGGATGCTATTAAATCTTTATACTACTGCACCATCATGAATTTTGTATGTGCCACATATTTTATGGACACAAATAGCTATTTTAGAAATGCTATAGAAAGTTGTATTGGGACTCCGGGAAAAGATGTCAGGTGTAATTTGATTTATTGTTATAGAAAATCATGGTTCTGTTTTTCAGTGTTATACCAATAGCCTTGACAACTTGCAATTTACCTGCCATGAACAGCACATCCTGAAGATAAAGGGTTGTTTTGCATACTACAGTATTTCTTTCTATCTTCTGTGTAATAGTGATATTTCACATTAATTCCACTGGATGGCACTGAAGGAGACAAGATTGCATGTAAGCAGTTCCAGAAATTCAATATTACCTTTAAAAGTGACAATGGTTTCCTTGTTCAAGCTACTGCTGAAATATCAGGCAAATGTAGCTTAGTTTTCAATTCTGACACTGTATATTTGTAATCAAAGCCATCTCTTAAGCATTGTTAACTGTAGTTACAAGTAAGTTTGTGGAAGAAGCAAAATTGCAGAGTTAAGCATGACACTGGGGACCTGAATCTAAAATACTCCTCCCCCATGGGCATGCAGATGTAGGGATTTGATTTTGACCCACTCTGAGGTTCAGATTTCAAGATTTTGCACTGAAAACTTAAGATGTCTTTCATGACACTTAGGAAATCTGTAAAAATTAGTAACTCTTATAGTTACAAATGGAGTAATATTAAAGGATATTAGCTTGTAATCACATCTTTTTCACAAACACATAAGAGTTTGCAGCTATGAATCTCCTTGAATTAAAAACTTCTACCTGCATATGAGAAGCAGTGCAGTGTTTAGGAGAACATCCACATTTGGGTCCTTGTCCTACAAGGCTCTACACAGGGCCTCAATGTTTAGGAACTGCAACATCATACCGTGAAGGTACACAATTCTTCCCAATCACTCCGGCTCATAACCTGGGAGTCATCTTTGGGTCCTCCCTCTCTCTTAACCTGCACATCCCGACTGCACCAAATCTTATGTCATCTTCCTCCGTAACATCTCTATGATCTACTATTTTATCTCTGTCCACATCACCATAACTCTCATCTAGGCCTTTATCATCTTCCACCCTGACTACTTGTAGCCTTCTCTTCTCTGCCCTACCCTACCCACCTGACTCCCTCAAGTCCATTTAAAACGCTACTGCTAAGATTATCTTCCTGGCCTATTGTGACTATATCATTCTCTCCCTCCCACATTCCCTCCCATTGAATCTCTTCCTGTAGTCCCCTTTTTCTACAAGCTTCTTGTCCTTACCTTTAAGGCCCTTCACAATTTAGCCCTTTCCTGCTTATCCATTCTTGTATCTTACTGTGTCAGCATCTGTCATCTCCACTCTCAACCAATGGTGCCGGCCTCCATCTTCCAAGCCTGTGCTTTTATCATAAGCATGGTCATGCTTCCCAATAGGCCACCCTTCACACACAGAATGCCCTCACTGAACTATGCCACTACTCTGTCCTTCAGATGTCTCCTCAAGACCTACTTCTACCATGTTACCTATGGCAAATGCCAGAGGCTAGGCCAGTGGCCTGTAGGAACCACTGATGTCATTATTATTCCTTTATGTGTATATATCTATATGTGTCAACTTGAAACCTCAAGTTTATGTGACCACTTAAAGGCGATTGCATACAATTATGAGTTGATACAGAATCTGGGCTTTGGGAAAACAAACACTCCCAAAAGCTAGGAACTGGGGAATTGAACTGTCCAAGAAAATCACTCATTACTATCCCAGGCTTGATTATCACTGCCTTGCACCATGTGTAGTCATTCGAATCAAGGCAAAGTGGGCATAACATGCTACCAGAAAAAATGATAGCATTTTGAACCAACTTTGCACAAGTCCTGCCATGAATGCAAGGGACTGCACTAGATTAGCTCTTGAGGTCCCTTCCAGGCCTACGATTCTATGACTCTATGATTAAGTTTAAATCACTACACAAGGGGCAGGGAAATGGGGAGTCAGTGGCATAGCACAACAACTACAGGATTTCCTTTCACCTAGTTCTTATCTGCGTTGACTCCTCTTTAACCTTATAAGAGACATGTATTACAAACATCATCTTCTTCTAGCCTCAGTCTCATCAATGTGGGATTAGCTCTTCGAGTCCTTCTCTTCCATTCCAGTCTGTCTTGAAGCAGTTCCTTGGAAACTCCACAGATAATCAAATCCTTTTGTATGCCATCCATCCATCCATCCAAAACCAAATGAAGGTTGAGGGGAGATATGATTGGTATCTATAAATGCACCAGAGGGATAAATATGAGGAAGGGAGAGGAGTTATTTAAGTTAAGCAACAATATGGGACAGAAGAACAAATGGATATAAACTGGCCAGCAACAAGTTTAGGCTTGAAATTAGACGAAGGTTTCTAACCACCAGAGAAGTGAAGTTCTGAAACCGCCTTCCAAGGGGATCAGTGGGGGCAAAAAACCTAACTGGCTTCAAGACTGAACTTGCTAAGTTTATGGAGGGGATACTCTGAAGAGACTGCCTACAATGGCATGTAGCCAATCTGCGACTGCTAGCAGCATATACCTCCGACAGATAGTGATGGGACACTAGATGGGGAGGGCTCTGAGTTACTACAGAGAATTATTTCCCAGGTGTCTGGCTGGTGGTTTTGTCCCCATGTTCAGGGCTTAACTAATCATCATATTTGGGGTCGGGAAGGAATTTTCCCCTGGGTCAGATTGGCAGAGACCCTGGAGGTTTTTCGCCTTCCTCTGCAGCTTGGGGCATGGGTCACTTGCAGGTTTAAACTAGTGTCAGTGGTGAATTCTCTGTAACTTTAAGTCTTTAAATCATTATTTGAGGACTTTGGTAACTCAGCCAGAGGTTAGGTGTCTATTTCAGGAGTGGGTGGGTGAAGTTCTATGGCCTGCAATGTGCAGGAGATCAGACTAGATGATCTTGATGGTCCTTTCGGGCCTTTAAGTCTATGAATCTATGTAGTTTTCGATCTCCCAAAACTCTTCTCTTAGAGGTGGAGGGTAACACCCGGTTTCCTATATATTATTCCAATCTTCTTGTCACATGCCCAAGCCATATAAGCCTCAGCTTTTCTATAATTGGTATCACAGTCACAGTTCTTTCAATTAATTTGTTCCGAACATGGTCCATTCTTGTAACTTAGAGTTGCCAGGTGTCTGGTGCACTGTTCAGTCAGATGTACTGACTGGACACCAAAAGTCTGGTTACTCTGGGCGGGGGAGGTGCTGGGTCATCAACCTGCACCAGCTACTGCTCAGTTGGGGTCGCCTCCTATCTGTAGGCAGGCAGGAAGGCTCTGCATCAGGCTGCAGCTCCTGTCCCAGCCCTGGAGCAGAGGGAACCCAGCTGGGGGCAGGGAGGGAAGGAGGTGGAGAGGATTGAGCGAGGAAGAGGGGGCAGGGGGCAGAGCAGAGAGCAACGGGGGGAGTTAGTGGGGGACAGGGCTTTGGGAGGAAGAAGTAGAGTAGGGGGCGGAGGCTTGGGGGGAAAAGGCAGAGCAGGCAGTAGGCCTGGGGAGAAGAGGCGGTACAGGGCCAGGGCCTTGGGTGGAAGAGGTGGGACAGGGGCTGGAGCCTGAGAGAACAGGCAGAGCAGGCGCTAGGCTGCAGGGGAGGAGGTGGGCAATCCTAATATAACTCCAAACTTCCATCTTAACATTTTTATTTCCACCGTGTTCAAGATCAGCTCCTGTCTCTTCCTCAGTTCCCAGCATTCAAAGCCTGCAAGAGTGCAGGCCTAATTATTGTCTTGTAGATCTTACTTTTTAATTTGATAGACATTCTCTTATCACAGGTCATTCTGCTTGAACTTCTGTACCTTTGATAGTGGCTTGTCTTCCTGCCAGGGATCATCGAATCTAAACAGACCATCTGCTTTATTTCTGCTGATTTTCATGCCATTTCTTTCAAGTACACACCTCCACCTCTCTAAATCTTCTTTCACTTCCTCTTTTCTCTCCCACTCCAGGGGCGCTGGAACTGGAGGGCCAGGTGAGCTCTGGTCCCTCCACTTTTAAAAGTGGGCAAGCAATGCCCACCCACTTTTTAACATGGGTGTAGTTTGGAGAGCAGGGGGTCATGTGGCCCCCCAAAAACTGCAAGCCTTGGGCAGGTGTGGAGGGCGGGAATGGGGCTGTGCTTCGTGGCGAGGGAGCTGATAAGGCACTCAGCTCCCTCACCCTGAAGTGCAGCACCTGTGGCACTGCTCCATGCCTGCCTGAGACTCAGAGGTTGTGCCAGCCTCTTCCTGGTTGGGGACTGAAGTAGGCCTTAGGCCTTCCCTCACCACGGAGCTCTGCCCCTTGCTCATCTTTGTCCCCTTTGTGGCTCCATCCCCTGCTCCTCTTGTTCCCCCCAAAGTCCCACTCCTGGCCAGGCTGGAAGTCAGAGCTGGGCCATGATAAGAGCTGCCCAAGGAGCCTGGGCCACTGTGGAGAGCCCAGGGCAGATGGAGGATCTGAGGCTCCCCACAGCAGCCCAGGTTACCTGGGTGGCTCTTACCACAGCCCCACTCCAGCTTCTGGCTTGGCCAGGGGCAGAGCCACGGGGGAAGAAAAGGAGCAGGGGGTGGGGCCACGGTGGGGGTGGGGCCTTGGGGTAAGAGGAGGAGCTGGGGTGGGGCCATGTCCCCCCCCCCACTTCTACTGAGGTTCCGGTACTCCTGTCTCCGACAAGCACAACCTCATCTGCAAACAGCATACACTTGGGGTACCACTTCCTGAATGGTTTCTGTACACATACTTTATCCTTGTTTCAATGCTGAATTTGTTTTCTATTCAAGGATATCAAAGCATTTAAACAGCAGTAGCAAAAAAATCCTCACAGCCCCTCTGGGAGGTAGGTAAGTAATGTTATCCTTGTTTCATAGATAAGAATTTGCAGCAGAGAGGTGGGATGACCAGATGTTCCTATTTTATAGGGACAGTCCTGATTTTTGGGTCTTTTTCTTATATAGGTTCCTATTACCCCCTCATCCCCGTCCTGATTTTTCACACTTGCTCTCTGGTCACCCTACAGAGAGGTTAAGTGACTTGTGCAGCTGAGGTTAGAACCCAGATCTTCTGTATGCCAGTTTCAGTACATTAATCACAAGGCCATCTTTCTGCCTTTCTAGAGACAAAGCACTGTTTAAGCTCTGAAATGTGACCCTTAATACAATATAGATAATTTGTGTGTGTGGTAATTACAAAGGGGCTGACTGCATAACCATGGCCTTCTCAGGAAACTTATTAAGACCTCCAAAAACAGTCTATACTTATTTGGAAAGAGTGTTAAGTTTAATGTTTATGCAAACTATAGTGCTTAGTGGCAAAAGTTAGTATGTTGGTAAACAGAGGAAGTGGAACAAAAAGTCTATATCAGGGACAATGTTCATCATGACCTCTTGGAGAGAGGGCAACACAGTATCTTCTCTATATTATTTTGAAAGGTGTTCAAGTAGTCTGGTTGGCAGCTTCACTCCATTATTTCACATCTGTTTGATAGACAGAAGAGACAGAGATTTTTATTAGAATGTAGTGAACCAGCAATAATTAGCCCATGGCAAATTAGTGCAGAGCTATGTTACATAATACATGTAGGCATAATGGATTAAGATTTGACACCTGTGAAATTATGAAAATGATGAAAATTAATAACTTCCTGAGACTGGAATGATTGTTGCTGGTGTTCTGTAAGTTGTTTAATGTCACAGGGAGGGAGCTGGTTCCCTGAAGATGTGAGCAATCATTGTAAACTTCATAATGCCCTCAACCCATTTTTTTACCCAGTGTATATGGCAGACGGTACTCACAATAGCAGCAACATAGATTTAAAAAACTAACACTGCTAAAATACAGAAACACAGAGAAAGGAGGCAAGAAAAGTGACATTTTGATATTTTGCATATTTTTTTAAATCTTTTTTTGATAGTATCTTCTATTAGAGTTTTTTTTTTCCACTGTATCTGCCAGGAAAATTTGTGCATTCCTGAGTAGAAATCTGACTTTTAAAGTCAGTCACTTAGCAAAATGCTTTTAAAAGGAGACACACAAAAAAAAAACATTAACCATGAAAACATTGTAAATATTTATAGGCAATATATGTTTAATTTCCTGACAGCTTTAATTAAAAAACCCAGCCAATAGCAGTAGATTATAAATTTTAAGGATAAAGTTGTTTCTGGCATAGAATGGCACTTTTTCTTCCAAACAAGACATTACTAGTTTGGGGTCACAGTCTCTCCTGCAACCCAGCCAGCATAGTTGGGACTATGTGGTAGTGGCAATACTACAGCTTTTTAAAGGGTGCAGCATCCAGGCATTGTGCTTGCTAAGCACTGCAGGCCCACTTCAACATCACCCCCAATTCAGAGCTTTAACTTAAAGAAACAAACAAAAAAATCTTCAGTCCTGTTACTGGCTCCTCTATGCTACTCTGGTGTTGCATAGGAACTGCTGCATAAAGCTGGCTACATGGATTTCCCCAATGTAGAGGAAAATCCCAAGTTGAAAAGAACCAGCCATAACCCACATTGTGGGTGACGGGTGGTGGGGCATGACCTGAAGACAAGTGGCATGCTGGAGCACCACTGAACTTGGGCTGTCTCCTGGCTGTTGAAATGGAATCTTGGGACTGTAAGTAGCAAGGCAAAATCTAGAGCAGCCCTCGGGGTGCTCAAAGTTACAATGGGGGGTGCACTGGCCCCAGGCTTGTCCCTGGATCAGGGAACCACAGAGATGGCATAAAGTAACCAAAGGTGGTATTTTAGCAAAGATATACAGCTAATGTGCTCTCCTCATGGCCTCTGGTCTTATATAGAGCACAGCTCAGTCAGGCTGGAGAATTGAGTCCATGATAGCCTTTAGTGTCTTTGGAAGACTAGGTAATGATACCTGTCTTTACATTTGCTATTTGCAGGGACAAAAAAGTTGCCCAAATTTACAACAGCTGCAAATAGGTGAGATGTAGGTCCATGTCTTTCATGCAGATGACTCTTAGGATAAGGGCAGATCTACACTTAAAAATGTTGGGATTCCTTTTTCCACTTGGCTTATCCAGAACACCTTGTCTAATTCTGGGAGAATATTTCATCCAAACAATTCTCTGGGATCCAAAAAAATTCAGTTTGACTCCAGATTTTGTCACTCAGGTTCCTTTATTTGGCATACAGCAAAAGTATGCTGAGTTGATCAGACTCAAGCGTAGGGGATGGGACTGGACTGGACCATACCACACATCCAAAACTACACAGAAAATCTCTTCCTATATATACACACATTTATATACCACACTGCATTTACTATACATTGCATCACACACCTTTGGATTGGTTTAGTTACTTTGCAGGAACCAATCCCTGTGCATCATGCTCTGTCCATGCATTGTCCATGCTCAACCTCATCTTTACATTCCTAACTTATCTTGTCCATTGTTACTAAATGGTTCTCAGGGTATTCTCCCTTTTATCTTAGCTGTCTCAGACATTCTGTCTTTTTAGTCAACTGATCTATTTACTTATATTTAGTACAGGGGTCGGCAACCTTTCAGAAGTGGTATGCTGAGTCTTCATTTATTCACTCTAATTTAAGGTTTTGCGTGCCAGTCATACATTTTAACGTTTTTAGAAAGGCTCTTTCTATAAGTCTATAATATATAACCAAACTATTGTTGTATGTAAAGTAAATAAGGTTTTTAAAATGTTTAAGAAGCTTCATTTAAAATTAAATTAAAATGCAGAGCCCCCCGGACCGGTGGCCAGGACCCAGGCAGTGTGAGTGCCACTGAAAATCAGCTTGCGTGCTGCCTTCAGCGCGATAGGTTGCCTACCCCTGATTTAGCACAAACATTCTGTTTTCAGCCTAACGATCTGTTTACCTCCCTAATTCTATCCTCCTAGAAATGAGGCCTCCCTTCATGTGTTAATTACTCATGTCAGGCCAGGTCTCAGCTGCAGGTCAGAGACTGAAAAAGGACAAGCAAAGAATCAGACTCCCTGATGTCTGGCCTCCTCCCTCCCTTTGTGAAAAGTTCACATGGAACTTATGGGGTGTGGAAAAGAGCCAGGCAGGAAAGTGGGAGTCAGCCCAAGAGGAATGATAGCTGGCTGGACCTGTCCCAGTTCTCCTGACAGAGGGAATCAGGAATTCTTGTTCCCAGAGAAAGAGCATGAGAGAAGAAAGGAAACAGCCAGCCTGACACAGAAAGAGCAGGAGACGCACAGACAAGTGAATCTGACTTGGCCACATAGAATTTCCCTTCACAAGAGGAAACTGAGCCATTTCCTAGCCAGGGAAAAAAGGATCCAGAGCCAGCTGCAGGAGAGACCTTCAACTCGGCCCCAGCTACCATGAGGCAGCTGATAACCTGGGGAAAAGAGAGGGACTTCCTGGGCTGATAAGAACAAACTAAGTTATCAGGGGGCTGTCCCTGCCAAAAAAAATTAGATAGTGTCAAAATGATATTCAACAGCTATTCTATTATTTTTTAACTGTAGGACCCCCTCCCCCAATTAAAAACATTGTTTTCATCCCATTTAACTGACTGAGGTAAACTCTAGGGCAGTGGTTCCCAAACTTGTTCCGTCGCTTGTACAGGGAAAGCCCCTGGCGGGCCAGGCCAGTTTGTGTACCTGCCGCGTCTGCAGATTTGGCTGATCGTGGCTCCCGGTGGCTGCGGTTTGCTGCTCCATGGCCCGGAGCAGTGAACCGTGGCTACTGGGAGCCGCGATCGGCCAAACTTGCGGACGCAGCAGATAAACAAACTGGCCCGGCCCGCCAGGGGCTTTCCCTGTACAAGCGACGGAACAAGTTTGGGAACCACTGCTCTGCGGGGGAAACTCTATGGCAAAAGTCAACCGCTAACTAACAGAGAGGAGCCTGACCTTGACCAGATAACATGTATTAAAGTGACAACTTGTTGTGCCTGCTCTAGGGTTTCAACATGTTAGTTAACATAAAAAATACACCTTTTTTCTTAGTGAAGCCAAGGCCCTAGAATTTAACTCAACCAGTTCAGCACATGTTAAAGAACAAATTGCTATGTTTTGACTAGAGCTGTAGGAGATGTTAGATTTAACTAGCTAACATGATCTATTATCACACCTTTAAAGACTAGTCAGAACAAACCCTCAGCTGTCCACCTTGAAGCCTACATCTTTTTCCTGAATGGTTATGATTAATTTTGAACTCAGCAGTTTGTGTGAGTAGTTCATGTTATTTCATCCAATGTGCATTACCTTGCATTTGTCAAGACTGAATGTTACTTCCTTTTGTGATGCCTAATTACCCAGCTAGGTTACATCTGTCTCAAGTTCCTTTGAATTTCCTTAGTCTTGACTATTCTAAATAATTGTCAGCCATCTTGTTTTGCCGCCCTTTCCAAGTTCCTAAATGAATATATTAAACACATTGGTCCTAGTGTCACTTCTGGGGGCACCATGTTGTTAATCTGTGGTAAACTGATCATTTTTTCCTACCCTATTTTCTCCCGCATACACTTTCTAATTCATGACAAATGTCATCTTTCATTCCTTGACTACTTAGTTTCTTTGATAGCCTATTCTGAGGGATTTTGGTCTTATCTAGACTGGGGATTTGCCCCTTTTACAGACATTGGAGGCCTCTAGTGTAGCTGCACCAGTGTAACCCCCAGTGTAGACTGGCAAAACAGTTATTTCTGCCAGTGCAGCATACCCTGGTTTAAGGGGTAAGTGTTAACAATTGAAATAGCAGCTTTACCCACCCACACTAGGGGTTTGCACTGGTTCTGGAGGCTGGCCACCAATGGCTGGAATCAGGGCAAATCCCTAGCATAGGCAAAGGTTTGTCAAAGACTTTTTAAAGGCCAAATAAATTATATCAGCTGCTTTTCCTTCATCCACTGTTTTGTTGACACACTCAAAGAATCTTAGTAGATTAGAGAGATCAAGATGCAAATTAATGATGATTACAGCACTGGATTTGCTGTGCCCGATGTAAAACATAAAACAAAAACATGTCAATTAAAAATCAAAAGTGGGTCCAGTGCAAAAACAAATAGATCCTAATAGACCAAATGTTTTTTGTGTGAAATTGAACAACCTGCTTTGGGAAAATAAATATTAAAAACACCCAGATTACCTACAGCCAGCCTTTGCAAAAATCTATTTGCAGATTTGAGATGCAGCAGAACATAAATTACTCTCTCGCCTCTCCTATGCCTGTTTCAGGCAAGAACAAGAAGTTCAATCAATAGAAAGGCTTAGGAAAATTTAATATCTGGAACAATGCCAGCATCCAGACAATGAGCCAGCTCTTTAAACGCCCATTCTTGAGCACACTGAAGTAACTGACCAGATCAGAATGAGCAGAATCAAGACCTACAACAGAGGAAATGAGAACTCCAGAAGAGCTCGCCAGTTCTTTTAGATGTAACACCCTTCTAGCTATGCATCATGTAAGCCAATCAGCCCTGAGTAGGGCTTTGTCCTGACGGGAGAGTAGAGCTAGGGGGCAAACGTTGAGAGATGGCCAGAAGAAAATGAAATGAGATTTAATATAGATAAATGTAAGGTAATACACCTGGGAAGAAATAATCAAAATGGGAGGCTGCTGTTTAGAAAACAGTAGTGGGAAGAAAAGCCTGCAAGCAACAGCAGATTAATTACTGTGGATAGAAGCTCAAAATGTAACATGGTTGCAAAAATAGAATGCCATTCTGGCGCCATAAGGGTGGGGTTTGCAACCATGATTGTATATGGATCACTTATAAAACAAAACAGATGTGATGATAATGCTCTGTATTAGCTACAAACCTCACACTGGGCCTGAAGGGCAATACTGGATCCAAGTAGCCCTGCTCTTCTGGGCCTGCCAAGCATGCTCTGCCTGGACGAGTGGGTTGAAAGGAGCTCAGGAGCCCAGACACATGGTGGTGGACAGGCTGCTGGAGAAATGTCGCTTTCTCTGGGAATCCAGACAGAAGGTTGAGCCTGAGAGGGGATCACAGACTGGGTCAGGCCCACAGGCAGAGCCTTCTCCAACCACCACCCCCTTTGAGATCTTGCAGGGCCTGCTCATTTGGACTTTTTGTTAAGCAATTGATTGTTTGAACAATAGGGGCCATGCTGCAAACTAAGGGAGCACATAGTTAACAAGTAGCCCAGGATGGCAGACTTAGATTCTCTGCAGGGAGGAGCCTGCTGGTCTTACTTTCCACAGGGTCCTTGACTGGGGCCTTGTGGAAAGGAAAGACCCAGGTCCTCCTATCACTCCCCATGTAAGGGAAAAGGCTCAGAGGCAGGTGGAGGCTCTAAGCACTCCCATCCTGGGGTCAAAAACCAGACATCTCTACTGCCCCTGATAGACAGACAAGGGGCTGGAGGTCAGGTGCGCTAACTTCTAGGCCACCCAGCCCTTTGAGCACCCTATCTCATACCCATAAAATACAAATTACTAGTAACAATTATGAGTTTTCAACTTGAGAAACAACAAGTCTCCTAATCACAAACTTCTGATGAATTTGTAAAGAAGAACTTTCCTTTTTTCTCTCTGGGATTTGGTTTACAATGACATGTTGAATGATGGTTTAAAGTGATCATTTTGATACTGTAGCTAAGAATGAGAAAAAAACAACAACCCTTTTTTTTATAAAAAACAGTCAAAGAAAAGGACTATGTTTGAGAAACTATGCATAGAATTAAGATTATCTAAGGCATCTGTGGAAAAGTCTACTCACCACAACTGCACCCCATTGTGGCTGGGCAGGGTGTAGGGGCCTCCTTCTTTACTGCCCCATGATGACAGCTGCTCTAGCCCTGCAGTGGTCTGCCTCTTCCTGTGACTTGGCCCTCAAGCCAACTCACTTTTAGTCCTGCCCTTTCCAGGGAAGCCCAAGTCAGCATGCCAATTGTCTGGCAGCTTCATATCATTCATATCAGTCCAATTTCAGGCTTTTGGGGCCTGCCAGTCCTTGTCTCCAGGGTCTTCACTCCCTCACCTTCGTAGGCCAGAAGGGGAATGCAGGCTCATCTAATCAGGTTCCAGCCCAGGGACCCTGTATAAAGAAGAGGAGGCCTGTTTTTTCAGACCACCTGATGTTTCCCTGCGCTGCTTCCTACCGTGGTCTGTAGCTAGGTCTTCCCCAGAGTCTCTTCCCCGGCTGACTTTTCTGCAAGTCCCAAAACAAAAGGGGAACTGAACTTTTTATGAGAAACAAAAAAGTCCTGCACCAGACCTACCTGTCCTAAGGAGGATCTGACTCTCATATGTCTCTGGTTGGGTCCTAACCCCAGCTGATCCTTTGTTTCAGGAAGCTGCAAGACAGTCTCCGATTAGAATCTGGCCCTAGCCAGGCCTTCCTTCACAGGACTAGCTCAAGAATTCTCCTCCCTTTCTCAGTCAACCACCACTGAGCTATACTTTTCTTCTTTTATCTCCTCCTTCCAGGCTTGACACCTTGCACTTGGGGGTGGAGCTGCCTGGGCTGACAGGCTCTCATTAATCCCTCCTGGTCAGCATGGGGACTGTATCCCCCATCTTTTCGATACGGACTCATTACAATGACAAGATTCAGTATGAGGAAATTCTTTTGCTGGGAGACTAATCACCAAATGTCAAGATGTTTCTTATTTAAACAAGACATATTGCTTAATGAACATACTTAACAGATAATGAACAACAGTTTCAAAATTATCTACGTTCCATACAAGACTGGGTGAAACATTTAATTGACATGTTGAGAAGTCAATGTGAAGTGAAAGTCTGCAAAGCAAACGCAGCCAAAGAGTTATAAGAACTGAGTGGTCACAATGCCTGATAGTTGCTTGTTTGGAAGTTCACAGTCACACAGATCAGAAGTACACACAATCAATTCCAGTTTTAGATGGGAAGAAATAAAAAGAACAGCACTATCACAGAGGGTTAAAGACTGATTCAGCTGTTTCATCCTGCTGGGGTAGTGACATGCTAACGTATAACTCAAATGGGTTTTATTTTGCTGAATAGTGGACTGATTAAATATGTTTATAAAACCATCAAATAATATGGAAATACTCTATGTAAAGACCAGAAATCTTCAAAATGAAGATTTCAAAATGAAGATTTCTGCAAATAAATAAAATCACTGATGGAGAAACTTCAGCCTGAGAAAGAATACAGAGCTCTGCAAGATTAGCCAAGAAAGTTACAGCATCCCAAACAGATAGGCTCCACAGAAGTTTTTACAAAGACTACAGAGCTACATATGGCAGAGGAAGCGATCCTACGAAAGGATGTTTTAGGTACGTCTTTGGTAGCTAACTATTGAAGTTCTGAAAGCATGATCAGAATTTCCCAAGATGTTTGCGTGTGAAAGTTTAAAGATTGTGGGTTCTGAGAACAAACCCAGACTTAGGATGTACAGATGTGAGATCCTGTTTTCTAACTCTAAAAAGCTGATGAATGAAGCACAACCTGTAGTGTGTTTGGGCCTCCTGTTTTTTTTTTGTATGAAATGAGTATTGTTTTCTGATTTGTGCACATCAGCTTTTTGACCAGGACTCAGTCAATACAACAGACATTAAAATTGAATAAAAGAAGCTTAATGCTGCCAACAAATCATTTTCCACAGCCAAAGGACCTGGACAGGATTGGAAATTATTGGAATTATTGGTTGGCCTCTTTGCCAAAGGCTACAAGCGTGAGAGGTGCATAGCCTCTACACAAGCTATGTGTCATCTGGGGACTCTCCCCTATGCAATTATACCGTAGACCATCTCTGGCAGGTTTTTGCCTAACCTATTCTTAAAAACCTCCAATGACAGGGATTCCACAACCTCCCTTGATAACCAGTTCAAGTATCCTTCTAGCCAGAAAGGTTTTCCCCAATATCTAACCTAAATCTCCCTTGCTGCAAATGGAGCTCATTATTTCTTCTCCTATCTTCAGTGGACATGGAGAACAATTGATCACTGCCCTCTTTATAATGACCCTTAACATATTTGAAAACTGCTATCAGATCCCCCCTCAGTCTTCTTTTCTCAAGACTAAATGCACTCAGGTTTATTAACCTTTCCTCATGTGTCACAGGTTTGCTGAATCTATCATTTTTGTTCCACTGGACTCTCTCCAATTTATCCACATCTTTCTTAAAGTGTGCTGCCTGTCACACTCTGAGGAGTAGGTGGTGTGACTTATTGTCTGAGCTGGAATCTGGCCTACTGGTCGAAGCAGAATCAGAAGGCAGAACTGGAGGCATGGTCAGGAGGCAAGCCAAAAGTTGGAGCCAGGAATCAGGAGCCAGGACAGACCCAAAGCGCAGACACTGGGAGTTAGGAATCAGGAGATGAGAGGCAGGCAGAGACTAGGGCTGGAGCAAAGGCTTGGCAGGAAGCAGGTCTGGCACAGCTAAGGGCATGGAAAGCACTGAGCAGCCACTGTGCTGCTATTGCAACAGAGTTTAAATGGTGATCTGTCGGCTCTTCTGACAAATCAGGGATCACAATTACTTAGTGCAGGTTTATTGGGCCTCGCTGAGCTCATTGGGGGTTTTAGGCAATTTAGCCCAGAGGCAGCTGAATTCCTGACAGTGCCCCAAACTGGACACAATACTCCAGCTGAGGCCTTACCTGTGTCAAGTAGTGCAGACGAATTACCTCCTGTGCCTTACATACAACATTCTTATTGGTACATCCCAAAATGATGATAGTTTTTCTTGCAACTGCATCACATTGTTGATTCGTATTCAACTTGTGTTCCACTATAATCCCCAGATCCTTTTCAGCAGTACTACCACCTAGCCCAGGGGTGGCCAACCTGAGCCTGAAAAGGAGCTGGAATTTACCAATGTACATTGCCAAATAGCCACAGTAATACATCAGCTCCCCCCCATCAGCTTCTTCCCACCCCCGCTCCCAGCGCCTCCCACCCACCCGCAGCCCCACTGATCAGCGCCTCCCCCTTCTTCCCTATCCGCTGTTTCATGGCATGCAGGAGGCTCTGGGGAGGGGAGGGGGAGCAAGGGCACGGCCGACTCAGGGGAGGAGGCAGGACGGGGTGGAGTGGGGGCAGGGCCTGTGGCCAAGTCAGGAGTTGAGCAGTGAGCACCCCCTGGCACATTGGAAAGTTGGTGCCTGTAGCTCCAGCCCTGGAGTCAGTGCCTATAAAGGGAGCCACATAGTAACTTCTGAAGAGCCTCATGTGGCACCGGAGCCACGGGTTAGCCGTTTTGTAGTTGTACATTTGATTTCTCCTTCCTAAGTGGAAGTACTTTACATTTGTCTTTATTGAACTTCATCTAGCTGAATTCAGACCAATTGTCCAATTTGTCAAGGTCATATGGAATTATAATTCTCTCCTCCAAAGTGCTTGCAACCCCTCCCACCTTGGTGTCATCTGCAAATTTTATACGACTATTCTTTACCCCATTATCCAAGTCATTAATGGAAATATTAACCTCTGTGCGACTCCAGTAGATATATCCTCCCAATTTGCCAGTGAGCCACTGTTAAGTACTCTTTGAGTACAGTCTTTCAAGCAGTTGTGCACCCCACCTTAGAGTAATTTCATTTAGACTACATTTCCCAAGGATTTTAAGGTTTGCCATCACTTGTTAAGTCAGAAAGAACCAAGTGTACTGCTCTGACTTACACCCTATGCAAATGTCACCTCGATCATAAGCCGGTTCGTTTATAAGCTGACCCCCCCCCCTGCCCCCAAGATGGATAAGTAAAAATGGAAAATGTTTATGACCCGTTCATAAGCCGACACTATAATTCAGGGGTCAGCAAACTTTGGCTCCAGCTGCTGGTGGTCTGAGATGGTTTGTTTACCTTGAGTGTCTGCAGGCATGGAGGTAAACCTAAGTAAACAAAGTGTCCCGGTGCGCCAGCTGCTTACCCTGATAGGCTGGGATAGCAACTGGTGGGGAAATTTTGGGGAGGGGGAGAAGCTGGGGGTCAGGGGAGTAACCCCTGTGACCACCCCCCACATGACAGTGACCCCACCCCTCGCCCAGGACCCCCTCTCCCCATCCCATCCCTTCCCACCTTATCTGGGGAAGGCCAGGGGAGGATGCCTCTGGCCTGGCTGGAGCTGCTCCGGCAGGCTGGGGCAGCGCGGCCGCAGCCTGCTCCGGCGGGCCAGACCAGGCGGTGCGGCCGCAGCATGTTCCAGCAGGGTGGGCTGGGCGGCATGGCCACAGCATGCGCTGGTGCCCGGGCGGCATGGCCTCAGCCTGCTCTGGGGGGCGGGGCAGAGTGGCACAGCTGCAGCCTGCCAGCCCCACAGCTGCAGCTGCTTTGGAGGCTGGGGGGAGAGCAGTGTGGCCAGAAATGGAGAGACTCTGGCCCGGCCTCTTCCCTTCTGTCTCCACTGGCTGTGCTGCCTCTCCTTGCTCCCTCTGTTTGTGGGGAGGGGCTGTGTCCCACCTCTCCCTCTCTATACCCATTCATAAGCCGACCCCCCATCTCTGGTGCTTCCCTTTTTTGCTAAAAAAATTTGGCTTATGAACGAGTATATATGGTAACTGGAATCAGTGGGTTCAGAGCAGAATTTGGCCTACTAACTGCTTTATCCAAGTAAGGGTTGATAGAGACCATCTATGTTGGCCCTAGACATCACAGGCAGTCTGAGAGTTATAGAGCTAGGGAGAACTATGTGATCTCAGCCTGTGTTTATCATGGAGTTAAAACGGAGTTCTGTGTCTTTTATACAGGGAAAATAGATTTTGTCAAACAAATTTTAGTTGTGCCTTAGCAAGATTCTATCAATGAGTCTAGTAAATAACTATGTTGACATAATATACTTGCATTTTTGGAAGGCATTTGACTTAGTCACATGACAGTCTGCCTAAAAAATTAGAACAAAATCAATGTGTCCAATATTAAATGGATTAAAAATTGGCTAACTGATAGATCTCAAAGTGTAACTGTTAATGGGAATCAACTAGTATGGGGTATTTCTGGTGGGGTTATATTAAGATTGGTTCCCAGCCCAGTGCTGGTATATTTTTATCAGTGGCCTAGGAGGACAGTAATTTCCTCTTCTGCAGGAATTACTAGATGAAATTCAAAGGCTCCTGTTATTATTCAGAAGGTCAGAGTAGATGATGATAGTAGTCTCCTAGATTTAAAATCTGAGTCTATAGATAACAATAGTAATTTGTTACAGTGATGTCTAAAAGTCTGAGACAGTGACCTGTACCAGGTTTTTAAAAAGTACTTTCTTTGTTAATTTAGAAGAAATCAGTTCATTATAGGCAGCTGAAAAAGTATAGTAAAATATATTAAATTTTGTGTCTGTCATAGCACATGCTGTGGCTGCTTAATATATGGTTGTAAACCAGAGAGTTTAGATTTAATAAAGTTAGAAGAAAGAATGAGTCTGTTTCCATCCTATTAATTTTCCAGGAAACTCAAAATAGACTTTCAAGAAAATAAAATGTTTTGGATGATTACAATAGAACTGATTTTATACTAAGTCATTTCCATACCATGTGATCTTCTAACATACATATCAGACACTTAGTCAGGGGTCTACCTCTCAGCACACTTACCTCTTTATAAATTGTAGGCACTGGTCTTCTCAAAGAAGGGCATGGGGAGGCGGAACTGTCCTTCTTACAGGCAGATAGCATTTATCTTGTCTTGGTTTATTCATACCATGTCTCCTGGTTATCTGAATTATTTAAGTCAGAGCCCATTTTGCAGGATGCATTTTAGATTAAATAATGTATAATCCAAATGAAAATGACAGTTGCAGACTATTAACCAGAACTGACTACATTCTGAAGAGTCAAATAGCTGGCAAAGTTTATTGAGAGCATAATCTCTTTTTAATAGCATGAACCCACAGAACTCTAGGGCCGTTCCTTCCTCATTATTTGGAAATGCTAAACAATTAAAGAGAAGCTTTATTTTCTTTACTTTCCATTTTTTGAGCACTGAACACCACATTTTGTCCTTGGTTATGTGCATGTAGAATGGGAATTGCACATACATGACCAAGAAGTTTCCCCTTACAATGCTGACTGATTATTATACTCTTTCCCAGAGTTTCTCAATCTGTGGGCTGTTGATTGCTTAATTTGACATCATTTTAAAGGAAAAGGAAGTGCTGATCACAAAAACCTATACAATGGTAACAGCCAGCCTGAGTCACTCACATGCAGTTACACAGCAGAACTGTATAAGTGATGAATGACCGCACAGCTGTTGCATGCCTGCTACATGTTAAGGCTTACACCATCATGTTACAGGCATTGTGAATCTGAATCAAAACCTGTTTACATTGCAACAGCAAGCAGGATTGTGTTGCAACACCATCCACGTGAAGCTCAAGCACCACAAGAGTAGTATGATCAGCTGAAGGGGGAACTGCATGGAGAACTGACCAGCCCCCCCATCATTTTCCCTGTGCTATAGAGTTGGGCTCCAGGAACATAGGTACTTTTTCATTTGCTACTGCTCTGTATGGTCAGCTTTTGAGAAGGAAAGAGAAGCCAATCGTTGCTCTTGTGCAGCATCAAAAACATGCCGCTTCTTCAAGGACCTGCACGTCATCCTAAGTGGTGACCCCCTCCTCCATTGCGAAGAGCCCTGTGGATACTTTAGGGAGATTGGAGGCAGCGGCCAGCGGAGTCAACCCCAGGAATGAAGTGGTGGATGAGGAGGTTGAGTTGGAGGAGGATGTGGGACAGGCGACAGGGTCATCCAGTGGTGTGGCAATCCAGGACTTCTTTTTTACTCCAGAGGAGGTCTAACCAGTCCCAGCAGTCGGGCTCTGGCATGCCTGAAACAGGAGACGGGAGCTCCGGTAAGTACTCATTTTGCTTTGATACTGCACAGTGACATGAGGTAGAGGTGTCCTTTATTTTGTTACAAGGTGCACATGGGAGAAGGGATAGAAATTAACAACACTAGATACTGTTTGCATTTGCTTCTCATTCCCATGTGCAGCTTCGCAGTGGGGGCTCTGTGGAAAAGTTTATTAATGCACACTGGGATCTCTCAGGAATCCTCCATAGAGAGTTCTAGGAAACTTTCCTGCAGATACTCTGTCATCCTCTGCCAAAAGTTCCTTGGCAGAGCTGCTTTGTTTCTTCCCCTGTTGTAGGAAACTTTGCTGCGCCCATCGGCAATTACTTCTGTAGGAACCAAAGCAGTACACAGACAAGCAGCATAGGCACCTAGTCTGAAGCCGCATGCATATAGGAGATGCACCCTGGCATCCTGGGTTACCCTCAGCTTCGATCACACCTGCCCGTGGAAAACAGTGCCAGTATTGAGAGTAATGTCCCTATGTGCTTGTAGTGATCCCCCTTCTGAAACCACCCAGACCCTTTGTCCCGTCTTGCAACTTTCCCTCCTGGGCCGAATGCACCATGTTAAGTGCTCTGGCCATGCTGCGTTCTTGCCAAGGGAAAGTGAGAAAGAACTGTATGTAACTTTTATGATTCAAGCCTGAGTACGCTCACAATACTGACTCGGTGTATTGGTTTTTTTTTTTTGCTTCTGAGGATGTGCTCCTGAGGCTCCTACACATCGGCAGAACACCTCCTTCAGGTAAGGAGGCAAAGAAGAAGGTGTAAGGAAGACATCGCCTGATCATGCAGGCTTAAAGGGGAAGCCTGTGTATACCGTAACATACCTGCAACATCCAGTGGGATTAGAAAAACTGCTTGATCCAGCTTGATTTAGTTGGGGTTGGTCCTGCTTTGAGCAGGGGGTTGGACTAGATGACCTCCTCAGGTCTCTTCCAACCCTAATCATCTCTGATTCTATGATCTAAATATTGCCTAGTGTAACAAAGTTTAAGATTTAGACTGTACGCTTACGTTTTATTTTCTTTGGCAACTATCTCTGACCTTTTGTGCCTACCACTTAACTACAGAAAGATAGATTTTAAGTGATTAATAAATCTGTTTTATATTTTACCTAAAACAGTGTGGTTTGGTTGAAGTGCTTGGGAAATCTCAGCTGAGTTTACAAAGGCGAGTGTGTCCTCTCCATATTGAGGGAGGGGCAGACTGGGTAATGAATTTACACTGGTCAAGCTTCTGACCAGGGCAAGATGGTACAGTTCTGGGGTGGAAGGCTGGGGGCTTGAGAGATTTGCTGGTGCCTTTCTCAGTGTGATTCGTGAGTGGCTCAGGAAGCATTCATGCAGTACAGCTGGGTGTGGGGCACCACATGCTGTTGTACTGAGTGATAATAGTGCCCAGAGGGGTTTGCTGCTTGTCACTAGCAAAGCATTGTGAGAGACAGCTCAGGCTGGAGAGTTAAAAGGGCACAGCAGTACCCCAGTTCCAGCTTGTACCCCAGGGATCTCGTCACAAAGTCAGCTGTCCCGAGGATGAAGAATTCATCAGAATTTATTCAGTGAAGAATTCACTGCATCCAGCCTCACATGTTCAAGTCAAGGGCCATTAAATAGCTGAAAGTTCACACACTGGTCTCAGCTGCTACAAAGGTACATGAGGAAAGGCACGCATATTACTGAAAATGCAGATTTTTTTTACTTTCTTTTTCATACACATTTAAACATAGCACTCTAATTGGGAAAGTTTTAATCGGGAAATCCAGTTAATGGAGTCATCTCTGAGGTAACCAGTTTAAGCCCAAAGGCAATGCAATGCCCCATTAAGCTTTATTATAAATACTTCTGCTTAATGGAACACTTCCCTTATTTAATGGGGACTCATCCAGGTGATTTTGACTTGGCGTGTCTCAACCTTCTGTAACTCTTCTGCCTGTCTCCAGCAACAAGGGCCGGGTTCAGTATCTAAGGGTTCCATTTCAATACCACAATGCAAAACCGGCTCGAGCCCCCACCCAGTGACCTGGGACAATTACATACCACTCCCACCCCAGGCACCTCTAAGAGGCAATACTTCCCCTCTTGCAAGCATGGCGTCTGAGTGTAGCAAAATCCTTTTACTGAAGGAGGGAAACAATACAGCATTATGTTGGGGAAACATCACAAACAGAATTCATAACAGACCATGAGCAAAAGACCCACCCCCCAAGTAAGTCTGGCAGTGTTCTTTTCCCCTAGGGTCTGAATCCAGCAACCCCCCAAAAAATCACCCAAAGTCCCAAAAGTGCAACACCCCAAAAGTCTCTGTCCCTGGTCAGTGCAGCCCCAGAGTTCAAAAGTTTATCTGCAGAGTTTTACCTCCTAGCCTGGGTGGAAATGTCTCCCCCCCGCACCTCGCAGGGGTGTTAAGGGGCACCTTACGTGGTCCAAGGCCGACTGCCCTGCCTCTCCATGGGGTTCTGCTGCAGCCTTCACCGTGAGCCGCTCCGCCAGCTGCTCCACTCCACCAGCCATCCCGTAAGCCACTCCAGCCGTCCCGCCAACTGAACCGCTCCACCAGCCATCCCGTGAGCCATTCCAGGTGTCCAACCAACTGCACCACTATGCTCCAACAGCTATCCCTCCAACTGTGCCACTCCACCAGCTGCTCAGCCATATATCTTCAGGCCCTCCCCCACTTAACACAGCACTCAATGATTTCAGCTCTTTGGTGAATTCAGCCTGTAGCAGGAGGAGCCCTAGTGCTAGTGCACTATTGGCCCAAGGTGAATTCAGGTCAGCAGCCTGTAACTAGACTCCTAATAGAATCAAGATTAGCTCTGATATTCCACAGTGGGAATGGAGAGAGAGAGAGAGAGAGAGAGAGAGAGAGAAGGGGGTGCAATTGGTGTTTCAGGCCCTCAAAAGGAGCCCATGCCATCAGGTACAAATACCTGTCCTCATCCCCCCCCCCCCTCCACTCACTGGGTTTTGGAACCCATGTCCCTTGTCTAACGAGTGCTACTTAGTTGATGGCATTTTATGATGGAGGGACTTGCTAAGTAAGGTTCTACTGCCCTTGATTCACATAATCAGGGTAACAACCCTATTCTTCCTGCCCCAATAATAGAGAAACTGGGGATCCCACAGCAGTCAAAGTGACCATTTGGGCTGCCGTGGGCTCAGGCTAGGCGGGGTGGGTGTGTCTATGCAAACAAGATCAGCCCCTGAAGTTCTTTTCCACAACTCACCACAATTCACCACCAGATGTCAGGGTAGAGTTCATCCTGACTCTGCTTACACTTCTTTTGTTGTGTGTTTGTACAGCACCTAGCACAATGGGATCTTGTCCCAGGACTGAGGCTCTTGGGTGCTACACCAATACAAATATTCATTGTCTTTGGGGTATTAGAGACTGGCCTGGAAGTACTTGAATACACGGGCAGCACATGAACCACCGACGGTGGGAGGCTAGTCCCGAACCCCACCCCTTCTGCCTGAGGCCCTACCCCTTCCATACCCCCCCATTGGAGCCCAGAGCTCCCCCACCCCAGGTTAGCTCCCCCAGCTCTGGAGTGCCGGGAGGGCGGGTGGCATGGACCCAGCCCCCCACTCCACGCTGGAGTGCTAGGAGGGTGAATCATAGAATATCAGGGTTGGAAGGGACCTCAGGAGGTCATCTAGTCCAACCCCCTGCTCAAAGCAGGACCAATCCCCAACTAAATCATTCCAGCCAGGGCTTTGTCAAGCCTGACCTTAAAAATCTCCAAGGAAGGAGATTCCACCACCTCCCTGGGTAACCCATCTTCACCACCCTCCTAGTAAGGTGGGTGGTGTGGCCGCAGCCCCAGACCGCCAGGAGGGCGCAGCCACAGACCCCCCCAGCCCTGGAGCGCCAGGAGGGCAAGTGGTATGGTCCTAGCCCGAGCCTGGGCCACCACACAGGGGGAGCTACAGAGTGGGATCCAGAAGGAGGCCTGGGGGGCGGAGCATGGATGAGGTCACACCTGCCTTGTTTGGGGAGATACAGCCTCTCCCAGCCTATGATACCTACCGCACATACTTGAATAGCTGACAAAGATACAAGGAAAACCAAATATTTACTGGCAAGCCTGCTTTTCTTTTTAACTTTGATATTCAGCTTTTATTGAGGAAACATATCTGGTGTCATTGCACAATTATGTAAGCAAAAGAATCCCATTTCTGCTAACAAAAACATATAGACTCATCTTTAGCTTTTATTCTTTCACTCTTCCAGGGATGAGAAAATTGCAATGGGGTCATTTACTTAGGGCCAAAAAAAAAATAAAAAATCCAATGCTGACCCAGTAACTGTGACATCAGTAGTGCCTCAGTGAACAACACACCCCTTAAACTGTAAATGTTTACTAAAGTTGCATTAGTTTGTTTTGTTATTTTAGTGTATTCATGGCACATTCTTACTGTTTGATGATTATAATAGATCTTTATTGAATTATTGAGCAAAACTTTTAAATAAAACATCAAAGAATCCTTTTCTGCTATCAATTCTTCTACAGTCATGTATCAATCCTCAGGACTACTGTCCCCATCAGAATACTAACTCCACTAGCTTTATTTCTAAATGTACTGTACAGAAGAATGTTCATCTGACCCAGCCTTTTAGTTTTGTTCCTTTTCTTTCAAGACCATGAAATGAGTATCTCATAAATATGCAAAACTAGATTGTTTTTCTTGCATGTATCTGATATAAGGTCATCTACTTCTGCCTTGCCTTTCAGTAGTACTTTACAAACTGTGACAAAACTCTATCCTTGTCTCCACGGGTCCTGCGTTTCCTGATAGATTTCGCTAGCCTCAGAGGCTCACTGTGACCCTCCACTTAACCTCTCTCTCTCTAGAGACAAGGGTCACGGTGTACTGAGCCATTTTCATCATAAGCCAGCAAGGGAGGTGAGGAGAAGCTATCCTCCCTTGCACAGTCTCTGTTGTCTCACAGTCTCCGTGATTAGTCAGGGGGGGGGCAAAGGAGGGGAGCCCAGGCCCACCCTCTACTCCAGGCTCCAGCCCAGGGACCCTAATAGTATCAGCTATGGTAGCTGACCTTTTAGGAACAGGACACATACAATTCCCTGAGCTACTTCCCCACAGCAGCCCCCACTTCCTCAAGCTCCACTTCACCCTTACCTCAGGGCCTCTTTCCTTATGCCTGATATGGTGTGTACAGTTCAGTCTCTCCAACAGCACAGCTCCTGACATGCGCACTCAGCTGAGTGATTGGGAGGCTTTTAACTAGTTTCAGTCAGCCCCTGTTTGGCTTCACGTGTCCCAATCAACCTAGCATCCTCCCTGCCTTCTGGAAAGCTCTTAATTGCCCCAGGTGTCTTAATTGACCTGGAGCAGCTGCCATTTGCTTATCCTGGTACCAGGGATTTGTTTAACCTGGGGCTAATATATCTGTCTCCCACTACTTTTCTATAGCCATCTGGCCTTGCCCCGTCACAAAACATTTTCAGCCTCTCAGCACCCCTTTGTATTATGATTCCCATTTTACATGTGAGAACACTTAGATACTTCTGAACATTGAAGAAATGATTTGCCCAAGGCCACTGAGTGAGTCCATGGCAGAATTGGGCATATAGACCAGAATCTCTGACTTCTAGTCCCATATTATAATTATTAGGGCACATTTCCTCTTTGTACTACAAATTACTGGTTTTTCTCACTGTGTGCCATCAGAATGGCAGTGGCTCTCTAATTATACCCGCATTATGGAATAGAGAGAGTGATCCTCACTTCCACACAAGGCGAAGCTCTGACAGTCAAAACTAGAACCCAGGTCTCCTGATGGCCAGTCCTGTACTCTATCCATTACCTAATGCTGCTTCTATAGGTTTCAATGGAGTTGTGCCTCCTTACGTCAGGGTGAAAACAAGCCTTAAAAATGCAAATTGAATATTATGCAATAAAAATCAGAGAAAAGTTAATGGCCTTTAATCAAAGACATTCTCATGCTACTCTAAATAAGCAGTTTCAAGATCACAATGTCATTCTCTCTCCCACCAAATGGATTTAGAAGAAGCAAGTTTTTTTCTTTCTTTGCTTTGAATTTTATACTTATCTTCAAATTAGATAAAATAGTAGAATCCTACTCCAGTAACAAAATATTCCTTAAAACACAACACTAATATTTAGATGTGATAAATCTAAACTTGTAAAAGTAATTCATACAGCTCCATGGGGTGCTGGCCCTAATCGTGATAAGATATTGAGGCAACTTCAAAACCAAAAAAAAGTGGTGGGGGAGAGAGGGACATGATGGTAATTGGAAGGATAAGAAAAGGACTCTCAATTATTCTATAATCACAAGAAATAGATAGTGGATTGTAAGAATTAACTTGACAAATGGGAGAGGCCAGGCTATCAGAATGAAGAAAGATTAGTTGTAAGAAATAAAATAAAAATAAAAAAAAACATGCTTTGATTCATCATGAAAAATAAAACCAAGAACAAGTACAGGATCACCTTTGCATAGTGACATACAAAAATGTATAGCTCATCTATTAACATGATTGATGAACTTGTAAAAATTATATATATAAACTTGTTCCCTTCTTTGCCATCTGCTAGATAATTTGCTCCGGGAATTGGTGTAAATTTTCTAAAGCCTAAGTCTACACTAGAAAATGTTTGCTAGTATAATGATGTAGGTACAGCTCTACTGGCAAACCCTCCTGGTGTAGATGCAGATTATAGCAGCAAAAAAGCATTTTGTGCCAAAGAAGTTTATACCAGTTCCCTGAACAAAATAAGCTATACAGGGAAAAACACTTTTTTTGCCGGTATAACTGCATCTAGACTTGGGCTTTTACTGAATAAAAATGTTGTAAAACACCCCTAACTAACATTGCCATATGGCCAAAAGTTTTACAGGGCTTTCAGAGGTCAGAAGCAGCTTTTTTCCCAGCAGAATGGATACATTTGCTTGGCTTTTACATTATGTTATATTAAGAAAACTTGGCAAGGGAGCCCTCTTATTATTGTTATGGGAATTAGTTTAAATGCGTCACTTGAAGCTCTCCATTTGGCAGTGTTGATAAGTCACAAAAAGAAACTAATCCCCTGTAAAAATGCAGTGCTCAAACTTTAAGATGTTTCAAGACATGTTTAGATATTCTGAGAAGCCAAACTTTCTTTTGACTCCTGCTTTGCCCCACCTTTCTACAGCATTGTTTATGTAAAATCTTGAAACAACTTATCTTTCCTTTGTGATCAGAAATTCTTTTTTTCCCCCTCCTTTTTCCTTGTAGATCTTACTGCTGCCCTTATAAAATAGCTAATTTATATTATCAGATGCCCACGGTCATGCAGTGTTTCAAGTATACAATAATTATATAATACAAACTGTATCTAGAATTTCAAAAATCTTTGTGTTTCAATTTGCAACATTTCTGCAAGGCATTTTTTCAAAGAAACGTCCCTGATTTCATTTGCCCAGCAGACCATAAATAATCTTTTTTCTTCTGCCACTGAAATACTGGCTTTATCTTTTAACCTTCATATTTCTTGGCTGAGCTTTTGGAATCTCTCATGTCAGAAATTTAAAACTATTGTTTCCCTCTCACATGATATGTTATGCATTTTTGCTGCTGGCTTTATTGGTTGTTGGTTATTTCAACTAGTCTCAGTCTTCTCAGATCTTGACAAATAATCCCAGTTACATTGATGTGCTTGACAATGTCAGTCCTGCGGCTGAACCATTCATATTTTCATTCCATCAGTTGTCAAGAAGACCCTGGTGTCCCACTGTTCATTGGTCTTCCCATTTTTGCTGTTTTGTGGTACAAAAAGATTTCATAGAGATAAGCAAGGTTACATATAAGGCAAAGAAGCTATAACTTTATAGTATCAGAGGGGTAGCCGTGTTAGTCTATAGGGTGCCACAGGACTCTTTGCTGCTTTTACAGATCCAGACTAACACATATTGGAGCATGAGCTTTTGTGGGTGAATACCCACTTCGTCAGATACATGTAGTGGAAATTTCCAGAGGCAGGTATAAATATGCAAGCAAGAGTGAGTCAGGCTATAGATAACAAGGTTAGTTCAATCAGGGAGGATGAGGCCCTCTTCTAGCAGTTGAGGTGTGAACACCAAGGGAGGAGAACCTGCTTTTGTAGTTGGCTAGCCATTCACAGTCTTTGTTTAATCCTGAGCTGATGGTGTCAAATTTTTAGGTGAACTGAAGCTCAGCAGTTTCTCTTTGAAGTCTGGTCCTGAAGTGTTTTTGCTGCAGGATGGCTACCTTTAAGTCTGCTATTGTGCGTCCAAGGAGATTGAAGTGTTCTCCTACAGGTTTTTGTATATTGCCATTCCAAATAAATTCCTAACATGCATCCGACGAAGTGGGTATTCACCCATGAAAGCTCATGCTCTAATACGTCTGGTAATCTATAAGGTGCCACAGGATTCTTTGCTTCTATAACTTTATAGCTCTTTAGAGTTTTGGCCACACCAGCTCTTGAAATTTGGCTGTCTAGTTAATGGCTCTCTGTCAGACACAAACAAGACCATTTGCATGGTTCAATTGACTCAGACGTGTGCCAGATGGTCAGGTTACTGCAGCGCTGTAATAGGAAGGCGTTGCACTATTAAAGGTGCATCACTTTGATGAGAGGCTAAAAACTGTGTCCCACTTCAATCAATTTCTAATGGCTGCCTGGTTCTGAATGGCACATTAGTCCCAGGAAACAATGCCATCTTTGAGATTCTTGAGCCTCCTGGTCAGCAGCACACAGAACTAAGTTTTCTAAAACACATTCAGATGCAAATTGATTTACATCTTGTTTTATGGAAGACAGCCTGAAGACAGGAAAGGTGGATGTACAGATAGCAGGGAAATGTTTATTAAAGCTGCTCTTAGTGGCAGCCAGAGGCAGTTACTGAAGAATGATACAAGGCAACATGAGCAAGCTAAGAAAATGTTTTCTGCACCATTGGAGAAAATCCAAAGAATGCTCACTTTAGTCTGAACATAGGAACAGCCATTACTGGGTCAGACCAGACCATCTAGCCCAGTGTCTTGTTTTCTGACAGTGGCCAATGCCAGATGCCCCAGAGGGAATGAACAGAACAGGTAATCATCAGGTGATCCAGTGGCCACTGTGACGGGTTAGATCACAGAACCCCCCTTGGGAGTTGGCACCTGCTGTGCCAAGACTACCTCTGCTCCTGCTTTCCCTGCCAGCTCGGGATCCCATTACCCTGTCTTACTGAGCCAGACACGCCCATCTGCTCCAACACAGACCCAGGGTCTGAATTACTTGCCCCAAACAGCTGCAGACTTAACTAAAAGCAGCTTACAGAAGTGTTCTTATCTTTAACACTCAGATGCCTAACACCCAATGGGGTCTAAACCCAAATAAATCCGTTTTACCCTGTATAAAGCTTATACAGGATAAACTCAAATTGTTCACCCTCTATAATACTGATAGAGAGATATGCACAGCTGTTTGCCCCCCAGGTATTAATACATACTCTGGGTTAATTAATAAGTAAAAAGTGATTTTATTAAATACAGAAAGTAGGATTTAAGTGGTTCTAAGTAGTAACAGACAGCACAAAGTAAGTTACCAAGCAAAATAAAATAAAACACGCAAATCTAAGCCTAATACAGTAATACAATTGAGTACAGATAATCTCACCCTGAAAGATGTTTCAATAAGTTTCTTTCAGATACTGGATACCTTCCTAGTCTGGGCACATTCCTTTCCCTTGGTACAGCCTTTGTTCCAACTCAGGTGGTAGCTAGGGGATTCCTCATGATGGCTCTCCTTTTTTGTTCTGTTCACCCATTTATATATCTTTTGCATAAGGCAGGAATCCTTTGTCCCTCTCTGGGTTCCCACCCCTCCTTCTCAATGGAAAGGCACCAGGTTAAAGATGGATTCCAGTTCAGGTGACATGATCACATGTCACCGTAAGATTTCATTACCCACTTGCCAGCACACACGTATATAGGAAGACTTACAGGTAAAATAGAGCCATCTGCAGTCAATTGTCCTGGGTGACAGGAGTCATCAAGATTCCAAACCACCATTAATGGCCCACACTTTGCATAATTACAATAGGCCCTTAGAGTTATATTTCATATTTCTAGTTTCAGATACAAGAGTGGTTCATTTATACAAATAGGATGATTACACTCAGTAGATAAGATTTGTACTGATACCTTACAAGAGACCTTTTGCATAAAGCATATTCCAGTTACATTAGCATATTTTCATAAAATCATAAAGAGTGCAACGTCACAAATTTCATCTGCCATTTTGTTGCCCAGTCATGATTAATTTTGTTTAGTTAATTGCATGAGTTAACCATGATTAATTGATAGCCCTATGAAATTGACATCATATTGAGAAGACTCTGGGCAGTTCTTTCAGAACTATTGTTTCAGGCTACCTACAGACATTCCCACGTACGACTGATAGACAGATTTTATTATCTAATTATTTTTTAGTCCCTTATTGTGGGCCTGGGAATGTTAGGCCCGGGACCATGACTGAGGAATGTAGTATTATGATTGAGTCTTAGATTCTGCAATGAATTCCATGCATGTGTAATCTGGAAAATGAGTCCCTGAATAGATTTAGAGAAAACATGATGATGATAAAGGCTTTATTAACATGAATTTGGACTGGCTGCATTACTACTAGTGTGGTACCACATACATATATATATTTTTAAAAAAGGGTATAAAATTGATTTTTGTTGCAACAAAATAAAAATAATAAAAAATAGTCACGTGATACACACAACATAGAACAGAAGACACACACATGACATACAGGACAAACTTACAATGAAAAACAAATGACACCAGAATTCTATCCTTTTGGCCCTGTCATTGGGACGGGTCAGCCTGTTCCTTGTTATCTGTATGGAGTGTACAAGTATGCGAATGTTCTGATATCTGGTGTCCAGTACCTTTTACGTATGTCTCTTTTTGCAGCATCAGCCCTTTCCTTGCCAGCTTCTGTGAGCAGGGCCTGCCTCTGGCTCACAGCTTAACTTTGCTTTATGTTAGCAAAGTCTTGACCATTACTTTAGTTCAGGCCTTAGGCCTCATACCAGGTTTATATCTGATACTAAGGTTTAGATATCAGGGCCTCCTCTTACTGCATATTCCTCCACCAATAAAGCCAGGGTCACTTAGCACTGAATAGTCCTAATGTACAGGCCTTGGAAGGAGGATGGGCACTCTGTAAATATCTAAGATAGACTGACAGCTAGGGAGAACAAGTAGAAAATTAATAGACTTTAGAACCCACTAAAAGTTACTTAAAATAGTTTTTCTCTACATATTGTCACAAACAATATTACATTCTGATATGCTGGCACGTTCCAAGGCTAGAAACAAGTGCTGTGTGTCCACTTGAGAATTTCTCCTTTCTGCTAAATACATCAGCTTCCATATGTTATAAGATCCTGGTCCTTAAATAAGTCACTGTCCCAGGAAGGAATATTGTCCCCATTTTGGTTCTCAGACTAGGTCATTTTAGGGAATCATTTCTCTGCAGGTTGTTTTGTTTTTAAAATATCAATTGGAAGGTTCTCAGCAGAGCTGGTCAAAACATTTCAAAAAATTTTAACAAGAAAAGGGACAATGTTTTGTGAAACTTTTAATGAAATATCTCCCCATTTTTGAACCAGCTCAAGTTCTTAGTCCGGTCATGAGAGCAGATTACTGGGCAGAGAGGGGCCTAGTTGGTCAAATAATCATAGTAAATGCAATTTAATCACATCTCTACCCCATAAGTGTGTGTGGGTGTATGTATAGCATAAGAACATAAGAATGGTCCTACTGGGTCAGACCAAGGGCCCATCTAGCCCAATATCCTGTCTGCCAACAGTGGCCAATGCCCTAGAGGGAATGGACAGAACAGGTAATCATCAAGTGATCCATCCCCTGTCGCTCATTCACAGCTTCTCGCAAACAGAGACTAAGGACACCATTCCTGCCCATCTTGGCTAATAGCCATTGATGGACCTATCCTCCATGAACTTATCTAGTTATTTTTTTAACCTTGTTATGGTCTTGGCCTTCACAACATCCTCTGGCAAGGAGTTCCACAGGTTGACTGCATTGTATGAAGAAATACTTCCTTTTATTTGTTTTAAACCTACTGCCTATTAATTTCATTACCATACTCTGTTAGACATAGCGTGCATGCTACTATGTTACTCAAACATCTTATTGACTTTCTGTATCTTTATGTATGAAATTGCCATGTTTTCCATGTTCTTTACACTCCTTTTTCCTCAATCTAGTTGCTAACATTTGACTTTCACATTATTAGTTTGTTAGTCTCAGCCAGGAAAGTCCACTTCACCTTTTTAGCTTAGGTTTTTATTTATTTTTGTACTCTGTACAAAATCCCCAGCTCTAAGCAGATCCTGGAATGCTTATTTTTCAGCAGCTCCTGCTGAGCTGTAAGTAGAAAGTAGACTCTTCGTTAGACTGGCCTGACACAGAAATAAAGCAGATTTTGTCTGTCTGAAGCAAGCAAACATGATGGGTAAGTCAAGAACATATCTAAACATCAACTGCACTCAAGCAGTACCTTGACAATTATTTTTCCTCAGACCAAAGGGATGCTAGATCAAGTGCTTACATTTGCATTAAAAGTTTCTCTGTCTAAGGGCCTGATCTGACAATGTGCTGAGCGTTCACTAAAACTAGTGACTGCAGAATGTGTTCTGTACTTTGCAAAAGTGATATCCTCTCAAGGGATGTAGGGAGCACAATACACCAAGTCTGGTCTCAACAGCTTCTTCTTTATTAACTTGCAAAATGATCCCCAGGGACTAGGCACAACTCCCCTGGAATACATGTTTGTGCAGTATCCTAGAATAACTATCCTGAACCCCCAGAACACAATATCTCTCCCTGTCAAAATTCAACAAAAATTCCTTGATAGGAAAATCCACAGCTCAGTGTAGTAACTAGAACTCTAACTAGAGGTGCAGGGTAGACTATGCAACCTTGTGTTGTGAAGAAAAAAAAGGGGGGGGGAATTCTGCCCAAGTCACTCCCCTACACTCTATCTACCTACAGATTCAAGTGGACAGAGGGGTTTGTGATGTCTTGTGGACTGGCCACAGACTGGAGTAGATGTTCCCAGCGTAACCAGGAAAGGTGGAAGTTCCACTGGCCCCCCAGTACTAAGAGATAGAGTCCCTTGAGAGGTGCCCTCCAGTACCTGCCCTAACAGGAGGTTTTTAAGGTCAGGCTTGACAAAGCCCTGGCTGGGATGATTTAGTTGGGAATTGGTCCTGCTTTGAGCAGGGGGTTGGACTAGACGACCTCCTGAGGTCCCTCCCAACCCTGATATTCTATGATTCTATCTCCCCCAACTCTGAATGTGGGTGAATTACAGAAACAGAAGCATCTACTGATTCAGAGATGAGGAGTCCTTTGAACCTGACTCAGGTTCCTTGCCTCCTCCTTGGGCATGTGGATGATCAATATATGCCATCTCATGAGGGAATCTCCTAAGCAAAGTGATAGGAAAGTGGGCCAATAGCTTTTAAGATCATGCCAGGCAACTACTTGGGCATTCCCACAAAATTGTGAATCCAAACCCATATTCCAGGAGACAAAAAGCAAGTACCCTGTTGACAATCGTGATTGTGTTTCATCTTTTTTTGATGTTGACACACTTGTTTCGCCCAGCAAAGTTTCAAGAAACTCCAATATTGGCCACATATCAGCAGTTCCACAGGCGATACACCATTGTGGCATGAGGGATTGTTCTATAATTACTCAAGAACCAAGTATCAGAGGGGTAGCCGTGTTAGTCTGGATCTGTAAAAGCAGCAAAGAGTCTTGTGGCACCTTATAGACTAACAGATGTTTGGGAGCATGAGCTTTCGTGGGTGAATACATGCATCCGACGAAGTGGGTATTCACCCACAAAAGCTCAAGAACCAAGATACTCTGGTCTGCAGCAACCCCTCAGTAACGTTCCTGAGTCCTTTCTCAGAGAGTGCTGTTCAGTCCTTTACCAGCCATTCATGGATAGGTGGTAGGGAGCAGATGTTATATGTTTGAGCAAAAAGGCCTGGAATTCCTCACTGGTAAATGCACTAGCATTGTCTGAGACCATGGTCTCAGGCACTCCATGTGTGCTAAACGTGAACTGAAGCACCTCAGTAGTTATAGACAAGGTAGCTACTCTGACTGGCATGGACTTCCATCCACTTGTTGTGGTGGATGCACATTCCAAGGAACAATGACCCAAGAAATGGTCCAGCATAGTCTGATCCAAGGCCTTCCTCGCTATTCTCATGGTAATAAGTCTGCTACTGGGGGCAATTTTCATAACAGTTGGCATGTGGCACAGCCCAGTACCACTTGCACGCTCTTTCTCTCTTGGCTTGGCTGCCAGATATAACTTCTGTCCAGAGACTTCATTTGGGTTGCCACACAGTGATCTCCGTGCAGTTCCTCCATTATTAACTTTCTTGCCTTGGGAGGTATTATGATTCATGATCTCCAGACTAGAGCCCCCACTTTGGAAACTTAGTTCGCCTGTGAGAATAAGGATGAATGTCTGAAGATACCATCAACTTGGGCCATCCATGTTGGACAAAATGAGACATTTGGGACAGAACAGGATCTCAGTTAGTCCACTGAGGAATCTGCTTAGCTGTTAGTGGAGCTTCTCCTACTCTGCCTAAAGCTAGAACTACTTCTTGAGATACAAGGGTGTCTTTTGGTACTTTATCCCCCAGAAGCCAATTGAGGCTGTCTGCATTACCAATTGCCCATCCAGACTTATTGATAAGCTGATACTAGTAGGCTGTTAGCAATAGGGGTTTGGAACGGGTCCCAAATGAGAAGAGATTAAAGAAGCTAGGACTTTTCAGCTTGGAAAAGAGGAGACTAAGGGGGGATATGATAGAGGTATATAAAATCATGAGTGGTGTGGAGAAAGTGAATAAGGAAAAGTTATTTACTTGTTCCCATAGTATAAGAACTAGGGGCCACCAAATAAAATTAATGGGCAGCAGGTTTAAAACAAATAAAAGGAAGTTCTTCTTTACACAGCGCACAGTCAACTTGTGGAACTCCTTGCCTGAGGTGGGTGTGAAGGCTAGGACTATAACAGGGTTTAAAAGAGAACTGGATAAATTCATGGAGGTTAAGTACATTAATGGCTATTAGTCAGGATGGGTAAGGAATGGTGTCCCTAGCCTCTGTTTGTCAGAGGGTGGTGATGGATGGCAGGAGAGAGATCACTTGATCATTACCGGTTAGCTTCACTCCCTCTGGGGTACCTGGCATTGGCCACTGTCGGTAGATAGATACTGGGCTAGATGGACCTTTGGTCTGACCCGGTACGGCCGTTCTTATGTTCTAATAATACCCCATTTGCAGGCATGCAGAAGCCAAAGGGGTAAAAGCTTTGGCCTCCCCCAGAAGTGGCTTATGGTCACTTATTATAATGAATAAGAGATACTGGTGGACTGAAAAGACAATAGCCAAGCTTTCCTTGTCTAATAGGGAACACCGTTGTTCTGCAGATGGTAAGGAGTGTGAGGCATAACAAACTGGCCTGCCAGTCCCATCTTCCATTCAATGCAAAATTACTGTGCCCACACCTTAGGGTGTAGTGTCAAGTAAGTAACAGGGCACACTTGGGGTCAAAATGCACCAGGAATTTGGCTGATTTCAGAAGCTCTTTGATTTCTTTGAAGGCAATCTCCTAATCCTTACTCCAGTGCCACTCTGCCCCTTTTTTGAGCAAAGCATGAAGGGGGGAAAGCTATGTTAACAGATTTGCAATGAATCATACATAGTAGTTTTAAAGGCCAAAGTACGCCTGGAGCTCACTCACATTTTCTGGAACCAAGGCTTCTTTGGTGACTTTAAGTCTTCTCTTTTAGTGGTTGCAGTCCTTTCCCTAAAACATAATGTCCTAAATAAACCACCTTCTTGGCCATAAAAACATACTTTCAGCACTTGAGTCACAACCTTACTTCCCTTAACCCTTGTAGGACTTCATCTAGGTTCTGGAGATGTTCTACTGACTGTCATGTTGCAAGAACATTTTCTAGATATACCACGATATGGAGCAATCCAGCCAATAACCCTTCCATGACCCTTTGGAAGATAGGACAAGCAATGTAAATTCTGAATGGTAAGCAGGTATACCAATAGAGTTCCTTACGTGTATTGTATCAGAGGGGTAGCCGTGTTAGTCTGGTTCTGTAGAAGTAGTCTATAAGGTGCCACAGGATTCTTTGCTAACAGACGTTTTGCAGCATGAGCTTTCGTGGGTGAATACCCACTTCTTTGGATGTAAGCAGTGGAAATTTCCAGGGGCAGGTGTATATATAAGCAAGCAAGAAGCAAGCTAGAGATAACGAGGTTAGATCAATCAGGGAGGATGAGGCCCTGTTCCAGCAGTTGAGGTGTGAAAACCAAGGGAGGAGAAACTGGTTCTGTAATTGGCAAGCCATTCACACTCTTTGTTTAGTCCTGAGCTGATGGTGTTAAATTTGCAGATGAACTGGAGCTCAGCAGTTTCTCTTTGAAGTCTGGTCCTAAAGTTTTTTTGCTGTAGGATGGCCACCTAAGATCAGGGAGGTTGAAGTGTTCTCCTACAGGTTTTTGTATATTGCCATTCCTAATGTCTGATTTGTGTCCATTTATCCTTTTCCTTAGAGACTGTCCAGTTTGGCCAATGTACATAGCAGAGGGTCATTGCTGGCATATGATGGCATATATTACATTGGTGGACGTGCAGGCGAATGAACCGGTGATGGTGTGGCTGATCTGGTTAGGTCCTGTGATGGTGTCGCTGGTGTAGATATGTGGGCAGAGTTGGCATCGAGGTTTGTTGCATGGGTTGGTTCCTGAGCTAGAGTTACTATGGTGCGGTGTGCAGTTGCTGGTGAGAATATGCTTCATTTTGGCAGGTTGTCTGTGGGCGAGGACTGGCCTGCCACCCAAGGCCTGTGAAAGTGTGGGATCATTGTCCAGGATGGGTTGTAGATCCCTGATGATGCGTTGGAGGGGTTTGAGCTGGGGACTGTATGTGATGGCCAGTGGAGTCCTGTTGGTTTCTTTCTTGGGTTTGTCTTGCAGTAGGAGGCTTCTGGGTACACATCTGGCTCTGTTGATCTGTTTCCTTATTTCCTCGTGTGGGTACTGTAGTCTTGAGAATGCTTGGTGGAGATTTTGTAGGTGTTGGTCTCTGTCTGCGGGGTTAGAGCAGATACAGTTGTACCTCAGTGCTTGGCTGTAGACAATGGATCTTGTGGTGTGCCCGGGATGGAAGCTGGAGGCATGAAGGTAGGCATAGCGGTTGGTAGGTTTTCGGTATAGGGTGGTGTTAATGTGACCACCACTTATTTGCACCGTGGTGTCTAGGAAGTGGACCTCCCGTGTAGATAGGTCCAGGCTACGTGTATTGATACTGACCACAGTTTTCGAGTCTTCATTCAGGACTAACTGTTGGTAAGCACATCTAGTTTGGTAGAACAAGACTCCACCTGCCAGCTTGTTGTAAAGATCTTCTATATAATATGAGAAATGGGATAGTGCTCCAAGTGGGTAGCCTGGTTAGCAGTTTGTTTGTAATTGCTGGTCAGCTTTTACTACAGGTACTCCCAGAGCAGCCCATTCAGAGAACTTCCCAGGCCAGATAATCCCCAGAGTGTCTAAATGCCAGAGTTTCTCTTCTACCCTGGCTTGCAGAGCATAAGGAATGGATGGCCTTGCAAAATCAAGAGCATGCAGTGGTATCTACCTGTATTTTCACCTGGAGATTCTAGAGCTCTCACAGCTCCTCTATAAATACTTGCTCATGTTTTTCCAAAAGGTCAATGATTGATCTTGTGCTTATGTGATATGAAGGTCCCAGAAGTCTTTTCCAGTCCAGGTTCAAGGTGGAGATTCAATTCCATCCAAAAAGGTTTGGCCCTGTCCCAGCTACTACAAAGAGAGGTAGACGAGCCCTCTGGGGTCCTTGACTTCCACCCTCCCCATTGAAGGATTTGAGTATTGCTTAGGTAAGGGATTAAAGTCAAGCTGGGGCATGCATCAGAGGTAATTTTGTAGGTCTCTTGCCTCCAAAACTGTAGCCACTGCCCTGTGTCAAGCTCCATTTTCACATTCTGCCCATTCAACTGAAGCTTGACTAGGATTGGTTCCTTACAGGAGTCAGTCTGATTCAAGATAGCATATACCTCATCTTACTCCTTTTCCTCTGATTCAAAGTACCCAGCTGATGCTTCTTTCACATGGTACATCCTATTCCCCCGCTTGTGTTCCAGGTATCCCCATATTATGTGCCTCTAGTTCTGCAGCACCTAGCCAAATGCCCCTTCTTTTACAATAACACTGAATCTTTATGCCTGCACACTGTGTGACAATGATCCTCCTCCCCACACATTGGTAGCATTCCCTATTCCCTCTAGCAGTAGCGGGTCACCTTCATAGTGTGGCTCAACTGTCCCTTTCCTATCCTCCAACTTGTTGATCTACTTGGCAGGGATTTGTGAAAGGTCGTGGCTGCCTCTGGTAGCCATCTTTAGTGCCACAGCAATATCTATGGCCATGTGGGGTTTTAGAGTGGGCTTTGCCAGAATCCTTCACTGCATACTTTCATTGTTGATGCCAGAGACAATGCAGTTGCACAACATATCCTCCAAACCATTTCCAAATTCCAAACTTTGGGCTGCCAGCTGGCATAGATGTGCCATAAACTGTGAGACAGATTAATAAGGCACTCTGATGCAGGAGTTAGATTTAAACCACAAGACACTAACAGATGGTTTTGGATCATAATGATCTGTCACTGCATCAAATGTCACCATTCCAGGACTTCTTGGCTCCAGAAAATCAATAATCAGTCTATAGGTCTCAGCCCACAATACTGAGGTGGATTTGTTTTGTCCATTACGACAATAGGTAACAGCAGATGCATTCTACATAACATGTCCATGTTTCCTTCTGACTGAGGTTCAATTCCCCACTCTGCTGTGGCATGCCATTCCCTTGCGTGGCTGAAAAACCCAGAGTCTGCACCTCCACACTTCCTTGGATTCTCAGTCTGGTTTTGCAGGGCAGCTAGGCCCCTTCTCTCCTCTCAGGAAAACAGCCGTCCCAGGAAGCAGCTTTTCAGGAGCACCACAGTCCAGATAAAGTGCTTTGCACCTGTCAGCCAGTATACTCTCATTGCCAATATGCTCCAGCTACTCAGGGAGTGTGCAGGGAGAACAACACACCAGGCCTGGTCTCAACAACTGCTTCTTTATTAATGCACAGAATGACCCGTAAGGACCAGGAAAAACTCCCCACCACAGAGTACATGTTTAGGGACTATTCTAAACTAACTATCCTGAATGCCCAAGATACAAGAAAAAGGCACTTAGCACTTTACAGTACTTGGCAATGGGCTAAAATGCCACAGATTACATCAGGTAAGTATTCCATGGGATGAAATATTATAGATCTTAAACAATCAACCATTTTCATTACCTTCTGTCTCTCCTGGTTTCTATTGATATAGTCGTGACATTATCCCTACCCAGTGAAGCAGAATTAATCAGGACTCCTGCAATCCCAAACCAATCAGCAGTACCACATTTTACAACACATCATGCATTAGAGTTAATTCTGCTCCCGGCATCTCATTTCCACCCCCTACATGCAATGTCAGGGGTCAGCTGACAGATGGAGGCAGAAGAGCAGTGCCTGTGTGCATGGTGCCCTCACTGACACTAGCTTGTCATAATGAGTGTTGGGTAATGCTAGAGAAGGTTACACTTCTCACAACTCAGACAAATTATTTTCTTGGAAAGAGGTACATCAGTCAAGGAAATCACATCTCCATCATTGGTCAAGGAACAAGATCTCATACTTGCAGTATATCAGAACTACTGTATTCTAGATTACCTGATCAATAAGGATTTTCTAACCTAGTTAACACTAATTTTTAATTTTGGATTGGGATGGTGATAGAAAAGTCTTTTGTGGGGCTTGTGCAGTTAATCTTAAAATATTCTTTATTCTTCTATTAAAAATGATGGCAAATCCATGTTTCATTTTGATCTTTTGACTAAATTTGTAAAGTACAAACAGACCTTGTACTTATCTCTTCCTATTCCCTTGCCTCATAGATCATCTTGTTCAATTCCCATTAATCAAAAATCTGAAATAAGGTGTTTCATAGGAGTGAAAGGTCTTGCTATCAGAGAATTAGTTTCATTTCTTCTAACTAGAATTGTATATTCTAATCTTTGAGTCTTAAGGGATCTCACAGTTTCTTTTACATACTCGCAAGGGCTTTTAAGTACATATCTATCATATTATATAATACAGCTGTAAATGCCTGGTTGCTTCCTTTTCTATAGCTGGTAAAACATTATCTCTGATCATTTCACTACAGCCACTAAGAGACAGGGATAATTCCGCTGTTGTGGTTTCAGTAGGAAGCAAGTTACCTTTTCTTCCAAAAATCTGAATAAACCAACAGGTCACCAGAACTTGTCCCTTTATTATTATAAGATACAAGAGAATTAATTAGATAATTTAGATATAAATGATCTACCTCAGATTAGATTTAAGGACGTTCCAAGTGGCTGCTAATATTTCTCCTTTCTTAATGAAATCGTGCATACACTAACACAGAACACGCAATATCTTCTCCTGTGTTAAGGTGTGCTGGATGCTGGAGATAGGGGAAACCATTATGCATTTGGTTACAGCTCCCTGATTCTCTCCTTGTGCAGCTCTAGATCATTCCTTGGCATATGCCAAAAGACTGTCCACCAGCTAACAACTACAAGAGTACATTGGTGCTTTGGCCATACTCCAGCCTCAAACCACCCACCCACACACACACAGAAGATGGAGGCGACACAGGAACCAATTACATTCATTTTATTCTGACTGAAAATTCCTCCAGGGGAGGGGAATTTTCAGATGTCCAGAGGCAGCCACTATCCATCCCTCTTTGTGCTGCCAAGCAATGCAAAGGGGCTAGATTGGAGGAGAGAATGTGGTCCGTTATTTGTCTTGCTTCTATTCAATTCTATACATTAAATGTAATTGCATCTATCCCTTTCTCTTGTAATCTCCGTACAAAACATGCTCGCATTTATTCCATTGTCTGATAACTTTAACAATCCTACTTCTCAACACAGGGGACTTAAAAAAACTGAAACAAATTATTTAGAAATGATACCAAAATGAAGTTACTTACTTTTTGGCCCTTTTTATAAATTCTCTCATCTAAATATCGAGTGGATGTTTTATGAAAAAGTAGTGATCCTTGAACTGATTTCTGTGTATGATTAAAAAGTAAACCACTGTATGTTTTTGTTTTGAAAGGGGAAGAAAACAATCCATATGGCTTGCCCACCCTCTCCCCTCAGCGTGGTCCCTAAATTCCATTTTCCATTCACTATCTTGACAAGGTCTATAAGAATATATTTTTATAATCAGGGATTCTTCCGCCCCGCCCCCCTCAATTTGTTCAGCTTGCATCAGTTACTATGGACTACTGGCAACTTTTGTGCACCCCCATAGCTGCTATTCCAGCTTTACCTAAGGTCCAAACTAAGGGTATGGCTACACTTGCAGCTGTACAGCGCTGTGAGTTAAACCCGCCTTCATACAGCTGAGTAGGGAAAGCGCTGCAATCTGTCCACACTGACAGCTGCAAGTGCACCATTGTGGCCACATTTGCAGCTGCATTGGGAGCGGTGCATTATGGGCAGCTATCCCAGCATTCAAGTGGCTGCAATGTGCTTTCAAATGGGGGGTGGTGGGGTGGAGTGTGACAGGGAGTGGGGTGGGGGGAGAGAGTGGGTTTTTGGAGTGCTGAGAGTGTGTCAGCACGCTGTCTTGTAAGATCAGACCCCCCTCCCTCTCACTCACTGAAAGCAAACAGCAACTGTTTCTTTTCCCCCCCTCATAGACCAGATAAGCAGCCGCTTGCCAAAACAGACCCCAACCCCTCTCCCCTTCCCCCCCGCCCCCGCTGCCTCTCTCTTCAAGCAAACATTAGCTGTCAGCACTCCAAATGGAGCCCCCCACCTGCCTCTCACTCATTCAAAGCAAATAGTAGCTTTGTTTGTTTTTTTGATAAGCAGCCCCCGAAAGGGAGCTTTGAAAGGGCACTTCCTCCTCTGGAGTTCACAACAAAACAAGAGAGGACGCTTCAGTTAAAAGGATTATGGGGAGTTTCCAGTGGTCAATCAGTGCGTAATAACATTACTCCCCGTTTACACTGGAGCAGCAGCGTCTCAGCCAATTCGCAATAGCTGTTATTCCTCTCGGGGAGGTGGAGTACCAGCAGTGCTGTAGCCAAGGAGAGACAGCGGTGTACGTGCCTTGCCAGTGTGGATAGGGAGTGAGGTACAGCGCTCTGGGAGGCTTTATTGCGCTGTAACTTGCAAGTGTAGCCAAGGCCTAAGTTGATAATGTTTAAATAAAGAACATTTGGGAGGTGGGGAAACATGAAGACTATTTTTAAAAGTAGTATTTCTCTAAGCTCGTTATTTCCTGCTCTGTGCATGAAGCGTTCATGGGGGGGACAATTCAAGGCAGTGTACTGCACTCTGCTGAAATCTGCAAACATTTAACAGAAAGCACAGAAAAAGTCAAGTGATTAATGAAAAAGTGAGGTGATGAAAATTTAAACCTTCAATATCTCCAGAGAACCAAGGAATGGTGGTTCTGCTTAGCACTGATTATAATGTACTTTCATCAAATTTCCCCTTGCAGCGCTTTCACAAATAGGCCGGCGCTTGCCTGAGGTTACTTCCTCACAAAGATTCCTTTATATGGCACAAAATAAGATATTCACATAGGTTAGAGATGCACTGACCGCTATTCAAAGAATAAATAGCCTAGTCACTTCATGGAAATACCAGGCGCACAGCTTACTCCTGCTATCAGAGTAGTAAAAGTCACTACTTGGACTTGAGCTGAATATTTCTGTTGGCTACACATCAGTTTTAGTTTTCATGTTTTTCAGCAACCAACAGCTTCTTAATGTTCTTTGGAAGAAAATACATATACGGTATATTGTGTTTTGATACTAATGAGACCAGCTCTGGCCATCAAGATTTCTAGGAGAAATCATGTAATTCTAAAACCTCTGAAGAAAAAAATAAATCACATTAGAGTAAGACTCAGAATCCAGACTGAAATGGTTTTATAAGTAATGAGGGGAAAGTTAATGTATTTGTTTGAACAGGATGCTATGTAGACAGACGAGTTTAAACCACACCCCCCCTCGCTTAAGACTTGTCACGCTGGAACGAATTGGAGACATCAGTTTGCAAACTGATACTTGGAGCTATTTAAAATGAATGATATGCTCTCAACATATTCTTTGATGTTATTTTTTAAATCATAGGTTCCAGTCCTGCGTCAGGTGTTGTGTCCTTTCCAAGCATTGATGCCAATAGGAGTTGAAAGTGCAAAACACTCACTGGGCCATGCAAGAATAAAATGGCAGTAGTAGCACCTCCTATAGAAAGAGCAGAATTTGGCCAATCTGAACACAGATACCAGCTGCTTAGTCTCAGGCACAGTGGATGCTCTCTCTAAGGCATCTGGTGCTGGGCACTGTCAGAGACGGGACACTGGACTCAAGAGACCACAGATCTGACCCAATATGGCAATTCCTACTGTCCCGCTGTTGCAGGGAAGAATTCAGTAACAGTGTCATAGTGGAACAGTAACAAAATCATAGTGGGAAAGTCCCCCTGAGCTTTGCATTGAACAGTCCTTCCTTACATTCAAAAATTCTCTTGCCAAAAATCTCTCTCACAACTTGAGTTCTCTGAGAAACCCCCAAGAACTCTGATGTGTTTATGTCCGGACACCACTCATTACAGAAGTGTGGTCTCAGTTATTTTTTTTACTTAAAAATGAACTGGTATAAGGAGACAGACAGTCCTAATCCCAAAGACATGACAGTGTCAGTGGGGCTCCTGGGGTGGGCAGTGATAGCACTCTTCCAAGTTCTGCCCACAGAATAAGCTCCCACCACAGGAGACAGGACTCACAATAGATTGTGCTGTTGCTGAAAATATGATCACACATGCTCTGTGGGCTCCTTGAGCTCATCTCCCCCTTACTGGGGTCCAGATACACCCATGGGTTCAACTGGACTGCTTGGCTGCCTTGTTGGCAAGGCTTGGATGCACAGGCGGCTGGTGAAAATATTCTCTGTGAGGTCGCGGGTGGGGGCAGGATAGAAAGGGGAGAGGAGATCACTGTGTATGTTATGGCCTGGTGTGGAGAAGAGGAAGTTGGAGAGCGAGTCCACCGTGCACTCACCCCAAAGCAGAGGCTCCTGACCTGCTGGGCTGGGCCTGGCTTCCCACTCTGGCTGGTAGCTCTTATCATTTGAAGATTTGCTGTGGTGAGCTCCACCAGATTGGGGGGTGGCACCCACTAGCCATCTGACCACCCTAAGCTGACAAGGAGGGGGCAGGGAGAGGCGAGGGAAAAGATCAACCCCACATAACGCTCGAAAGTGAAGATGGGATGCTGATGCCAAGGGGGGCCCTATGGGGGGGCTTCTGGGTGAGCCATAGGGGACTGGAGCAATTGAAGAAATGGGGGGTTGGTGCTGCCAGGAGTTGAGGGGAAGTTTTAAAAGATGGGTGTAACGGGGAATGGAGCTTGGAGGAATGGTGAGCAGAAGGCAGGGGAGGGCTTGGGGAAGGGTTTTGGCAGGGTGATTTATGGGGCATTTATTTGGGAGGTTGTGTGATGAGAGAGGTTTATTTGTTATGTGTATTTGTGGGACAGGAGTTGGTGTGGTGGAGAGGTGGGATGGGTGGAGGGCTGTGGCAGAGGAAGTTTGGTGGCGTTAGGGTTTATTTGGGGAGGGGGAGAAGCTTGGTTGTGTTTATCTGGGGATGAAGTAGCAGGGGGCTAGATGGGTTTAAGCGGGGGCTGTGGTGGGTATGTAAGTGAGAGCTGTGGGAATGGCAGGTTGCATGGCTACGGCAGAGAGGTTGGATGGGGGTGGTGGAAGGGCAGGGTGGAGGGTGGGAGCACAGGGAGCTGTGTCCTGGTGGCCACAATTGGCTCCCCTCCTCTTGAGCCCCTTCCCCCTCTTCTGTCCTCCATCTCGCTCATCTCCCTCTCTGGCACAGGGCCGCCCAGAGGATTCCGGGGGCCCGGGGTCTTCGGCGGCGGGGGGCCCTTCCGTTCCGGGACCCGCCGCCAAAGTGCCCCGAAGACCCGCGGCGGGAGCCCCCCGCCGCCGAATTACCGCCGAAGCGGGACCCGCCGCCGAAGCGCAGCCTGGTCTTCGGCGGTAATTCGGTGGCGGGGGGGGGTCCCCGCCGCGGGCCTTCGGGGCACTTCGGCGGCGGGTCCCGGAACAGAAGGGGCCCCCCGCCGCCGAAGACCGGGCTGCGCTTTGACGACGGCGGCGGCGGCGGGTCCCGCTTCTCCCCCCCGCCCCCGCCCGGCCTCGGCCCCGGCTTCTCCCCGGCCCCGGCCTCTTACCGAGCGCGTCGCCGGCAGGGCCTGAGCTCCGTCCCGCTCAGAGCCGCGTGGTGAGGGGGCGGGGCTGTGAGCTTCACGCCAAGCGGAGGCAGCTGCCCCGCCCTCTCCCCACTGCGCTCTGAGCGGGACGAGGCTCAGGCCCCGTTGGAGCTCCCAGCCCCGCCCCCTCACCACGCGGCTCGGATCGGGGCGGGGCTCAGGGGCTCGGCCGGAGTCTCGGCGCTTGATGCGCTGAGGCTCCAGGAGAGGGGCGGAGGCGGGAGCCTCCGCTCTTCTCTTGGGGGCCCCTGCGGAGCCCGGGGCAAATTGCCCCCTTTGCCCTCCCCTCTGGGCGGCCCTGCTCTGGCATCAGCCCCCCTGACGGGCACCACCGACAGAACTGGCTTGCTGGGTGCACTCAGGACAGACTCTGCCCCCAGCACGACGCCAGGGCTCTGCAGACTTACCTTGACGCTGGGCTCGGAGGACTCTCCCCGCTCCTCCTGCTGCTGGGCAGCCAGGTGGTGCAGCACAGAGCTGATGCTGGTGCTGCTGGAGGCAGGGCTGCATCTGCAGAGCGGGACTGCACATGCAGGTGGCAGGACCTGAGCCCCCCTCTAGCCCTAGCCAGCCACTGCCTATGCTTGTACATGTCACTGGGCTTCTTCACTTGTTTGTGGGGGCCCTCTTACCCCTCTAGGCTCTGATAGGCTTCTTCTTGATTGGAAGGGGTGGAGAAAAGTGGCAGCTTTCTCAAGTCCATCTAGAGGTGCCAAAATGAGTTGCCACTTGCAGTAGATTGTGCAGATTTTCGTAATATAGCTCTCCTTTCTTATGTGCTTTGATGAGCAATGAAAGAGTTAATACTTGAAGTGACAGTGTAATTATCACTGGGTATTTGAGAGGTGGCAGAGGTTGCCTGAGCCTCAGCTCTGGTGGAATGGACCCTAATCTGTACAGGTGGGTCAAAATGGGTCACCCTGTAACATGTCTTAATATAATCTGGGACCTATTGTGACAGTCTGAGTGGAGATTCGTTGGCCCTTCATTCTGTCAGTATGCGTTAGGGAACAGTTTTGGAGAATTCCTGAATGACTTTGTTCAGTCCAGATAGTAAGAAAGAAACTTGATAATATCCAAGGTGTGAAGTTTAGCTCCTCCAAAGTGGAGTGAGGCTTGGGGAAACATACAGCTAAATGGATAATCTGATTAGGATAACAATCAGAAATTAGTAACCTTAGATAAGGGCATCAAATCACTTGGTCCTTTTGGAATACTATATAAAGTAGCCCCACCATAAGGGTTTAAATCTCTCTTATCCTTCTGGCTAAGGTTATGGCCACTAAGAAGGCAGTCTTCATAAATAAGTGGTACAAAGAGCAGACCACCAAAGGGTCAAAAGGAGGCTCCATCAAATTTATTAAAACAATACTGAGGTCCCAGAAGTGCAGGGTCTCTGCTTCGTGGGAAAACATGAATGAGACCCTGGAGAAATATAGCCACTGTTGGATGAGACAACAGTCTGGCCTTCCCAATGGGGGATAGTGATCAGAGACAGGTGCCAGATGCACTCTAAGGGAGCTGATGGAGAAGGCCAAATACTTTAAAGTGAGCAGGTAGTCCTGGGATGGCAGCCATCAGTGCTTCCAAGAGAGAGAGAGAGAGATGATTCCCCAATGCCCAGATAGAGAGCCTCTTCCATTTAGCAGCACAGGTAAGAGTGGTGGAATCCTTTCTGTTGCAAGCTAGGATATATTGAACTACTAAAGATCAGGATCTATCAGTGGATGTTAGCTGGCCAGCATCCAGTTTCCGAGGTCAGGGGGTCTGGATTTGTCCCCTTCAATTGCAAGATGACATCTGGGAGTGTTGAGAGCGTAAGTGGGGGCCATGTTAATAGGTTTATGAGATCAGCAAACTAAAACTGTATGGGCCATGCCATCATTTGAGCTGCAACCTGTTTGATCTTGAGAGAATTAGAGGGTAAGCATACATGAGTCCAGATACCCATGGGATCAGAAACACATCCGACTGGAAGCTGGAACTGGATCCTGCTCTGGAACAGAACCTATGGTGGTTGGACACAAACAGATCTAAACTCAGGCACCCCCAACCTGTGAAAGATGTCTTGCAGAATAGAGTCCGTGGGTGGTCCTTTGTGGTTGTCTGAGTATTAATGACTGAGATGGTACCCTAAGGTGTTCTGTAGGCTACAAAAGCGCAGGAGCCCATAGGTGTGACACTGATTGATGCACTTTTCCTCCAGGGGGATGGATCACTTCCTGACACAGCAGCAAGTTCCTCCCTGTTTGTTGATATAGTACATTGCAGTGGTGTGTCCATGAGCAGCTGTACTGTGGCACCTCAAAGAGCCAGGAGGAAAGTTATGCAGAACAGCCCTCAATCAGGATGAGAAAAAAATAGATTTCAGAGAAACACATACCAGGCCAAAAGCATGATGCTATATATCGGTTCCATGATTTCTGACTGACAATGTTTATTTAGGGCCTAATATGGGAAGGTGATGAGCATTTCCTACCACCAGGAATAGGAAACTACCTCAGCACCCACTGACTTTCATTGGAGTTGAGCAAATACTCAGCACCTTGCAGGACTAGGCCCAGAGAGTACAAGGGACAACTTCAATTGATTTAGAATTGTCACAGCTGCATTGGCTTCAATTTACAACAACTGAAGATCTGCTCTGAATTCATTATGATGGGTGGGAGTCTAGAATTTTAATGGATTGCTTTCTTTATGGTATTTTGATTATTTACTCACTTCACCTTTGCCCCTTAAATGGGAGAGTCATTAAAAAAAAGCCCATTTTAGAAGAAACAAACATAGAAAAAATGAAACATAAAAGGACCTTTTACAGAGTCTTCCAGTGCTTGTGACATAGAACAGGAGAGCGGAGGATAAGCCATTGTGTATGTTGAGGAAGTCTAAGAATAAAGATTATAGGAAAACAGTCCTACCTTTCTTTACAGGGCCTTGATTTACATCCCTGAAATCTCAAATTTTGCTATTACAATGAAGTCCTGTTGCAGACAGAGCTGGCTTTTTATCACCACTTAAAATCTAATTAATCCGTATTGAAGCACAAAGATTTCTGTTGTATTTTAGGGTGAGGGGTCATAGAGCCTTCTTTGTTCATCCTCAGACTTGTAATCATCAGGCATTGGGATATAATTTTACCAAGCAAATTGGAAGGTAACAGATCAAATCTTTATCAGAAAGCCTAACTCATGGTTTAGCAGACTCCTTCGTCCTTTACATGAAACATTATATTCATGAAGAACAAAAAAGTGCTTCAGAGTTTTCAAAGGGTTAATATCTAAGCTTATATTCAGGGCACAAAGAACTAAGATCATCATAGCTCCGACCACCAGAAAAGATATCAGCTCTTATAGAGACATTCCTCCTAAAGCTTTTTGGACTGTGCTCTTCTAATGGCTTTAGTCTACAGAACTGTGATGCAATTAAGTGGCATTTTATTCTCTCTGTTGGGATGGGTTCTATCCTGTCTCACTACCTATTTACCTCAGTGGAAAAATCTCAATTTAGAATTAAATGAATTGGAGATCTGGACCATGGGACTCTGGCAAGCTTGTGTTGTCCAAGAGGAAGTGGGAATGCAATGCAAGGATTTTGATTCTTTCTTGGCTTTGCCTTCAGAGCTTAGGATTTCTAGGATTTTGATGTTTGTTTCAAATGGATTAGGACTTTTGGGCCTCGTGCTTTCAGGTTTTGGGTTGGACTGTTTAAAGATCGGTGAAAGACAACAGGAACTAAAGAAACGGCTATTACTGCTTGGAGGAACACTCTTCTGGATATCAGGAATTACAGCCATAGTCCCAGTTTCTTGGGTTGCTCACACTACAGTCCAGGAATTTTGGGATGAGAATATCCCAGATATTGTTCCCAGGTGGGATTTTGGGGAAGCACTATTTGTTGGCTGGTTTGCTGGATTTTGTCTTATACTAGGAGGGTCACTACTTAGTTGCACTGTCTGTTCAACTGAAGTCCATCCATCCTCAGCCCATTACACAGTAGCAGAAATGCAAGATCACTGTCAACACTTGGAAACTGAAAATAGTCCTGAAAATCTAGGAGTTTAAGTAGTACAGAAAGTCATCTCTTTCTTTTCAAACTTGAGCGCAAGGCAGAAGCTTGTTCCAATAGTGATTCAAAGGACTCTTTGTTACTTAGCTGATTCTCTGAAGTTGTGTGTCTAATTCTTTCTTCCTGTAATTGTTATTTCAAAGTAGTGTCATCGCCCCGGGGGGGGGGGGGAAACTGTTAAACCTTTTGTTTCACAGAACATTAAAGCAGTCATGACTGCAGAGAAGAAACACTACTTTGTTTTGCTATTAAAGCTGAACTGTAGACCCCCAAAATATATAAGGTTGCTTTCTTATATGTTGGTTAAGAGCCAAAAATGTAAGTTTCCTTTTCATATGAAACCAGTTAAGTGGAATTCAAAGGCTTTTGACTCCTTATGGCATAGCCATCCACCTATCTGATCCAGTAACATTTTCATGATCTAGAGTATTTTCATCTCTAAAAATAGCCTAAAAATACTTGTATTCTGGGTATAGACTTTTGCTACAGAGAGGAGGAGATCTCTGTGTAGGAACTGTGTTTCTTTACCCAGGAAAATTGAAAATTCCCAAAACCCCAAAAAGACTTGCAGAGAACTAGATTTTTTTAAACCACGTTTAGTTTCTTAAAAACGCTATATGTACTTCATCAGCATCACAGGCCACTGTCCCAAAATAGCTACCGGTAGTAATTTGTTATCCCAACCTAATACGGGAAAAAAAGACACAAAACTTAACCTGGATGTTCTGGCACCTGCATATTTCATATACAAAGAAAAAAAATTAAAGAGGCAGGGGTGGTTGAAAAATACCTAGTTAAAAGAGTTAATTTGCTCGTAAGCATTTGCTATTTTATAGAGTATAGGAATTGAGTTTTTAATAATGAACACTTGATCTGCATTCAATGAAAGATTTCTGTTAAACTTTTCTCATATGTAGCAGCAGTTCTTGTACATGTAAATAGTTTGATTTTAAACAAATATACTTTTTAAAACTTGAGAAATACTGCATTTATTTTACTATATGCAGACAACCTTATTTGTTAAAATATATAAAGTTTGCATGGGCTTATCCAAATACATGGAATGTGAATGATTCAGTTTATGAATTATCATCCTAAATAATGAGTTAATTAAAAACATCCAGAACTATTAAAAACTACTTAAGGAAAAGGGTTGGAGTATTGTTACCCAAATAGTGATAGAAAGGGCACTATTATTTAGCGTATGCTTTTCTGTTCAAAGACAAGATATTTTCTGAAAAGCAAAACCAGTGGAATATGAGCCCAGTTGCAGCCACATCTTTGAATTACTGATTTATCATGTTATTTCTCTATACTCAAAACAAATCCACATAGAACCAGATAAAACTAGATCTGTCCAAGTCCATTTATGAAATAGCATATAAAAGAGCGGGGGGGAAGTATTTCACAGCTTACAAAGTTTATGTTTAGTACAACAAGCACTAAACAGAAAATGTATCTGTAGTAGTTGGTAGAGATATTCCTAAAGCATTTGGACTCTATTATTATTAAAATGGATTTAGCCCACATAAGTAGGACGCAATTAGCTGGAATTTTATTATTTTTGTTAGGATAAGTTTTAACTGGTGCTTACAATAATTTGTCAGACTGGAGAAAATCTCAATTTGGATTTAACTGACCATGGGACTCTGGCAAACCTGTACTGTTCAAGATGAATCAAGAGGAACACAGTGTAAGGATTTTGATTCTTTATTAGCTTTGCCTGCAAAGTTCAGGATTTTAGTGTCTACATCAATTGGGCTTGGACTGAGTCTTCTGATCTCTAGTTTTTGGACTGCTTGAAAATGGGAGCTTCACAACGTGAACTAAAGAAATGACTGTTTATTGCATAAAGGAATACTTTTATGGATATCTGGAATTTGAACCTTGCCCCCAGTTTCTTGTGTTACCCATGTTATAACACATACATTTTGGAATGAGGCTATCCTGGAGATTGTCCCAAATGGGAATTTGGCTGGTTTGATAGATTGATTCTTTGTGATGCCTTTAAAACTCTACTAGAAGAATCAAACTTTTCAGTTCAGGATTTGTAGGTTTATCTGAAACAGATGAACCGCCTCACCTACAAGGTGTTAGATTTGTTTAACTTTGTTATTCCCTTTAATCACCAAGTTTGAAAACTGCATCCTTCCTGCAAGTCTGGTAAACCATTTTCATGTTCATCGTGGAGAGAAAAAAGAATCAAAACTTTACAGTGATTAGACTAATTACTTTGATTGTATCTGCCTATATGTTAATAGTTTATGACTGTGCAGATCTGGTAAATAAGATACAAAATCATAATATATGGATGTTTAGTTAAAAAAGTTACCGCACATTTTCACGTGTTGATCAATGTATCTGTCATATAAAAATAACTTACTATGGATCTAAAGTATGAGTTCTGGATTTCCTATTATGGAATATAGGCCTGATTCTATTACATTAAATGGAAAAAACTCCCAGTCACTTAATTTACCTAACTGAGCAAGCATTTTTCTTTGACTTACATATTTCCAACACTTAAGCAGCCTAAATATTTTGCATTGGTGGATTTGCTGTGACAAGAAGGCAATGGGCAAGAAAGTTCTAGGTGTCCATTAAAAATGTTTATGCAAGACCTAGTGGGGTTGATCCTCAGGTGGTGCAAGTAGTCATAGCTCTACTGACTTCAGCAGAGCTATGGCCATTTACACCATCTGAGGCTCTACCTCAGTCTCTCTGTTCTATTATTTTCTGGGGTGACAGAGAGCAGAGGAGGGAGGTTAATGTGGTAAAGTGGAGTCCAGAGTTCCAAGTCTATCTTATGTCACATGTAAATATATTTTTGGTACTATCAATTTAAATAGACCTCAATTTTCTTATCACAAAAGCACCACATGCATTGGCACAAACGGTAGCTCATAAGAACCTCAGGCCTAGAATATATTCCAGGACAATACTGAGCTGTGTTGCCTGCATGTGGAAGTTTGCACTTTGGATGGTTGTGGTCATAGCTATTATACACCACTTTGATGAGCAGTGAACCTACTTGGACATTAACAATGTAGTTTAAGTGAAAAATGATGAGAGCACTTTCTTCAGCATGATATGCCACAATCCTAAGGCCTAGCAGTGATTGACAGTAACACTGCAGTGACTTTCTGAAGTTAACAAAAATGGTAAGTGAACATCTACTTTTGCAAAGAGCTCAGAGACAGCCCAGAAAGCAAAGAATTCACTAAAATTAAACACTAGTCTACAAAACAGCTTTGTTAACATTTTTTATTTTTTTCAAATCACTGAAACACATTGAAAGTGCAGAGACGAAAGTTAATCTATGTGATGTATTTGCATACTTTTACAGACAAAATTAGAACAGAAACACATTCGGAATATAACCTGATTAAATATTTAGTTCAGTCCTGAGCATTCGATACTTAATACAGTATAAACATAGCAATAGTAAAAAAGAGATTTTAAAATTATTTGATTTGTATCCTATAACAATTTCTGCTGAACTTTGTTCATTTGGCTAAAACAATAATATTGTTTTGTACCTGTAATACTTAATTTTGATATACACAATTGCAATTACATACTGATAACTGAAACACGAGAACTAATTACTACATTTGTTAGCCCCTGTGCAGCGTAAACTCTACTTCTTTAAGAGTAATATTTATAAATTTGAACTTTATGGTTTGTTCATATCCACTTTTAGTTCAGTCTATTGAATGTTTCAGCAGTGTGAATAATTTGAATTAGTAAAAATACCCTCCCCCTCCCCACATTGTTAAAACCTGCCTATAAATAAGTTTGTAACACTATGAATGATTTGGAAAGTGGGGAGAAAGAGCTTATACATTTAAGTCTGTCTCATTTTAAAAATGAGCAAATTTTGCAAACTAAAGCCATCAGAACGTTACAGTCGTGACCACACCCAATCAGAATTTATTTTTTTATACTCCTCTGAATGTTATTCAACATATAAACAAACAGCAGCTAGTCTGGCAAGAATTTAGAAAGCTGTAAATATTTCCCACAATAGTTTAACGTCAAACATTTTAAATGGCCAGAACTGAACTATATTTAACAGAACATAAATAAGACTGTAAATAAATAAAAAAATAAATCATACGGTACAATTCTACACATCCTACAAACATTTTATATAATCAAACTGAGAAGCTGAAACAGTCAACCTTCATTTCACCTCTACATTAAATGTCAAACTTTTGTTTTTAAAATTTGACCTCACAAGCATGAATCATATCTTCTTGTTTCTAGTAGTCTTCTTTAAAAACAAAAAAACAGCAATAAATGGAAATCCATGGAGAATTATGCTCAGTCAGTTGGCCTGGCTGGCACTTGTTCAAAACTGTGTGGCATCCAGTTATACATTTAAAGGGTTTGAAATAATAAATGTATTTATGTATCACAAGAAAATCCTTGGTGTGTTTAACAAAAGATTCTAGGCACAGAATTTTCTTACCTTGAACTTAGAAGACATTTGCAAACATATTGTAGCTATGTTCTCTTCATCTTTCAACCAGACTAATTACTTTCTGGAAAAGTGAAGTACTATGTATAGGTGGCTTGTCAATATAATCTGTAGGTTAAGGACAAAGATTCTATCCACAGAATTAAAAAAAAACAAAAAACAACAACTTTGAATTTAACATTTTTTTCAAAAAACTTCAGAGATTATGTACTGTAGATACAAGTTTAGCTACATCGTTTTGGTGGTAAGATCAACCACAAAGTTTTGTTTTAACAAACAGTGTGTTGTAGATGCTTTATTCCAGATCTGATGCAGTAGCATGCTTCCCCAGGGACTATGACAAGAACACCCACAGTTTGTAACAAAAAGGTCTGGTCAGATAAGCTAAAATTCTATTTTGATAGACATCTTGTTCACATTTACTCCTTAAGCTTGTTCAACTTGAACCATCATTATTCTGAAAAACAGCTTGTGTTTTATTTACTTAAAAAAATAATGAGAACTGTAGTACATATCCTACTGAAATATTTGGTTTTCTAGGTCACAGACTTTTCCAGGATGGATTTCTATACCAACAATACTTCTGGTACTTGAGTCAGTGGATTCATTATGAATTTGATGGGTAGTTTTTCCTCTTCTGACAATAGCCCAGATTTAATTTTTCCTGAACCTGATCTTTTTTACATACTGCTTGTTGACAAAAGTAGACAACATTTAGGTCAAAAGGTTACATTTCAATGTAAGATTTTGCAGCGCAGTGGTATGACTACTCATATATAAACACCTTGGTGTGAATTTGATTCAGCTTCAGTTTCAGAAAGCAGCTGCCCTTTTGGTAGTTTCACTATAAGAGGTTTTAGGGTTACTGGTCTACCATTCCCTTCCCCCGCCTCACCTTGCAGATGCAAAGTACTGTACAGTGCAGCCCAAAGTACTGTACATTGACAAAATGATATTCCTGCACTCAGTACTCCATGTTCTTCCTTCATAGAAATAAAAAGGTCAAACAATCGTTTTCAGAAACAAAATCCCCATGTAGGTGACGGAAATCTAAACAGCACCTGTTACGAGGCAGCCTTGCTGTTTTGGAAAGGAGCTTGCATTCATGGTTAATTTCAAACTATAAAAGTCACACTTGTACAAAAATATTGCATGGCATAACAGCCATCTTCACAGTCTGCTCACGTGAAAATAGTGAAAAGATAAACAATCTTCTGTCGAACGTAATATTTCTCAACACAGTGCGGTTCAACAGGATACACGCTTTCCTTTGTTCCATCTTTACAAAATAAGAGCACACATGCGATACATACAAACTGTACAAAATTAGCATCGGTGTACCAGAATTGTTCTACTTTGGTTTTCTGGTAGTTGTGGTTTGTTTGTTTTTTTGTGCCTTTTAACATACAAGAACTCAGTTCGCTGTATTTTACAAATGAACATCTTTATAGTTGGATGCAAAATAGAAGAAGAACTTTAAAAGCAGGAGGCTATAACTACAAAATGTTCATATAAAAAGATGAGGAAGTGAAAAAATACTCCAATGAAAAATGTAATTATACATCATCTGCTGGTAGGGATGGTATGTTGATCTTTGCTCTTGTGAAGTAAGCTATCTTCTCCCTAGAATTAGAAAATAAGTTTAAGGAAACCTTTAAAGTGATTAGCAGCTAAAATATCACAAGAACTCCAACAGCTTCAATATATGATGAATAACGTAGGAGAACAGCTCTTTAAAATATCAGTTTTATGCAAAAAGTTCAAGTACAAATAATTTGTTCTATTGACTAAAATCCTTAGGGTCAGTGCTTTCAAGCTATCCAATAAATATGCTTGCAGAGAATGCTGTTGCCAGAGAAGTCTGGAATGAAGGGCCTATATTATGCAGATTTATCAAAATAGAGAGCAGCTCCAGTGGGAAGAAAAAATGAAGCTTCTCAGTACAGTAGTGGCAGCAACAAAAAACTCGTAATCATAACAGTGAGATCGTGGTAACCACATATCCTAATATGGCATTAAAAGAGGAATAATCACTGCTAAAAAAGCATTTGACATCTGATCCAGACTTTCAGAAAGAAAATTAGCGGAAGGAAAAAACAGGGCAGGAGTAACAAGCTGCATGAATACCCTCAAAAAGAGGTTGATAGGATTGTCATTATATGTGCCAGTTGCTTCCCCAGACCTATTATCATCACCTCAGTCTTATCTGGATTGCACTTCAGTTAGCTAGCTACCTCTCACGCATGTGCCAATCTCATCCAGATACTTCAACAGCATTGCATGGCTTATATGGGAAAGATGCAGAGCTCGATGTCATCAGCATACAGAAAGTACCTCCTCATTAGCCCTCTCGGTAGCCCAATGGACATGATGAAAGAGATAGGGACAAAACAGAACCTTGAACTCCGCAAGACATTGCCCCTAGGGGATAAAGAGCCACACTACTCTTGGCGAGTATTTGGTAAAGGAAGGAACGGTGGCACCAAAGAGCAGCTATGCCTACTCTTGCTACAGTCTACAGCAGATCTGTAACATTTCATAGTGAACAGTATTGAAAACAGCAGATTTATCAGCACAGGCACCAGGATCTTCACACTTCAGTGTGAGATCATCCACCATTACTACCAACGCCAGTCCAAACCTAAGTTTGTACCAGATTGAAAAGTTTCAAGCAGATTTGGAGCATCTAGATACTCATAACTGTCTATCACCTTAACCAAAAATGGGAGACTGGACAGCAGGTGGCATTTAACCACATTGCCAACGTTACATATTGGTTTCTTGAGCAAAGGTTGCACAACAGCTCCCTGAACAGATACCACCTATATGTCCTGTCTGAAGGAGGTGGTTGACAATCTCCACTAGTAATGGACCTACTACTCTTCTGCTGACCTTTACCTGCTAAGAATGAAGTGAATTAAAAAAGACAGCAAAACACCTCTAATAGCTCTCATTGAATTAGATTGAACTTGACTCCTGATCCTGCCTCCCATTCACAGTAGCAGGCAGCCAAGCCCAAATCTGCTCAGTTTTATTCACAACATATCCCTCATAACTGGATGAACTTTACCAACTACCCCATGAAGGCAGCTCTGATCAACAAGCTATCTGTCACCCAAACCTAATCTACTGATTGAGAGGTTTTGGATTATATAGCAGAGGCAAAGAATCTTTACTTTAAATTCTTATGCCATGGTTATGTGGGAGGCAAAGACTCTTTATGACTCAATATCTCAACATCAGCCTCTGATTTCCGTCACTGGAGACTTTGCTGTCATCATTCTAACTTCACCCGTGAAAGGTGATCTGTAGACCAAGGCAATCCATGAGGGCAAAGCCAGATAAGATGGTGCATGGGACACGCCGTATAGATCATGGATGATAAATGTTTACAATATTCTACCAACCCATCAAGAGTGATCTTTCACAGGAATATCTTCCCACAGAGCCTCCTAGAGGTGCTCTACTTTCATTAGTCTTTGAGTGGGGACCATTAAAACAGGTCCATCACCTGACAGGACTGGTGCGCCCTAAACTCAAACTTTAAGGGGCTATTTCTTCAATACACTGAGCCTGGTTTCCAACTGCTTAAGCTTGAGCTCCAGTTCAAAACACTAGATCAAGAGTGCAACTATGTGAACTGAGCCAGTAGCAACCAGTTCACATAGTTACATGGCCATCAGGAACTCCAGAGATGATACCAAGGTTTTATCATTCCGATGAATGTTGAAGTCATTGTGTAACTATCAGCCTCAATTCCTCCAACAACCCTATGGTTAGGAGCTTCCATAGTTCATGCCAAGATCTGGGAGAGCAATGAGTTGATAAGCACCCAAAAATTAGTCCCAAATTATCTCCATTCCAAGACTCACACACAAGATAAAGACAATATATTTTATCCAATTATACACTGAGTGACTGCTGTATTCTGAGTTGGAGGCAAACAGCATGGCCATACTACCACCCTGCTCATTCTCCTTAGGTTGAATTTGTACTGAATAGCTGGCTGCTGCATCAAAATGGATCCATCAGTATTATCCTACCAGCGTTTGGTGATGCAAGCAAGATCAGGTACTTCATCCTTAAGTCACCACAGGTGACACTATTAACCACCAATCTTGCATTTAATAGCATGAGCCTAAGGCTAGAACCACAACCTCTTAAGAGTTAATTACAGGCAAAACCAACAGAAATGAAATTTACAAGATTTCATTTCTGGTTTAAGCTGAACAAACCCCATAAACAATCTCCACCTGCCTTGGTTCTCCCTGCTGGCTGTCAAAAGGGACTGGAGGGAGCCAAAGCCTGACAGCCAGCCATCCAGTTATGGTGCCAGTCATGAGGATTTCCTGGTCAAATGCATATTGCATTAACACTCACTATTACGTGTTCTAGATTGATTGGCATCAGGGAGATTTACTAAAATTATGCCAAAGAACCTCTGTTACTTGAAATTCTGCTCTTTGTCCCCAACTCTGTTATTTAGTCTCTGAAATGACTAAACTGTTACACGTCAGAGCCCTAGATTAAGAGAAGATTTAGATTTTGACTAATACAGCATTGGCATATTGGCTTACACTCATTGATAATTCATGTTGCAACACTGCAGCAAATTGACCAATTCTAAATAAAAGGACGTTCTTAAAATGAGAGCTTAGACTGACTAAATTTACAGATTTAGAAGAGCCAGAAGACCAACCAGAACATGCTGTACCTGAATGACTGCACTTGCAATGGCACTTTCTGGCTCTGTTCCCGTAACCGACATACATCCTTGGAAGCTTTTCTCATCAATTTTTCAGCACTTAAACCCTGTTTCTGTTCCTCCTTTGATTGTTCAGCCTGTAGAGGGGAAAAAAATTACAACATCCAGCAATTGACAATTTCAGAGAGGCTGTAGGAGGAAGAATGTGGAGTTAAACTCATCAGGCAAAATCTCTTTATACAAGGGAGTTAATGGAACATAGCACAAAGTTACTGACATCTCAAGTAGAAGTGATGAGCATCACTTCAATAGGGAGGTGGGCATTAATTTAGAAAAGGAAAGAATGCACCAGCACCTCCACTAGCTGGTTGCCTGAGGCGAGATAAATTATTTCCTGGGTTTATAACAGACTAAGGCCATGTCAGTTTGAACAATACCAGTCATTGCATGGCCAAGTGTTTAGTTACAAAAGGGAAAGAGAAGGTGCCTTCCTCATATTTAAAATACTTTTGCCCATTTATACTTCTCTATAATGTTCATCTTACCAGCTTCTTAAAAAGAGACTGGCTCGTGACTAGAGCTCAGCCCCTCTAATGTTAACAATTTTAGATCTATTACTTACAAATGACCATTTGTTGTAGTATTGCTAAGGAAAATAGTAGGGCTGTCGATTAATCACAGTTAACTCACACGATTAATCAAAAAAAAATCATGATTAAAAAAATTAATCGCCATTAATCGCCGTTTTAATCGTACTGTTAAACAATAGAATACCAATTGAAATTTATTAAATATTTTGGATTTTTTTCTAGATTTTTATATATACTGTAGTCTGCGTTGTAACTGAAATCAAAGTTTACATTATTTTTTATTACAAATATTTGGCACTGTAAAAATGATAAAAGAAATAGTATTTTTCAATTCACCTTCTACAAGTACTGTAGTGCAATTGCTTTGTCATGAAAGTGCAACTTACAAATATAGATTTGTTGTTACATAACTGCACTCAAAACCAAAACAATATAAAACTTTAGAACCTACAAGTCCACTCAGTCCTACTTCTTGTTCAGTCAATCGCTAAGACAAACAAGTTTGTTTACATTTACGGGAGATAATGCTGCCCAATTCTTATTTACAATATCACCAGAAAGTGAGAACAGGTATTTGCATGGCACTTTTGTAGCCAGCATTGCAAGGGATTTACATGCCAGATATGTTAAACATGTGTATGCCTCTTCATGCTTCAGCCACCATTCCAGAGGACATCCTTCCATGCTGATGATGCTCGTTAAAAAAATAATGTGTTAATTAAATTTGTGACTGAACTTACTAGGGGAGAATTTTATGTCCCCTGCTCTGTTTTACCAGCATTCTGCCATATATTTCATGTTATAGCAGTCTCAGATGATGACCCAGCACATGCTTGTTTTAAGAACACTTTCACTGTAGATTTGACAACACAAAGAAGGTACCAATGTGAGATTTCTAAAAATAGCTACAGCACTCAACCCAAGGTTTAAGAATCTGAAGTGCCATCCAAAATCTGAGAGGGATGAAATATCGAACACGCTTTCAGAAGTCTTAAAAGAGCAACACTCTGATGCGGAAACTACAGAACCCAAACCACCAAGAAAATAAATCAACCTTCTGTTGATGGCATCTGACTCAGATAATGAAAATGAACATGCATCAGACCACTCTGCTTTAGATCGTTAACAAGTAGAACTCGTCATCAGTGTGGACACATGTCTTCTGGAATGGTGGTTGAAGCATGAAGGGACATATGAATCTTTAGCGCATCTGGCACATAAATATCTTGCAATGCCGGCTACAACAGTGCCATGCGAACGCCTGTTCTCACTTTCAGGTGACATTGTGAACAGGAAGTGGGCAGCACTATCTCCTGCAAATGTAAACAGACTTGTTTGGCTGAGTGATTGGCTAAAGAAGAAGTAGGACTGAGTGGACGTGTAGGTTTTAAAGTTTTACATTGTTTTATTTTTGAATGCAGTTTTTTGGTGTATAATTCTACATTTGTAAGTTCAACTGTCATGACAAAGAGACTGCACTACAGCCCTTGTATTAGGTGAATTGAAAAACTGAAATTGAAAATACTTGTAATCCAAAATAAATAAGAAGTGTGCACTGTACACTTTGTATTCTGTGTTGTAATTGAAATCAATATATTTGAAAATGTAGAAAATGTAGAAAAATCCCCCCCAAAATTTAATTTTTTAAATTGCATGATTAATTATGATTCATTTTTTTTAATTGCTTCACAGCCCTAGAAAATAGTATTTTTGTGGCAGTCACCGAATTGCACCGTGGAGTTGGGGTACAGCCGCGCAGCCTTTTGGAGCAAGTGAGAGCCCCTCCCCCTCCCTAGGCTTCAGAGCCAAGTTCCAGCCTGAGCCACAGCTTCAAAGTGCTGTCTGCACAGCTACTTTTAGAGTGCTAGTGTGAACGCTGCTAGCCCAAGTCTGTCGAAACACACTGGGAGGCTCGGTCCTGCTTGCTCCAAAATGCTATGAAGACATACCTTGAATGTATGGGCTACAAAAAGCAGCACACTTGCAACCTGTTGAAAATGAACATCACTAATTTGCCTTCAAAATCAAAATCTATTGTACTAACATTTTTTAATACGCTCCTATTTCTTGCACTTCATTTTTTTAAATAGAAGCAATTTTGCAATAATATAAGAGAAAAGATCCATTTCAGAACATTAATACTTAACCACATATTTTAAAGGTGAGAGAAGGAAAAACAAAGCAGCAAAAATAGCTGTTTTTCCTGTATGTAAATGATCATTATATTAAAAAATTGTTCTCCACCAATGATTATAGAAAAGTTACCACCCCGAATAAAGCTATGGTTTATTAGTATCACTGCTGAAACCACACACCCATCCCCCTGGAAATCCCTCTCTCCCCTCAAAATATCAAGTCAGATTTTAAAATTGAGGGAAATACAGAAATATTTTCCCCATTAGTTCTTGGACACTAGCAAGCACGGTATATACACGGCAAAAATAGCAATCTGCAACTTATTGCTGGCAATGTAAAGTAACACTTGGAACATTAATACATGTTTTGTCAGTGGCCATCTGTTAAAATCACAAGCATTCCCAACTAATGTTGACTATCGCAATATGTAAGCATATACTATTTCAAGTTTTCTATTTTTATTTTCACTTCACATATCTATGATATTTCTGGAAATTGTACCACATTTAAGAGTAAATAGCAGGAAAGGAATGTGCTGTCTCTGATAAATGCAGAAACAAAACATCTACAGTGAGAAAGACAGACTGTCAAAAGAAAATTCTCAGCAGATCTGGAAAAAGCTCTCCCTGGGTCAGATCTGCATTTTCAGCACAGGGCAGAAAAGGTCACAGCCACATGGTAATGTTTTTTTTCTACAGTTCAAGAAAGATAAAATAGCCCCAATTCTCTCCCTTCCTGGTAAGACAAGTGTGGGTCTCAGTGTTTCACTTGCTTCTGAAAAATGTTACAACATCATTTTAATAAAGGATAGAGAGGCATTTATAGAAGTTCTGGTGAACTAGGTAACCTTTTAGTATGGATGTAAGGAGTGATATAGTACATCATGATCATGCCACAGCTTACAGTTTGTAATTATCTGCGGACAGCACTTGAAAGAGTGACTGGGTAGGGCTTCTTGTTATTCAAAGCCTTGAATTAACTCACATCAGTACTTAACAACACCCAAGGAGTTTGTGCTAGCACTACAGGCAGGGGCAACAGACTGGCCACTCTGCCAGACCTGAAACGACCTGTTACATCCCTGCCCACCAACCTATTTATCAAAATGCTTGCAGCTCCCATTTCAAAACCTGAAAAAAATAGCAGTGAAGAAGTGTGTTTTCAGAGCACTTTCAGTAACTGAGTTGCAGGCCCTGTTTCCCCTACCTGAGCAATTCCTACATCAGGTACTGGAGGCGCCATGAGCCTGCACTCTCATGTTTAATTGGGAAGGGGCTGAGTTTGCACTTTCCCCCAATGGAAGCAGCAGGCACTTCAGCTGATCTTGGGAAATCCATGGAGGCAGATACTTCAATAAACAGGCCCTGTGCCTCTGTACTGGATCCCCAGCCCATCCCTCCCTCACCTCCAACTTCGTCTGAACCCACAGCAGTATGATTTCTGATTGGGATCCCCCACTAACCATTGCTCTTAGAGACCCCTTGGTGGCAAGAGGGTTACATGAGGGAATGTTGCCACCAGCAGTAGAACCCACACCCCGTCCTTGTCCCAACCCTGCCCAGGACACAACCTGGACTCCATGGGGGTAGTGGTAGATGCCACAGAGGCTGCACTCTGCTTTTGCTGCTTCTCCCCCATCTTGATCCCCCGTGTTCTTGTACCTTTCACCTGCAGTATGGAGGGGACATCCTGAAAAAAGCAATGCAGATCATTTGGCTCTCGCTAACTCCAGTATTATTAAAGCTCAGTGCAGCATCACCAAGCTACCACATCACACAGTGTAGGTGAAGAGGTGAGTGAGCCTCAGGGCAACTGAGCACAGGAAAGCTCTCCCCTGTCTAAGCGCATGAGTTCCCAAATCATTGTACAGAACAGATCCACATGATGATAGACATTTTCTCTTCTCCCATTACCAACAGAATGGACCATCTCCCCTCCCCATTCATGAATGTGGAGATCATCTCCCTTCATCAGTGTAAGGAGCTGAGACAGTGATTAGGTGAATTTACCTCATGTAAAGTGGTAAGGGCTTAAGTGTACTTAATCAATCATATACACACACACACAGAGGCTAGTAATATATAAGGAGGTGCATAACCAATATAATCAATACAATGAGTTAGGGTTACCTGTAAATAACCCTTTTTGGGAAGAAGTGCAAAACAAAGCCATTTGGCTAATTCAGATTTAACTTACTGTGTATTCTCTTATTCAGCTCTTGAAATGTCCCTGATATTTGGGTACACAACAAGGATGAAATTACAATGAAAAGTCACAATAACCCAGCCAAATATAATCAGAATAAACAAGGAAAGTCCCTAAAGTACCAGACAAATACACAAGTTATACAAGTTATACAATTTAGGGCACAATGCAGAAGGTTATATTTGTTCATAAAATGTTATTGTTAGGTAATGAATCAGAGGAGAGGGGTATTGATAAAAGTACAGAATCATCTTGGGTATAAAAGACTGTACTGAGACGTTAAGTCTCTGCCTAGGGTGTGTGCAGCCTGTTCACTGGCCTGCCACCCTCAATTGATCACTAAGATGTGGTACTTTGTACCTATGCTGAAATAAATCTGTTCCTTGGATCCGAACACTGGAGTTAGCAGTGGTTTTGTCTGTTATAGCAAGCAGTCATTGTCTGCTTTGCAGACATTTAATATGGGTGTTTAGATCTTTTGGAAAAAAAAAAAGAATAAAAATGTCTAACTTTTGCTATTCTTTCCACTTCTCCTTCCCACTTGCTCCATTTTTCTCAGCTGAAAACCAGGTGAATAGCTATCACCCAACTCTCTGCAGACCACTAAAAAGTGTTCTACAGAGCACAGTTTGGCAGCCTCTGAGCAGATTAATGCCTGGGGTGAGTAAGTTTCATATTGATTCAATGCAACAATTCATTTCTGAGCAGCTGTTCTAATTTCCTACACTGAATTGCAGTATGAAAGCACACAGGATACCAGTTCAAAACTTCTTAAAAATGAGAGACCCTCAAAACAAACATTTGAATTAACTCTGTCAGGGGATTTTTAATATCTGAGGTTTTGACTCAGGCTCAACATTTATATTGTTTTTTAATACTGCCTAAAAAGAAACATCTGTGGATGGCAGTTTTGTTTTACTATACAGTTGGTAAAATGTGTCTTTATTTCTGCAATTGCACTTTAAAAAAAAATCAGTTCTGCAAGCATAACATGTAAAAAGGGTCCTGAAACCAAAGATCTGTCTATGTGGCATTAACCTCATATTACAGATTATCTCCATATGGAGAGGTTAATTTATCAAACAGGGAAATAGAATAGGCTTTTTTTTTTAAATGAAATTTGGAAATCTTTCCCAGAACGGTACAGTGGATCAGAACTTTAGAGGACTATACTCTAGATATGTAAATACTGAGCATGTGATGAGAGCTGTTTTAGGGAACTCATTTTATTTATTATTAAAATATTAAGACACCTAAAACTTATTTTGAAATGCTGGATAATCTTTCTATTTTTTCTGATCTCTTCTGTCTCCTTAACCCTATTCAAACCAGAAGAAATGCATCCTATTGTTGAAGAACTATACAAGGTTCTCTGCATTATGGATGATCACACTAGCCCTCTTGGAGTAGGGGATATACACTCTATATACACTGGGGAGGTCTCCATATTGGCTCCAAATAGGTTGCTGTGGTGGGACTGTTGTAGCGGGACCACTGAATTTTTGTTTACATTGGTGACTAGGAAATCCCCCACGCCTTCAGGTTTTGTTTTCACTGAAGATTATCTAAAATTCTCCCACACTTGCTGTAGCCGTATTGGTCCTAACTATGCTGGGACTTGCAGGCTTTGTAAAGAAATACGACCATGTTGTCTAGACTAGCCTGTTTAGCCTACAAAGTGGTAAAGTGGCACTAGCAGCCAGTCTACAATAGCATTCTCAACATTGCTAGCACTGCTGGGGACTGCGTCGGTACTAAAACAACCAACCGCAACCACTCAACCCAACTGCAGGAGAGTATCCTACAAGCTCTCAGTGTAGACAGCTGTAGGAGATGCAGAGAGACTGATTCGTAGCCTGGAACAGAGGCATTAGAAGGGACTGTACTGTAGCATTACAACCTGAATGCAACTTGGGGGTGGATGCCATTCTCCTTAATTCTCCACAAAAGCCTAGGCTTTACACTGGGAGGGATGAGAACTTCAGCCATTGGTTCCCTGACACTAGAAATGTAAATTAAGGGACCTTTACAGTACTAACTAATGCAGAGATCTGTACATGGTAATGGGGATAACTATGGATTGGAGTAATCCCTTATTTTTTAATAAGGTAATAGCTTCATATTTGTCTACAGTGTGGAGGTAGAAATAAGGTCTGATACTCAATTGCTTAACAAATTTATCTTTTTTTCCTTAAATAATCAAACTTTTCTAGTTACAAAACAACAAGAAGGAGCTTAAACATACACAAAGAATCCACGTGGATAAAAATAACAAACTTTGCACTGTCAGCACATTTCACCCAAGAATCTCCAAGAATTTTTCCCAACGCAGAGCCCTCCACGCTACTGTGTGTGAGTATCACATAACCATTTTAGAAAACAAGGAACTGAGGGACAGAGAGGATATGTGTCTTGCTTACAGAGAGTCTGTGGTAGATCCAGTAATTGATCCAGGCAATGTGAGCCCCTACATTGCTCTAATCAGTAGACTATTTTACATACCATTTCTTACTTATTTTTTAATCTTTTCTGAAATGCATCTACCTCTTGGTGGGTGAAACTCAGCTCTCCCTGGCCAAAGTCAGAAAAAGGGTGTTCTGAAGGAGAAACTCAGCTGGGGTGGGGGTCCTGTGGGGTTGCTGCACAGCCCCTCCGCAGGTATTATTACAGCCTATAGTCTCAAATCATGGCTTCTGTCTCTCTATGCCCTCTTTGTTGAGGTTTCTAGTCAGCTACATCTGTGCAGAGTTTGAACCAGCTACCCCTGAATAGCAACCCCCCCCACCCAACAAAACAAAAACATTGACTTCAATGGGAGGAGGACTGAGATTTAAGATTATTAAACCTTTAAACGGATTTCTATATTGTTTCAGAACACAAACCCCGCCTCCAAATGAAAAAGAGTGTTTCACCTCCAAATTAATTGGCTACTCAATTTGATGTTCAACTTCAGAATAACATTACTTCTGGTGTTCAGCGAATTCTCGGTTTAAATAAATAAATAAATAAATACTTGATCCTGGATTAATTCTTTAGTAGATTTTTTTCCTTAGATTTCCCATGATCCTTTACTCGTGTTACATAATTCAGTTTTATAATTAGTTAAACTTAATACTCTTGTAAATATCTTCTAAAAACATCTAAACAACCAAATCAAATCGAAGAACCTATAGTAAAGGGTTTTTAATTTTTTTTGTTTAGTACTACTATGGACTCATTCCTATAGACAGGATATTTTTCATTTGTGCTTCCTTCACAACCAGACTGTAACTACTAGGTTTTTAAGCACAGCCCTCCCTGGAAATAAATGAGTGCTTATCATAAAATGATGAGTTTTGTTCACTATTTATACCTGCTTTTCAGCTTGTTTCAAGAGCTTTTGGAATCGCTCATCCTCCAACACACACTGGGGAAGGTCAGTCTCTCCTCTGGCTTTCATCTCCTCAAGTTTCTGTTTAAGATCGCGCAGTGCCTGAAGTTCATCGTTCAGCCGATTCTGTCGTGTCCGAGATGCTTGGAGGTCCAGCTCCAAGTCAAGAGAAGTGCGTACAGGGTGCTCTTGCGTAGCTCTTCGCATGATCGACTGGCACGCAGGCTGAATTGTTCAGGAACGATAATGTAATAAAAAGTAAGGTACATTTAATATACAAAGGCTGAGGTAAGGAGTTGCCAGTTGGGTAAGGAATGTTCACATTTATTTTTTCTGAGCACAAGTTGCCATACCAGATCAGGTCAAAGTCCATAGGCCATCTACTCTGGAACTCTGCTTCTGGCAGCAGCCAGTGTCTAAAGCTTCACAAGATGCTGTAAAACTCCTATAGTTTGTACATTACAGATGCCATATGGCTATGCTAGAATAGCCATGCCAGCATAGCCCCCACTCCCAGGAGTTTTTCTGTCCAGCAGAGCACTACCTCCCTGAACGATATTAGCTATGTTGCCAGAAGCCCTCTCTCATGAAGATAGCTGCAAATACAGTGGGGCTTTTGTTGGCATAACTATGTCGGTCAGGGGTATGGTTTTTTCACTCCCTTGACTGATGTAGCTATGCTGACATAATTTATGTGTAGACCAAAAGCCTTAGAGAAAAATTGATTTCTGACCCTCACAGCAACACAATTATAAAGTATGAGATTTAATAGTCTTTAGCTTTCCTAGCTCTGCATGTGTGTCATCAATAGTCATAAAATTATCCAGGACTTCTAAAATTCCAGACATAGCATTTGATTCAATGACCTCCTGTAGCAGGCCTCAATCCAGCAAGGCACTTAAATAAATGTCTAACTTTAAGCGCGAGTAGTCCCATTGATTTCAGTAGGACTATTAATTTTCTAAAGTACCTTGCTGATTCGGGAATGCCAGAGATTGACCATAGTCTGTAAACAAATATTTCCCTTTCAGTGCTTCAAATTTATTTCTTTTAATTTAATTGAGTTTTCTCACATGATGGTCAGAGTAAACCCCCCCCCCCGCCTCGACTTTGCAATCTCTTCTCCCACATCAACTCTGCCATCCTGCTAAGTACAGTCAGCCTTCCTTAGACCCTTTCAATGCTTGTTTTATCTCTGAAGCCTAGTAACCAAAAATGGACACAGCCCCCTAGGTGAGAATGTACATTTCATTTTATGTATTGTCATAATATCCTTTTCTCCTTCAAATCCCTTCATTAGTCACAAAAGTTCTTGGAGGAAATTCATTGAAAAAGAAAACTTAAGTACGGCTGAACCCCTGAAACTATGGGATTTTCCCAACCCTTCCACCAAAACTATGTTTAGGATGAAAGTTGTCTGTGTGTTCTTTATATATACTGTATATAAACATGCAGAATATATTATTTTATATTTAAATAGTGTGTTGCATTATTGAAGGATCCCAATGATTTTTATACACTGTACAGCATATCTCTGAAACAACTAACCCTAAATGTGAGGGTGGAAACTATCTGGTGCACATCCTAATACTGAAGAAGGTGAAATTCTGCCCCAGGGTACCAGGGCAAACCTCTACTCTCACAAGAAATGCCATGGGATCGTTACTATCCAAACACTGGCGAGACAATTTTGTTGCTAAAGGTCTCATTCAAAGACCTACACACAATTAATGGAACTCTGTTTATCTGCTTTAGAAAGATGATGGGCTGAGTCACAGTTGTGTCAAGATTTGGATCTGGGATCCCAGGGAATCTGGGTGTTTCAAAGAGATGTTGAGATCACTCTAGAAACTCCAGATGCCTAAAATCAAGCTGATGGTTTAAAATGAAATAGAAAAACGTAGCAGATATGTGGATCACTGCTCAGGTGAGACAGCACTTACCCTTTTAACTCTCAAGCTCCTCCGTTCTGTGGCATTTCTCACAAAGAGAGACTTTTTGGCCAGTGTTGAGCTGTCACTGTCACTTCGATTCAACTGTCAAAATATGGATATAAACACTCTGATATAAAACAGCAGTATATTTTAATACAAGGCCTGTTCTGTTTTTAAGTTAGAAACATTTAGAAAACCTCAAGGATGTTGATGTGGATCATTCTTGGGGTTCAATAAAACCTCTCAGTCAGATAAAATATATGTCCAGGGTTAGCATCTTAAAGAGCGCAGACACATTTGCTGCATGAAAGCAATCTGAAGCCACATACTGAAACCTAGGCTATTTAGTGGTGGTGAAGGATAACATTAGGTAATTTGACTCTATTTTTGTTCTTCAATTTATATTGCCAATCCAGACAATATCAGTGGTTCTATAACGTGAATAAACATCTCCCCCATACACATCAAGACATTTCAGCAGTTTTTACTTGGAAGCAAAACGATGATTCAGCCAATAGGTTGGCAACTTAACTTCTTAGCTGAGACCCCATTTCCCAACATTTTGAAACTCAAGCCCCACTTTCAGGGGAAGGGAATCCTCTGCTACCTCATGTATTGTTAAAGGCCCACTCACCTTAATTTATCAATCTTATATGCCTCCCCTGGGGGAGTTGTGGCCAACACTGGTTTAGCCAATCACATTCTCTTCCTCATAGAGTACATGACAGTCACAGCATAATGATGACACACAGGTGATGGAAGGTTACTCATGGCTTGAAATTGACTGTTGCATCAGTCATCAATTATGGTGAAATTAAAATAAGATCATCTGCAGTTTACAATATTTTACTGAAAATGCATTGTGGATTGTTTAAAAAGTTTAATTAGCTTAGCACAGGTCATAGTGCCAAAGCATTGGCTGCTTTACAGTCCTCTTACTTCCAAGGTTGCGAATAATATTCACTTGCCTGGGGTAGATCCTTATCAACAGAGCTGCACAGGGTAAAGCAAATTACTCTACACGTTCACCTGGCCAACAAGCAACCATCTCAACCTCAGTATTATTTGGATTGAATGTATGTATGTGCAGATCCTCCTACAAGAACACTACTACTTCTCAGAAATCACTACCACAGACTCTTTTCTTAGGCCATGTCTACACTGCGTACCTTACAGCGGCACAGCTGTGCCACTACAGCTGTGCCACTGTAAGGTCCTCCATGTAGCTGCTGTATGCCGGCAGGAAAGAGCTCTCCTGCTGGGGAAATAAAACCACCCAACGAACGGCGGTAGCTTTGTCAGCGGGGGAGCGTCTCCTGCTGACAAAGTGCTGTCGACACTGGTGCTTTTTGTCAGTTAGGGGTGTGTTTTTTTCACACCCCTGACCGACAAAAATTTTGCCGAAAGTGCCGTGTAGACATAGTCTAAGTTACACTATAGAATCATAGAATATCAGGGTTGGAAGGGACCTCATCTAGTCCAACCCCCTGCTCAAAGCAGGACCAATCCCCAGATAGATTTTTGCTCCAGTTCTCTAAATGGCCCCCTCAAGGATTGAACTCACAACCCTGGGTTTAGTAGGCCAATGCTCAAACCACTGAGCTATCCCATGACAGAGTGTTCTCAAACTGAATATCTATTAAGTATATCAATATATACAGTAGCAGAATTAAAATAAAGCTGGTTTAAAGTCTAATACAGTTATCAGAAAGATTATTAGTAAAAAAAAAGATTTTTTCTGAAGAGCTGAAAAAATTAACATGGACTACAGGAATTTTGCTGCTGAAATTTCAATGACTGACAAAATCAGAGCCCTACAGCATTCTAATGCAGCATTTATGTGAAAAAGAAGAACCTTGTGATATCCCTAGAGAGAAATCAGTCTTCTCCCATACAAACTCAGCTGTTAACTCATCAATACTAATGATCAGACATTAGCATCTAAACGTTTGTTAAACACTTTTCAAAGGAACAAATGGGATTTTTGGTCCCTACTTGTCCTTTGTGTCTTTGAGACTCTCTCCCTACAAACTCTACTGACTATACATACTTCATGAAAGTCACTTTCAAATCATCATCTGAGAAGAGGTGCTTGACTATAAGGGAGTGGACATCAGCTGGAGTGAATTGTCTGTAACTTGAAGTCTTTTAAACCATGATTTGAGGACTTCAGTAACTCTGCAAGAGGCCAAGGATGGGTGAAGTTCTGTGGCCTGCAATATTCAGGAGGTCAGACTAGATGATCACAATGGCCCTTTCTGGCCCTGAAGTCTATGAGTGCATATCCATCAGATGTTTTCTGCTCAGGACATGCTGCACAGTGGGGGAGGAAGGATGGTCTTGTGGTTCAGGCAGCGGAATGCCCAAGGCAGAGCTCAGGGACACAGTTGCAGCAGGGTTTCAGAACTGCATCATGTAGATGCTAACCATACTATCCAATCTGAAATCATGGTAAGCTTCAAAAAGTGATTCAAAACTGATAGCGGCTGAGCTTTTTCCAGGCTATGTTGCTCTCACACTGTACTGCTAATGCAGTGTTTGCTTATTGTGAGCTTTATTCTAGCACATTTTCAACAGATCAAAATTGCCAGATTATTTCAGTGCATTGCGATGTGTGAATTACTGTTCTGTTTATACAGTGAAACACACCCCTTTGCAAAGGTCCAACACAAGACACTTCATAGATACAAGCCCTCTGCAAAGGGCTGCTTTTCATCCATAGTAAAAGTGTTTTGACACAATATACGAGTTCACTGTAAGCCTGTTCCACTGTGCATCAGTATGTTCTTTTGAAAATCCAAGGAAAGCACAATTTAGACTCTTTCAGGTGAAGAGTGGGTTTTCCCAGTACATGACTCATTGTCACTGATGTGCCATTGCCAAGGAGTTAAATGACTCTTTAGTTAATAGCATCTCATTGAGAGTGCTTTTTCTCTTACCCTACAGATGTACTGGTTCCGCTCTCCTGGAGAGAAGGTTTGCGAGCGCACTATCATGCTGTTCCTGACAAAGGGACGCTGTCTAGAGCTCAAGCTGGCTCTGTCCTTGGGTCGGACTGCCATATTCTCATTAACTGCTTCCTCAGTATTAGTCTCTTTATCAACCTGTCAAGAGAAATTTAAAATAAAAAAATACATACACACATACACTCCCCTGCCAGCGATATACCTTGCAAGCACTGCTTTCTACCCTCCCAAGACCATTTAAGTTGAAATCCAACACAGAAAGCAAAGAATCTTACCCATAACCAAGTGCAGCAGTATTCAATTAAAAAAAAAATCAGTTAAAAAGTGTAAGAAAAACCTTGCCATGTGTTCCCTGTGCCCAATACAATTGCCACTTCCACCTGAAACTTCTACAGCAGGGGCCTCACTAATCTGTAAACCACAATCCGGAAAGTCTGTACTCAGAACAAACATTTGGGTTTGCAGTTTACAGCTGCACCGTGAAGTTCTGATGCTGTGCTGGGGGCAGGACTGAGAAGGGTCATGCCACATGCCTAAAGGACTAACGGGGCATTTCATATTGCCCCTGGACTCCCTCCCTGCAGCAAACACCCTGAAACATGGCTACATCGCTGACAGCTGCAGTTCTTCCTTGCCCACCCCACGGCAACTGCTTATCTGCCAACCTCACTAATCTGAACTGGGGCTTCCCACTCAACTAATTCATACAATATTCATTAGGTCCTACTTTATTTACTGTGCCCACTAAAGTAAGCATTTAGGTATCTTTTCTCCTTTTTCTACAGCAAAGTTGATTGTTCTTTGAAGTTTTCACGTATCTAGTTGTCCATACAGACCAGAGAATGTCTTAAGCAGCAGCACAGCAACTGTAGGAGGATTTGGCACTAGTAGATCACATTTCAATCAGTATTGGAATCAGATACTGCACTGCCACCTGCTGCTAGGCCTCTGACTCACTGCTGAATGCAGGTCTTCTTAACAAGGCTTAGGCCTGGTCTACACTAGGACTTTAATTCGAATTTAGCAGCGTTAATTCGAATTAACCGTGCACCCGTCCACACCAGGAAGCCATTTAATTCGACCTAGAGGGCTCTTTAGTTCGAATTCGGTACTCCACCCCGACGAGGGGAGTAGCGCTAAATTCGACATGGCTATGTCGAATTAGGCTAGGTGTGGATGCAAATCGAACTTACTAGCTCCGGGGGCTATCCCACACTGCACCACTCTGTTGACGCTCTGGACAGCAGTCCGAGCTCAGATGTTCTGATCAGCCATACAGGAAAAGGACCGGGAAAATTTGAATTCCTTTTCCTGTCTGGCCAGTTTGAATCTCATTTCCTGTGTGGACGTTGTGGCGAGCTCAGCAGCACTGGCAGCGATGCAGAGCTCTCCAGCAGAGGAGTCCATGCAATCTCAGAGTAGAAAGAGGGCCCCAGCATGGACTGACCGGGAAGTCTTGGATCTGATCGCTGTGTGGGGCGATGAGTCTGTGCTTTCGGAGCTGCGCTCCAAAAAACGGAATGCAAAGACCTACGAGAAGGTCTCCAAAGCCATGGCACTCAGAGGATACAGCCGGGATGCAACGCAGTGCCGCGTGAAAATCAAGGACCTGAGACAAGGCTACCAAAAAATCAAAGCGGCAAACGGACGCTCCGGAGCCCAGACCCAGACATGCCGCTTCTACGAGGCACTGCATGCCATTCTCGGTGGGTCTGCCACCACTGCCCCACCAGTGACCGTGGACTCTGAGGATGGGATAGTGTCGAGGGGCAGTTTCTCGGCGATGTTCGCCGATGGGGAAGATGAGGAAGGGTTTGTGGAGGACGAGGCAGGCGACAGCGGTTACAATACTGCTTTCCCTGACAGCCAGGGTCTCTTCATCACCCTCACAGAGATCCCCTACCAACCCTCCCCGGCCGTTAAGCTGGACTCCGAATCAGGGGAAGGATCAGTCGGTAAGTGCTATAAACATGTAAACATTAATTTTTTTAACAAAACAGGAATAAAAACTATATAAAAAGAAGGTCAATGCATATAGGGATCGAACAGAAATCCTCTTGGGACAGTTCTACGAAGCTCTCGTAGAGGTACTCGAAAAGCCTCCGCAGGAGGTTCCTGGGGAGAGGTGCCTTGTTGGGTGCTCCGTGGAAGCACACTCTTCCGTGCCAGGCCATCCTGAGGTATAATGGGAGCATCGCCTCGACCAGCATGGCAGCATAGGGCCCTGGTCTGTGCAGGGATTCACGCAGCATTCGCTCTCTGTTTCTCCTGGAGACCGGCCTCAGGGTGATCTCGCTCAGCGACTGCTGCATCTAATTAGGGGAATTACTTTAATGTTACTATTGTGAATGCTTGACTTTTCCTTTGCATAACAATGACCGTCGTTTAACAGCCACGTGTTGTAGGCTGCAGAGGAAAAGCATACAGGGATCTTTCCCGGGGACAGCCACGAGGGGCTGGAACAGGGTCAGACTTTATGCTTTCCAGATTGCCTGCAGCAGGAGGCCACTGCTATCCATTAACTGTTAAGCAGCCTAAAGTTTACTGCTTACCAGGCCTGGCTGCTACACGGATTCTGCTGTCCTGCCCCGCTTGTCCGATCTCCAGTGCAAGACCCCAGGCAATGAAAGCGAATGCCGAAAATTCGAACTTGTCCTGAGAGCACATGAGATTAGGTGCCCTGTATGGTCTTGTTCACAGAAACTGAGTAGACTGTGTTCAGTGTTCGCAAACATGTATCTTTGGAAGGAAATCACTTCCTTTTTCCCATCACACAGCTGTGGCTCTTTCCCGAACTGCCCCGGCATCCCCCTCACAGAGGCTGGCGCAGATTAGGCGGCGAAAGAAAAAGACTCGGGACGAGATGTTCGCTGAACTGATGGCCTGCTCCAGAGCCAAGGCGGCCCAGCAGAGCCAGTGGAGGGAGACCCTCTCTCAGCAGCAGCGCTCACACAGCGAACGGGAGGACAGGTGGCAGCAGGAAGACCAGCAGGCGACTCAAACGCTGCTTGGACTAATGAGGGAGCAAACGGACACGCTCCGGCGCCTTGTGGATGTTCTGCAGGACCGCAGGCAGGAGCAGAGAGCCCCCCTGAACTGTATCTGCAACCGCCCTCCCCTGCCACAAAGTCCTGTCCCCCCTCACCCAAAATCACAAGAAGGAGGGGCGCTAGGGGCCGTGAAAACTGTCACTCCACCCCAGCAGAGCGCTCATGTACCAAACAGCTCTCATTCCCTAAAGTATGAGTATTGCTTGCCTTCCTGGCTCACCCGATCCCAAATCCCAGTTTCATCCCCCAACTGTGTACTTGAGTATTAAAAATAGTTTGCTGTTCATTACTGTTTCCGTCATGTTTCTTTGCAGAAGTCTTTGTGTGAAGGGGGGGGGGGGGGGGAGGGGTTTTTTAATTGCATAGGACAGCCACCATTAACAGGGTACAGACATGGGGGCAGGATCAACGGCAGGTCACACACAGAGTGCAGTCACTAGGCACCCGGGTCACTCTGCGAGGTGTCTGCTGCCCCAGGTCAGTCTGGGAGGTGTATGTTGCCCCAGGGTCCGAGCGCCTGGCATCCACAAATGGCAAGGCAGGCTGCCCTTACCATGCCCTTCCACCCTAGCCATGAACCTCTCCGATGCCCTGAGCCCCAGCCAGAGCCATCATCCCCCCACACCTACTCACCCTTCCCACACACCCCTCACCCCTTCCTGCAAACCCACCCCTTCCTGCAGACCCTCCGGTAACCGTCCTCCCCCCAGAGACCGCTGTAGGAGCAGGAGCCTGTCAGTCCTCGAGTGTAGAAGCGGTCTGTACATCACTGCACACCGTACCCACCACAGTCTGCGTCCCTGTTGGAACCCTTGAACGAGAATTCGTTAGTAAAGAAAACTTTGTTAATTAAAAATGTTCCAATAACTTTATTTTTAAACGTCTGTTGGAAGGGGGGAAACCTGGTGAACAGGGTATGTAACCGCTGAAAAAAGTCAATAGTAACTGAAACAGGGGCAGGTTCAGCTTCTCTGTAAAGAGACTGGACAGTCATAGGTTACCCTGCTCTCTGAGGAACCTAGCTTTCAAAGCCTCCCGGATGCACAGCGCTTCCCGCTGGGCTCTTCTAATCGCACGGGTGTCTGGCTGAGCGTAATCAGCAGCCATGCGATTTGCCTCAACCTCCCATCCCGCCATAAAGGTCTCCCCCTTGCTCTCACAGAGATTGTGGAGCACACAGCAAGCTGCAATAACAATGGGGATATTGGTTTCGCTGAGATCCGAGCGAGTGAGTAAGCTCCTCCATCTCCCCTTGAGACGTCCGAAAGCACACTCCACCACCATTCTGCACTTGCTCAGCTGGTAGTTGAAGAGCTCCTTGTCACTGTCCAGGGCGCCTGTATAGGGCTTCATGAGCCAGGGCATTAGCGGGTAGGCTGGGTCCCCGAGGATCACTATAGGCATCTCCACATCCCCAACACTTACTTTGTGGTCCGGAAAGAAACTACCTTCCTGCAGGCGTCTAAACAGACCAGAGTTCCTGAACACACGCGCGTCATGAACCTTGCCCGGCCACCTGACGTAGATGTTGGTAAAACGTCCCCTATGGTCCACCAATGCTTGCAGCACCATTGAAAAGTAGCCCTTTCGGTTAATATACTGGCTGGCCTGGTGGGCCGGTCCCAGGATAGGGATGTGAGTGCCATCTATAGCCCCACCGCAGTTTGGGAATCCCATCGCGGCGAAGCCATCTCTGACGACCTGGACGTTTCCCAGGGTCACCACCTTTGAGAGCAGTAGGTCAACGATTGCGTGGGCTACTTGCATCACAGCAACCCCCACGGTAGATTTGCCCACGCCAAAGTGGTTCGCTACTGACCGGTAGCTGTCTGGCGTTGCAAGTTTCCAGAGGGCTATGGCCACTCGCTTCTGCACAGTCAGGGCTGCTCGCATACGGGTGTCCTGGCGCTTCAGGGCAGGGGCCAGCAAGTCACACAGTTCAAGGAAAGTGCCCTTACGCATCCTGAAGTTTCGCAGCCACTGTGATTCATCCCAGACCTGCAGCACTATGCGGTCCCACCAGTCCGTGCTTGTTTCCCGGGCCCAGAATCGCCGTCCCATAGCATGAACGTGACCCATTGCCACCATGCGGCGTGGGATCCCGTGCTTTGTGAGAGGTCTGTGCCACTCTCACACTTCATGTCCTCACCGCGCTGCCGGAGCCTCCTCGCCCGATTTCTCAGCAGCTGACTGTGGAAGAGGTGTTCGATAAGGTGCGAGGAGTTGACAACGGCCATAAGTGCAGCGATGATCGCAGCAGGCTCCATGCTCGCAGTGCTGTGGCGTCCGCGCTGTCACGGACCAGAAAAGTGCGCGAACAGAGTTCCCGCTGGCGCTTTCAAGGAGAGAGGGCGGGAGTGACGGTTGAATGACGACAGTTACCCAAAACCACCCTCGACACATTTTTCCCCCAGAAGGCATTGGGGGCTCTACCCAGCATTCCAATGGGAAGCGGGGACTGCGGGAACTGTGGGATAGCTGTCCAGAATGCACCGCTTCCAATGTCGACGCTTGCCCCGTTAGTGTGGACTCACAAAGTCGAATTAGTGTCCTTAGTGTGGATACACAAATTCGAATTCATCAGGTCGAATCCACAAATTAGACCTAAGTTAAATCGAACTACTCTTGTAGTGTAGACATACCCTTAGACCACAGCTTTAGGCCACGATTCAGAAAACTACTTAAGCATGTGTCTAAATTTAAGCAGGTGAGTTGTCCTAGGCATGTGCTTAAGCATCAGGCTGAATCAGGGCCATGATCTGTGCCTGACAGCCTGGTCCCCAAAAGACCCTCTTGTCCATTTGGCCACTCCCTGAACTAACAGAGAGCTAATTACAATCCCCAGTGAGTCACTAGACCAAACATTTAACTTTTCCGAGTTCAGATGGAAGATTTATGTCTAAATTCCTTGCACTAACTTCAAAGATCTTAATTTTTTTGAAAGCACAATCTTAAGAGAAATAAGAAAAAACTAAAGATGAAATCATGACATATGTAAGCAAAAAATAACTTACACATTCATAACCTTAAAGGTACTAAACTAATTCTCTTTCAACTTGAATTTTTTCCTTACTCAGAGACCAAGTAAAGACTGGAGTTTTAAGGTAGTTGTTTTTAAGTTAAAAGCATGCAACATTTTCATCTAGAATGAATGTTAGAAGTTCACACTTGCCTAACTCAAAAATGACCAATCTGATTTTGCTCAAACTAACTATACAAATAACTGCTATAATAAATGTCATGATAATCTTTAAGCTTTCAAACCCGATATACTATTATGGCATACTCCAAGGGAAAGAAGCAAATAAATATTTCATAAGACTAAGTGGTGTCTTCAAACATGCAGTATGCTTTAGGGAAGCACAATCTAAAATATTCACCAGTGTCGGGACTACAGCAGCTAACTGATTGCCAGGGGCATCAGCATGGTCACTTTCTTCCCCACCCTTGTTTTCATCTTTCTCTGCTGTATCAGTGCATAATCTCAAATTATCTGTATCTCCGCCTTCCTCTGCCAATTTAACTCCATCCTCTTCATCCACAATTTCATCAGACGCCTCTGCTAGCATTTCTAACCTGCAAGAACAAAAGTAACCCAAGTTACCCTTGAACTGACAAGACCCACAGGAGAAAAGTACTGGAATGCCTAAATCCTGCACCTTGTACAAGAGGCGTATTGTTATCAATACATTATCTAGATAAGAACAAGATGATTATAGTATCATCAAATGCTTCCAAATTACTCATGTGAATGCATTTTTAATTATATGCTCCAAGAAAAAACAGAAAGCTCTGTTATAATTCACCTTCGAGAACATTTAAACAAAGCACACTAAATTTGATAGCACCATGCTGCTCTGGTGATAATGTACACAATAGAAATTTAATGCTATGAAAAAGCCTTATTAAAGCTTCCTGTATGTGATCACACATTTCTATATGACAACTACAGAAAAGGCATACTGGGAAATGCTGTTCCTTAACATACACAACAAGATACAGTAATTTAGCAACAGAACCTGTCCTCACTTATGGAGAAAGTTCACAACCCCTCCAAAACAAGAACAAACAGCACATATCCTGTCTATGACATGCAGCAGCCCCCTCACCCTAAATCCTATTAATCTCTCATTAAAGTTTATGGATTGCAATAAGATGGGACAAGTAGCATTTGTGATATGGTATTTTGGGACACTGTCAGTGAGTCAGGAAGAACTGAGTGGATTACATAGAAGAGGGGGCAGGGAATTAGAACATTCAGTATATTTGGTAAACTTAAGTGAAGATAATGCATTGTTCCTGCAGAGGAACTAATTTTTTTTTCCTGGCAAATAAAGCACTTTTCCTAAGCCTACAATGAGGGTCAATGTAAAGAACAGCTTTACCAGTCTTCATCAGCACCCCTGTTCCCCGGCCCCTCCTCCTCCTCCTCCTCTTCCTCCGCCAACTCTTGTTCTACCGCTTCCAACTCAGCAGATGTCCTCTCCAGCAGAGCCGAGACAGCATCCTGATGGCGTAAATAAAGAGAATGAAACTAGACACAGTACATTAGGCAAGAAATGACAACGCTTACAAGAGTTGTGTTTCCTTGGCATTCTCTTACACCAGGAAAATGTGATTAAGTGATAATAAAAAGGCAAAGTATGGAAGATTATGCCGGGGATCAGAATTCCAGACATGCTACATACTAATTAGTTGTGTGAAAACATTCAAAAGGAGATTTAGTATTCTAATAGGGTGATACCATGAAGTATATTTCTTATCTAATGAGGGGTGATTATAGTATCGCCTAAATAGGAAGAAAAGATTATTTCTTAAAAACGCGCATGTCTCATGCTGTTCTTGTGATGCAAGCACAAAGCAGAAAAGTTTGTTTTCGCTGGAATGATTAAGGTACAATTTGCATAAAAAGTATTTTTAAATGCAATGAAAATACTTTAACATGTGAATGCAAAGAACAAAAAAAGCTGTTTCCAAAAAAACACATGAAAATAAGAAACCAAATTAACTAACAGGGAAGTTAGGGAGACTCTTATTTTAAAAACAATGTAAGGAAGGTCAGAGGAAGGAGAGATTAAAACATAGGACCCAATCCTGCAACCCATAGTTAGGCCCTGATTCTACAAACACTTATGCACATGCTTAATATTTACAACTCCATATGGGACTAGTCAAGTTAAGCATGCACATGAGTGCTTGCAGGATTGGAACCCTAGGCCCTAGTAAAGTCAACAAATAAGAACTGCAGTTTGGCGCATATAACATTAGTGTAACTTCCTCAGTGGGGTGAGGGAGTAGGGGTCAATGCCTTTTTTCTTGCTTTCGCTGCCTTAGCCAACATACACTACTCACCAAGTCCAACGAGCCTGACAATTGCTTGTAAGGCAGAAACACCGATTCCTCATTTTGTTCCTTGTTCTTTTTGCCAGGAATTTGCTTGCAGGGCAGCAGATTATACCACAGAGTATAGGTCTCATTAGAAAGTGATAAATCTGCAAGGCTGAGCTGAGTTCCAGCCTACACAGAATGACAGATGGAAGGAAAAAGTTAAAATTGGTCATTTTTCCTGTATGAGAGTTGAGCTCTCATTCTACAGTATTTTTCATTGTACAAAGGGCACCACAAACTTGACAAGCATTTCTGGGCGTTTTACAGCTCAGAAAGCATTTTTTTTCCAGTGCTGAAACAGGGTTTAAAGACCAAATGGAAATCTGTGCAAGCTACTCAATATTGCATATACTTTTTTTTTAAAGAAAGAAAATACCAAGCTGGGCATTTACCTGTTACCAAAAAATGAGACCCCTGAAAACCCCCAAAATGCTTCTCTGGTATTCTGTAGCACTAAATAATGAACAACTGTTGGAGTCCACTGCAGAGTGCACAGCTTGGGTTCTGGAGAGACAAAGCCACAATACCAACCCTGTGGAGGACATTCTGGTCTATCTCAGTCCACTTCTCAGCAGACAAATCACCCACAACCACCAATACTAATTGGAATCTTGCTGGCAGTATCAGCGAAGAAGAATCAGAGTGAATAGTAGGGGAGATTAAGCTACCTTTTCATTCAGGGAGGTGAGGGTTGAGGGTTGAGGCTTACTGGTTGGGAACTATGGGGAAATTTGAACTATTGCTGTCAGGGCTATACCCTGGAGATTTAAGTTCTCTGTTCTGTAGCTAACTAGAGGATTTCAGTCTCCACAGCTGTCAGTCTGGGTGTCTGGTTGGCACAGTTCACTGACAGCCCTGACAGGTGTCCCTTCTGCGGTGAGGGAGACTCTGGTGCACATCTACCTGGAAGGCACGAAGTGGCAGCCCCTCTTCTGGCACCTACAAAACCTCCTGCTGAGGTTCCAGTGCATTTCCCCTCACGTCTTTTCTTGTACGCATTCCCCAACTATAACTCCACAAAGTCGCTGGGCCACCTCATCAACCTCCTCCTGGCGCTGGCCAAGATAACCATCCATCGGTCCAGGAGGAGGATGAGGCTCGAGGGGAGGTTCTTTACAAATGTTGGGCCTACTTGTGGACACTATTTGTCTCATATACCTGTGCAGAGTTCCTTTGGGCAATGTCCACTGGCTCTTTGGACGACTCCTCAGAGCTATAGCCATTGTTCATGGTTCACAGTTTATATTTTAAAGAGTCCTTGATTATTAATCAGTGTGCCTCATATATACCACCACTGCCACTGGGCAACAATATGTGATGACAGTGATAACAAATACAAAATATGGAAAGACTTCAAAATAGAGCAATGATCTCTCCCCATGACAGCGTCTTAGAAAGGAAATTTCCTTTTGTCTTTTTTACATGATGGCAAGCTTAATGGTAAATGAAAGCAAGTCATTAGTTGTGTGATGATGACACAGTTAATCATGTCAGAAGCCAGAACAAATGGATAACGTCCCAGTTTCTAGTATCCTGGATTGTTAATGTCACATATTATTACAATGAAGTATATGAGTTTCAAAACGTGGAGCTTAATGCAATCTACAGTGTTGTACAAAAGATTTGCATTCCAGGCAGTGTTTTGTTACAATACAAGTTCGCATCACTTTGTTTTATATATTGTATTTTATACTTTGGAGACCCAATTCTACTCTGGCTTGCATCAGTGTTACACTGATGTAACTCCAGTGAAGTTTAGATGAAATTACTCATGATCTACATGTGTGTGCTACACCTCAATTTGTCATTGTGCAATATCATGGCAAGACAGAGCTTTTAAAACTGTCTCCATCCAACACCGTGTTGTATACATGTGGAACCGCAGAGAAATGTAATCATCAGTGCTATTGAGACAACTCAGATGTGGTGCTGAATTCTAGAAGCCATATTCATCAGTGGGGAATAAAACAAACAAATGGATGCCAAGCAAAGCTAATATAAAAATGCATACCAGGCATTCTTCCCGTCGAGTTTTACTGACAGAACAGACATCTACACGTAATGTCTTCTGCTGCAAAGCTTCTTGGGAAATGGCTACTCTGAATATCTCATTGAATAAAATGGTTTCCATAGCAGGATGGATTTTAGTGCGGAACAGACAGCTGATATCAACTGAGGATGGAAGTACTGCTACCCTAAAATACCTGAAGGGAACAAAATAAAATGATTTACATGTGTAGCAAATAGCACCTAGTATGCAAGCACAATTACAATGTAAGATCATTCACAAAATCCAAAATTAATGGCTTAACATTTTACCCCTGTAATTGTCTCATGCTCAGCTGCAGGTGCACTATGCTTAACACGTGCCACCTGCCGAGGGGAAAAGTGAATCACTGCAGTCAGCCTTCCACCGTGGAGGGAAACTGATCGCAAGGTTTGAAGGAAAAGTGCATGCCAGGGCAATGGACAGGCAACAATTCAGTTGGAAGGAAGGAGAAAGAAGGGGCTGATAAATTTAACTTCCCACCTGTCCCTTGCACAGCCATTTCCCCAAAAGTTATTTCTGTGCCTTGGGAAGGTAATGACAGATGAAGTAGGCATTGCTGACTCTATCCAAATGAATCCTTTGCTTTAGTATTAAGTGAGAGACGCTGAAGATCATTTCACAGAAAGTGGGACACATTATCCTAATGGAAACAAGAAATCCTAGAAAGTTGAAAGATCCTTTTGGAGCAGAGAGAGAGTTGGAAAATTGAGAGAGAAAAGTTAAACACTTAGAAATGACTTCAGTAGCATGGTGGAATGCACTGTACCTCATATTTCTGAGAAAAAGGAAAAATGGAAAACTAGTAAAAGAGACAGAAAACAGCTAGGAAAGATGAGAAGCAGTACTTGACAGAGATTAATATTATGCTAGTATTTAATAATCACACCCCTACTCCCACGTGTAGTTGTAGCCTAAGTTCAACAGTCTCTGTACTCTTATTGACACCCTGTCCAACAGCGTGGTTTCCATATTTGAATCCTACCTTTTACATATGCATCAAGTGTACCAAGGATCTTTCCTTAACCCTCATCTTTTATGCACATTTTCACTTTAGCTGGCTTCATTTTTACTTCACTATCAACCACCTTGGACTTCTCTTCTATATTGAAGTCCTCTAACTACAATTCCCAAGTATCTGCTTCTATTGACTGTATCAGGTCACGGATATGTCAGCTTTCTACTGCTGAATACTCTGAAGACTTAAAAGGACACTGACAACTGAATGTCTTAAATTCCAAATTGTGAAAACATGGTTTCATAAAACCTACCATCAACAGCACAACACAATTTTTTTTAAAAAGGGACCAATGAAAACAGGTGTTTTTTCCACAAATGCACATTCTCCGGTGTGTTTCAAAGATGGCAGTACTATGTGAATAAAAGTGAAACTGACTTCATCGATTGCCAAGCTAAGAAAAATGTAAACGGCTTACAAATACAGACAAGTATACTGGATTTCAAAAATTCTTTCACTTCTAACAATCTATGGCTTTGTATCAGAAGAAAACAGCTCATGTTTTTTAAACTAACAGTATATCTTGGAGTCCTTTTTGTGGAGTAAAAAATTCTTTGCCCCAGGTCTCTGACTTCAACCTTTTACTTCGGTTCCAAGGCCAAAAATATTGGGAATCAACTTGTTTTTCTTACTATATCTTCAGAACATTGCTAATATTTGTACTTCAGTTGATCTTTAATGCTCTAACTTTGACAGCCTTCTTCATACTGTACATTAGCCATGTCTCATCTCAACTTTCCATTTTCACGGTCTTTCTAAATTCCTGCACTACAAATTTTAGGGGGGCATAACAGTGGTAGACACAACTATTAACTCCAAAAAAGAGATTGTGTCACACACATCCTTCATGTTCACTGGCTTCCTATTGATCAGTGAACCCAATTCAAAATAGCCTTCAAAATATCAACTCTCCATGGACTGGCTCCATCCTACCTCTAATCATATTAAACCTCGTAACAGCCTGTTGAGATGGTCAAATATTATTGTATCTATTTTGCAGCCTGGAAAATTGAAGCAGTTGTTTGTCCAAAGCCACGCAGCAAGTTAATTTACAGATCTAGGTGTAGAACTCAGAGATCTTTAATCCTAGTTCCCTACTCTAGCTACCATAAAGTCCATCAACGGCTGGTAGCCAAGATGGTCAGGGATGCAATCCCATGCTCTAGGTGTCCCTAAATCTCTGACTAAACGGGGTTGCAGAGGGATAGCTCAGTGGTTTGAGCATTGGCCTGCTAAACCCAGGGTTGTGAGTTCAATCCTTGAGGGGGCCACCTAGGGATCTGGGGCAAAATCAGTACTTGGTCCTGCTAGTGAAGGCAGGGGGCTGGACTCAATGACCTTTCAAGGTCCCTTCCAGTTCTAGGAGATTGGTATAGCTCCAATTACTACCTATGACTGCCAGGCGCTGGGACTGGATGACAGGGAATGGATCACATGATAACTGACCCATTTTGTTTATTCCCTCTGGAGCATCTGGCATCAGCCACTGTCAGAAGATAGGATACTGGACTAGATGGACGACTAGTCTGACCCAGTATGGCTGTTCTTATGTTCACTAAGAACACTCCCTCTTGTTTCTTTCATTACTTCCTACATCAGCCATTTTTCAATACTTTCATCAACCTGTTTTCCACTTTTATTGTTTTGATATTTCTATCTATACAGCACAACACAGAGCCTAATTTTTGAGAAGCCCTCAAACATCACTTGTTAGAGGTGATGTGCCTCAGCATTTTTGCTGAGCCACTTAAAGTTTATGAAATTGCCTCAAACTTATGACAGGCCCTTGTTTAAAACTAATACACACTATTTTAAAATTATTTACAATTTTACACACACAAGACCACATATATACACAACCTTCTGAGAGATTGTTGGAAAGACTACAGTAACAATGATTTTTTACCTGCTATTTAAAATAATTATAACATTTAATTATACAGTATCTAAAGCAACAGTACCTTCCAAAAGGAATGAGTAAAGCATAATCACAGAAATCGTGCAATGTACACTTCAGCATTACTGCTCAATGATTATTTTACTTACACTCTGGAACCAAAGGGGACAGAGAAGGCATGAAGATTTCTGAGCTGCATTACAATTACCACAAAACTTGAACTGCTTCGGTCATATCTGTTAAGATAAGAAGACAATGTGAGGCAGTTTTGCCACAAGCTTCCCTAAATATGAATAGATGTTTCCCATTTGCTTATTACTTACCTAAGTCCTATTTGCACCTGGGCAGCCTCTAGAATCGTCGTGTCATCTTCACTATATGCAGCATCTTCAGTTTCATTTGGTCTAGATCAGGTAAGTAAATAATTGGAAACAAGGGCAAGAAAATCATAGTTAACTTTCAGTTATAGAAGAATACAAAAATACCCCATAAGTCTCCCAAATGAGAGATTTAATTGAATCACTTATCTGTAGCACAACTAAGCATTTCTGTGTTTGTACTGCAATGGCACAGGTTTTAAGACCAGCCACTTCAGTGTCTGAATTAGGAAAGGCCTCAGGCCAGCTGTTTAAAGTGGTCAGACTAATAGGTATGAGTACAACAACAGTGACCAGCTATGCACAGTAGATGGATTCAGGGATATAGAGAAATAATGTCCTGGGAACTAAAGAGATGAAAGAACATTTGGCCACACATGGTATCAGGAGCTTATTTCAAGTCCAGTCTATCTGGGGGGTTGGGGCGCTGTCCAATGATGAGGATTCTATGCAAAAAATCAGAACAAAACCTTTCCTGAAGAACCTGTATTCACAAGTACTAGGCGCACTAGCTCTCCAGCCCTGAGGCTGAATACCTGGCATTAAAAAGAATCTCACACACACACTCACAAAATGATTTCCAGATATGGAAATTGATTAGCTGTTTGAGGAAGGACATGGCATTAATGTGATTCATTGATTTTATGGCCAGGAGTGACTGTGACTATCTTATCTAATCTTCCAGATAACACAGACCAGATACATCACTTACTGATGCAAAGAACAATGCACACATTCAATACAGTGTCAAGACATGATGCCATGATTAGTTTGTGATTGGGACTCCATTCTACATTTATAGCTCTCTTCTCATAGCTGCCGAATCTCTTCTTGATTGGGGGCAAAAGGGAGGAAAAACCACCTACTCTTTCTCCCCACCTTTTGTTGCTGGAAACAAAGGAAGTCTCTCTCTTCTTTCCTTCTTCCATCTCTTGGTGAATGGTAGACAGGAAGGGGATTTCTTCCCTCTTCCATCTGCCCCACCATTCTTAGCTTTTTAGAGGGACAAGAAAGATCCTGCCTATTCATATTCTGCTTGCTGCTATTGTGACAAGCAGCATGAGGTATGCTCCTGTGACCAAGATGGACTGGGACCCAACAAATAGTCTCCATGACAGCCACATACAGCAGCAAAAGTCACTGCACATGACTATAATCTAGGGCTGTCAAGTAATCATGATAAAAAAAATTAATCGCAATTAATCACACGATTAATCGCGCTGTTAAAGAAAAATAGTATACATTTATTTAAATATTTTTGATGCTTTCTACATTTCAAATATATTGATTTCAATTGCAACACAGAATACAAAGTGTACAGTGCTCATTTTACATTTATTTTTTATTAGAAATATTTGCACTGTAAAAAACAAAAGAAATAGTATATTTCAATTCACCTAATACAAGGACTGTAGTGCAATCTCTTTATAATGAAAGTTGAACTTACAAATGTAGAATTATGTACAAAAATAGCTGCATTCAAAAATAAAACAATGTAAAACTTTAGAACCTACAAGTCCACTCAGTCCTATTTCTTGTTCAGCCAATTGCTCAGACAAACAAGTTTGTTTACATTTGCAGGAGATAATGCTGCCCGCTTCTTGTTTACAATGTCACTTGAAAGTGAGAACAGGCATTTGCATGGCATTGTTGTAGTCGGCGTTGCAAGATATTTACGTGCCAAATATGCTAAAGATTCATATGCCCCTTCATGCTTCAATCATCATTCCAGAGGACATGCGTCCATGCTGATGACGGGTTCTGCTCGATAACAATCCAAAGCAGTGCGGACCGATGCATGTTCATTTTCATCATCTGAATCAGATGCCACCAGAAGGTTGATTCTCTTTTTTGGTGGTTCAGGTTCTGTAGTTTCTGCATTAGAATGTTGCTCTTTTAAGACTTCTGAAAGCATGCTCCACACCTCGTCCCTCTCAGATTTTGGAAGGTACTTCAGATTCTTAAACCTTGGGTCGAGTGCTGTAGCTATCTTTAGAAATCTGATATTGGAACCTTCTTTGTGTTTTGTCAAATCTAAAGTGAAAATATTCTTAAATCAAACAACATATGCTGGGTCGTCATCTGAGACTACCATAACACAAAATATATGGCAGAATGCGGGTAAAACCATAGACCAGGAGACATATAATTCTCCTCCAAGGAGTTCAGTCAGAAATTTAATTCCACCCCCCCCTTTTTTTTTTTTTTTAAAAACAAGCATCATCAGAATGGAAGCATGTCATCTGTAATGGTAATCAAAGCATGAAGAAGCATATGAATGTTTAGCATATCTGCCACGTAAATACCTTGCAATGCTTGCTACAAAAGTGCCATGCAAATGCCTGTTCTCACTTTCAGGTGACATTGTAAATAAGAAGCAGGGAGCATTATCTCCCGTAAACGTAAACAAACTTGTTTCTCTTAGCAATTGGCTGAATAAGTAGTAGGACTGAGAGGACTTGTAGGCTCTAATGTTTTACATTGTTTTGATATGGAGTGCAGTTAAGTTAAAAAAAAATCTACATTTGTAAGGTGTGCTTTCACGACAAAGATTGCACTACAGTACTTGTGTGAGGTAAATTGAAAAATACTATTTCTTTTGTTTGCCATTTTTAGAGCAAATATTTGTAATCAAAAGTAATATAAAGTGAGCACTATACACTTTGTATTCTGTGTTGTAATTGAAATCAATATATTTGAAAATGTAGAACAAAATCTGTACTAAATGTCAATTGGTATTCAATTAACAGTGTGATTAAAACTGATTAATCACAATTAATTTTGTTGAGTTAATCACGTGAGTTAACTGATTAATCGACTGCCCTACTTTAATCACAAGCTGAGAATTACCTGTGTAAGTCTAATTCCACCCAAACCTTGCATTAGAGAGGGACCAAGGAAGTAGCAATAAGATCTGATGTGCAATAGGCTTAGTTTAGGCCTTAGCACTGATCCACAGCTTTAGGACAGGACTGAGTGGTGTGGATACTCCTGAGATGTTCTGGTAAGATTTTAGCTCAGAATGGTAGAAATCTCACAAGAGCTTCTAGGCTAGGTTTCATGTGAATGGTTTTGTTTTGTCTTTTTGATTTGAGAAAGTCTGAATCTACTAAAAGTTTTACCAGAACTTAATGAAGCCCCACTCCCTCTACGACACCAGAATGCAGTGGTTCTCAACCGGGGGTCCAGGGCCAGCATTAGACTCCCTGGGGCCCAGGGTAGAAAGCCAAAGCCTCACCGCATGGGGCTGAAGCCCAGGACCCTGCACCCGTCACTTGGGGCTGACGCCGAAGCTTGAGAAATGTAGCTTCATGGGGGCCCCTGTTGCATGGGGTTCCAGGCAGTTGCCCTGGTTGCTACCCGCTAATGGCACACATGGGCTGTGGAGTTTTTACAGTATGCTGGCGGGCGGGGGTGGGGGAGCTTAGAAAGAAAAAGGTTGAGAGCCCCTGCCATAATGTACCTTCATTTGCCCAGCAAGGAAGGCTATTGTGGCTGCTACTGGAACATTTGAAAGAGGGATATTAGGTAAGCATCTCATTAAAACGCACATCCTGAAGTCCTCAAACCTCCCTCCCCAGGTCTCTTATCAGATACATGCAAAAGTTGAGGTGAACACTGAAGATCCTAGAGAATCCCCAGAGTCTGGTTTTGTTGGTAATATTCTTAAAATTCTATTATCTGTGCTAAAATTTGTTTATTGTTCTAAGAAACCTACAGTTTACATATTACATTTCTGCTTATGATATACTTTTGGCAAGAGAAATAGGAATAGAAAATACGATATTAGAGCAACATGGCCAAATTAAGGTGCCTAAAACAATTTTAATCTAAACCTTAACTATTGTAGCACTGGTGATCCACTATAATGTGCATGTTTCCTAATTTATAAAAAAGTAAATATTTTGTTAATATACTTTTCTTTATAAATTAAGCTGTAAATGGGTGGATGGGCAGGACAGAAATAAATCTCCTGGGACCAAAGTGTGCTAATGCAGTCAAAAAGTCTCTCAGGATATGTCTACACTACTCGCCGGATCGGCGGGTAGTGATCGATCTATTGGGGATCGATTTATTGCGTCTAGTGTAGACACAATAAAATCAATCCCCGATCACTCTGCCGTCGACTCCGGAACTCCACCGTGCGCGAGAGGTGGAAGCGGAGTTGAAGGGGGAGCAGCAGCAGTCGACTCGCCACTGTCCTCACGGCCAGGTAAATCGACCTAAGATATGCTGACTTCAGCTACGCGAATGTGTATCTTAGGTCAACTTCCTCCTCCCTCAGTGTAGACCTAGCCTCAGTTTCTTAAACCTACTGTTTTACAGAAGCTTCATATACACCACTGTCTCCAGCCACAGACTCATCAGACACTGCAGCAGATACACAAGTTGCTTTCTCCTCAAGCAGCTGACTTACTGCTCTTCTTGGTAAGTCGACACCTAAACAAGGGAGGAAGAATAAAAATTAATGCTGGACAATTATCAGCAAGGTAACTGCACAGCTTAGAACACTGCCAAGTTGAAAGTGATGACCCTTAGCTCAATTTCATGGAGTAATTCTGTTTCGCCCCACTGAACAGATACAGGATGTATTACTATTGTCACATATTCTAGTTAGGGGTTTACATGTCTAAATTGATGAGCTTGAAAATGTAGGACTATTATTCCCTTTCCAAACACAGGCTTCTCTCACCCTTATTAGTCTTTATCTTGAGCTTTGAACCTACATTTCCAATTTTAAATTCTCACTGTAATAAAATTTCAGCAGCACACAAAACCAGTGCTGACAACTATGCTTTATTAAAAATATGTAAGTGATATAGAAGCTTCAGGATTTCCCTCCTAGAAATGCAAACTCCCATTTGGTTTAGCAAAGGAATGCCTAACACTATCATCAAAAACTTCTTATGCTGGAGAACCTTTAGCACCAGCTACTACTTAATTTTAACCTCCAAGTCATATTCATATGCTAGTGTCCTGCAGTGAACACACAGCATTCATTGAAAGCAGCATTTTGCCATGAAATAAGTAGCAGGCCTATGAAGCTTTTTTTTTTTTTTTTTTTAATTTGCAAAGGAGTGAGAATATTGGTATGTGTTATGCACACCTCCTGAGTCATGACTTTACATCTTGTTAAGATGTTAAAAATTTAAGGCTTCGGTTAGGAGGATCGATTGCTACATTTCTGCTTTTATTTGTAGCAGTACGGATGCTTTTTCCTTGATGATGAAGTGCTCTCCCCATGTAAGCGGTGAAGGTGATGACAAGATTTATTGATTACCCCCAGAAATAACCACAGACGCCTGAAATTGCCTTTGACAAGGACAGAGACTGATTGTGGAAGAACTTCATGGTTATTCCAAGTTGGCTGCTGCCAGCAGGGACCTGTTCAGGAGAGTAAATCTGTATGTACTTCAATACAGAAGCGCCTACAAGAGACAAGTACAGAGGCACTTTATCTGCAGAGTAGTTTTGTATTGTAATAGGTGGCATTGGAAGCGCCACCTATAGTTAAGTTCATCTGCTTTCCATTATAGAACCTTATTTTTAGTTGCTTATAATACTTTGTCAAACTTTAAGCATTTAGGCTGAAATTTTCCATGTAAGATGTCTGCCTCAGACTGAATTTTTTTTTTAAAGTTTCAGTTAAAACGGTACAGCCATTTCCAAGACTTAAATCAGAGAAAAACAGGTTTTACCCACATTCAGAAAATTCTTATAACCATTTCACTGAGGAGCTCTAACACTCTGATGCTTTGGTACACAGACTTGAATTTGGTGTGGTATAGGAGAAGTGCCCTAGTGTCGGGGATGTGCCTTTTGCTGCTTTGTAAAAATCCACATAAATTAGACCAAATTATAAGCCCATTAAAAAAACCCTGCAGTTTGCACATGATCCGTAGAAGCTTTTTAAAATGTTACAGCTAAATTCTCAAGTCAGGTCTATCCTTAAAACGCTGTAGTGCCAATGGGAGTTTTCCCATCGGCATAATTAACCCAACTCCATGAGACGCAGTAGCTATGTCGATGGGAAGGCTTCTCCTGTCGATACAGCGCTGTCCACACCCATGGTCAGGTCAGTAGAAATGCTTTGCTTGGAGGTGTGGGGTGGATTTTTCACACCCCTGAGCAACAGCATTATACCAATGTAAGTTTTACTTTAGACCTGGCCTCAAACTATTCCACCTGCACCGAGCAAGCTCTATCCCCTAGCTGCAGAGGTGAAAGTAAGCTGGTACAGTCCAGTACAGAATACCATCAAGAGCCGGTACGCCGTGCCGGACTGGACCGGCTTCTCCGGCGGTAATTTAAAGGGCCCAGGGCTCCAGCTGCTGTGGGGAGCCCCGGCCCTTTAAATCACCGCCAGAGTTCCAGCAGCCGGGCTGAAGCAGGGATTTAAATGTCTCGGCGCTCTGGCCCCTGCGGGGAGCCCCGGGCTCTTTTCAGCGCTGCCTGAGCCCCGCTGCCAGAGCTCCGGTGACTTTTTAAGGGGCCTGGGGCTCCCCGCAGCGGCTGGAGCCTCTGACTCTTTAAAATCTCTGCCAGAGCCCTGCCACCACTACCCCAGCGGCAGCAGGGCTCCGGAGGCTATTTAAAGGGCCCGGGGTTCCCCACAGTGGCAGGAGCACTGGGCCCTTTAAATACCCACCCGAGCCAGGCTCCGGTGGGGATTTAAATGGCCTGGGCTCCCCATAGCGGCCGGCACCCCTGGCTCTTTAAATTACCGCCGGAGCCCTGCCGCCGCTACCCCAGCCCTAGCCTGAGCCCTGCTGCCCCGGGGTAGCGGCAGCAGGGCTCCCATGGTGATTTAAAGGGCCCGGCACTCCACGGCAGCTGGAACCCCAGGCCCTTTAATTCGCCCCTGAGCCCCAGGGCTCCCAGCCACCTATGCAGCTGGTAGCTCCAGGGTAATTTAAAGGCCCTGGGGCTCCTAGCCACAGCCCCAGGGCCTTTAAATCTTGAAAGGCCCCACCTCTTCCCATTGAGGCCACACCTCTTCCCGTTGAGGCCATGCATGCTCAGGACTCCGGCGAACCAGTAAGTCCTTTAAGTTACTTTCACCCCTGCCTAGCGGCCTAGCAGCTGATCAGACCATGCATGCACCATCCACACAGCTACTTAACAAGCTCCATCCCAGGGCTGAGCAGAATACTTTCTACAAGGTGCAAGGGTCCTACAGACAACAGTCTCATTCATTACTCAATCCTGATTCATTCCCTGAGCACCATTCATCCTGTGCACTGAATGAGGCAGGGGTCCTGTGGAAAAAATTGTACGTGATCATGTAACAAAAGACTATCATAATACAGACATACAAAGGGGTGGAGTTAATTGTTTCTCGCATTTCCTAACTTTTGAGTGCTTGATTTTGCAACCTTAATGTACTTTTAATGTAGGCTTTTTAATATATTTTTGTTTTATATTTATACAAACATGGCACTACATATATTTATAACAGGAAATCTCAGCATAAGGATTAACTCCATTTATAGCTTTTAAAAAAATATTAAGTGCTTTTAGAATTAAAGATACAGTGACACTATCAAGAACGAGAGCTACAATTTAGGGCTTTTTTTTGCTGACCTATACCCCTCTTCTCCATATCATCCCATCAAAACATTTAAAGCTATATTTCTTCAAATCAGCAAAACCAGGGCCCTGGATTTCTCATTGGCCATAGTATGCCTGCTTTTCACACCTGTCTTTTCATTCGCCCTGCCCACTTGGATTTTGTGTACAGCTAGAGTATCGAAAGTTAGCATAAAGTTAGTTGTTGAAACTAAGCTGTATTTTTTTAAAATTGGTTGTGACTCATCTGGCCACTGAAGAAGTGAACTGAATCATTCGCCAGCCACTTACATCAGAGTCTGTGAGGCTTCTAAAGCAAACAGAACACTAAGTTCCATCACACTGAAAAGACAAAGAACAGCAAGAAGTAAAGGTAAAGTAAAGCTCTAATTTTGCACTTCACAGATTCAGAACACTTGGGCTTTAGTGATTGTCTACACAGGAAAATGGTCGCAAAAAAAGCCAGGGTGTGAGTTTAAAGTACCATAAAGCAAGTACATCAACTCACCACTTAACGGTGTAGTTATGTTCCTGAAAAATGCAACTTTAAGTGAAACAATGTTAAATGAATCCAATTTTCCCATAAGATTTAATGTAAATGCGGGGCTGAGCGGGGAGGGGTGCGGGGGAGAGGCAGGCAGTTAGGTTCCAAGGACATTTTTTTGGGGCAGACAAAAAGGCATTATATACTGTACAGCACTGTACCGTAGCTGGGAACTGCCCCTGGCTTACCTCACAAATGCACAGCCCGCTGCAGATGCTAGGAAGCACCTTTGCAGCAGCAGCAGCTCTCCCCCCCGAAAGAACTTTCTGGGAGGGAGGGGAGGAGCGGAGACACGGCGTTTCCCCGCTCCTCCCCCTCTCTCCCAGAAAGTCTTAGGTGCTGCCAAACAGCTGTTTGGCGGTGGGGGAAGCGCTGGGAGGGAGAGAGAGGAGGCGGAGAAGAGGAACTTGTGCATTGCTCCCTTGTAAAGTCACTGCTCTTCCACAGAATCTTACAAGCAGTGGACAGAGCAGGCAGCCAAACGATGTTATAAGGGAGCATTGCACAACTTTAAACAAGGATGTTCCCTGGTTGAGCAGTGATGTAACTTTGAAACAATGTTAAGCAGGAGGATGTTAAGTGAGGAGTTACTGTAGTATACTAGCTCCCTATGTGGACACACTTATTCCACACTAAGAGTGCCGGTGTGTGGGTTAGCTTAGTCCACTAATTCTGCAATAGCTATTTCTCTGGGTAGACAAGTCCTTAGTCAACTTCTGATATCTCTTTCTGTGCATAACTGAAGGAGACAAAAGGAAGTCCCAAGTGCTTCATGCAATCCCCTGCTGGCTCCCCATGCTATGAACTGAAAAGTATTGAAATTTTTAGCACAATAAAATCATTGAAAAAGATGCTGCAATATATTCATTTACATAATAGATATTTTAATTCTATCTTTCCTTTAAAAAATTACCTTTTTGGGGGTTGTTTTTTCCAGGTGCTCTTTGCTGGTAAATATAAGCCAAAAATGACAGTCTGTGGCCCCAATTATCAAAGTTGGGCATATAAATTGGGCATCCCCACATTATGCATCTGGACAATCAAATTAGTACTTAGATGCCCAGATACCTATGTCAGACAATTAAATGCCAATGTACACCTGAAATGCTTAATTAGGAACCAATTGGATCACTGTGTTGGCTACGTGTTCCTTTAGAAAAACACAAATTATTCAAAAAATCACATTATTTTGGTTCACAATAACTCAGCAACTGGGAGATGAAGAATGGTAAGAAAATAGTATTTATAGACCTAACATATGTAATGAAATGGGATTTATGTAACTAACTTCTGAAACTGTATTTGAGGATTCATGGAAAAGAGAAACAGTTAACAGGTAACGCCAAACAATCATGGCAGTATCTTCTCCTGCAACACTGAATGGGCAGTGACAGCCCTGAAATATGGCAATTCCGACACAGCAACTATTCACTTTTGATCACTAGGGCAAATCCACACACACAGACTAGTAGCAGGACGTGTGTCCTGGAAATTACATCCCCAGTACACAAAGGCCATTGAGCGTATGTTTATTTCTTCCTACCTGGACATCACTAGAAAGGAGGAGGATTTTTTTATTTAAAGGAAAGAGAAGCAGCCTAACATAAATAAATAAAAGACACTTTCTGGCGAGACATTCTGTTGTGCCAGACAAGAGGGTCCGACACAAGGATTTGATCTCTTGCAAGTATATGAATGAAACTGACAATAGCCTGCCTAGGTAGACTTTCAGCAATGTAAACCTTAGGTATGTTGAAGAATCTGTTTATTTTTCTATAATTTATTTTTCTGTATTTTTCAAATAATTAATGAAACTGGTTTTTAAAGAGAAAAATGCTGCCCATTCAAAGATAGCACACTGTCTTCCAGCTCAGAGGAGAATCACACTGCAGGTGCCCTCACACAGTGGGGCCTGCAAGACACACAAAAGTCTCTAAATCTAAAGGTACTTCTCATGTTCTGGTCTAAAAGGCAAGGATGGAAGGATCCTCTCCCAAGGAAAGTGTGTTGTGAACAACTAAAGCCAAGTCACACAAGACACACAGAGCACGCCCACACTGAGCTGGAGCTGTAATAATGCACATACATTAGCTTTGATTGAGCTAGCATGCTAAAAATAGCAAGATAGCTGTGGTGAGCTGGGTGGCATAAGGGGCTACCGGGGTGGGACTTCACTCAGGCTGGCTAACCTATCCCATCGCCCGTGTGCACCACCACGGCTACACTGCTATGTACCCAAGCTAGAAATTACACTTCCAGCTCCAAGTGTGGATGTACCCACAGATACTGAGGAATAATTGTTACAGGTGGTTCAAAAAGGTAACAGATGATCTTGTGATTAAGGCCTGGGACTCAAGAGAATCTGGGTTGTGTTCCTAGCTCTGCCACATAGTCATTGTATGAACTCAGGCAAGTCACGCAGGACCCAATTTTTAGAAGTGCTGAGAACTCACTCAGTTCTCTCATTGACTTCGAACAGTGCAGCAGGGGCTCAGCACTTTTGAGAATTAGGCTCTTTAATCTCTGTTCCTCAGTTCCTCAATCGCAAAATGGACATAGTATGTGACAAGATAAATCTATTATTCCTCCAACCAGAAGTGCCATAAGAAAAGCCAGAAAATAAACGTGCAGGGACAGCATAACAATATACGCCTCAACAATTGCAACAAAGCCAGCACTTTAGATTCAGTAGCGATTGGTCACATCTTGGCAACTGGGATTTTAATAATGTTGTAACTGTTACTTAGGGGAACTACAAATATATATTATTACAGAAGACTGTCAACGAATGAAAGTCTCTCTTACATTGCATGCAGCAATGTAATGTATACATTGTATACGGATGTTTCTTCTTTGCATAGCCTGAATGAGGAAAATATCCTTCCAACATTCAACAACTGGAGTTTTTTTGCACTTAAATTGACATAATCCTCGATTTGTTGGCATCCTTAGTGGTATCTCCTCTGCACTTTTTTGCTGATTCAAGAATGGAGACAGCAACACTCTTCTGTGCCTCTACAAAGTTGCCACCATTTCTTGGGCTTAATAAACTACAAGCATCAGAGAAAGACTCACTTTGCCATTACTGTTGCATAGATTCTCCCCATCCCCTTCCCCTTAGTGGGATTATTGCAAAGAAGAAGGAGGGCTAGCTATGGCAGGGCATGAGAGATTTGGGCACTGCTCTATTGTTACTCAGGATTCCTGTCTTTTGACCTGCTAGTTATTGAGAACTGAGGTATTCATACTGAAGTCACTTACAGTTCCACAGGATGCTCATGCAACCTTCCTTTGCCCTTTAGGTAGTGCCCAGATTCCTTGTTAATTCTCACAAATGCACGAGAATAACTTTTTAAAAAAAAATGTTGGAAACTAAGTAGTAGAGGATCATGCATCACATAGACTTTCAACTTTGACAAAGTCAGCCCACTGGAGCCATTTTGACAAGGATTATTGTTCCACGAGATTTGGCTATCACCACCAGTGCATCACAGAGTTCTACAGTTTGATGAGGTCGGAGTGACCATGTTAACCAGATTGCAGAAACTGTTTTTTGAAAAATGAGATGTGTACGAGCTCTTCTCCTAAGTCACAGAGTACGTAGTAACAAGAGCAATAAAAAAGAAACCAAGGCTGGACAGCAATTTAACATCTTGGCCAGAAGATGGCAGGGCAATATTTTACACAAAGCTAACTCCCCCTCCTTCCCCCACTGCCTTCCCCCAAACAGGGTATGAACATCTCTCTCCACTGTAAAACTTAAACAAGCAGAGTTCTTCATATAGAACTGAAAAGAAGCATATTAGTACAGGATTCCCTAAACAGCCAATACAGTGGTTATTGAATCCCAACTATTAATTAGCTCAGTAGTGCAACTGCATGCTAATTGCCTCTCTGTTTTCTGCTCTTTTCATCCTTCTTGGGCAACTTTTAAAAGAAAACACATCTTTCTGGGCCTAAAAACCAAAAGACTTGCAAAGAAGATTATAGATCTTGATGTTTGTAAAAAATCCTCATAGAGTGCATGAGTACAACTAGTATCTGGATAGCTTCAGCCTAGACATTTTTAGAGTATATTTGCACAGCTCAGTTATTTAACCAACAAAAAAAGAATATTTGAATGTCTTCAGTTTAAATTAAGTGAATGGGAGTTGCATCGCTGACTTCAATGGGAGAAGAGTTCGACCAATGCTCAGATACTATTTTGGAAAAACCAACAACAAATTATATTCTAAGGTAATAAAGAAGATAGTTGACTACCTACTAAAGACCTCATCCTGTAAAGTTCATTGGATTGATTTCAATGCAAGTTGCAGACTCCACACTTTGTAGGACAGAACCCTAAACTAAAAAATTTACATGTTGTTCCTAGTATCTACGATTGCCCACAAGTGCAGGTGTCTCCGGCCCAAATCGGTTATTGATCATATTAGAGGCAGCCCTATATTTAAAAGTCAGGACCTTAGTTAATTTTGATCCATTACATAGAGATTTGAGATTACAATTATTTCTTTACCTGCATTTCCTTCACGTAAAGGCGACAAAGGCTGCCTAACACTTTCATTGAGATCTTTATCATCTGTAAGAGCTTGTGATGTTGCTCTGGCTTCAGAGTCCAATGATATTTGGTTCTCACAGAGACTAATGCCTGCAAAATCACCAGGCAATTCACAGTCTTCAAAGTCTGTGATGAGGTGATGCAGGGAGGAATCTTGGGCAGACACTGAAAATGCACCTTCCAAAACCAAAGGAGACCCTGGTGGGGACAAGGAAGAAAGGGAGGATCTTGAAGACAGTGATGTCACAGATTTGGGTGGCTCAGTCAATTTTGGAGCGTGGCCTGCTGCCAAAGACCCAGAAGAGTCACTGTAACCCAGTCTCCCATGGGAACTGACCACCTCATTTTCATGAATGGTAGTGATAGGCCCAGCAGGAATGTAACCACTCTTTTCTTGCAATATGAAGTCAAGTTTATACTGATAGTCCAAGTCTGTTATTTGATCGCCTTGGTTATAATAGAGATCCGTGGAGCTGAGGGAGTTTAGTGATCCCCTGCTGGATGTGTTCAGAGACCCCCGACTGGATGCCAAGGATCCTAGGCTGCTCCCTGAAGACACAGATAACGTACTGGCAGAGAGACTGCAAAGAAAAGACAAAACAACCATTTATGTTATTAATCTACTATAGACCTGATCACCAGCACACAATAGTAAAAGATGAGGTCTGAAGGAGTGCACTCATAGACCACAAAGGAGATGCTATCTCTATAACAGCGTCATGAGGTATTTAAATTATAATCTTGTCAGGGTAGCGAATGGGTCTTTAAAGCCTCTGTACAGTAGGTAGCCCTCTATAAAATCAACAATAATGTAATATCATAAGTCAGACTTTAAAATAATGAATTACAGGGAAAAATGTCGCTGTGGTTATCTTTCCTTGCAACAAATATTTTATTTCTGGAAAAAGTACATTAACTAAAAAGAAAAAATAAAATCGGAACAAACTGTTTACATTAATGGTTATGAAGATGTGCATGCAATGAGGCTCTGTCGGTAATAAATGCGGATGTTCGCGCAGTCAAGCTTATAGATACAGTCATATTAAAAAAAACCCAAGGATTTTCATTAGGAACAAGAGTTTTTTGGAGACATCTCATGTACTAAAGATGGTTGCTAACCATTTTTTTTAATCTAAGCAAGAAGATGCTTTGCTCTCTTCTTAATTATAAAACATGCGCAAAAATTCATTCTTATACACTTACTAAAGTTATATAGATACAGTAGATTTGCACAGAGAATGCTAGAAGCAACTGCACCTATGTGTCTTGCCACAATTATCAAAACGAACTTGTTTCAGTCTCCAGCTAGCAGAAAATCTAAGAATGAAGTACAGACATATTCAAGTGCTGCTGCACCACAGCTGAAAACAGGTCTTTATTTTTTTCTTGTTAAAACATGATGTAAAATACAGCCTTACCTTTTAAGCTGAGAATGCAAATAAGTAGTTAACTTTGTAGTTTCTTCAAGTTTTTGAACCAACTCTTTTCTTCTCTCTTCCAATTTCAACCTGGAAAAAGAACTATATTCAAATATATAAAGACATTATAAAATATACAAGGCACAAAGTAAATATGGAAGAATATTTTATAGATCAGGAACAAAGCTAATGCCTCCCACTCCTCCTTAAAACCCATTTCCTTCCCCTTGCTTGTCATTGCTAATCAGTTCAGACTCTGCTTGGTCTCACCCTAGCTTCCAACTACATTGTACAGCCTAAGATTCTAAGCAATTTCGAACAGGGACTGTGAAATGTAAGGCATTACACAAACCTGAGACGTCATACAAGTAATAAATAGGATCTGTATACACACGATACCGAGAGAAATGTCATGCAAGCAAAGAGAAAGAAAAAGAACAGGGATAGCAGTTTGGAAAACAGAGCAAAAGCTGCATCTATTGCATTTTAGCAAGCTGTATATTGGCTGCTTAGCTAACATAGTTCCACCAAAAAAACCCAGGAAACTAAACAGGAAAGCAAATATTATTGTAAATTCTGAAAATTTAAGAACTCTGGGGAACAGTATGGGAAAAAACAGAAAAACTCAAGCAAAATCACTAGGGTTTGTCTACGTGGAGACTTAGCAAGCAGCAGGCCAGGGAGTAAACCTAACAGCACACCAGCTTTGTGCAGCAACTCGCTGCATGGACACTGCTACTGTGTACAGTAAGTTCCGTAGTGCACGTTGACATACTGCTGTTTGAAACAGGAATCAAGACGAGTCCCTTTGTACATCGGATGCTTCATATATGAATATAGAAAAATATCTGATACCCAAAACAGGATCCAAGTTAACAAGTAGGTTTAGAATTCAGAGATGTTGGATAGTATCCAGGACACACAGTACTGCATCCCAAACGTTCCAGTCTTTGCCCGATAGAGTCACAGAAGTTAGAGATGAGATCCCCCCCATCATCATTCAGCTCATCTTCACCCCAACGTAGGATTGTTCCCTACTGCACATTTGTCCAGTCTAGCTCTAAAGATCCAAGTGGTGAAATGTGTCTGTTTCTTTTGGCTGACAATTCAAAAGTCCAACAGATCTGTCAGAAAAAGCTCTTCTGACAGACTCCTGTTCAGAATTTTACTGTAGCATAGCATTTATTGATACCTTTATCTAGATACATTGTTATCTCTTGCTGGAGTAACTAATGCCCTTCCCATAGTTGTGGATTATGATGTTCCCCATTAGCCATTGCTCAGTCAAGTTACACACAACATTTCTTTGAATCACAAGTATTAGCCATTTTTTAGGTTAGTTTTAAGAAGTTTTAGGCTTATTTCAGAAACTTTCCTTTTAGACTCCTCACTCAGTACCAGCAGGAACAAACCAAGGTTCAAATGCAACTGCAGAGTACACATTCAAAGATACTATTTCTGCATGAAAAAACAGATTATTACACTCAGAGGGTCCCAGGATTAAGCAAAGCACTTAAGGAGAAGCCTAACTTTAAGCAGATGCTGAGTAGGGATGGCCCCATTCAGTATCTTGATATTGCTGCTGATAGTCTCCCAGGGCTCCCAAGCTAAATCTTTCAATTTTTCTGCTGCTTGTTATAATCTATGATTTCAGACTCTTTCCCCATTTCTGCCATTTTGTAATATTTCAGTTCTTTCTGCAGTTATTTAACGATAGTTTCTCCTGTTTTTCTCTCCCCAGGCAATGTTAATCTTCTACTAATATTTTTGTGACTTTTTAAAGGTGGCTTTTCACCTTCCCTTGTAGAAGCAGCAACTAGGTAAGGAAGGAGGTGCAAAAATTTGTAACTTCCGAGTTACCAGCAACAATGAAGACTAGAGAAAATGTGATAAGAAGCCTTTTGCCCTTATCAGTGTCCCTTACTCATATACCTATATTTCTGTTAGCAAGGCTGTACAATCAGCTGAAAATGAAATTTCCTCTAAATCAATCTACTGGTACTTCTAAGATTTCTCTAGCTATTATATTTAATGCAGTTCAGTCATTGGAAATAACATTTGATTATTCTGAATCAATGTTAGTGTTAAGTGAAATTACATCTAATTTAGAATGCGATGTCAATTCTGTCGCTAAATCTCAAAGATTTCAGTGACAGGATGGTGGAGTCACAAATACAAGTTGACAGCATAAAATCATTATCAGGAGTACCAGACTGCAATAGAATATAAACTAAAAAACCTGAGGCTTTGGGAAATTTTTTGAAGTCATGCAATATTTATATTTGAGGTATTATTGATATCAAATGGAAATCAACTAAGTGATAATGCTTCATATTCATTTAATTCATTTACTGAATTTAATCCTCCTAGTCACTATTCCTAAACTTTTTGATTTCCTATTAAGTCATCTTTAAGTATTCCTTGCTACTGGTACCATATGCTCAGTCATTGTTTCACTAATGATGGTAAACAAATCTTGAGTCAAGTCTGGAAATCTAAAGGGAATATTCTTTTAAGTGATAAAGGAAGTCAATAGAAGTTTAATCTATGACCTCAGTGGAGCTAGGATTTCACCCCAAGCCCGATGCAAATAAAGTAAGTCTAGGCAAAATAGTCTGGTTTTAAGACCAGCATTTCTGCATGCTGTATGTCCTGCTGAATTTATAATAGTTTAAAGACAAGAAGGGCTTGGTTCTGGACTATGATTAGGTCAAGGATTTTCTGTAGCCCGAGTTACATAAAATGATGGCCAATTTGCATGAGTAGTAAAGGGGAAAGCATTAGCATCCTACCTGAATGATTTGCACTATTTTAAAAATATTTCTTTAGTGACTATTAATAGATCATGTATTGTTAAAGCTCATATGCCAAAGTGTTAGGTAATTATACATGTGTTTTTCAGACAGTCTGATAGGTTGTACTTTAAAAAACAACAACTTATTTTCAGAAGTTAATTCCACAATCTGTAATTTCTACAAATATATACATAAAATAAAGACATTTAGATGAGACTTAAAATAGCATTAAGAGAAATATTTTAGGCCTGATCTTCAGCTGCTATAAATTGATCTAGTTCCAGTGAAGTTTACATCAGATGAGGATCTGACCCTTTGTTTACAATATATATATATATATATATATAGCGTGTGATTTAAAGGAATGCAACTGAATTATCAGAAGAACTTCTAGAAAACTACAGAGAATTTGTCTTAGTCCTTTTCCACAACAGTGCAGAAATGTGAAAAAATATATATTAAACACATCAGCCATTTTCTAGACTTAGGGACAGTTCCTTCACATGAGAAAGTTTTCTAACTGAGTAGGCGATACCTCAAAATGTAGCAGCTTCGCTTCTTCTGCCCCCCACCCTACCTTCTTCTCCCAACGTGATCTGGACATGGTTGTAGATGCCAAACACAAGACCATACCACCATTTTGGAAGCAATACTGGAAGGACAAGGACACAGAAAAACTTCAAATTCACTAGATAACTCCCTCAAAGACCAGACAGTCTACAATTAATCAGGGGACCTTTCCTAGGGCCAAAGAGATAAAGGAACTCACTACCATAAATGGAAATCAAGAAGAAACAGCAGGTGGCCCTTTTGATAGTTCCATAACTAGGAAAAACAGAATGCTATTTCTGTGCGATAATATGGGAGGCTCCTCAGAGTAGCTAGGATAGGCTTTGCCTATTCTTTTTTTAATCTGATATATGATCTTTACCCACTTTTTTAAATGGTCTGTGAGTACAGCTACTCATGTCAGTTTTACCTGCCCTCTCTCAGATATCCCTAGGCTACACTGTGAAACTTGGTTTTACAAAGCAAATCTTTTGGTTCAGACTTCTTTTTCTTACTATTCTTGCCAAACTTTGATAGGATCTGCTGCTTTCTAAGATGTTGCTTCATTACAGTAATCACAGCTGACGTACTCATTTGAACCAGACAGAAGCCTACCATATTCACTGAAGATTATAAAAGAAGACTGCAATGCAGCCACACTGCCATTTGTTGAAGAAAAGATGGGTTTCGTGAACTGGCTGCTCCCACAATTACCGGAGGGGTGATTGTTTTGTCCTCTGGGAAGTAACATTCGGAGGTTTGACCATTAATTAAAAGAGTTTAAAAATTCAGGAAAAAGGTTCACCTTTGAATCTTTTTACAAAATTTAGAGCACCTCCGAGTCAGCACGAGATGCAACAATCAAGTTTAGTGTGAAAAAAGCCTATTTACTTTAGAGTATGGGATTCAGTTATTAAGTTATAAAGGTTACAGGTTGAGATTCATTATAATGTTCAAGCAAGCATGAGCCACCCTAATCTTCAAGTACCACCTGCTGGTCAGAAGGCAGAATACCAGAACTACTGACAGCCTCGGAAGAGACACAGCATTCTGCAATCCTAGTTAGAGGGCAGTTTGTGGAGGGACAGAGGGAAAGGCCAGTCCGGAATGGGTCACCCCAGCCAGCCACACAGTAAACCAGAGTCCTGGAAAATATTATCACATCTCTTCTTCACAGCGAAAAAAAATGTAACTTACTTTTATTATACTCATGTAAATTAAGAATGTGTCTTTAGTGATAAACATGCAAATTCAGACACAGACTAAGAAATCAACTGCTAGCATAAGAACCAGGATCCAGTCGTTACTTGTTAGCCTACTTATCAAACCCTTCATTTACACTCTTTAATTTGTTATAAATGTGATTTTATGATTTTGTTTTTCCTGTTTATTACTTGATCAATGGATGCTGAAGGGCAACACATCTCTGGTAACTTAATCAGAGATTACTAACACAGCTGGTTAATTTCTTCCTTGGAAATTTAGATTCATTCAAACAAACATCTCTACATCTATAAGGCTCTATCCACTTCTAATTCTCACATGATTCAGGAATTATTCTTGAGACTATATATATTACTAAACACACCCAACATGCTGGCTCTCTGAGTAATCCCTCTCTGCTATACTTCCTTCCAAATTGCCTTATTTTTCCTGCCAGCTCCTTCCCACAAGCCTCCTTACATCCTATCCTCAAACCTAGTCCAATTCCTTCCCAAACCTAGACTTCTGGAGTGCAGCACATATAGTCATTGCCTGCTCCCCCCATTGAAGGGTGAACTGTACAAAGACGACAAAGGTTTAACATTTTAAAACATCAAATCAAATCTTCCTATCCAAAAAGTCAAGAGGAAATTTTTTCAGTAGTTTCATAAGGGCTGAGATCACACCTCACCCGCTTCTGTGGATAACTGAAACAAACCACAATTTAAAGCATTAAAAAGGGCGTAAATCAAACCTTGCTTAATCCACGCTTTGCTAATATACAATTTACATAATCTGCACACAGAAATGGGGAGTCTCTTCTCTACTCAATGATTTAGGGCTCAAATCAATCTAGCTCCCATTGCCATTCACTTTAATGGGACTCTGAGTAGGATCAGACCTTTGACAGAGTGCTATAGTGAAAGTCGGAATATTGACTTCTTTATTTCTACCAGACATACTACAGTATATTTACTAATTCACGAGAAATGATCCCCAATAAAATTTACATCCACCATTGTTTAACGTAAGTCATATTTTGTGACAAAGTTTTCATTAATTTTTTCAAGCTCTTTCCCTAGCTGGCAAAACTCAGTATGCTGCAGTGGGTATCTCATTTACTAGTGCAAATTAGTGTTCTGCTGCAACTGTCCTCTTCTTCTGAGCTAAAAGCAGTGAAACTTTTGCATTTTTTTGTGTAATAAAACCCACAGTGAGAGGTTTCAGATGTTGCAACAATCAAATAGCCAGAGTTCAAACAGCTTACAGCTATTATCTGAAAACAGTGAATGATGTATTGCCTTCCTGATGGTACGCGGACATTCCTCAGTTATCCAACATCTGTCATAGGCATTTCATGCTGGTAACAAATGCAGAGCAGCCAATACTGCAGAGCACATACAGGGTGTGTGTTTTCTCTCATGATACAACAGGATCCTCTGTGTTACTGCCCAGTGGATTAATAATAAACGTAATTACGATCTACACAGAACAGTTACTGAAGGGAAACGGTCCATCAAGGCACAGCACAGACCTGCAAAGAGTACAAAGGTTAAACTGCAGATAACAGTACTTAACATTAGCAAAAGATGAAAACATACCTCTCAGCAAGTGCTTGACTAGGAGTGCTTTTCACAGACAGCAGCTCTTCTTCCAGCCTCTTTCTTTCTGCTTCCAGGTGTTCTAGCTCATCTTGAGTGCGTTTGCGTGGTGTGACAAATTGGAGTTCTTTTAAAAGCTCTTCCTTTTCATTGATCAGCATCAGTTTTTCCTTCTCAATATCCAATGCCCCAGGCCAGGTCTCACTATCTAATTTAGATAGTTCAATCTTTAAGTTTGCCATGCTAAAACAAAAGATACATGCGTTTGGGTCTGGCATACTGAACAGTGCCAAAGAATTGGGAGTGCAAAATGGAGACAATATTTAGAACCAACAACAAGGGTGGGTGACATGTACATACCAAGGTATAGATTTTGCACAAAAAGTTATGTTTACAATTAATGTTGCTTCACGAAAACGTAGGAATTGTCACACTGCATCAGACCAGCGGGCCATCTAGTCCAGTAGCCCATAACTGTACCAGATGCATCAGAAGGTACAAGGAACCCCATTCCTTGCCAATATGGGGAAGTTTCTTCCAAAACCCAGGCAGCTAATGACTGGCTTATGCCCCAAAACATGATCCCTTATACATTTTTTTTATTCATATATGGGGGCATACAAAAATGTGAAGATTTATATATTTAAAATGTGAACCTCTTTCTCCTATAGTCCAAAAGCTGACTTAAAAATACAGTTTACAGCTTGAATGTTCTGAAAATGTCATCATGGAACCAAGAGAGGTACCCACTTACCCTAAAGTGCTAGAGGTTGGTTGCATTGCAGTAATAGCATATTTGGACAACTTTGTGACATAATGAGCATTATATCTGGGCACAAATTCTAGTGGCAAATAGATGACTGAGACTCAAAGGACGAAGGAAGTCTTATCACCCTGCTGAAAGGTAAGGTACCACCAACAGTTGCAAGCGAAAGGAAAGGGAGATAACCTATTTAAAAGTCTGGATGAATTGTCAAATGTGCTAGACTGCAAGTCTTCTGCTTATCGTCTGAACAGATATAGTATGTCTAAAGGTGGTAGAAGCTTCCCAACATTATCCTGCTAACATGACTCAACCCTGACTAGGAAGGACTACTTCTAGTAGTTCCCTCTCCATAACCATTCAGTCCTCAACCTCTCTGCTGAAACTAACATGGGCACAAATTTGTATTGTGGCTTTTCGTGACAGATACAGAAGCCCACTGGGAGCTACAAAGACCATCGAACTTACATCACATGGGCCACATAACTACTGGATGGCAACTTTCAGTAACTACTAACATGAGCTGGATTTCAACAGGCCACCTAGTTCAAAAGCTGTTTATCCCACCCATTAACATTTCCCGGTGCCATTCAGCACCTCTCCTCTTCTAGACTGGGAGAAGGACAGAGCAAGGGAAGGGTGAGAGAGAAGCTCATTGCAGGACAATTCAGGGTAAGAAGCAGAGAGTGTCTTGTCATTGTTAAATAGATGTGGGTCAGATCCTCAACTGGTTTATCAGTGTAACTACACTGACTTCAATGCTAATTTACACCAGCTGAGGATGTGGCCAATATAATATTTCACAAACAAGATTAAATTTGTTATTCACAATCTCTCTGCAGTCAGGAAAGACCCAACATCAGCTGTTGTTTAGCTTCAACCAGAAAAGCCATAAACAACTGCCTCAACATACTGGAAAATTAACAATCAAAATGCTAAATAAGCATGCTATTATTAGCATCACCGATCACAACAAAACAGGTTTCTCAATAACCTGTCCACCCCATTACTTAATTCAGAAATCAGAAGAACAAACTTGGTTGAATCACAAACCGAGAACTTTTGAGATTTCCTCCCTACTCCAACCTCAATACCAGCAGCTTAAAAAAACCAAAACAAGTCAGTAGCATGATATTTTATAAAACAACAATGAAACCAAAGCTGAACACAATACTTTAAGCTAAAGTATGAAGTCAGTAACCAAACAACAAGGGAGACTGAAAAAAATAAACTGTTTAATTTATATGTAAACATTTTTTGGAGCCGCTCAATATATCAATTATTTATATTTAACATTCCGTTAGGGAAGAGAGACTTGTAGGGAAACCAACTGGTTGGTTTCACATTGAGAATGGGATGTAGAGACTTTTATCTCCAGGTCACTGGTTCAAATCTAGCTAACCTTGGTAGTGCCTGATAGTAGATGCTATGGACAGCTGTTCAATGGCTTATGGGATGAGTTGGTGGTATCAGAGCTTTCTCTGATGTAGCCAGCTATCCACTATCATAATTGGCACTCTTGTTAGCAGTCTCATCAGAGGGGAAAAGGATTAAATGGACATGAAAACTGAATTACCCTCTCACCCTCTGAGGCAGTCCCCACTTAACGGGGTCAAGGCACATTAGAAAGAGCTTCACCACGGTAAGATATCATTGCTCATGCAGTACCTGCCCTCTGTGAATAAAGATTTCCAAGTCGGGCACAGGTTATGAACACCAAAATTCACTTGAAACGTATACTTGTTTAAAAGTGTTTATCTGCTGTAGTTGAGGCCAGTAAAGCTGACTTTTTGTAGCAACATCTAAGTTTGTCCCACAGGATTTGCTATTTTCCAAGAAAGAAAGAAAGAAAGAAAGAAAGAATGAACGAACTGTAAGTAGCCTTTTGAAAAAGAAAATATTTTTCGGATACTTTCCAAACTGGGAAATCCATTTGAAAGTGTTTTTTTTCCTTCCTTGGCTCTTTTAATACAAGACAAGTGACTCTCACACATTTGACACTTCAGAAAGAAGGGTCATACTTATTACCTTTATAATAATGATTATGGCTACCGTAATTGGCATGAGAGATGCTGTGATATGATTACGCATTGAGGTTGAGGACCGACTGGTTATCTTTTTTCATTATTTCAAGATACAGTAATTTTATCAAAAGCATTCTCTAGTCACTGATAAAACCATGATGTCCCTTCCCTTAAAAGGAAACTTTAAATGTGTTCTTTCTTTCAGAAAGTCTCATTTGCTTCCTATTAGAACTGAAAAGGATGCAAATTACTGGGTTATTTCCAGACATGTCTCCATTAAGCTACAGCCCAAATTCTAAACAGAGATCCATTCAATTAAAATGACATTACTAAAATGTTCTAGTTATAAAGAAGAAATACTTGGAAGTTCAAAGTTAAGGTTTCATAAAAACCTTAAGTCTGACCCAAATCCCATATGTAAAGAGGGGAGAGCTAGATCTGATGGTGCAGTATTAGGATTCCTATCAACATATACTTTATAGGATGGGTTTGGTAGACCGATGCAGTCAGTGTTTTTGGTCTACATGGATAAAGAGAAGACGTGAGATGCCGTGTTTCTTGACACCAACACATCGTGGAAATGGAGGATGGCCTATGTTTAAATTGACAGTCCCTATAGAAAGGTGCTGTACGTTGGTATCTACAGTACTGGATGCTAGTTGATGTTATTTACATTATAAACTAGAGCCAAAAAAACATAGAACTTTTGATAATGAGGTAAGCTCCACAGCCCTGGCTCTTTACATCTTTGCAAACAGTACTGATTTACTGGCAAAACCAAGTTTTATGGTTTATATTGGACGTGGTTGAGGTACAGTTTCCCAGTAAGATGACTAGCTGTTAGGTGCTTATATGGGGCACAATAAAGGTTGTGTGTAATCTCCTGCCTTTTACTCTTAAAAAAAAAGTTATGTTTTAATTTCTAGGCCTTCAAATGTCTCCTCTTCCATCCCTGACTGCCAATGTTCTCATGTTCTACTTACAACTTTAATAGTATCTTAGATCTCATTTTTGTCTGGGAATTTCCTTAGTTCTTTAGAAATTGAAACTTCAATGTGAAAAGCCTCTCTAGGCTTCTGTTTTCCTCTCATTATAGAGACAAAGCCTCTTCATTGGTGAGGTCATAAGCTTGGTTTCTGATAAAAGCTTGACTTCGACACACCTATTTTGTGAAGAAGTACCAGAAATAGTATCAACATAGCACAATTGGAACACTAGTTACAAGTGACCTATGCACAAATTACGTCAAAATAGGCATAGTAAATCTCTTCCTAGTGCTACATAATATTTTCTGGTGGTCAAAGAGAATCATGTGCAATTGACAGCTTAGGACCACTCTGACCTGCAAAACCCGGTTACACTGGTGTTGTGGCAGCCTTTAATCAACATTTCATTACTTTTCTGAGCAGTCACTGCAGCATTTTCTTTGAAGGACATCCTACATTGATCAGTTGTGGAGATTTTGATTTCCTTTCTCCCGGGGCAAAGCATTCAAAAGGATACAATTGGTTAATTTATCCAAGCTCCCAGGGGAAATTAGATAATTAAGCCAATCAAAGATTACACTGGAACGCGCACTCTGAGAAGAGACAACTCTGTAAAACCAAAAAGCCACTTGTGCCATAGTAAACTGAAGCCCTGATCCTGCAGTACGACCTACATGGGCATAAGGGTTTGCCAGTCCTTTTTGAGAGATTGGAAATTAACACTTAGTTTACGCCACTTCCTTAATCCTGTGAACTGCAGTCAAATTATTGTATTTCTGCATTGTATCTCTGTATTTTTTTTTCTAAACATGAACTAATATTAAACTAGAATTTGTGCTTTACAATAAGAACAAACCAGTACTCAAGTCTCTGACAGAAATAAGAAAAAGGAAAACAGCCTTGAAAAGAATGGATTGGCTGCAATTTGTCCAAAAATACCCTCCACTAGATGTCATGGCAAGCACAAGATTAGTTGTACTGCTGCAGAATGCATTATATGCTGAAACATGTTCCAATTCACAATCTACTTAATTTAACAAAGCAACTAACCCTATTACCTTCTTTTTGCCTCTTCATATTGAAGACTTAGTCTGACTTTTTCAGCTAAATTTGATCTACTTTTCACTCCAATCTGTTGAAAAAAAAAATCATCTTTATTATGGTACAAGACACATCCATAACACAAAGCAAATGCATGTACTACAGAAATTACTTACTTAAAATGGAAACATGCCCAGTAGTAGCAATATAGTCTGCCAACTGTTTTTCACTACAAGGTGTAATTAATACACTACTCAAATTCATAATGTATAGTGATTTTTTCTGATGTTTGTTTTTGTTTTCAACTTCTAAATTGACATTAAGGCAACATTCAGATCTGGTGTAAGCAGCTGTGATGCCATTTAAATCCTACTTTGAATCACATCGATTTCTTCAAAAGTTCTGACTTCAATAGAATTCAAAGTAGAATTTCAATGGAATAGCATTTGCTAAAGACACACCTAAGTTACGCCCTTAGGCCATGTCTACACTTACCAGGAATCCACCCTGCTGCGATCGATGCAGTGGGGTTGATTTTGTGGGTCTAGTGTCTCCAGCCCCCCTTTGTTGCCAACCAGATCCCCCAGCTGACCCATGGCTTAGACCTTACCATCCACCAGCCTCGTAAGAGGGTTAAGAAGGGCTGTGAGAATGGAGGGTGTTGGCTCCCTGCCGTGCCAGTCATTGGAGTCCCCAAACCCCTCCCCTGTTCTGTTCCTTTATCCAGGACCTCCTTTTAAGTCCTTTACCAGGCCATTTATCTGGTCACTGGCTGCCCTACCTATGGAGTACCTGCACTGGACATCCTCCCAATATTACAAAATAAGTTGCGACATATGGCCTACCACCTTTTCCATTGACCAGAAAAGGTCCATCCTCACACCTGCTATGAGGAAGGCGAAAAAAACCACACTCCACTGAAGCCAATTCTAGTGGTGTGGGAAAAATTCCTTCCCAGGCCCCTTTAAAAGGGGCAACTAGCGTAATGCCCACAGCAGGTCCTAACCCATTCGCTTCCACTATGGGGTGGATGTTGGCTTCCTTGCTGCTTGGACATAGAGACTTGCTCCACCCAGGTTTCATTCCTTTATGCACATTCCTGGGGAAGGGGGGGGGGGCGAGTCACCGCCACCAGGCACCTTTTGCAGCAGTTTCTGACTTTCCTCCCTTCCTCCCACCCCCAACCAACCACAAGCAGAGCTGCCTTCTTTGGGTAAGCCCAGACAACTTTTGCCCCGCCTTTAGTTGTGGTGCAGTCATTTAGCTCACTAACATCAAGGAAAATGCCAATGTTTGATAAACATTTCTGAATGCAAATCCATGACAAGTGTCTGGGTTACTGACATACAGAAGATTTTAATGACAATCACTGAAAGGCTAATTCCACCTGTTTTTCAACTGGACAAAAATTAAATTATTAGGTAAATTTTGAAATCCTGTTTTTTGAAAGAGATCAGCTTTAAACTTCACCTCTTCGTTACTTTGCTTTTAAAATATTTTTTAAGATCATATAAATAAATAAGAAATACTATCCAGTTATAGAACTGTTCATCTATATATGTAGGAATTGTTTGATAAAAATCAGATTACTATATAAAGGCTTCATGACAAATTATTTTTTATTTAATTTTCAAGAAAAATTCAGATTAAAATTTTTAAGGGGAAACTAAAAACTTACCTGGCACTGGGGTAGATAATTCTCTCTTACAGCTAGTTACACACACAGCAATAAGAGTAAAGATTCCAATCCCATTAACAGCAGTATTCTGCCATCACTCTCCCTTTACTCTTGCCAAAATGAAAAGGACTTACATCTCCAGAAATGTCTGTCTGAGACCCAGCATCCAGAGTTTGTCTAGAGAGAGACAACTGAGAGTTTACAGAGCTGGACCTCAAATCTGGTTCAGATCTCCCAACGGTCTGGTCAACATGAAATCGCTCTCTCAACTTTGCAAGGCTCTGAAATCAGAGAATGCTTTACTATTATATCTTTGCACTTCAGGAATATGTCACCACTGCTACATATCAATGTATAGTTTAAGCACTATAGTGTGAAGCTTATTTCCTCATTCAGCTCCAGATTAGACCTGGGGAGGTATACAGCTGAGTGTCTCTCTTCCTTTGAAATGTCCACTCAGTCTGCATTCAGATGAATGCAAGGACTGCATGAGCCTCATACCACCAGCCACTGCAAATGTACCAAGAGAAGAATCAGGGCCTTGACCTAGTGTCCTCTTTGTACCAGCCAGCACAGCTGGCCAGCTGCAGAGGGGAATGCATGGAAGACCTCTTAAGAAAGCTGTTTCTAAAAGGCACAACGGAGCTCTTCAGGAGCAGAAGGACCACAATATAATCTGAAAAGGATCCCATACATCAATTGTATCTACCACACAGTCTCTCTGAGACATTTAATCAAAAATCCCAAAAGAATAAACATTCAGTTTTCATTTAGCACTAAATTATCTAGGCATCCAAATAGCTCTATTGGTTTATTTATACCCAGAAACACATCTCCATTATACAGCTGCTCAAGATGAAGTATGTGGTCTTTGGGGAAGACACTACATCTTCCCCTGTGCTTGAAATACCCTGAGAACATTTTGGGGACTACTTCAATATAAATAATAAATGGTCTTTTCTGTTTTTATAGATGGAGAAACTGAGGCTTGGAGAGGGTGATTTGCTCAAGGTCACACAGCAAGCCAGTGGCAGAAACAAGAATAGAACCACGGTCTCTTGATTCCCAGTCCCAATCTATGAAATCAGGTTGCTTATATTTGCAAATTACTTTTCAGGCAGTGCCATGAATTAAACAAATGTGTCCACCGAACTTCATGGCACAATACACAGTAAAGTTCAGTGATCAGCTGGACAGGATGAAATAAAGGAAAAAGAGCTCTGTTAACTTTCAATCATTTGTATTCCATATGCAGATGGAAAGTCAACCTTTCCATGTCCTAATATTTTATAAAGAATTGCTGATCCAAGCAAACAGTGTAACCATTTCAAAATAAACAGGCAGAAAATACTAATTTAATCTTGGACCTTGCATTCACAACAGGTTTATTTTTATAATATAAAATCAAATCAATACATGACACATAAATGCACTAGATAAAAAGATGATAAATAAAATGCCTAAGACAAGTAGACTTCTCAGGCAAAGTGAAGGGTACAGTTATGGCTCTTTATGTAATGACAAGAAAGACACTTTTGTTGTTGTTGTTGTTGTTGTTGTTAAGTGGGTCAACTAACTGACTATTTAGCTAGTTATGCCAAAACCTGTTTTGAGTAATGGGTACAGCGGAGGTGAGACAGCGTGAAATCCTTGCTCCATTGAAATCAATAGCAAGACTTCCATTGACTTAATGTGGCCAGGATTTCAGCCAGAGTTCTTAAGTACAGAAGGGAAAATATTTAACATGCATTCTCAATCTCTTTCTCTCGGCGCTATGGTTTGTATTGTTGATGTTTGGCTCTTTTAAAGCTATGACCACAGGAACTTCTGGTCAAACCCAGGATATTTATGCTCCCATCCTGACTCTGGCAGCAACTTGCTGTGTGACCCTGGGCAAATCATGTAATCTTTAAATGTCTCGGTTTCTTCATCTGTAAATTGGTATATTTCCTGTTGCAAAATTCTGAGTTCCTCTGATAAAAGACATTGTACAAGTGACGAGTAGTTTACAACACTATATTAGGTTAGGATTTAAAAAAAAAAATTGACATCAACACCTCAAGATAACAATCAATCAATACAAATACCTGCATTAAATCTTGTTTTTCTCTTTCTCCTGAGCTTATGGCCTTTCTGATAGACTTCAGCTCGCTCAGAATGGCTTTGGCTTCACTCAGTTCATACCCACTCTGACCTCCAGACATTTTTTGATCAATTCTGTAAAAAGACAGATTGGGAATGCTTGACATAGAAAAGAAAACGAAGATCTTTGCTGGTCCATTTCAGGAACAGTTCATTTCTAGAGAATGGGGGATTAGAGAGACAGCTTCCTTATTAAAATAACTACTTACCTTAACAGACAAAGGGAAAGGAAGTTTTCATTAAAATGTTTATCATGTGACCCTTGGTTTATGCACTGAAAAAAAAATAATCTAGCCATCCCACATCCAGTTCCAAGCTCAAGAGTTTCTATAGCTATGTGTACATACATTAGATGCATTTGAGAAAAAATGCCCAGTGGCATCACCACCAATTCAGCAATATCACTGGAATCCTCAGTGCAGACAAGACTCCAGCAGCAAGGTTAATGACTTAACAGCAAAGAGATCAGAAGCTGTTGGACTCCTGCAGATACTAACATGAATACAGCTGAACTGGTGGTAGCACTGGTGGAAATTTTTTTTCTAAATTCTGCTAGTTTTGACACAGCCTTTGGGTGCAACATAAATAAAATGCTAACTCCTGAATATTTAATTGTGGGGAGGGAGGAGAAGGAATGTATGGATTCTTGCTGCTGTTAATGATCACGGTATAGTCTGAATTTTTTTTTCTTACTTTACACTCTCCTGCTCATCTCCTCCGCATATATCCATGCTGTGGCACTTTGCCAGGTAAGCAGAAAACACCACCACCAAGCTTCGCTCAGTGTCCCTCGGATCCATCCTATTCTTAGGCATTCAATGGTTAAGAACAGCAGTTCCGTTCACACAGAATCTCCAGGCTCTCTTTTACTTACAGAATCTCTGGAGAATTAACATCATATTCCAGACAGTAGGTAATTTACAGAGCAAACAATTATTGGAATATCAATGATTTTAAAAAGGGTTTGTTTTTTTTAAGATGGTTACTCCATAGAACATAAAGACAAAAGGTATTTCATTTTGTCTTGCCATGTTTACTTCAACAAGTGCCATTTATAAACACATTTCTCCTATCTGGTACTATTTTACTGAATATTTCATAGCATTGTGCAAACTATTACAGTTGTGCCTCGCAGAATTTAAACAAAAACAGGCATCTTCAAAGATTATCATCTACTAGAGAATACATTTTATGCAATTGATTTTCTGCTTCTATCATCATCCATCATCTTCATTTGAAGAGGTTAATCTTCTGAGTGAGGAATGCATAAACACGTCCAGGATCAGAAGTCATCTTGAGCATCCAGTTCATGGATGGTAACTTACAAGAATACTTATATTAGAGAACTATATTTTTCCCTCTGACTTTGGACATTAAGATCCAGTTTTCAAAAGTAGGTGCTAGAATTGCAGCCATAATTTTTCATGTTCAAGGTTTTGTGCAAGGAACTGCAGCCATAATTTTTCATGTTCATGGTTTTGTGCAAGGAACTGCATTTGTACAAGTTAAAAATTACTTAGGCAAGTTAGATGTCTTCAAGTCACCACAGCCTAATGAAATGCATTCTAGAATACTCAAGGAACTGACTGAGAAGATATCTGAGCTATTAGCGATTATCTTTGAAAAGTCATGGAAGACAGGAGACATTCCAGAAGACTGGAAATATAGTGAATATAGTGCCAACCTATAAAAAGGGAAATAAGGACAACCCAGGGAATTACAGACCAGTCAGTTTCACTTCTGTACCCAGAAAGATAATGGAGCAAATAATAAAGCGATCAATTTGCAAACATCTAGAAGATAATAAGGTGATAAGTAACAATCAGCATGGATTTGTCAAGAACAAATACTGTCAAAGCAACCTGATAGCTTTCTTTGACAGAGTAACAAGCCTTGCAGATGGGGAGAAGCAGCAGACATGGCACATCTTGACTACAGTAAAGCTTTTGATACGGTCTCGCATTACCTTCTCATACACAAACTAGGCAAAAGCAACCTAGAAGGAGCTACTATAAAGTGGGTGGATAACTGGTTGGAAAACCGTTCTCAGAGAGTAATCATCAGTGGTTCACAGTCATGCTGGAAGGGCATAATGAGCAGGGTCCCGCAGGGATCAGTTCTTGATCCAGTTCTGTTCAATATTTTCATCAATAATTTAGCTAATGGCATAGAGAGTATCCTTATAAAGTTTGCGGACGATACCAATCTGGGAGGGTTTACAAGTGCTTTGGAGGATAGCATTATAATTCAAAATGATCTGGACAAATGCAAACTCCTCCTCTTAGGAAGAAACAATCAGTTGCACACATACGAAATGGGAGATGACTGCCTAGGAACAAGTACTGTGGAAAGGGATCTGGGGGTCATAGTGGACCACAAGCTAAATATGAGTAAACAGAAACATGGTTGCAAAAAAAGCAAAATCCTTCTGGGATGTATTAGCAGGAGTGTTGTAAGCAACACACAAGAAGTAATTCTTCTGCTTTACTCCACACTGATTAGGCCTCAACTGGAGTAGTGTGTCCAGTTCTGGGCACCACATTGCAGAAAAGATTATGGACAATCTGGAGAAAGTCCAGAGAAGAGCAACAAGAATGATTTGAAGGTCTAGAAAACATGACTATAAGGGAAGATTGGAAAAGAGGGGACATGATAACAGTTTTCAAATACATAAAATGTTGTTACAAGGAGGAGGGGGAAAATTGTTCTTCTTAACCTCCAAGGATAGAACAAGAAGCAATGGGCTTATGTTTCAGCAAGGGAGGTTTCAGTTGGGCATTAGGAAAAACTTCCTAACTGTGAAGGTGGTTAAGCACTGGAATAAATTGCCTAGGGAGGCTGTCGAATCTCCATCATTGGGGATTTTTAAGAACAGGTTAGACAAACACCTGTCAGGGATGATCTAGATAATACTTAGTCCTACCATGAGTGCAGGGGACTGGACTAGATGACCTCTCGAGGTCCCTTCCAGTCCTATGATTCTAAGCAAATCAGCTATTTGTGTGCAGAAATGCAGTCTGCACACACAAATTTAAGTTTTTGTCCCCCATGTGCAAAAGTTTGGGAATGAAAAAAAATCAAAACCAGTGCCAACCATTATAAATGCTGGAATAAGGTAGACCATGTTTTGGCCAAAGCCAAATATTCAGTTTTACCCGCAAAAAGGATAAGTGCTGCATGAATTGTTTAATTGACAACTGTATGCATAACACATTCTACATAGAAACTTGGATGTATCTTTTTGAAAATTCTGTTCCGTAGCTGTAAGCAAATGATGAATACCCACAGCAAACCAAACATGACATTTACCTTTTGACTCATTTTTATTGCACAGCAGAAAAATGCTTTTTTTTGTCCAGAGCACTTTTACCATAAAACAAAGGCAGTTATCACATCTGGAAATTGCAATGGGTGCACATTAGAGAAGTGGAAATATATGTTTGTTTTGGGCCAAACTAGTTATTAGCCCACATGATCCGAATACAGTTCCACAGCAATGAGACCATAACCCAGTACATAGGTTATGGAAGAACAGGCTTTAGAAATAAAGATAAGAGGTTGTAAAACATTTCCACTCAGCACTAGTTTTATACAGACAAAATATATTGGGTTCCAATGTACATCAGAAACTCTTATGAGCAGGGGCACATTTACTGCCAGTTGTCACTTGATTTTTCATAAATTACCTCGTTTCTAAGGTCAAATAGCTATAGGACATGTCTATGGTCTAGAGCCATGAATGAGCGGTCACTGCTCTACAGCCAAAATGCTTCTGAAATAAATGTAGTCAAACTTTACTAATTCTGGGTCACTGAGAACGAAAATGATGCTTAAAATTGTTGATTGGCTCTAGTTTTCAAGATATGCTATTGGGTCAGTATATATGACCCTTGACTTGGGAATGGCGGAGGATAAGTGAGTTATAAAGGGAAGGGATCTCAATTTAAACCAGAAATGACTAAAATACATCTTTGACTGGATCTATGAATAAATCTATGACTGGGTTTGGACAGTACTTGCTTTTTAGGCAAAACAATGAATGATGCAATCTGAAGCTGGTATTGCATCATACATGATATGAATTGCATCATGTTATTCCTAGAAGTCATGGATGATGCAATCATAACGAAGCTTACATCACTCTGCTGAACAAATTGCCCTATATCAGCTCTAGAAATCATACAGTGTCGTGCTCTCTTATTTGTCAGTGTTTGATTTTGCAAAGGGACACATTTCTGTTTAGCCAAAGTGAGCAGAGATGCCTCGTACTTGTGTGAACAGTGCAGATAACTTCTGCTATGTTTGTGGTGAAGTGACTTTTCCATCACAAAAGCGCAGTATAACCACTATGGTTAAGAAAGCCTATCACCTTTATTTTGGCTGCAAAATTGGAGATCAGGACAAGAGGTGGGCCCCACACATATGCTGCAACACTTGTGCAACAAATCTTCACCAGTGGTTGAACAGGAAAAGGAAATCTATGCCTTTTGCAGTGCCAATGATTTGGAGAGAGCCAACAGATCATACCAGCAATTGTTACTTCTGCATGGTGCCTCCAGTTGGGAATGGTGTGTCAAAGAAGAAAAAGTGGACTGTGCATTATCCAAACATTCCATCAGCTATACGCCCAGTACCCCACGGAGAAGGACTGCCGGTTCCTGATGCACCAGAATCATTCTCACTTGAGTCAGACGAGGAAGAGGATGAAACTTCTGGTCCTGAACCATCAATGTCACAGGACCCACATTTTCTCCCATCCTCCTCCTCTGAACCACACCTCATAACACAAGGTGAACTGAATGATCTTGTCAGGGATTTGGAACTACCCAAGAGTAAGGCAGAGCTGTTGGGCTCCAGACTACAGCAGTGGAATCTCCTGGCAGGTGATGTTAGGGTTTCCATGTTCCGTGACCGTCAAAAGGATCTTGTCCCATTCTTCTTCATGGAAGGTGATCTTGTAGCCTGCAACAACATCGATGGTGTGATGGCAGCCCTCAACATCGTTCACGATCCAGATGAGTGGAGACTGTTCATTGATTCATCGAAGACGAGTCTTAAAGCTGTTTTACTGCATAATGGCAATGTTTTGCCATCAATTCCAGTTGGTCATGCAGTCCATATGAAGGAAACCTAGGACAACATGAAACAACTTTTGAGGTGCATAAACTATGACCAACATCAGTGGCAGCTTTGTGGTGATTTGAAGGTTGTTGCTCTCTTGCTTGGTCTGCAGACTGGATACACAAAGTACTGCTGTTTTCTCTGCGAATGGGATAGTCGTGCAAGAGATTCCCACTACATCAAGAAAGATTGGCCACTCCGACAGTCATTGGAGCCTGGGAGGAAAAGTGTTCAGCATCCACCACTTGTTGAATCAAGGAAGATTTTGTTACCACCCTTACACATCAAGCTGGGTCTGATGAAGAACTTTGTCAAGGCCATTGACAAAACACAAGCAGCTTTCAAGTACTGCCGTGGAAAATTTCCAAGGTTAAGTGAAGCTAAGATAAAGGAAGGTGTCTTTGTTGGTCCTCAGATTCGTGAACTTCTTCAAGATGATGCATTTGACCATGCACTGCGTGGCAAGGAAAAGACGGCATGGAAAGCCTTCCAGTTAGTGGCAATAAATTTTCTCGGAAACAACAAGGCAGTGGTGGAAAACCTCCTCAAGGCATACAAAAGCCTTGGTTGCAACATGCCACTAAAGATACATTTTTTGCACTCTCATCTAGATTTTTTTTCCACCGAACTGCGGAGCAGTGAGCGACGAGCACGGCGAGCGATTTCACCAGGACATTGCAACAATGGAGAAACGCTATCATGGCAAATGGAGCCCATCAATGCTTGCAGACTATTGCTGGACAGTGACAAGAGATGCTCCATTTAATGAATACAAGAGACAAGCCAAGAAGCGCCGAGTAGACACTGAATAGGACTAAACTATGTACATAATAGTTTTTTGCCTTTTGTTTCATAATAAATTTTAGTTAGATAACCCTTTTGCTGATTTTTAAAGTGTTACATAAACAGGACAGGTGAAATATTATCATGTAAAGCAACCATAAACACATGAAAAGACCTAGGTTTACAATTTATGATTAAAACTCTACTATCTACACAATAAACATAGACATAAAATGTAAAAACTTAAATATCTTAGAAACAGTAGCCAATCAGTTGTTTTAATTGTCATATTTGAATTCAGCACATCAAAATACATAATAAATAGCACATTTTATCTCTGAAGCAGACGACTTCTCAAAAATTGTAGACCAGTGTAATAAGCTGCATGCTGCTTAACAGAATGATGTGCCACATTCAGACTGCAACTTCTTTATTCTGTATGTAATTAAGATGGACATGAAGGGTCTCTGACACACAAAATATTCTGTCTTCCTGTTTTAAATTAATGGGATTAGTGCTGTTCAGAAGTGACTGCCTGAATTTCTACAACAAATGTCCATTGTTTTCCTGTGGTATGCTGTTGACAGTTTCTCAAACATGCTTTGGATTCCTATCAAAATTACTTGCAAGCAAGCTGCTTTAAAACAATACTTCATTGTTGCATTAATATAATGAAGCCAGCGTGCTTGGCTAACCTTTAATCCAGGGACAGTGGCATGAGTTTTTATTACTTTAAGCTTCAGAACTTTTTTTTTTTTTTAAGTATGCCTCCAGTGAAGTTTAATTTATAGTTAAATAAATCCAGGCAATTATCTTTTCCTTTCCCTCCTCTCATTGTATTAGAGATTTAAATAATGAATATCTCATTTTTATCCACGATTAAAGAGTTCAAGGGGCTGATATTATGAGCTGCTGCATGCCTTCCACTTCCATTTTGACTTTGGTCTATATGCCAACACAAAGGAAAATAATTTAGTAGAGTAATTAAGCTATGACTGAAGCTGTTGCAGCAACAGTTGTGTTCACTTTTTTTTGCTATCAGTTTCCTGAACCATGAATTTCTTCCGTCTCAGAGAATCAGGTTGTGTAAAAGTGTTCTATTAAACTACACGGGAAGTAGTTTATAGTATGTTTTAGTTAGTACAAGTTAAGACATCTTTGGAGAAAGGCTATCCTTGTGGCTTAGGCACTGCCCAGGGGAGCAGAGAGATTTGGGTTCAAGTCTCAGCTCTGCCAGTTTGTGTGAACTTGAACAAGTCACTCTCTCTGTGCCTCAGTTCACTATCAGTAAAAGAGGGATAATAATTCTCTTCTCCAGTAACTTTGTAAGTTCTTCAGGACAAAGACTATCTATTATTATGTGACCATACTGTACTCAGAGCCATAGCATCCTGGTTCAGTCAGGATCATTAAGTGTTACCATAATACAAATAATGGTATTAATAAAATGCTGTTCAGACTAGTCAGGAAAAACATGTTTGTTAGCAAGGTGACAACTACAGTATGTACCGGGTCACGACATGCTGTCAGTTTCTTTAGCAATAGTTCTGAGCAATGCTTAGTCACTTGGGGCCTGATCTGCAGGAGTGAAGCATAGCCGCTAGTGCTCAGAGCCTCTGAAAACCAGGCCGCTAGAGCCTGACTATGCAAGGTGCTGAGCACCCTCAACTCCCATGGAATTAAATCAACTCCTTGCAGTGTGAGACCTTTAGAGCCCATCAGGCAGCTCAGAAGTTGCACTATTTTATTTATTGATGCAATCTATGGCTGAGGCCCTGCTAACCTACACATTAACATGTTTTCCAATTACTGCTATACATTTCCATGACTAATACATACATGGATTGTTTTCCTGTGTATGGTACTAGCCTAACCATGCCACAGTCTGCTCCTAGGTAGTTTATAAAGCATGGTTATGTAACTCCCTTCTCTTCATTTTTGTTCTTATTGTCTGGTGTTCTGCCAAAAACCTTAGCAGCTGTTTCTGCCAGCTCTGAGTTGATATCGAAACATTCCCAGACAAGTGGCAGTATAGAACCTTGAGTGACTGCAAACAAGTAGTTGGGAGTGCAGGAAGTTAATCTGCTCAGTAGCTGTGTTGAAGCTGGCATGGAAGGCTTCGTTCATAAGAGCAGACTTTCTTGCATGTACATACACCTTTAGCTAGAAGCTGGAAACTCCTGGCCAAGCAGTAGTGATTTCCAACAGGGGTAAAACTGGCAGACATTTTGAACACCGGTCAGATCCAGCCAAGCACTGCAGGGAGAAGACAGAACTGCTAGGGCAGGGGCAGGCAAACTTTTTGGCCCAAGAGCCACATCTGGGAATAGAAATTGTATGGTGGTCCATGAATACTCAAAAAATTGGGGTTGGGGTGAGGGAGGGGGTGAGGGCTCTAGTTGGGGTGTATATGATCCGGGGTGTGGCCAGAGATGACGAGTTCAGGGTGCGGGAGGGGGCTCCAGGCTGGAGTGAGATATGGGAGGAGGGTGAGGGCTCCGGCTGGGGGTGGGGCTGAGGAGTTTGGAGGGTGGGAGGGGGATCAGGACTGTGGCAGAGGTTTGGGGCGTGCGGGGGTGCAGGTTGGGGATGAGAGGTTTGGGGTGCAGGAAGGTGCTCCAGGCAGAGATTGAGGGGCTTGGAGGGTGGGACGGGGATCAGGACTAGGGCAGGGGGGCGGGCTAAAGGGTGCAGACTCCAAGTGGCGCTTACCTCAAGCAGCTCCCAGAAGCAGCGGTATGTCCCTCCTCCAGCTCCTATGCGTAGGTGCGGCTAGACGGCTCTGCGCGCTGTCCCATCTGCAGTCACTGCCCCTGCAGCTCCCACTGGCCGCAGTTCTCGGGGGCAGCGCTTGGGGCAGGGGCAGCGTGCAGAGCGGAGCCCCCTGACTGCCCCATGCGTAGCAGCCGGAAGGGGGCTGAGCTGCGTGGAGTGGCCCCTGACCCTACTCCCCAGCGGGAGTTCGAGGGCTGGCGGGCCAGATCTGGCCCACGGGCCATAGTTTGCCCACCCCTGTGCTATGCTGAGTCTGTGGATTGGATCTCAATACAGTTTTTTGTAATTTTACAGAAGTCTGTGGAACTGAGGCTGGGAAAACATCACAAAGGAGGAATCATAGACTGGAAGTCCAATGTCTCCGTGAAGTGTATTACATCACTGAACCAAAGACATTATGTGTACCTAACAGCTACAGTAATAGTTTTTCTGATCTGAAATTGAGTACATGCTCAGTATTGTGGACGTTGAAACAATTAGTTATGTGGTGCAACTAGATGTTTTCTCTTGTTGTCATTATACCCAGGATGAGCCCACGTGAAAGCAGAAGTCCCAATCCTTGTATTTATTTTATAAAGGTATAAACATATATATTTTAGGATTTAGACCCCGTGTAACATTCTTCACTTTAAAGGAAAATAACAAATCACTAGTTAGTGAGGTTAGTCTAGCTAGGGGTGAGTTGTAACGGTTTATCTTAGGAATGCTATTCAGTAAAAATAAATTTGAAATTGCTAATTATGTGCATCTGCCTAACCAAGTAATTAAGTGTGTTATGGCTAACATTGGTACTGGATTCCCAAGAAGTGAAATTGAATCCTCTTACAATTTCCACTTTTAGTATTTAGAGGGTTCCTATAAAAAAAAATCCAGCTGTCATCTCTCACAAAGATATGAATTCATAGTCTGTGCAAATACTCTAAAATCAGAGGGAGGAGTTCTGTAGCACAGAATCGGTAAGTAAATTGACTTACCTGCCCCTCTATGCAGGTTTCAGTTACAAAAACGTTCCGCAGTACAAAACGATCCACACTTTCACACTGGTCAGGATAGCGGCCACCATGGGTTGGTTGCCATCACAGGAAGTACCTTTCTGCTGCAGAACTAGCCTGGCTGATGTTCTGATACTGAAGGGCTCGTCTATACTACCAAATTAAGTCGACTTCAGTCAACGTACAGCCACTGCAATAATTGAAGCAGAGGTTCATGTCCACACTTGCTCCTTCTGTCAGTGGTGCGCGTCCTCACCAGGAGTGCTTCCACTGACTGAAGTGAGGCATTGTGGGACAGACAGCTGGAGCCCAGAAGCCCTCTGGCTGACAGCCTCAGCTGTAGGCATGGGGCTCACAGCTGTTGGCGGGTACTGGCTCATAGCTTGGACACCCCAACCCGACAGCCCAAGGTGTCAGCTGGGTGCCAGGTTCATATCTGTGAGCCCGAGCGGGCTGCAATTTCACAGCAAGAAGCCTACCAGCAGTGAAATTGACATTTTTGTCTGTTTTCTGGCTACTATTATTTCACATTTAGACTCCCACAGGGGCCTCACAGCTGGAGGTCCCCCAGCTTCCCGCCCCTGCAATCCCTCACTGGACGGCGGCAGCAGGAGGTGTGAGCCCACACTCCCCTGGCAGCTCGGGCTGCCAGTGCCCAATATAACAGCCGATATAAGTAATGCCATGTCTACAGGGACACTGTGTTACCCTAACTACATCGATATAAGTACTACACCTCTCATGGAGGTAGAGTTATGTCGGTGCAGCGGGCTGCTTACTTTAGTGGAAGCCAGGGGCGGCTCCAGACCCCAGCACGCCAAGTGCGTGCTTGGGGCGGCATGCTGCGGGGGGTGCTCTGCCGGACACCGGGAGGGCGGCAAGTGGCTCCGGTGGACCTTCCGCAGGCGTCCCTGCGGAGGGTCCGCTGGTCTCGCGGCTCCGGTGGACCTCCCGCAGACGTGCCTCCGGAGGGTCCGGTGGAACCGCGGGACCAGCGCACCCTCCGCAGGCACACCTGCGGGAGGTCCACCGGAGCCGCGGAATCAGCGACCGGCAGAGCGCCTCCCGCGGCATGCCGCCCTGCTTAGGGCGGCAAAATGTCTAGAGCCGCCCCTGGTGGAAGCAGCATTGTAATGTAGACACTGACATAATTAGGTCGAAGTAAGCTGCCTTACATTGACCTAACTCTGTAGTGCAGATAAAGCCTGAGAAGATTCATGATGCAGGGCTCAAAAGTGATCCATTTAAAAAGGCGAGATCTCCCTTAACTCTCAAAACTGCAACTCATTTTGAGCTTTTCTCTGCTGTGCACTGTTCACACCTCCTTATAGTAGCAGACCTCTCTCAGGCAGGATCTAATCGCCCTTCTTATGGGACTTGCAACAAAGCCTCCTTCCTGCTCTTTTCCAACACACTTTTATGTAATGGGCAAGTTACATGTGAGATGAAACTAGTTTTACTGCTTTTTTTTACTCCCAAAGCAGGTTTGTGGTTTCTATCGATTCTCTGGAGCCTGATAAAAAAAGTTTTAGCCCTTTGGAAACAGTTTATTTTTGGTGGATTCTTTCCCGCCATTTTCTTATTCCTAGTCTTTTCACTGCAAATCTGTGCAATCATAATTGTATTTGGTTTAGTCCAAACTAGTAGATTGAATTATTTAAGTCAATTTCAATTATTTTCTTATACTTACTGTTGCAATGTTTCAAAGCCCTGTTCTTTATAGAGCAGTTCTTGCTTCATATGAAAGAGTTCCCTCTTCAGCTTCTTAACCTTTTGTGTGAAATCAAAACAAGAATTAGAAAATTCTTCTCGTTAAATAGTACAACGCATGGTTTCCAACAATTAATGCAGTCTCTACATTAGATAAGTAAAATGTGTGAGCTATGTGTGATGCTTTTTAGCACGTATCAAAAACAAAGGCATTCTGTTATCCTCTTGATGTCTGTGTGCAATTTACCTCTGTGTTAAAGGGACGTCAGATTAAAACACATTTTCTTATTAGCATTGACACTGGGTTACTAAACCTGAGAGAATTTTAAAATGTAATTTACTTTTCACTAGTTAAGCATGCATGATAACTATCAGAGAGACAGTGAGATTTTTTTTTTAGTTTTCTATTATAATATTTTCACTTGATCATTCCAAGAAGCTCTCAGTTGGCTATATTTCAAAAGAGTCAGAAGAGAAAGTGTTCCTATTCTCCTCATGAATTGTTCCTTTTTATAAAACTAGGATGTTGGCTTGTCTGTTTAGCCTGTTTGAAATGCAAAAAGCAAGCACTCAGCCTGGAAAGAACAGAATAGTCAATTTCACTTTTGTTTCTACACAAATCAGTTTCTAGATTCTCAGACAATCACAAGGCTGGTCTGTTTTGGCTACAAACGCATACACACCAACTATCTTTATTTAGGAGAAACATTTGAGGCGAACATTTTCCCTACGCTGACCAAAAAAAAAAATCTCAGTCCCATGGGGATTAAAAGAGTATTCCTATTTTTTCACCCTAATGTTGCTATTTCAAATGTTGACAGATTGGGCTGCGTCATCCAAAAATGTCTGTCAGTGAAAACAAAAAGCTCTGTTGGAACCGTTTTTAAATGTCATGTAAAAACTCTCAATAAACTAAACCAAACTGTGGAGGCCAGATATGGGACAGTGTCCCTTTAATGTAAGTAATAATTACTTAATACATCACAGATGTCATTGTGGCAGTGACACCCACATGAAATTGTGGAGTCTTGTGATAAATTGCACTTATGACACCTCTGACAGCCATACTTGCACTCTGCACACTAGCCAATCTGCCCTGGGACTACTTTTAAGTTTTCAAACAATTGTTATTTGAAAATGAAAACCCTGCCAAATATTTCCTACCCTCCCCTGCCATGATGGACTTGAAGCTTCAAAATTACATTTGCCAGAAGTCCAGGATATACAATATTCAGTCTTGTACCAGTGACCAGTTTAAGGCCCAATATACAAATCACAAGGGCTAGAAATCAGTGCTGTCTCATTTGGAAAATGGAGACTATCCCCTTTCCAGTGAAACACACAGCACTTGCTCCCAGCCCTGGAAGGTTATGAGATAGAGAATATTTAAAATTACAACATTATTTTGTATTTATGTAGTTATTTATGTAACTTTAAAGCTTTCAAAAACTGTATTCAATAACATTTCTCTTCTTCTATGGACTGCATAGTTGACTCATAACTGATATACAGAAAAATAACCCATTACATTTTTTGCTGCTCAAATATCCTTAATTTTCTTTTCTGTGAAGTGTAGCAAATAGGGTCTGATTCAAAACTCATGAAAGTCAATTCTTTCCATTTATTTCAATGGGCTTGTATCAGGGCAAATAGAATACAGGATGGTTTCATATTAAGATTTTATGGCACTCTTTAAGTTAGAATGACCTCTACAAGACAATCATGGCTTTAGCACTCATAAGTAGCACAGACATCCTAAACTAATGCAGATACAGTCTTTCTATTCCACCACTGTCTATTCTTTATATATAGCACCGCAGGAAGAGTTGCTGCTTTACAAGCAAGGCCCTTACTCCAAGGAGTTTACAATATGAGGTTAGACCAATGATAAGTCACAAAGAAAGGTACTGGGAAAGTGGTGGTAGACAAAAGTAGTGGGATGCCACCTTCAATGGGTTCACTTCCTTGCCAGGAGAAAATGGTAAAAACCTGGTTGTGTTAATTTCTAGTTAATCATCAAAATTATATTAAAAGTAACTATAGATTTTGTTACAATAGAGAACTGGAGGGAATATATAAGCAAAAAAGAAATTATATCCCAAAATTTGTATTTTTGAGAACATGTTCACAGAACTGGATGGACATTCCGTACACATTCCCCAAAATAAAATATAAATTTTACACTCTCTCTCTCAAATCTAAAGTTAGGGTCCTAAATAAAATAGGCCTGATATTTAAAGGTGCTGAGTATATGCAGCTCTTACAGTCTTCAGAAGGGCTTCTGGGTGCTCAACTCTTCTGAAGATTTAGGACCTGAACATTTGGGTGCCTAAATACATGTTGAGGAGCTTAATTTTAGGCATCCAAGTTTGAAATTTTTTGGCTTATGTCTTCTTTCCTTAGTAGAAATAAATGGTTTCAAGCATTTATTTTTTTTCAGTAAAATTTCTTATCTAAATATAGGGAGTTGGTCCGGACTCATATTTTTGGAAATACAATTTGTAACTGCTTCCTTTGATAGAAATCAAATTATTTGATGTTAGACATTTAACGTGATAAAGGGAGTGGCTATAGCAAGCCTAATTGTAGATATCCTGACAGAAATGTTACAATCCAATTCACTGACCGTATCAAAGGGACATTAAAGCTCTCATCTGCTACCCACCATCTGACTAGCATGACATTTTCCTAACTATAAACAAACTGAGAACTAACTAAAATTCCAATTCGCAGGAATGATTTCACTCAAAACTTCCAGTTAAGGGATAGAAAAACCTTAAAACTAACAGCTACACCACGACATTCATGTTTTATATAAAATGTAGATATTAAAACCATCCCCACTTTCCCTAGAACCACAGAACCGCTAGCCCTCCAGACCAAAAATGTAAATTTATAAGTACTTTCAGAGGACACACAGAGATTTCAATTTGAGGACTGGATCCCCCAGCAACTCATAAGTGTTCCTAAAAATCACCTTCTAAACATCCTCTGCTGTAATTCATTTCATTATCCTGAGTGTTACACCGGTGACTTAGGCTCTGTCTACACTAGCACTTTTGTGCTGCTGTAAGATCTGCAGTGTAGACATAATCTTAGGTGTGCTATCCCAGAAGAATGTGACCTACATGATGAAGCATGACCTCTGTTTGCTTACTGCACTCTACTTACATTAAGGCATTCTATTCTTGTGCTCCTTGTTCTCTCCTTCAAGGCTTTGTATAACCCCCTTCTGCCCCCACACACCTCTGCACTTGCTTCATCTTACACCCTCTTCCACTGCCCATACTCTTCTCCAGGGGTCGGCAACCTTTCAGCAGTGGTGTGCCGAGTCTTGATTTATTCACTCTAATTTAAGGTTTCGCGTGCCAGTAATACATTTTAACGTTTTTAAAAGGTCTCTTTCTATAAGTCTATAATATATAATATATAACTAAACTATTGTTGTATGTAAAGTAAATAAGGTTTTTAAAATGTTTAAGAAGCTTCATTTAAAATTAAATTAAAATGCAGAGCCCCCCAGACCGGTGGGCCATGACCTGGGCAGTGTGAGTGCCACTGAAAATCAGCTCGCGTGCCGCCTTTGGCACACATGCCATAGGTTGCCTACCCCTGCTCTTCTCTAAGCTTCCTGCCTGACAGTCCTTTTGTCCCTTCTCCTTACTCCATCTACAAGCCTTCTTCCATGCCTATGATTTGAACTACCTCCTTGTTCAACAGCAACCTTCGTCTTCACATTCAAATCTCTTCTTCAGCTAGGCTTTTCAGTGCTAAGCCCTTCTCCCTCCAAGCATTCAAATATTAATAGGGAGAAACATTCTCTTTGTTAAGCTAAATAGACTGCACTCCTAGAGTATATCACTAATAAGGTATGTTTTCTAATCTTATAAACATTTTAATGACGCTTCTCTAAAACCTCTCCAATTTATCAACATCTTTCTTGAATTGTGGGCACCAGATCTGGACACAGCAGTGGTCGCACCAGTGTCAAATACAGAGGTAAAGTAACCTCTATTCCTACTTGAGGTTTCCCGTTTATGCATCCATGCTCTTTACCACAGCATCGCACTGGGAGCATGTGTTCAGCTGATTATCCACCATGACCACCAAATCTTTTTCAGAGTCACTGCTTCCCAGCATACAGTCCCTCATCCTTTAAGTATGGCTAACATTTTTGTTCCCAGATGTATATATTTATATTTAGCCATATTAAAATACACATTGTTTGCTTGCACCCAGTTTACCAAGCAATTTGTCCTCTTTATTATTTACCAGTACCCCAACTGTTGTCATCTGTAAACTTTATCAGTGATGACTTAATGTTTTCTTACAAGTAAATAAAATATACGTTATATAGTGTAAGGCCAAGAACCAATCCCCGTGGGACCCCACTGGAAACACACTTATTTGATGATGATTCCCCGCTTACAATTACATTTTGAGACCTATCAGTCAGCCAGCTTTCACTCCATTTAATGTGTGCCATGTTAATTTGATATCAAGTGTGGGTTTTTTTTTTACTCAAAATGTCATGCAGTATTAAGTCAAAATACCTCACAGAAGTCCAAGTATATTACATCAACACTATTACCTTTATCAGCCAAACCTGTGTTCACATCAAAAAAGATCTCCAGTTAGTTTGACAGATCTATTTTCCATAAAATCATAGTGACTGACAATTATGTTACCCTCCTCTAATTCTCTATTAATCCAGTCCCGTATCAGCTGCTCCATTATCTTGCTTGGAATCATCAGATTAACAGGCCTACAATTACCCAGGTCATCCTGTTTAACCTTTTTAAATATTGGTACAACATTAGCTTTCTGCCAGTCTTCTGGAAATAAATATGGTTAAGTTCCTTAGCCATTCCTAAAGGCAGCGATCCACATGTAGAGGCAATCATTTGCCCTCCCCATCACATTTGTTCTTCTCCAATCCCTGGCCTTGTCATCCTGTCAGCCTCTCCTACAGGCTTAAATCCCTCTTCCCAGAGGGCTCCCACCTCTTCAAGGGTTCCTGAAACTTCCTGCTGAAATATGTTCTTTAATCTGCTGGCCAGCCCACTCCCTAAAAATTAAGTAACTAGCAATAATAAACCTGGGTAGGGGAGTGGGAATGGTGTGCATGACCTGGGAAGCAAATTTACTGTGGTGTGTGTATTAAATGTTAATTTGGAAAAATAAGTTAAACGTGTGACATCATACTACTTCCCAAATACTGGCTGTTGATAACACTAATTGTGATTTTGACTACATATAAAGAGGAGACGTGACTTTGGGGCTGCTGTAAATGCTGGAATTGTCCAGCAGGGGACGCTGAAAGCTCTATAACCAGCACCCCTTGTGTAGATTCTATGCATACAGAACCTATGTATCCCCAGCACGGATTCAAGCACCAAGCATATGAAGGTGCTGTATTTCCAACCTGAGCAGGTTTTGACAAGACAAAAAAATTCAATACCAAATGGAGAACCCAAACTGCCCAAAATGCAGTGTTTGCCACAGTTCACATAGCGGAACTCCCTTGTCCTACTTAGATTTAAAATTTATTCTACACCATTTCCCCCCTTATTTAAGGTTAATTCATGAGTGCAAGCTATAAATCAAACTATTTATTTTTCATATTATTATTAAAAAGATAACCAAATCCAATGCCTATAATATGCAGAAATCTTTTAGTAGTTGTGTGCAGAAGCACACTTATGCTCACTACTTTGTATCTGCAGATTAAAACAAGTCCCAAATTATCCTGGTCATTACAAATCTAAAACCAATTCTGCCATGAGAGCCCCAAAGTTGATTTTAGAAATAAAAGGATCTCATTTTAAATTAAGCTCAGGGTGTTGATCCATATACTAGGCACTTTTAAAGGATTTCGCCCTCTCGTCTCCCAGCTTTTGCCTTTAAAAAGGAATCAATCAATTATTGAATTATTTTCTAGGTGAAATTAGTTATGAGGCATATTTAAACCAATGAATATTTTTCTCAAAGTTAAGTGTGTTCCCTTTAAAAATTAATTGGATTGGTTTTTAGGATAATTTGGGTAACAGTTTAATTAAAATGTTTGAGTAGCATTTAGCCAGAATGCTAGTTGGGTTCAATGTCTGGGTGCAAAAGACCTAAATCTGAATCTCTGCTAGCCCAAGCTCAGCACACTGCAGTCACAAACCTTATGTGCAGAATTCCAGTGGAACTAAATTAAGCATTCTCACCCTTAATCTTGTAGTGGAGATTTCCGCCTTCAGAATGTCAGGGTCATATTTTGTGCTGGATGAGGAGCCTGAGAATACTTATTTAAAAAAACAAACAAACAACAAACCAAAAAAAACAAAAACAAAAAAAAAATTAACTACTTGCAACCATTAATCTTGAAGAGTTCACTTAGCACTAAAACTATGAGGTTAACATAACAGTGCAAATAAAATGGGCATTACTTTAACGTATACCTCTTATTACAGTAAAGTCAGCATGCGTGTGAAAATAATTAAAGAATACTCAACACATTTTCTTCTACTTTTGCTACCATCATTTGGATGAGTTCAAAAATTTAAGGGAGGAGAAGCTCTTTGTTTAGGATGGAACCCAAGGCAAGTCCCCATTTCCCCCTGCTTTCAACACCTGGCCACCATTCTTCTAGCTGGGCAGCACACTTTGTGAGGGAAGGAATCTTCAGAGCTCAAGGAGCTCTCACAACAAATAGGTTTTCTGGAAGGTGGGTTTATTCAGCTGGCTGAGACTAGAATTGCCAACTTTCTATTTGCAGAAAACTGAATACCCTTGCCATTCCCCTCCTCCACCCTTCCCTGTGGCCCCACCCACCACTCCCTCCATCCCCCCTCCCTCCATCACTTGTTCTCCCCCACCCTTGCTTGCCCTGCCCCTGCTCAGTACTTCCCCGAGCCCCCCTCCCCACCCTCACTCCATCCCCACCCTCACTCTCACTCAGCTGAGGCAGGGGGTTAGGATTCTTGGGGGTGGGGAGGGCTCTAGCTGGGGATGCGGGCTCTGGGGTGGGGCCAGAGATGAGGTGTTCAGAGTGTGGGAGGAGGCTCCAGGATGGGGCAGGAGGCTGGGGTTTTGGCCCCCCTCCTGGGGGCCAGAAATGAGGGGTTAAGGGTGGAGGAAGGGGCTCCAGGCTAGGGCCAAGGGTTTCAGAGTGTAGCAGGGGGCTCAGGGCTGGGGTAGGGGGTTGGGGCATGGGAGGGGGTTTGGGTTCTGGGTAGCACTTTCCTCAGGTGGCTCCCAGGAAGCTGCAGGTATCTCCCTCTTGCTCCTAGGCAGGGGCACGGCCAGGCAGCTCCGCATGCTGTCCCTGCCTGCAGGCGTCGCCCCTGCAGTTCCCATCGGCCCTGGTTCCCAGCTAATCGGAGCTGCGGGGCCAGCGCTCAGGGCGGGAGCAGCACACACTTAGGAGCCAGAGGGAGATACTGGCAGCTTTCCGGGAGCCGCGTGGAGCCCACTGCGGGCGGCCAACCGGACTTCTAACATTCCAGTCGAAAACTGGATGCCTGGCAACCCTAGAGCCTGAGACTCACTACTCTTCTCTTCAGGAGTTGAGCTTGCTGCTTTTTAAACACTACCCACCCTGGAGTAAGATATTTGGCCAACAACCCAAACACAGATCTCTCAAAAACACTATACTTGGCCAGCAGGTTCCCTCCTTTGTTTTGGGGATTTAAACCAAAATGATCCCACTTATTTTTATTGAACCCCAGGCCTTATATCTGCACACATTTTGCAAAAATTAAAATAAACTGTTACCAACAGCAAGCAGTGAAATCTACTGCTCCATCTATCATTGCCACCTATTTACGTACTGAGTAGTTGGTGGCTGCAAGCCAAAAAGGAACAAGTGATCCTGGATCCTTAGAACACCAACCCACCTAATCTAAGTTCCAGCAAACCACATGGAGAAACAGATTTCAGAGCCAAATGCCTGGCCCAAGTTTCTGTAGGAGTTCAACTGTGTTGGACAGACCAGAGCTCTCTGCAGCAGAACACAGTTGCCTTAAGGGGCAAAAAGTGGAAAGGCTGTCAGAAAAACAGCCCAGGGCTCAAAACATTGAGGACTAGTCTTGAATTGCAGAACAAGAGCCATTACAGTACACGATCAAAGGAATTGCAGCATACGCATTTTTAATGTACTTACAGCTGGTACGAGAACTTGATTTTTCTTTGTAGGCATCATTCAGACGTACATACTCATCCAGGGCGAGTGCTAGTCTCTGTTCTTTCACCTGATACAGCTCCTTCTGGGTACTGAGCGCATCCTGCGCTACCATGAGATAGTCTTTTAGCATTCGCTCTTGTTCTTGCCTCCATTGTTTTCGGGGATCTTCTATCTGTGTGGTTTCTTAAAAATATATAGTTTTAAAAGCTTCAATTTAGTTAAATAAATTAAATTTGCCAAGTAAATAGACTTCAGTGTGCTAGTCACTTTTAGTGTGTCTACAATTTTGGTTTTATTTGTAATTCACAGTTCCAGTTAAGTCTAGACTGTAGGGCTAGTCCCTCCACAAGAAGATAAGTCAGAAGGAAGAAGCTGGGAAGCCGGTATAAATAGCCTGGATACTCCACAGTTTCTTCAGCTGGTTTAGCGGTCTCAAAGAAATTAAAAGGGATCCAAAATTGTAGTTTTAGTACTACATGCATTTTTTTTAAAGGGTCCATTTTATTACCTTGTTAATTTAAAATGACAACTAAGCTTTGACTAGTAGGCATGTGGAGCAGTTTATTTTTATAAAAGCATTTCTTCATTTTAGGGTGAAGACCAACTTTAAAATGAACAATTAATGCACAATAGGTAATACAGTAGCATACATTCTAAAGTTTCTAAACCATTGGTATTGTCTTCTGAACTGATAAAATACTTTAAAATTTTAGGAAAAGCCTTATACCTGAATTACAGCTAAGGTTCTGTTATAAATAACTAGGTCAATATAAAGTCCTTAAATGAGCACAGACGTCTTGAAATCTAGGGGTTTTTTTTGTTTTTGTTTTTTAAAGTTAATTAAAAACACTTTCAGGTACCAGCATTACACCTGTTCTGGAGTCCCTCTACCATTTTGGTGGTTTTACAATCACATTTTCCTAATGTTTTAAAATGGTTTTCTTCTCACCTCTGCTGAATGAAAGGTTAAATTATTTTTCTTAATATGTATTTGTGTTTTCTCTGCCATTAGCAATCTAATAGAGGACTGTGAATCCACACAAACAACATAAGAAAAAGTGAACCTGACTACACAAAATGCTGTTAAATGCACAAGGTAAACACTTTTTAAAGTCATACTCACATGGGCTTGGATATGCAAGATTGTAGAAAGGTTATTATATTGCAAGAAAGAAATGTGATTCACAGGATATAAGACTGCCTTAATGCAGATATGCAAGGAGGCAGAATTACAGCAGCATTGTCAACCTTAATTTTAGCATTTCCTAGCTGCTTAATGCAGTGTTAGCTTGCACCAAGTTATAAAAATAAAGGAGAGGAAAGCTGATGTTATCTTAAGTCATCGCCATGGCAAAGCTATCCAATCTGAAATCTAAACGCTGCAATTCCATTATACATACAAGAAGATCATTAAAACTCTTGGCTCACTTCAAGATTAAAGCTTAACTGATAAATCTTTAGCTGATAAAAGGTACAATAACTCCATATCAAGTGACAAAAGGGAATATTCAATAATAAATATTGATCACTTAAAAATATGAATCCCACAGAATACAAGCTGCTCTATTATAATCATGTGTCCTGTTTCACTCCACTTCCTGATACTAACATGCCCCTCACTAAAGACATTTTCCTACATTGCCACCTTCAGGTCCTCTCAGGCTGCAAACCCAAATGCTGGTTGACCTATGGTCCCAAAATCCCAGACTCGCACCTTTTGCAGCCCTTGAAGAACTCCATGGTTGCTGCTCCCTACCGACACCCTCCAACATACCATGTGACATCACAGGGCACGCAATTACCCCATCACTATGCTAGGGAACCACAGCTTCACATATACTAACTTGCAAGAACCACAGCTGGTGTATGGTTTGCCACAGTTATGTGTGTTCACTGAAATGGACAGAAATGTTTACTGCCTTTCCAGTTTTAAAGTTCCACACTGTTAATTTATATTGCATTGCCTGTGTTTTTTTGCATATTGTTTTTCCGCCCTGTTTTTCCCCACTCAATAAAGTTCAATTTTGGGAGAATAAAATCATCTTTATTAGTTCCAATACATACTGTAGAATGCATAGCGGTACTCAAAGCAAACAGTACTTGTAAATGTACATATGGCACGCACCACATAGTTAATGTCTTCAGGACAACACCTGCATTTATAAGTGTACAGCAAACACTACACAATTCCGAGCAACACCCAAAGCTCCCGGCCTACAGAACACTACTATGGCTGACTGTTAAAGTGTTCTTTCAAAGCCTCCGGCAACCACTTATTTCTGACTTTAAATGCTGCTCCACCTCTGCCCTCCAACCTGGCGGCAGCTTTCCCCCCCTTTGCCTCATAGATATTATGAAAAACACAACAAGCAGCAATAATCACTGGGATATCACTGAGAATAATCACTGAGATCCAAACTAGTGAGTGAACGCCACCACCAGTGTCCATTCAATCTATCAAAAGCACATTCATTTTCCACCTGTTGAGCCAGTAGTTGGATCTTTCCTTGGTGCTATGAAGGTGGCCAGCGTACAGCTTCACAAGCCAGGGGAGCAAGGGGTTGGCAGGGTCCCCTAGAATCACAACTGGCATTTCCAGTCAGGAAAGAATGTCTGTACCCGCAGCTTTCTGAACAGTCCTTCCTTCTTAAAGATGTGAGCTTCATTCACCTCCTCTGAACAGACCACATCGATACTAGTGAAGCATCCTCAGTGATCCACCAGTACTTGCATAATCAAAGAATAATATCCCTTTCTGTTGATGTACTCTCTTGCTAGGTGGGCTGGTGTCAAATCAGAGATGTGATGCAAATCCATCCACTGTGTCTGGCATATTGAGAGTCACAGTCCTGCATAGGCAGAGATAATTAATAGCCCTATACACTTGCATGGCAATGGCTCCCACTGTGGATTTTCCAATTCCAAAATGCCTTCCCACAAACCAGTAGCAATATGGCTTTGCAAGATTCCAGAGTGCAATCACGACTCGCTGCTCCGCTGTCATTCTGGTATCATGCATTGGAGGGCTGGGGGGAGCTTGGCAGACAGATCCAGGAACGTGACTTTTCACATCTGAAAGTTCTGCAGACACTGCTCATCATCTCAAAAACTACATTAAGATGCAATCCCACCAGTCATTTCTACCCCACAACACACTATGAAAATTTCCCCAAAGGCATCACACTGGACAATGGCGCATGGCACATGGGGATACCTATCCATGGTGTACTGTACTTTGCATCAGCAGAAGCACTCTCGATGAGTAGGTGCAGTGTTGACGCAAGTAGCCAAATGTGCACAGATGCCTGAGTGATTCACGGACTTCAGCAGCTGTACACCAGAGTAATTTGTATTGACTGAAGTTTTTAGTGTAAACAGGACCTTAAGCTTCTTCTGTTCCAAGGCAAGATCCCTGGTGATAATAATTATCAATAATACTTGATAGTCTTTCAAATTTTATCTTTTTTGGTGCTAACATTAGGCATACCTGGGAAGGCAGAAAGAAAACGAGACAGTTCATTAAATAAATTCACAAAAACAACAAGATGTCAAATTAATGAGAGGTTTGAGAATATAATGTTGGTGACTCTTCTCCGAATACAGATACACGACAGTGTAGTGCACGTCTACTGGCAAAGTATACATCAAACAAGCATAGGAGAGAGAGAGAACCCATCACATAAAACTTAAGTACAGTACATAAAAGATTAAAGCAGGGCAGCTTTATTCACAGTTGGCTTTCCAACAATCTCAACAGGGAATCACTCTTTAAACTAACTTTAGCTACACAACCACAAAATGCAGTCACCTGCTCTTTTCCACAGAGACAGCCGACACACACAAAGAAGCCAATCAATACCTTTTCTCCCCTCAGATGGGCAACATGTCCCCACCAGTGCATTTATTATTGCTATTGTGCTTTAAAACACCTCCACAGCTATTTACACAAAATAATGAGTGCTGCGTTTTCAGAGGTGTTCCTTCTTGTGAAGGAGGATGCAGCACAGGACTCGAATGGGTCAGCGATCAAATAAGATAAATGCAGTTGTGTTGTTTTTTGGAAGGATGCAATGATGTAATTGTATTTTAAGAGTGACACTAGTAGCAATGGAGAATAATTTTACAAGATTGGAAGGTCTTGTCTTCAAGCATATTGTAGGTAATTGCACTATAGGTTTAAGTAACGATTGCTCAATGTGTGGCTCCAAGGCCAGTTGTACCCCACAGAGTCCTAAAAATTGTAGCCTACAGCCCCGTCCTTGTGACTGCAGGACAAGGACAAAGCTGATCAGCAGCAGATTTTTATTGCTGACAAACTTAATGAAGCAATTTCTTTTTGCCTTTCAAAACTGCATATACAAACCAACATTATGATTATGTGAGTTTATTTTAGAATATGTGCATTCATAAGTGCCCCTCTGCCTCCTGAAAAGTTGTTAATATGGTCCCTTCTGTGACTTCAGGATTAGGCGACTAGGTACTTATTTACACAGGGAAATTGGCCGGCACAGATATTCTAGAGTGGAAACTCTATTTCACTATAAATGTGATTTTATTCAGAAATAGTTACTCCACTCAAAGCTATTCCAGAATAGCCTTCATGTGTAGATAAGGCTTTAAAATCCCCTCAAAAGATGCTTTTCAAAATAGAGGCTAGTTTTCACTATGTGGCCTTTTAGAAATGAGTGAACAACAACTCATTAGATAAAGAAATATATTTATGTGAAGTTACATTGCTAAATGTATGTTCATGTGAAAATTCAGAGCCACACTACTGATATAACAGTTTACTAGTTTCTACATAGGAGTCCATAGACAGACAAAGTTTATTGCCCTTTCCTGATAATGTAAAGCTACAGTTCTGGAAGCAGTGATCATTTGGGTGAGTAACTCTACTTTTTCATGCTTTCTAATGTTCACGGGACATTCAAAATTAACGGTTCATTTTTTTCAAAGCGAATTTCACACTGAGACGACCCACAATACCCTTCTAAGAGTTTTTGCTTGAATGAGAATTGGTTTTGTCATACCTGACTTCCGGTTGTTAAACTTTTACATGGGAATATTATCAGGACAGTTAAAGGTATGCCACTAATGGGCTGGATTTCTCAGAAGTGGTAATGGCACAGGGAGCTTCTAGTCTCCAAGTCACTAGTTGAAATTCAGCCCAGCACAACAAAAAAAATGCATTTCCATCCCATAGCTGTTCAATAGCTTATGTGAAATGAGTTTGGGGGTTTCAGTCCAGCTTCCAGAGGATAAGAGTCTACATCATAAGACACTCCACCACAAACAGCAATCTTGTTGGCTGTGTTAGAGACAAGGACTTAATGGGTATGGATAGTGAACTATACTCTTACCATTACAGGCTATTCCTCCAGGTCAGGATTAAGACACGTCGGCAAAGAATGGTAGGGAATCCAGCATAGCGTGGGCAGGATCTGTTCTACTGAAGAGAACTTTAATCCCCATAACTTAAAAAAAGCTTATCATTACCTTTTCATATCAACACTTTCTGCATCACCAGAGACCCATCTTTCAAGGTCCAGAACCAGCATGCTATATCTATATGTAGATATATCTCAAAGGTGTGGTTTTTCCACACCCCTGAGACATAGTTATACCAATGTAAATTCCTAGTGTAGACCAGGGATAAGTCTGGAATAGGCTTCCTAGGGAGGTAGAAATCCCCATCACTGGAGGTTTTTAAGAACGTTAGACAAACGCCTGCCAAGGATGATCTAAATTTACTTGGTCTTGCCTCAGGGCAGAGGGGCGGACCAGACGGCTTGTCAAGAACCCTTCCAGCCCTACATTTCTATGATGGCTAGCTGGTCACCATCATATTCATTTGTTTTTTGCAAAGAAAGTTATGAAGCCAATTTATGGCACAGAAAATATACCTCTACTCTGATATAACGTGACCCGATATAACATGAATTTGAATATAACACGGTAATGCAACGCTCCAGGGGGAGGGGGGGAAATTGGCTGCATGCTCTGGCCGATCAAAGCAAGTTTGATATAACGCGGTTTCACCTACAACACTGTAAAAATTTTTGGCTCCAGAGGACAGCGTTATATCGGGGTAGAGGTATACATAAAATAAATGTACTAATGGCACAACTAGACATGAACAAAAATTTATCCCTAGATGTACTTTATTTTTAATAGTTTTTTCTGGTTCTAAGAAGCATTCACATGACAGCAGACTTCTCAAGGAATATGTGGGGGAAGGGACAAAAAACATTGCTTAGATAAAAAGTACTTTTTAGTGTTAATTTAACTTATTTAATCATGACACAAACGCAGAATCCATAATACTGCAAAATATGTGCTGCAGAGACAAAGTCTGAATGTAGGATCATTGTATACCAACTAAAATTAACCGGACAATTTGTTTTTAGTTTCATTTGGCAAAGTCGCTTGCACATTGTAAAGTTAATAAATTTTTCTACGAAATCTTTATTAAAATCATTGTGCTTCAATTATAAGCTATTTCAGGTGGACAGTTTGTATATTTATTTATTTAATAACAAGAACAACCGGGGATCTTACTTTCTCCAATATTCAAGTTCTGTGAGATGCACCATACTTCTATAAAATTCTATAAAATGAAAAACCAACACTTATGGTTTCTACTTGGAGAATTACACAAACAGAAAGATGCCATGTTTTGCCCAAGAAAATTCCTGACCACTAGAATTATTATACCTTTTCTGAACAGTTTTGTTTTTTACTATAACTTTTAGTGCTAACGCCAAAGTGGGGACACTAGGATTCATGGCCAACAGCAGTCAAGGTTCAAAATACTTAATCTGGGATAAGAATTTGGCCAAATAACAATTCAGTGCCAATACACTAGGACTTTTTAAAATTATGTTAAACTGCTCTTGAAGAAAGTTGTAACCAGAAGGAAAACAGAAAATCTTCAGTACATCACATTACATGTGCATGGGAAACAAAATGCTTCATAGGACATGAGGTATTTCAATTTTTCATTAGTTCACTTCAGATATTTATGTTCTTGTTTGCTACAAAGTAACTCTGCCAAGTCTTGGTTTTAAAAAAAAAAGTCTTTAACAAAAGGAAATTACCTTATCTTCAGTAGATGATACTTATTTATTTTATAGAATATTAAAACCTTACAATCTACCAGAAGCACAGTGTAACAGTAGACAGGAGAGAGTTGGACATTTTTATTCCAGGAATAGCAATGCTATGGAAGTAATAAGTTTTCAGCATCTCCCCTCGTAGACTCAAGCAGAACTGTTGACTTGCTCCAGTGTGAACCACATACAGCTCTCCTTGGCCAGAGATATGGCAATTAGCCATGGAGGAGGGATGTGGTGGAAGCTGTGTAGGTAGAAGATGAGAGATTTCTAGGGCTCCCAGAAGAAAATACCAGAGAGATGGTAGATTGTTGCTTCAGGTGGACATGAGTACCAAGAGAAAAGTACAGACTCAGCTAATTATACAATTCACCTAGGAGAAAAAAATGTCACCTGAAGATTAAGACACTCCAGTAAATTACACAACCAGGGAGGCATGTTCATGTGGCTACAGAGTGGCTGGGTGGCCCGAACTGGGTCTCTTGCCCGATGACCCATGGCTCTTCTTGTCTGCTGCAGGGGAGTCATGCTTCCTTGATTTCTTTTTGGACACCCGTGATGGGGAACAGTGCCGGGCTGAGACTGATGCTGGAGGTGTACTGCGCACAGTGGCCGAGGTACTTGGCGAGTCTTGGTGAGACTGCTCGGAAGCCAGATGCAGAGCAGACTCTATGAGCCGAGCCCGCAAATGACTATCCCACTCCTTCTGAGTCCTGGGCTGAAAGTTTTTACAAATACAGCACTTGTTCTTCACTTGAGGCAGCTGCTATGGAGGTCACTCACAGGCATAGGCCTGTTACAGTCCACTCAGGGCTTAAACCCGGGAGAGCAGAGAATGCCCCATGTGGGGCGAAGTCTGCACTGGGACTCTAACTACACTTAACTACTATATACAAACTATTTACAAGGCCCTAAGGCTTTAAGTCAGTAGAGACAAAACCCCTAGCCCTTGCTATGCAAGCAAAGGTACTCCGACTAACCACCAGGGTGGTAAGAAGGAACTGAAAGAGCGCATAGTGCCAGCTGCGCCTGATATACCGACACATGAGCACAGCACTCAAAGGGATGCCACAGCTGACCCTATGGATACCACTAAGGCAAAAATTTCCAACGACCGCACATGTGCGCGTGTGCACACCTAGAATGGTATCTACATGAGCAAGCACTTGAAGTGGTGCCAACTATCGCAAGAGAAAACAACTTGGCCTTAATAGTATCTAGTAGTTGTAATACTCATTTATAAATTTTATCTTAATACTATTTATTTTGATGTATGAATTTTAAAAAGGGAGTACCCAATTCTATGATTAACATTTCCGGTAGATTTGTTTATCAGACAAAAATACATTAGTATCTTTTTTAAAAACAGTGCAAATATTTCTCAACTCAGCTAAGCTGACAAAATAAACATTACATGTAACTGAGATGGAAGCCTTAATGAATAGTAAAAAACAACCTCACACGTGCATTAGTTTCGGGTAGATCAGCAAGAGTAAAAACATGCTACTAGACAATATTGGACACTATAGTTTACATTCCAAAAGCTTAATGTAAGCAATATTGACATTGTGAAATACTGCACAATTCAAACTTGAGCCACAAAAGGAGATTCCCAACTACACTTTTGAGAAAGGATTCAAAAGAAATAGTGTCTCATTTCCATTTGATACATTTGCTCAATGGGTATCTGAAGAAGAAGATAAACAGAGTATGTTACGGAGGCAGTGGGTTTGACAAAACCCTGTGGCCCTTCAAGATCACAGAGTCATAACACATAATATGGTTTCAAAGTTATCTAAAATACAGAAGATGAAGTAGTGGAGTATATCCCTCAATGATAAAAATGTCACACACAAAAATAAATTCACATTCCACTAGTTTTATGGATGGGGAAGTTTATGATTTATAAGGACAGCATGGAGCATTAGATTGCAGAGAAAGTGTTCAGAGCATTTTTCCCTTTGTCCTCTTCATTCTCTACAGATAAAACAAGTCTCCTCTCCTCCAGCCATTTTCTTCAACTTCCCATAAACTTAAAATAATTCACTCACATCCCTTTTTCTCAGGAAGTTTATACTCAAAGATTTCTACTAGGAATCATGGAACAAAACTCTAACCATGTCACTGAGCTCATGGTGTACCAGTCCTCTCTCCGTGTCTGGTAACAGGGCTCTAGGGAACTTGAGTTCAGAGGCAAGCACTATAGACACTTCAAGCATGAGGCTTTACAGGATCCAGCCCTTGGTGGGGGTCTCAAAACAAGAACACATACTTCAAGCAACAGAGAATTCTTTCACTAGAACTACCAGAAATAAAAGATGTGAGAACCTGAAGACTCACTGTAGGATAGGTGTATTTTTTCCACTTTCCAAGATTCCTGCCTCTGTCCCCCAATACCCTTTCCCTGAAGTGTATGCCTTTCCTATGGCGTACCTGTACTGGACATCTGCCACAAGGAAGTGCCAGAAATTAGCTTGGCTGCCTCCTCCCCACGTGGACTCAGGTTCCCAGACATTTCCTAATGCTGTCCTTTAAATTATTTAAAAACATGGCAGCACCTAAGTTGAACAGGTGAACCCCATCCTCCAGAAACAACGCTGCTGTCCCATATACTATGCCAAGACGTGAAATTACCACCCCTCCTATGATCCCAAGGAATTTGGCCACCTCCCTGTTCACATACCTCCTTGCCTTTTCCACCCTGGTGTGGGAGAGGTCCCTCATGGCTCCTTGCCAGACTCTGCGCTGAAGCATGTCTGACCAAATAATGTTAACTCCTGGAAAAAGTTCAAGGATCAGCCCCAAGTCCCTCCTTGCTCTGAGCATTAGTTCCATCCTGTTAAGCATTCCCAAAGCATTTTTTCCAAGGTGCACCACAATTGTATCTGGGGACCACTGACAGCCTGCACAGCATACAGCATCGGTATTAGTTGATGAACCCAAGCCAATATGGTGGTAAGAGAAAAATTCCTTCCCAGCCCCCGTAAAAAGGGGGCAGCTAGTGTAATGTCCACAGCAGGTATTGACCAAACCTGGTAATTTACCACCTAAAAGGGGAGGATCTGGACCTGGAGCAGTGGGTGGGCCCAGGTCTCCTCCTCCCATCCGGGCTTAGTCAATAGGTTAATTAAGTGCCACACTGGTAAATAGTACAATGGGTCAATGATATGATATTCTTAACCTTTTTCCAGAGGGTATGGCTGGAGAGTCTTGCCCGCATGCTCGGGGTTCAGCTGACCGCCATATTTGGGGTCAGGAAGGAATTTTCCTCCAGGGTAGATTGGCTGTGGCCCTGGAGGTTTTTCGCCTTCCTCCGAAGCATGGGGCAGGGGTCGCTTGCTAAAGGAGTGGGGGGATCAGCTTATGTGGCCTGCATCTTGCAGGAGGTCAGACTAGATGATCATAATGGTCCCTTCTGATCTTGAATTCTATGATTCTATGATTCTATGATTCTAAGTGGATGCATTAGCACCAGGCTGGTGGAGAGAGAAAGCAAGGCTCCATACGGTAGGCAAACCAGTCACAGGCATAAGCTGGTGCCAGGGCCTGGAAAAATGTGACAAGAGCTGAGATCCTGTTGCCATGACATTGCAGGTTGAGTTACTGCTGTCAAGCAGTTTAGCCAAACCACCAGGGGCTGAAACTGTATGAAGGAGGCAGCAGGGGGATGGAATGATCAACTCCACTGAGTTTTACGTTCAGAGTGCAAGGGATCAGGAGTAGGGGCACCATCCCTGACTGTCTTCTTCCTCTCTATGACCCTTCTGCAATACTCTTTTTATTCTCTAATTCCCTATTGATGAATCGAGACTGAAAGCAACCCATGCGTTGCACGTTCCATGCTTCCAGAGTAGGAGGCAAAAGTGACTTAGATAGAAATACTTTTTGGCATGGAGAGGTGTAACAAATCTGTGTAGGGAATTATGAGAGAAGAGGAAGACATACAATTGATTGGAACTTACATTACACAATACTCTAAGCATGTACAATGGATTGCTTTCCATTCTACTTGTAAGTGATTAACTAACACAACTCTTCCTGGGCTCCACTTCTCTTGTGTTGTGAAGCTGTCCCAGGCTTGTGGTATTGCATATCACATCGATTATTTATGCAACAAATATTTGCTCTTCTCCGTGCTCAGGGTGGAAGGGATTTTTAAAATTGCTTTAAAATATTTGTTATTACTTTTCCAGATTTAAAAAAAAAAAAAAAGGAAGTAAGGCTTTTTTCCCCCCCTTAAAAAGAGGATTTCCTTTCTTTAATATAGTAATGCCCACTATTACAATCAACTACACACAAGCACTGAGATGATTAAGCACATATTCCAAAGCCAAAAGGTAGAAGAAAATATAGTAGATAATCTTTAGCTTTGCATATGGCATAGACGTGCCTAGCTACAATCACTTAATCACACACATGAATGTACAGGACAAGGTTATTTGTCAAAATCTAAACATTTTGGAGACTTTGATTTTGACAAAGTTTTTCCAGAAACAAGGCATGGTTCTTGGAGGGCTACTAGGGAGCCTAGGCTTTAAGGGTCCATGGCTCCAGGGGAGCTCTGGGGGTCAGGGACTCCAGGGTTTCCAGTGTGTATGGCAGCTCTCCAGGGGGACTGTCCCTCAGGGCCTGGGCTCCATCCCCTTTTGTGGAAAATTCTGAACTTTGTTTTAGTTCCAAATCGAAAAGAAACAAAAATTTCCATAGTATCAAAATCCCCCATGACATGGAATGCCTCTCTCCGCCCAACTCTAGTTTTTAGAGAATTAGGGAAGAGTTGTGGAAATTATAAATGGGGAAAGGAAGAAAATAAAAGGTGGATGAAATACTCTACATCTATTTGAAAGTAAAAGGCACTTGCGGGGAAAAACAGCTATCGAATTCTGAACACAGCAAATAACCTACATTATTCATGTAAGCAAAGATGCACTGAGAAAACATGGTGTCCTAATTTAAACCATCAAAAGCATGGAGACAGTGTAAAAAACTAAAGCTTCTATCTATAAACAGATTGGGGAAAGTGGGAGCAACATTAAGGACGGGACTACCACTGGGCCAAGATAATGGAGATTTGATCCTTGGGAGCAACACAGAATATATTCCTCAGCTTCTCCTAATCAAACTCCCCACTTCCCATCCCCCAATTCCTGCTCTCCCAAAATTTAACATACAAAGCTACTCCAACCTCCCTACCTTTCCCATAGCCCTGTCCCATCAAACGGTGCCCAGTCTGACACTGCTTGTTTTACAGTACCAGCCTGACTTCCTCTTGCAAACTCTCTCCCCCGTGCTGGCTCCTGACCCGGGGTCAGCAGGGGAAGTGGATTATTTAGGGAGTGCAGGATATGGAGTAAAGGGAAGTTCCAGGCAGAGTGAAAGCAAGGCAGAACTTGCTCGACTCCAGAGTCCTTTCCCAGCGGCCCCAGAAAACCCTAGGCAACTAGCCTGTTCCCTGGTGTTAATCATATACCTGGGAATTAACTGGTTTCCTAATCTAACACAAGTTTCAGGGGGTTTGAGCATTCAAACCAGACTAAATGATTTTTTGGTATTTTGGGGTGAAATTCATTTTATTCTACTCCTGGGGGTATGCTGCGCCAATGTGCAAGTGCAGAATTCATGTGTCCCACAGAATTTTATTTTTTTTCTGCAGAAAATATATTCTGCCCCACAAGTGCTGCAGTTCCGCCTTTCACCCACAAGAGCCACTGTGGTGCCAGAACAGCCAACACCATGAATTCAGCAGGCTGTTCTGGCACCACAGCGGCCTTTGGTGGGCAAAAGATGGAACTGCAGCACTTCTGGGGCATAATGTATATTTTGGATGGGGGGGGGGAATTCTGCGTGTGCGCAGTGGCACAGAATTCCCCAAAGGGTAGAAAGTTCATCACAGCACCTGGCCCGTGGAGCCAGGTTAGAACAGAGTGGGGCACATGGAGCTGCTGGGGGGTCACAGACAGGGGTTGAGAATGGCTAGTGGGGTGACAGCACTGAGTCAGAGGCTGAATGGGAGTGGGGTGCATGGCCAATGGGAACAGGCAAAGGGGGCTGCAGGGACAAATGGAGATGGGGTAGGAGGCTGCAGGGACCCACTGGGATGAGGGTTCCGGGAATGGGGGAGATGTGCCTGACTAGGATGACCACATTTCCCTATGCTGAATATAGAACACCTGGTAAAATTACTTGCATTCAAGCAAGTTCAACAGCAATCAATCAGAACTATGCAGTACAAATAAACATGAAGTTGACTGAGCCCCTGTTAAAAAGAAATACTATGTAGGTGGATTCTTCTTATTTACCTTCTTATCTTTAAGGCTTTAGGGTTCACATGGGGAGGAGTGATGCACACCTCTACCCCCACTACACAGGGAGAGGTGAGAGACACTCGCATACACCTCTCTCACACGGGGGGGGGGGGGATGACCGACCAACTGGACCCTCTCCGTCCAGTGCTCTCTGCCCTCCATGCCTGGCTGGACCCCCGGGATGGACCCACCTCTCCTAGTACCTGGCACTGCATCTTTCCGAGGCAACATGTGAAGGGGAGGATGCAGGGTCTCAGGCCCCCTTCCCATATTTCTGTCAGGGTTCACACCAGAATGTGGCCAGCATCAGTCTTTCAGCACTACGTGGGAGGGAAGGGATGGGAGCTGCTTCCAGCTGCAGGGAAGGAGGAGGGGGTTGGGGGGAAGGAATGACCTTCCCCCTGTCATTGTAGAGCTCATCTCTTCCCCTGCACCAACCTATGCGGCTGGAAGAAGCTTGTTCCTTCCTGCCCGCACAGTGTTGAAAGGCAGCTAATACCTCCAGGCTGCTGCTGATTAACGACATAACCCAGTCGCTTTCTGTTCCCAGCCTACAGAGCAGGCAGGAAGGGATTAAGCCCTAAGGATGCATTGTGCACCAGGGCCCAGGGAACCTGACTGCAGGGGCTTCAGCAAACCCAATCAGAGAGGTGGCTCAGCAGGGGAGGGTGGGGACAGAGCAGCCCTGTGCTCCCTGGGGGCAGGACCCAGGGTGAGGAGAGGGATGGGTGAAGAGGATGCTAAGCCCCTGCCCAGGGGACTGCTGTGGAACCTGCAGGGTCCGGGCAGAAACAGGCTGGAAATCACTTTCCCGCCCCGTCGCCACTCCAGAGTTAGCTGAGGGGCAGAGAGGCTTCCCCATGCCAGTGCTGTGTAGGGCTTTGGCACATGCAGGGCTCGACTCCTCCTGGCCAGCGTCCCAGGCTGGGGGGTCTTGGGCTTTCCCAGAGTGCAGGCCCAGCCAGAGGCAGTGGGGGAAGGAAGGAGCCTGCCGGCCAAGCTGTTAGTGAGCTGAGCACTCCGACCCTGGTTCCCTGCACAGCGCTGGGAGTATGTGTGTGGGGCGGGGGAGATCTGGAGGAGCAGCAGGGCTGGGAAGGGGCAAAGCAGGCAGAGGACAGCAAGAGGGGGAGCACATAAAGGGACAATGGGTGGGCAGCAGAGGCAACATGTAACCCTCCGCTGCCTGGTGCCTTCCCGCACACACCAGCGCTGGCCGGAAACAGGACAGGGGATGGAGCCCTGCTGCTCGCAGCGGGGGCTGCGCTGATGGACCAGCAGGGAGAGCGGCCAGCCCTGCACGCTGCATCTTCGCTCTGCCACCAGCCTTCTACACCCACACTCATCGGCGACCCCCGGACCTCCATTCACTGCTGGTGGGTGGGTGGCTGGTGAGCAGGGATCCAGCCAGAAGTAGGACCTGCCAGTACTGATGGGGGGACAAGGTGAGAGAGACAGAAAATACTGGACAATTTCCCCATTTTTAAGAAAAAAAGTCGGGACATCTGCAGGAGGGTTTAAGTACAGGACTGTCCCTTTAAAAACTGGACACCTGGTTACCCTGGACAAGGTGACCTGCACACCTTGTCCCCCCATCATACTGAATGGGAGAGGCTTGGGACCAGCCAGGGTCTGCATGGGGGAGGCTCCCCAACAATCCTACCCCTCCCTCCCCCCCAAAATAAACCCAATTCCATACTTTTCCACCCACGCTCAACAACCCTCCATGCTCCTTCCATCTCCCTCAGCTCCTCCATTACTCCTGACACTCACAAGCCTTTGCACTGCTTTTGACGGATATAGGAAATACAGTTCTGTTTTGTAAATTAAATGAATTACTCAAAGTTCTGTATTAATATGCCCAGTAAGGAATCTATTTGTCAAAAAATTACCAGAATCTTTTTTTTGGTCTGTTTTGTTACAGACATACTTGCTGACAGATATTTTGAAATGAATTACCAAAATAATGTAAACTGGCATGATTATATTGTGTTATTTTGACAAATAAAATATGCAGAATTTTGCAAATTTTAAAATATGTGCACAGAATTATTATTTTTTAAACACAGAATTTTTAATTTTTTGGTGCAGAATTCCCTCAGGAATAATTGACTTCTACTCAGTTCAGGGAATATGCTTGATACAGTCACTTCAGGAAGAAAGAAGGAAATGAAGACCCTTCTGTTAGGATACCTGAAAAATCACTTAATACCAAAATTTGAGGAGGTAGATGTAGGAAACAAGAGGCAAAATGACCCCACACATATCCATCACTGTTTATAGCAATGTCAGGGTCTAATTTGGGGTGTTAAAAGGACACACAAATTGGAAATCTTATTTCTACCTGAGTTTATTATACTTATTACAATTGTACATAACATCTGAGGCCTGGTCTGAAAATAACTCAAAAGTTAAGTTGGCATAGCTACAACAGTCAGGGGTGTGCAAAAAAACACAACACACTCACAAGAAAGAAAGACACAGTATGACATATTCCCAACCTGATCTCACCCATTTCAATAATAATTTTTATTAAAATTTAAAAAAACCACACACTTTGGTGAAAATTGTTGCTATCTAGAAGTATGGAGCATTGGTGGGCAGCCCGCAGGTTGCCCACCACTGGTATGGAATATTTCCTGCTTCCCAATACTTCCTAGCAAGTAGATGTGTGGAGCAGGGCAGACAAAAGTCTAAGCCAGGGTGGCCAACCTGTGACTCTTCAGAAGTTACTATGCGGCTCCTTGTACAGGGACCAACTCCGGGGCTGGAGCTACAGGCGCCAACTTTCCAATGTGCCTGGGGGGGGGGAGGGGCTCACTGCTCAACCCCTGGCTCTGCCACAGGCCCTGCCCCCACTCCACCCCATCCTACCCCCTCCCCTGAGCCTGCCATGCCCTCGTTCCTCCCCCGCCCTGATCCCCAGAGCCTCCTGCACACCATGAAACAGCTGATCATGAGGTGTGGGGAGGGAGCGGGAGGCGCTGATCAGCGGAGCTGCCAGTTGGTGGGAGGCATTGGGAGCAGGGTCGGGGAGCTGATGTGGGGCTGCTGACATATTACTGTGACTCTTTGGCAATGTACATTAGTAAATTCTGGCTCCTTCTCAGGCTCAGGTTGGCCACTCCTGGTCTAAGCCATCGATTTTTGTAGCATTTAAACTGTTCTTTTGAAAATCCCATGACTTTTTTTTAAATAAGTGTTCAACACTGACCTAGCACCATTTCCATTGAAATCAGCGGGAGTTTTACCATTGACATCGCTGGGAGCAGACTGAGGCCAACGCTGAGCTCTTTTGAAAATCCCACTGTAAATTTCCCATCCTTTATAGCTGTTAAGGAAACCATCATTACTTGAACTAGTATAATACTGTCTTCTGGTTTGGCAAACACACCATCCCATTGTCTAGACAGGTGCTCGCTATCTTGTTGCTGCTTGTTACTACTGTTACTCAGAACCCTGGGGCCAGCTGAGAAACAGACAAGAATCATGTTTAATTAATTTATTTGGGGGAAAAGCTGTGAGCAGGTAGAATAGCGGGATGATGCAAGGAAAAACAAAAAACACAAAGGGTGGATGGGTAGTAGAACAGTGGACAACTCCCTCCTGCCTGCAGAATAAAGGAAGCTAGAGGGGGCAGTATGGGAGAGATTGCACCGTCTCTCAGCTGCTGGTGGAGTCACATTTAAAAGACACCTCCTACTCAGAGGCCAATACTTAAAGCGGAGCTTCAAAACAAACTCCACAGCCAGCAGCTTGGTAGGAATCCCTGTGACTTTGCCCATTCCCTGTGGAATCTTACCAAGGCATTGCCCCATGGTATTGTCACTGGTGGGTCCTTATCCCCATTTATCACACCTATTAGCCAGAGACCAATTGTACTCTCAACTAGCCAGTGTCTGATTTCTTCTCTCTCCCCCCCATTCATAAAAAGCATTTCTTTTATCGTATGACACTTGGAGAATGACACAGACAAAATCCATGATTAGTACGGATGAAAGAATAGAAGATAAACTAGAACAACAAGTCTAAGACAGACTCAAGAATTCCACTCTAGGCAGTACAGCCCAACCATCTGTCGATGATGCAGCAAACAGGAGCAAACAATGGTGGTACTTTTTGCAATTAACCACCCTATACCGTTGTTTATTTCAAAAGCATCAGAGTAACACATTCATTCCAGTCAGGTGAATTAAAGCTATAATCTCAACGTTTGCAAATGACCTGCCTCTGACCCTTATCAGAGGCTGCTTACCTCCCAGCGACTCAGACAAAGAGAGCTCTCTTCAGAACACCACCTCATACATGCCACATAGTTAACATCTACTGCTCTCCAACATACCATAAAGTTGATAAATTTCACTGAAATTGCAACAAGGTAACTTAGATTAATACAACAGAGCTGTACATGTCAGATCTCTCACTCCCAAACAATGGGTAAAAAAAAACAACCAAAAAAAAACAGTTTAACTAAACAAAAACCCAACACACCTATCTGCATTCCATTACCATCCATCAAATACACTTACAAAAAAGGGAAGTTAGCTAAAAATACTTCTATTCTGTTGCAGTCACAGGAAAGTATAAACATGTACACAGCTGAGGAACACACAATACTTCTATAACCTGTTATAATTGGCAAGTGGGAATATTCATGTCTCGGTAATTCTAACCGTGGCAATTTTAAAGCAAAACCATGCACCTCTAAGTTCCCATGGAAGTGCAAAGTAGCACTTATAAACAACATGGCCTCTGTCCATGTACAGAAACAGATTATAAAAAGAAAACATAACTTTTTTTTTTAAAGGTGAAGTTTTTTAAATAGTGACTAGTGATTCTGAATGCCTCAATTGTTAATTGGTGTCCAACTTGAAACATCTTAAAGGGGCATGATTTTCAGAGTGGTGGTATTCAAGCTTTTTGAAAATTAGGCATCCAGAAATCTAAATCACTCAAAATCTCACTAGTCATTTTTGAAAATCCAAGTTTATAAGCATGTCAGCATGCACACTGAAATTCCTGACACGCACCACAAGTTGTGCACTGGGCTGTATAATAGGATTTTTAGTAGTAATATTGTGCATTCCCTCAAAGTATATTTAATTTGGATTCAGTGGCACTGTTTTTTTAAAAATCATTAACAATTCCATATTCTGATTTTTTTTAATTACATTAACAACCAAAGCCAAAAGTCTTATAGAGAGAGAAATGAATGAGAAAAAGACAAATTTGCTCCAACAGTGTTGCTCTAGTTTTAGAAATGTATTTTTTTCCTTCCTTGCTTCTGAAGAGCAGATTTGGTAAAATACTTCCCTACTTTTATAGAAATATATTTATTTAGAAATATTTAAACCATAATAAAAGACAAGTGAGAAATCTCTGCTCTCTTTTACTTGGTTACACAAGAGACTTTTAAAATGGCACAATATGCACATTTTAGATGCTAAGGAGCCTTTTTGTGAAAATGCTGAAGGCATCATTCAGTATTGAACAGCTAGGAATGGAAAAGCACAGAAGACAAAAATACTTATGGGAAAATATTTACCTATACAAATCTAATATACATTAGATTCCTAAATTTTCAAAAAGTTGTTTAGGATCTAGACACAACCCAATGCAACTCTGAAAATGTAAAGGGTAGGGGTAACTGTCCTATTATACCAACATAGGTCCCTACTGTAAGCGTATTGCATGCAGCCAGTGGAGTCACACGAAGGATGAATTACTTCCAATGGCTTATTTTTTTTCCAAATTACTGTAGATGAAATAATCTGCAGCACAGAATCTATTATAAAAGAATGTTGTTCTTAAAACTACAGTATGTTTGCCAGTCCTGGTTTGGAAATTACACTGAGTAAGCACTTCTACCCAACACCAGCTAATCTTCACTGGTTCAATTTGCCATTAGATTGAAGCTGATGTTTCATTCCTCTTCTAAGATTTCCTCTCTTACTGTGAATTACTGAATGTTCAAAAGACTCAAAATGTCCTACATTATGCCTCCAATTGGCAATTATTTGAGTCCAACAGCAGATGCTTATTTAAGAATACTAAGCCTTCTCTACTTACTGTACACATCTGAGCAGTATACTTCTTCCACAGCAGTTCTTAGAAGACTGAGCCTTTTTATTAGTTCTGAGCCAGTATCATTCTCAGAAAAAATACATACTAACAGGAAAGCGTGTTTGCGTTTTTGGGGTGAGGGAGGGACTTGTTTTTTTAAGCAAGGCACTGAACAGGCTTTCTATGAGTTACAGGTCTGAAAAAAATCCTTCCTCACTCCTACTCCTCCTTTAGGAGAAGAAAGTCTAATGCAGCTAAGCCTTCTCATATGATCAATAAAACAGATCAAAAACACTTACTGTTTATGTGATCGATATAGTAGACACCAATCTGAGGATCATATGCAGCTTCCCATCCCCATGGTAGTTCATCACCAACACAATCCGCAAATGACAAAGGCTTTGTTAACCTAAAAACAAATTAGAGTAATGCAATTAAAGCAATGGGCTTTTTCTTGAAAAATTCTGGACCTTACCCTATTGTTCATAATTAGAAGCTAAGGATTGCTATAGAGGGCTAGCAGGAGGAAAGGAGAAGAAAAGTTGCCAAATGACACGGAAAAATAACCTCAAGTTCTTGAATGAGTTTCCAAGAATATCCTTCTGACTATATTAACTCAAAGCTAGATAAATGATCCCCAAAATTTGCCTAGCCTAGGCACTCTTGATTGAGAAATCTACTGTAATGTTATCCTCAAACTCTTCAGTAATTAAACAGCAGCAGCAGCCAACAGCTTGAAAAATCTACTCTCCTACTTAACTCTTGTAAGTGGGAAGACCTACGCTTTCAACCTTGATTTCCAAAGTACCAGTCCTCTGCTTTAATCATAAAATCATTCTTCCTCCCCAGTGTCCACACAGAAAATTTAGAGAGCAGAAAATAACTTCACATGGTGTACCATACAGGTAATCCTGTTCTGATGGACATATATCCTTGGAAGCATGAGTGGCAACATGAAGTAAGACTACTAAATCTTAGAAGAAATGTCTAAATCATAAGAGTGAGTGTGTGTGCATGCAGCCCACAAAATTAAAATTTCTCGGAAGCTCACAATGCATGCTACAGTGATGAGGGCCATAAGTACACCAATATAAGGCTTCTTACTGAAGAATACTGAAGTCAGTATATTGTGTATCAGCAGTCAGAGCAAGGTGACTTTACCAGCCTATCAAAAATAAAAAAAAAAGGGGGGGGCATGTATTCACAAATGGGATTTTACTGAAACAATTCACATACCCTTTCCCCATCTCAGAGAGGAAATAAGACTTATCTACAGTCATAGGGGCCTGATCCAGTAGCCATTGACTTCAGTGCAAGTCTGATCAAGCCCAAATAGAGTCTACACCAGTATTGTTGTTTTTAAAAATTCTTTATTAGTGACAGGTGTAGCTGCACTGGTGCTAGCAGCTGCTTAAATGCTAGCATAGGCAGGACACAAACATTTTTACCACCAGAAATCCTAGGGTTTCATGTCACAGTGGTAAGAACAAACATGTGTCCTGAATGCATTAGCCCTTTCATTGGTTAGCGCATCAGTGAAGCTGCATCCACTGCTAACAGGTAAAAATTGTTAGCGTAGACATGACCAGAATGTGAAAAATGTTCTTCTCAAGATGCAGCAGCCTTGAATCTCCTAATTAGACCCACAGGCCAAGGCCTGAGGAACTCTGTAGGATGCCATCACACCATCAAAGCTCCAGTAGGATTACATTTTTAAAGTCTACATCTTCCTCACTCATCATTGACTTCCTTTCCTCTCTGTGCATTGCTTAAATCAGGGGTAGGCAACCTTTCCGAAGTGGTGTGCCGAGTCTTGTTTATTGTCACCTCATACCATAGGAGCCTATAAAGTGCTAGACAGAAGGTGCCAAATACTCAAATACAGAGTCTTTTCTTTTGTGAACTCACTGCCTGAAACAGGAAGTAGGCCAATTCAAAGTAAGCTTTCAGTTATTGTACCAGGCAAAAGGATGGTATTAAAAGAAGGGCAAGAAAAGTTCTATAGGATTCATTAGTACTCTATCTTGAGCTGGATCTTCATGTGCTTGAATCACTTATCTAGTTCTCAAAAGTCACAGTTGGAGTAAATTTGGCAGCACTATGACCACTACTTCTAGCTCTCTGCTAGACTCACTTCCAAAAAAGAGATTCAATGAGTTCATTTGATCCATATTTGTCAGAGTGTGTTTGCTTCTGACATCATGCAATAAAAGGCGCAACACACAGGAGGGCTGGGAGAGAGAGAACGTAATTTCCATGATATAGGTCACAGTTAGAAAAGATGATACTCCTGTCACACTGACTTGCGGTTACTGATACCAGTGTAAGCCAATCATCTAAGCTACTCTGCAAAAATCTCACCTGTTCAGACCATCTGAACCTGTTTGCAATAACCTTGCCTATTAGAATGGCGGTCAATTCTCTTTTGTAATTTTTAAAAAAGAGATGGCACAATATTTATCACCTGCCTAGCCCTAGAAAATGACAGAATTTGCATTCCCACACCAAACTATTCATTCGCTCTCTCCTTCACCCACCCAGTTCTGTAAATCAGCTGGTCCTTGGTATTATTTCCTTGTCCAAAAAAAGCAGTTGTTATCCTTGCTTTTCCTGACAATAACTGGCCAGCAACTACAATGTCTAAACGTTGTGAACCTTTTGCACACCTGTAGGCAGTGCTTTAAAAAGGAATCTCTGAAAGCCCTGGCACTGGTACCCACCTCATTGTATGCAAAGATAGATTGCATAGGTACCCACTGCAAACAACTGAGAAAAGATAGGGATACCCTTTTAGAAGGGTCACTTGGTGGGCAGGAACTCCACAATCAGAGAAGAACAAGCCAAGAATGGCTTGTTGGTGAACCCTGTCCTATCCCAGTAGTGGCTCTAGATGTGGCAGGATAGGTGCCTATGTGTTTATCTTGGTCCTAAGACCAGCATTATTAGATTTGCAAGGTCATTTTGCAGTGCACACTGAACCACTGCCCTAATGTGGTACTCATTTCACATAGGAAAAAATTTTTTTTTTGTTTGGCTGGCTTTTTTGTTTTTTTAAAAAATAAAGCGTGCCAGTTATTTTAGCTATGCCAAAGTAAAGTTACTGAGTAGTTCAAATGAAATGTCACTCAAATTTTTAAAAATGTGAAAATCCTCAGTTATATCCAGTTATGTTGCTGGTGCCCAGAATCACTGGTAATCTTAAATATATTGTTAATTAGAGCTGCTCATGTAAATGCACATACAATATAAATAATCCGATCCAGCTTTGAGGCTCAGGTGCCACAATTTGGAAACATACTCAGATGACTATAGTCTTGATGTTCATGCACAGGAGATGACACTACAATATTTGTGGTGCTAAGTGTTCTTTCTGAAAACTGAACTGGACCCTCATATTGGAAGTCTATTGTAGATCGGATATAAATAGTTAAAGGAGGGATGCATGTTTAAAAAGGAAGCAGGTTTATTAGTTCTATCAATAAACACCTCCCGGCTACATTTTATACAGTTTTGTTTTCTTTACAAGGTTTGGAGCATATCCTATTGGTAGAAGCTCAAACTAAATTGTTAGAAACTTTTAACAAATAAACTGAAACTCAGGCTAACTGGACCCTGCTGAGTCCAAGTTGGGAAGTTTTCTAAAATTCTGACATGGTCCTGGATTATTCCTGCTCTTGTAATAGCTTTGTATGATAAAGCCTTTTTAATACCAAAGGTGCTTATGCGAGTCAATGGGTTTGAAGGAAATATATTTCAGGTTTTTTCGTGAAGTGCAATGAAGAAATATACAGACTATTGCCCATATTAAGGGACAAAAGAATAGCGCCCTCATTATTGTAACTGCAGTAGAACCCGGTGTTGTTGAACAAGGCAAGCACACAAAGGTTCTTAAGACTTAATGAAACCAAATCTCAGTGGTTTTCAGTGATGTCTCCCTGCATCAGTATTAAAAATAGCTTAAGTGCTAGTGTAAAAAGGACAAACCAATGTGTCTTCTAATTTTTTACATCCATGTGCAGAATGAATTTTGTTATGTGCACCAATATGGAGGTGATGTTTGGTGGGGGTGGGGCCGAGAGGTTTGGAGTGTGGGAGTGGGCTCAGGGCTGGAGCAGTGTGTTGGGATGCAGCTGGGGATGAGGGATTTGGGGTGCAGGAGGGGGCTCAGGGCTAGGACAGAGGGTTGGGGCCGGGGATGAGGGGTGTCGGAGGGGGCTCAGGGCTGGGGCAGAGGGTTGGAGTGCAAGGGGGGTGAGGGCTGCAGCTGAGGGTGCAGGCTCTGGGGTGGGGCTGGGGATAAGAGGTTTGGGGTGCAGGCTGTCCCAGGGCTGGGAGAGAGGCGCCTCTCCCCACCTGCGTGGCCGCACAACTTAAAAGGGAAGTTCAGACTATGTTCAATCCCATTTTAGAAAATGTAGCCGTGTTAGTCTGGTTCTGTAGAAGCAGCAAAGAATCCTGTGGCACCTTATAGACTAACAGACGTTTTGCAGCATGAGCTTTCGTGGGTGAATACCCACTTCTTCAGATGCAAGTGACTTGCATCTGAAGAAGTGGGTATTCACCCACGAAAGCTCATGCTGCAAAACGTCTGTTAGTCTATAAGGTGCCACAGGATTCTTTGCTGCTTTTTCCTTTAAAAAAGTTGTAAACACAGCTCTGAGCCACCTAGTACTGTTGTCACCATAAACTAAAAAAAGTATCAGGGAGCAGAAGCCAGCAAAGCAAGAGATGACTAGTTTCATTCTATTTAATGGATATATTTTCTAAACTAGGTTTAAAAACAAGCAGCAAGGTTTAGGGAAGGAGCATTTACAGTCTTGGGACAGGATATGTGATGGGATTTTGAAATGGGAGAATTTATCTGCTCTGTTAGCTTTTTATTCAACATAAGTGCCTGGGGGGATGGATAGCTCAGTGGTTTGAGCATTGGCCTGCTAAACCCAGGGTTGTGAGTTCAATCCTTGAGGGGGCCACTTAGGGATCTAGGGCAAAAATTGGTCCTGCTAGTGAAGGCGGGGGGCTGGACTTGATGACTTTTCAAGGTCCCTTCCAGTTCTAGGAGATTGGTATATCTCCAGTTATTATTATTATTTCTCAGCAATTTAGGCCCCAACTCGGTACTACGCTGAATGGGGTGGTTTGCTGAATTGGGGTCTTTAGTTCTCATCTACAGAAGCCTGTTCAGACACTGGCATTGCCATGTGAAATGGCAGTATCGCTGTATTATTGCTTAATGCTGACCTACATAGAACTGTACGCATTGTACCAGATTGCGCACATTCCTGAGCAGTCATAACTGGCAACAGAACTGTCTCTCATTGGAGAGTGGTTTATTCAAAATTTCAATTTCTGTCTACAGTAGAAAATTATGTCCCATTCCTCCAAATGTTTTTCAATAACTGATCCGCTTGAGTCAGTTTTGAATAGGATTTAACTGCTAGCATTAATTGGACAAAGCTATTTTCAGCCTTATTACAGAAAATGTTCTTTCCAAAACTTGCTTAACTCAAAATTTACTCTTAGCCTCATCATTCAAGAAGGTTTTTCAGGCCATGTGTTTTATGGTAGAGAGAATTTTGTGCACTAAACACAAACAAACAAGTTCCAGTTTCGCATTTGTTATCTCTGCAGAAAAGTATGGCCTCCATTCATTTTACTGGTAGCACACACTAAGCAAGTAGTAATTTTGGAGAAGTCTCTTCACTGACGAAAAACAACAGACTAATGAATGGCTCCTTTTACAGAAATAAAGAGGAAAGCATTCATTTTTCCCCAAGAAGAGACAGTGAAATGTAAAGCAGGTGACGGAGCAGACCTTGGCAAATACAGTTTTTAACAAAACTACGTTATACAAATCAAGACTCACACACAAGGCTACAGGGTTTTTTCCTCAAGGACACCTCTAACTCAACAGAGCAGTCACAAAGCTGCTATCGCAAGAAAGCTAATGGTCTTACACTAGCAAAAACTGCTTCAGTAAGAAGGGTGGATTTTTTGGTGTTCAGACTCAAATGCATCTGCCCAAATTTAAAAAAAGATTAGCTTTTTCTCTACCAATATATTCCCTCCTCCTCTGTCTCCCCCTCCCCCAATCTCTATAATGTAGGAAGGGGGAAACTTGTAATACAATTCTTCAGATCCTCTAAAGATCTTGCCAGCCCCCTCCACAAAATATAGGGAAGTGAAAAATTGATATTTCTTTCATGGACAATTGGGGAGAGAGGGGGCAGAGGGAAGGCAGGAAGAGTTAAGACAACACATGAGAATTTAAACTTGAGAGTCTATTCCTTTTAGAAAGAGGAACAAAGCTTTTACACTTCACTAATTTATGTCTCTTAAAAGGCTCCCATTAACATTAATCAAAACTATATTGCTTGTGTCATAATTGTGATATTGTTCATGGGCTCTGCCTAGTCCCCCAGTTACAAAGAGGAATAACCTTAGCTAGCATCCCACTCTTTCCTCTCACACAGGTGCTCAGGAGAAGAGCTGACTGACTGACAGAGACCCGGAAGGGGAAGAATGCTTTTGGTAAGGAAGAGATCCAGAGGTCAATAAGACTAGGTTGAACTGCATGTTGGCAAGTTCCTGCTTATGTTATTAGCAGAAAACAAATTTAGTTTAATCATCATCCCTGGAGAAAAGGCCCTGCTGAATGCAGTGATATTTTCTGCCACATCATTCCATCAGCTCACAATGTTGGAAATATCAAATAACTAAATGCAGAAAGAAAGAGGTACAAAGTAGCATTTTCAATTTTTCACACAGGTATGCTATACTATAAAAAACTGAAGTACTGTAGTGCATGCCACTCTATAGCACCATGTTCAATGCAGAATATTTTGAAAGTGTATTATGGGGCTTTTCGGTGCTATGACAGTTTTCTCCTGCATTTTTCTTTCACACAGCAGTAGGCCCTGCACTAGCGTGTAAAACCTTAATATTAGACACATGGAATGTTAAGAATGTCAGATAACCATTCCCTGTGCAGGGATCATTCCACGGCCATAAACCAAATGATATGACCTTTGAGCTTTCCAGAGGAAACTCAGAAGCAGCGGAATTATAAAAAGGCCATTATGTTGGGTGTTATTACAGGTTATTTTAAAATATAGTTGTGCATGGTGATAAACACAGAAACTATCATCTTTAAGTACATTAAAGTTTTAAGAAAACATGCTACTAACTTTAATTAGTGCATGTGTTATTGTTGAAGTACTTCCATATTTTTTTTAATCCTCTCTTCCTCCCTCCCCCACAACTCTCCTCCCCGTGTTCAACAACCACCTGTAAACTGAACATGGAAATGTTTGTCTTACCAATTTTCCTTTCTTCCTTCTGGTTTCAGGCACTGTTTATTACAAGGTTGCTCTTGTGTGCTGGACAGCTATGTTACTGAGAAATAAAGATCACTGAAGTATTGGTTTTAAGGCCTTTACCACAACGGTAGACACAAATGGATTTTGCAAGTAGCATTATTTGAACAGCTCAAGAATGTTAGGCATTTCAAAGGCAAATAAGAGAAAGTCTGTTCCAAAGAGCTTACAACTTTATTTCAGACATGATGCAACAAATAATGGGGAACAAAGTGACATTAGGGTGGGAATACTGCATTAGAGGCTTTAGAAAGGGAAATGATAATAAATGACAAGCTTATTATAGGGATCAAGTCTTTTATCCCAATATTTCGGAAAGTTTGACAGCTTAGAGGGAAAACATTGTACCTTATATGTTTTCAGAAAGTAAATAATAGAAGTGACTTTCATTACATCTAGAGAACAGATCAGGCTGATGATATCTACTGCATTATATGCTCTGGCAAATAAGCTGGACCTGCACAACAACTGCAACTGCACATGTAAATGCAGTAATTATGTGTGAAAATGTCTAAAATCTGGCTTTAAAATTATTAATTTAAATTTACTGAGCTACTATATTTTAAAATATAGCATCTTTCCCCTGGTTGTATTGTTGACTAGAAAGCAATTTTCTTCCAGCTCAGTGCCTCGAGAAGGTCTCCAAAGCAATGATAGAGAAAGGATACAGCCGGGATGCAATGCAGTGCCGCGTGAAAATCAAGGACCTGAGACAAGGCTACCAAAAAGTCAGAGCGGCAAACGGACGCTCCGGAGCCCTGCCCAAGACATGCCGCTTCTACGAGGCACTGCATGCCATTCTAGGTGGGTCTGCCACCACTGCCCCACCAGTGACCGTGGACTCAGTGGATGGCATAGTGAACCTGGACAGTTCCTCCTCGATGTTCGCCGATGGGGAAGATGAGGAAGGGTCTGTGGAGGACGGCGCAGGCGACAGCGAACACAATACCGCTTTCCCTGACAGCCAGGATCTCTTCATCACCCTCACAGAGATCCCCTACCAACCCTCCCCGGCCGTTAACCCGGACTCTGAATCAGGGGAAGGATCAGGCGGTAAGTGCTATAAACATGTAAACATTTATTTTTTATAAAACAGGTATAAAAAAATAGAAATACTATATATAAAATTTTCAATGAAAAACTATATGAAAAGTAGGTCCACACATATAGGGATTGAACAATAATCCTCCAGGGACAATTCAAGAAAGGTCTCATTTAGGTCCTCGAAAAGCCTCCGCAGGAGGTTCCTGGGGAGAGGTGCCTTGTTGGGTGCTCCGTGGAAGCACACTCTTCCGCGCCAGGACATCCTTATGTAGATGGGAATCATCGCCTCCACAAGCATGGCCGCATATGGTCCTGGTCTCTGCAGGGCTTCCCTTAGCATCCGCTCTTTGTGACTCCGAGGGACCCGCATCAGGGTGATCTCGTTCATGAAATGCTGCATCTAATTAGGGCAATTAGTGTATTGTTACTGTTGTGAATGGTTGACTTTTACTTTGCATAACAATGACCCTCGCTTAACAGCCACGTGTTGTAGGCCACATAGGAAAAGCATACATTGATCTTTCCCGTGCACTGGCGGGAGTGGCTGGAAAAGGGTCAGAGTATATGATTTCCAGATTGCCTTTAGCGGGAGGGCACAGCTATCCATTAACTGATAAGCAGAATGTACTGTAAGGCTTACCAGGACTGTCTGCTAGACGGATTCAGCTGTCTCTCCCCACTTGTCCGCTCTCCTGTGCAATGCCGCAGCCAATGAGAGCGTATTCCGAAATCTCGAACTTGTCCTGAGATCTCGTGAGACTTGTTGCCCTGTATGGTCTTGTTCAGAGAAACTGACTAGACTGTGTTCACTGTTCGCAAACATGTATCTGTTCAAGGAAATCAATTACTTTTCCCATCACACAGCTTCGGCTCTTTCCCGGACTGCCCCGGCATCCCCCTCGCAGAGGCTGGCGCAGATTAGGCGGCGAAAGAAAAAGACTAGGGACGAGATGTTCGCAGAACTGATGGCCTGCTCCAGAGCCGAGGCGGCAGAGCAGAGACAGTGGAGGGAGACCCTATGTCAACAGCATCGCACACACATCGAACGGGAGGATAGGTGGCGGCAGGAAGACCAGCAGGCGACTCAAACGCTGCTTGGGCTAATGAGGGAGCAAACGGACACGCTCCGGCGCCTTGTTGATGTTCTGCAGGACCGCAGGCAGGAGGACAGAGCCCCCCTGCAGTGTATCTGCAACCGCCCTCCCCCGCCAAGAAGTCCTGCCCCCCCTCACCCAAAAGTACAAGACGGAGGGGCGGTAGGGGCCGTGAGAACTGTCACTGCACCACTGCATAGCGCTAATGTACCACACACCTCTCACGCTATATATTTGTAGAAGTGCTTCCCTTACAGGCTCACCCAGTCCCAAATCCAAGTTTCATCCCCCCACTGTGTATTAGATTATTAAAAGCTGTTTGCTGTTATTCACTGTTTCGGTCACGTCTTTCGTGTCAGAGGATTTTTTTGTGTATGGGGGGAGGAGGGGATTTATAATTGCACGGTATAGCCTACATTACCAGGGTACAGACTTGGGGGCATGATCAACTGCAGGGCACACACACACTGCAGTCAGTAGGCACCAGGGTCACTCTGTGTGGTGTATGCTGCCCCGGGTCATTCTGTGATGTGTACGCTTGTCCAGGGTCCTAGCGCCTGCCACCCCCTTAATGTTAAGGCACGCTGCCCTTACCATGCACTTCCACCGTAGCAACGAGCCTCTCCGCTGCCCTGAGCCCCAACAAGAGCCCTCATCCACGGACAGATACTCACCTTTCCCCCACACCCCTCACCCCTTCCTACGCCCAAACCCGCAGCCCACTGCCGTCATCCAAACCCCTATCCAAAGAAGGCACCACTCGCCCCTTCCTGCAATCCCTCCCCTTCATGCACAACCACTTGCAACCGTCCCCCACCCCAGAGACCTATGTAGGAGCAGGAGGATGTCATTCCTCTATGGAACAAGCGGTCTGTACATCAGTGCACACCGTGCCCAGCACAGTATGCGTCCATGTTTCAACACCTGAACAGAAATGCAAAGTAAAACGAAGATTTATTAATAATGAGTGTAACAATTAATTTGCTTTAAAACGTGCTTTGGAAGTGGGGGAAACTTGGAGAACGGGGTATGTAACCGCAGATCGAAATCGACACATACAGACACAGGCCCAGGGTCAGTTTCTCTTGAAAGCAAGTGGAGAGTCATAGGTTACCCTGCTCTCCGAGGAAACTTGCTTTCAAAGCCTCCCGGATACACAGCGCTTCCCGCTGGGATATTCTCTCGGCACGGGTGTCTGGCTGAGCGTAAACTGCAGCCAGGCGATTTGCCTCAACCTCCCATCCGGACAAAAAGGTCTCGCCCTTGCTCTCACAGAGATTGTGTAGCACACAGCAAGCAGCAATAACTACGGGGATATTCTTTTCGCTGATGTCCGAGCGAGTCAGTAAGCTCCGCCATCTCCCCTTGAAACGTCCGAAAGCACACTCCACCACCATTCTGCACTTGCTCAGCCGGTAGTTGAAGAGTTCCTTCTCTCTGTCCAAGGCGCCTGTATAGGGCTTCATGAGCCAGGGCATTAGCGGGTAGGCTGGGTCCCCGAGGATCACTGTAGGCATCTGCACATCCCCAACCGTTAGTTTGTGGTCCGGGAAGAAAGTACCTGCCTGGAGGCGTTTAAACAGACCAGAGTTCCTGAACACACGTGCGTCATGAACCTTGCCCGCCCACCCAACGAAGATGTTGGCAAAACGTCCCCTATGGTCTACCAGTGCTTGCAGCACCATTGAAAAGTAGCCCTTTCGGTTAATGTACTCGCTGGCCTGGTGGGCTGGTGCCAGGATAGGGATGTGAGTCCCATCTATAGCCCCACCGCAGTTTGGGAATCCCATCGCGGCGAAGCCATCTATGATATCCTGGACGTTTCCGAGAGTCACTACCTTTGAGAGAAGTTGCTCAACGATTGCGTGGGCTACTTCAATCACAGCAACCCCCACGGTAGATTTGCCCACGCCAAAGTGGTTCGCTACTGACCGGTAGCTGTCTGGCGTTGCAAGTTTCCAGAGGGCTATGGCCACTCGCTTCTGCACACTCAGGGCTGCTCACATCCGGGTGTCCTGGCGCTTCAGGGCAGGGGACAGCAAGTCACAGAGTTCAAGGAAAGTGCCCTTACGCATCCTGAAGTTTCGCAGCCACTGTGATTCATCCCAGACCTGCAGCACTATGCGGTCCCACCAGTCCGTGCTTGTTTCCCGGGCCCAGAATCGCCATTCCACACCATGAACTTGACCCATTGCCACCATGATCTCCACGGCGCGGCGTACCCTGCTTTGTGAGAGGTCTGCGCCACTCTGTGAATTCCTGTCCTCACCGCGCTGCCGGAGCCTCCTCGCCCGATTTCTCAGCAGCTGACTGTGGAAGAGGTGGATGATAAGGTGCGAGGAGTTGACAACGGCCATAAGTGCAGCGATGATCGCAGCGGGCTCCATGCTCGCAGTGCTGTGGCGTCCGCGCTGTAACCGACCAGAGAAGGGCGCGAACAGATTTCCCGCCGGAGCTTTCAGGGAGGGAGGGCGTGATTGACGGTTCAATGACAACAGTTACCCAAAAGCACCCTCGACACATTTTTCCCCCAGGAGGCATTGGGAGCTCTACCCAGCATTCCAATGGGCAGCGGGGACTGCGGGAACTGTGGGATAGCTTCCCACAGTGCACCGCTTCCAAAGTCGACGCCAGCCCCGTTACTGTGGACTCAGAAATTCGAATTAGTGTATTTACTGTGGATACACAAATTCGACTTCATAAGGTCGAATCCACAAATTCGACTTAAGTAGATTCGAAATAGTCTTGTAGTGTAGACAAGGCCTAAGTCTCTCTCTTTTTTGGGGGGGGGGGGGGAGGGGGAGGAGTGTCATTGTCTTCCCCCACTATACGTCCTACTGCTTGGAGTTTTCCTGAACAGCATTGTGAACTTCATCTGATTCTTATTAGTTTCACTGGTGCCCACTTCTTCTATTCAGAAGTTTGTGAAACCTGATAAGACCCTGTTCAGTGTTACTGTACGGCAGTCTGGGGAAATCTCTGAGCAGTACAGAAACTGACCCTTTCTCTCTGAAGATCTAGGAAAACAACAGTGCATCAGTTTACCCTTGGTCGACATTTGAAAGTGTCTCCTATCCATAAGCGCTAGCAAGTACATATTTTTATTAAAGCTTTAGATTTTGCTTATGTTGATAGCATTTACCTGGCAAAGATTTCTGTTGCCACTGAGGAGTGGCTCTTTTGAGCCCTGCAGTTAGATGCTAAATTAATTTACAGTGGAGCAATAAGGCTAGTGTTCCTCTTTTTTCATACTAAATTAGCGTAGTCATAACATGAAAGAAATTTTATCTTTTCCAAACTTAGAACTCTTGGAAGGGACTGATGTCCAGCAATTCTCTCCTGAAAGTGCTCAGGAGTAGAAGACTGAGTATAACTCTTCTGAATGGCATCTTGCTGTACTCAATAAATCATAGTAGTTCCTGTCCAACAATCCAGTTGTTTTAAACAAGTAAGGGTGGAGAGCACCTAAATTAATTCCATTCCCCAGCATCAAAAATTATGTCCAATGGTGAGCCAATCTATGGAAGACTGATGCGTTTGGTAGTGAACAAAGCAGACCCCTGACTTTTCTGTGGAATGGCTGTTTTCACCATCTCCCCTTTAGATTCTAAACTTATGTTTGTGCAGAGGTCTTGGTTTTTCATTACTTAACAGTCTAGCTTCTAGTCACAAGACACAGAGTACTCCAGAATACTCTGCACTGGGGTTCCAGATTTTTACCTAGGGGCTTGATATGTTTTTAAACATCATCTTTAAAATTACTATTCAGAGAGGAGAGATCTGCAGAGGTTCTTGTCTTTTATGAAGTCTCAAGTTTTAAAATGCTTTTCCTCATTATTCCTATGACAAGTTCAATATGAAAGATTGACTCAGGTTTTTATTATTTTTTTAATATCACTGTACTTTTCTACATACGCTCTGTCTGGATGACACTAATAAATATTGGAGAAATAGTTTTGTGACATGAAGTTTGGTCTCCTAACTGAGTTTGGTGAATTCAACTTAAAGTAAAGTTTTTTTTTATTTGGTTTTCATTTCTTACTGACATTTGTGGACTGCCAGTTGCATACTTGATTTGGATGTGTTCTGTCTTGAAGTTGTCATGCATTTAAATTACCTGAGGCTGTCAATTATAGTAGTCTCTTTGAACCCTGCTTCTCATATGGCACAATTAGATTTTAAAAAGCTCTTGCAGTGATGAATAATAGGAATATTTTCAATTTTGCAGCTAGAAAATGTGAAGTATTTCAAGTTATGATATATTGCATTGAGATGCTTCTGTTTTAAACATAACTGTATGTTTATAATAGATGTATCTTGTGCTATTCCTCCTTGTGGAATGTTGTTCATTGTATATTCTGTTAAACTGGTTACTGCTTATGGGCAGCAGATTTTCATTTGAACTGTTATTTATTTATAAGGGCTACGTGCCTTCTGGAGAGCACTTCCACCATGAGCCGTAGGAGTTATACTTGCATATATAGTACTGTAAAAATTCATGAGACAGATTAAATAAGTAGACAACAGTAGGGTCATGGAAGAAGTGGGTCTGCAGGAAGGCATTAAAGAAGGTAGTGGCTTTGTGGTCCCTCTCAGGTAATTCCATGTGTATGAATATTGTGGAATGAACACAGAGGTTAAGGGTGACTAGGTATGGGAGAACGCACAATTTTTCATTGTGCTAATGTCCACATTCCGATGGGTCTTTAGCTGGCTTGCAGCTTGGGGCCAGTTTCTGACTTGTCAGCTACTGGCAGCTGGAGAATTCAGGGGGAAGGCAGTTCCTGCCAGTTTTGTTCTGCATCCACAGCGACAGCCAAGTTCAACAAGAACTCCCTGCTGCAGAGCTTTTCTGACAAAAGTTCCAAACTTCATTTCAAATTTCAGACTAACAGTTGGGTTTAGGAATTTGGCCACCTGCATTCCAGCTTTGTCCTGTGGCTATTTTTGCATTTTGAGACTTAATTTTTCCTCTTCAATTCTGCTCCCTCCTTCAGAGATGCTGTGGTGACTGACTGGTACCTCTCTGCAGCTGCTTGAGGAACTAGCAAGGCTGAAGAAGATTGTGGGAGGGGGGAGAGAGAAGGACAAGATCTCCTGCTCCAATCCCCTTCAAGTTTCTCAGTGGGGATTTTGACCTCTTCTATGGGCAGAATTTTCCTCCTGAGCAGGTCATTCCAAGCGTGGCTTTTCTTTGACCCCCTTCCATAGGAAGAAAAAGAGGCAGGCAGGATTGGAGGCAGGCAGGATTGCTCTGCTACCACATGGAGCCACCATTCATTCGCCATAAGGCGAATCTCGCCTGTTCCCCTAGATTCTGCAGCCACTTCTCTAGACTCTGGAGATCAGCCATCTCCGCACCTCTGCTGTGCCTTGGGGCACACCTGGGGGGCATCTGAGATAGCTCAAACATTATTGGGGCCAGAGAATGCAGGAAGACTTATCCCCTCTGCTTCCACCAGGCCTCCAAGGAGGTACCAGACAGACTTTTCAGTGAGTGCTTTGAAGCTGTGCTCAGAATGTGTGGTTAAAAGAAAGAGCGCACCAGGCTAATGTCCCCAGCTGCCACTGCAGGTCACCATGCTCCACCAACCAGATTAATGTTCTCAGCTGCCAGTGAGGGTCACCAAGCACCACTGCTTCCTTCCACTTCTCCCAGCAGCTGGTTGTGGAGAGGGGAGAGCAGCCCAGCACAGGAGAACAAGTAGGTAAAGAGCCTCTTGGCCCATTGTTCACTGTTTTTGAGCCCCCTCAGTGTCAGTTATATAAGGCCATAAACTTCCTCATTGTGTACTGATCCAAATCCAACCGACACCACTATGAAAGGTAGATGTGGCAATTTTCCCCGGTGGCTACGGACTCCATGCTTCCTACAAGGGGAGATTTTTTTATTTACCTGTGTAGTTGGAATGCTGGAGGCACAAAACATGTCCTGACAATGTCTCACACACTTCATGGTTGTGTTGCATAATATGTGGAGATGCTGAGTTGCAGCGATGTGATGTCAAGAAATAAGCAGTACAGTAAATTGTCAAGACTTCACATGACAATGAACTTGTGGCTGCTTCAGTGCCATTGGAGGAATTCTCTTGTTCTTCAAGGTGGTATATCTGTTTATTAAAGGAGCATGTATACCAAATCAGAAGCCTTGCTCATAATGTCAGTTTATGACAATGAAACAACTTTAACCCAGACAATGTAGCAGTTTATAAAGAAAGAGAAAATGACAGGGGAGTGCTCTTTGTGTGTCCTTGGCATATAGCAGTGATATCAGTGAGGGGTAGAGCTTAAGACCCTCTCATTTGAATTTGTCCAGAAAGGTGGGGGTAAGGCACAACTATTTTTTTTATTTAAAAATGTATTTGAGAACAGGTTTTGACAAAAAAAAATAAAGCAGAAGTAGATCTTCATGGACCACGAGTCACAGGCTGAAAGTCAACAAACTCAAATGTTACACAGATCATGTTTTAAGAAACAACTAAAACTACTACTTTCTCTGTTTGTTTCAAAGCTCTGCTTTTGTTCTATTTAATTATGAAAGTGCTGGGCAGCTTGGCACAAATAAACACATTTAGTTCACTGAGAACTGGAAATATAAGTGATTTCAGCTTGCAAATGTGTATTGCTTTTAGAATCATGTGGTGAAATAATTGTTTGTTTTTTTCATTGCAGAGAGCACTCAAAACTATTTTTTCCCTTTTAAACTTCTAACTTAAAAACAAAAAAACAGAAAAGGAAATCTCCCTTTCTAACTGATTTTTAAGTCAATCCTTATTCTGTTCGAAGACATTTCAAAATTCCTTTAAGATTTATTTTTCTCCCCTCTCGCTAGTTATATATGCCAAGCCAGAAAATTCTTGCTTCTCTTAAACATGCAAGAGAATCCCCAGAGTCTAAAACAAAGAAAACAGAATGATGTCTGAGTGTAGATAATTGTAGTTTCTCTTCTTTCCTGCATCTCTCCTCTTGCAAAGGTTCTAAAATAGAATGATAGCCACATTGAGTCTCTGGGAATGAGCTCAAAAAGTAAGTTTATCCACCACCCCCAATTTGCAGGCAATCTGTTCCCTCATTAGGCCAAATTCTGTGTCCATGTACATATGTGCAACTCCCATTGGAGTTATTGTTCCTTTATATCCAGGAGTAGAATAAGGCTCTGGGAACCAGATTTTCAAATGTATGTAGGCATCTATAGATGCAGGTGCCTAGTGGGATTTTTTTTAAAAGCACCTTAACAGATTAGGCACCTAACTCCAATTAATTTAAATGAGGGATAGATGCTTATCCGTATCTTTAAACAAATAAATACCTTTGAAAATCTGCCCCTGGCTGACTAACCCCAACAAGGGGAAAATGTGAAGCCAAGCCTTTCAATATGTAAAGTCTGATCTTTTTAAGGCTTGAACACAGCATGAAGTAAATCATTTTCCAAAGGAAGTAGGCATATAGCATAGAAGACTGGAGAAGGAAATACTATCTAAAGTGTGTTAATTTTGTATTACTGTACTATCTGCATAATATTTATGTAGCTAGTAATATGCTTTCATTAAGATGTGTACAGAAACATTACACAGGGTATTTGATAGTAGAGGTCTGTATCTGGGGCATCTCATAAAAGTAAATCTTCGCTGTTTAGCTTAAAAGAATAATAAATGGCAAATGGAGACATCATCTTTTGCCAAGACAAGTGTTATCACGTATTTCCAGTGTATACAAGCTCATATTTTGGTCTTGCATTGCTCAAACTGAATGGGAACTGTACTCTTAGCCAAATACTCAGTGATCTTACAAAATAATCCTTTAAAAAATGTAGTTTATAAGAAATTCTAGAAGTATGTGAAATTGCAGCTTTTCAGTCTTCTGAAACTTGCTTTAATGGCATCGTGCCTCATTCAGTACAGAAGATATGTACAGTGTGTGAGATTACTGTTCAATCAATGCTTTATGCTTAGGCACCATGTTTTTGTAAAAGTACCTCTGTTTAAAATAAGGCAGCATTGTAGCTTTCATTGCTCTCAGCAACTACTTTTAAAGTTCAGTCTTAGAACTTAGTAAAGAGAGAAGTTCTGGCTTGAAGGAATAGCCTCGTACAACTTAAAGCCACTGAAATCTAAAGCCTCTCATGGGTAGACTTATGATTGCTGTGCTAATTGAAGTTAATGGCAAAGCTTCCATTGACTTTAGTGGTACAGGATGAGGACCAAAGTGTTACGTGCCCTCAAGTCTCATTCTAGAGGTGCTCAGTCCTCTCAGGATCTGGCTCTTTGGCATACATTTTTACTCACAGGAATTCAAATTGCCATTAGAATGATCTGCTACAGTAACTGACTGAGAAGCTGTTGCCATTCTTTATATTGCAGCAGAAAATGCATGTTAGTTCTCAACATTTTTCCCTTGTCATATAACCTTTGCTTTGTAACAATTAAAGGTCGTTGTCCATCTGCCTCTTTTTTTTGTTGTTTTTTTTTAAATAATAAAAAAATCCTTCAAGTGGGGTGAGCTCAAAAGCATGTTTTCTGGCCGCATTGAGTTTAGCCTGGACATCCACAAGGAGATACCTGAAAGACGGAATAAGATGCAAGATTGGATGGGGGGAAACAAGAAGAGAAATAGATTTGTCAGGTGTCTGTGTAAAGGTGGTGTGTACTGCCATGCTTCTGGGTAAGAGCGCCTAGAAACAGTCTTTGCAGAGAGAAGAGCCGGGCTTCAAGGCAGGAGCTTTCGGGAACGCTCCGTGAAGATAGCTGGCATACAGGAGTATACACCAAATGAGACCCTGAAGATGCAATTGGAGAGGTAAGAGGAGTACCATGAGAAGATATTGATAGAGCAGTGAAAGACAAGGGAGTTTTTGAGTCTCAAGCTGTTGAAAGATCAAGGAAGCTAAAGAGACTTAGGCATGTCTACATTGCACACTTTACAATGGAGCGGCCGTGCTGCTACAGCTATGTTGTGTAAAGTGTGCAGTGTAGCTGCTCTTTGTCGCCAGGAGAGAGCTCTCCTGATGACAAAATAAAACCACCCCCAACAAGAGGTAGTAGCTTCATCAGTGGGAGAGCGTCTCCCACTGACAAAAGCACTATCCACACTGGTGCTTTTCGTTGTTAAAACTTTTGTTGTTTGGGGGGTGGTTTTTTTCACACCCTTGAGCAACAGACATTTTAATGGTAAAAGTTAGATGTAGCCTTACTGTGTTTTGGATGTAGATGAAGATGAATTCTGATTTTGTACCAAATTAGTTTTTCATAGTAATATTAAAAAATAGTCAAATTTAATATTAAAATTAATCTTGACTATTTATTAGCCCTAAATGGGTTTATTAACATAAATTCAGAGAAATGTCAGTTTAAAAAAAAAGTAGCTTGTATTTAAATTAGAAATCCTTGTGGGGCTGGCCTGGGGGCCCCTGTCCCCCACTTCCGTCTGTTCCTCTGCACCCCCATGGGGGTGTGCCCCACAGTTTGGGGACTACTGCTCTAATGTGTCACTTCTTCAGTATCTCCTTTAAATGAATAAATGCCATCCATACTGGGGGATACAGTCTTAAGGATTCTTCCTAACGGACTCAGTTTGCTGATGTCATCATCATTGGCAACTGGCAATCCAAACTGGATCATGGTATTCACATAAGAGGCCTAATCAGGTGCATGATGAATCCGCTCATGGCTGAGAAGCCTAATTCGAGAGCGACATAGCTTGTTACAAATTTCACAGTTCCATGTGTTGTCTGAGTCAGTCCAAGATTACAGCATGCTGTTTTCTTCTCTCTCACTTTGCTTCCGTCCTCTGGATCAGAGCCACTTTATGTGGCCAGATAATCCCTCCAAGTTGGACAGCATTCTGTATGCTTCTCCCAGCTTTCTACATTCAACAGCAATGACTTCATATAATTTTTGCACACGTTGTGGTACCACCATAAAGGGCAACCCCGCTTTCTAGAGCCATCCTGAATCTCGCTATACAAAATATTCTTGTTATGGTCTCCTCCCATTCTCCTGACATGACCAAGCCATTGCAGCTTCCTCTTCTTGTTGTTTATTTCTAAGTGTGTCAGTCCTGCATACTCCAGCACCTCTGTGTTTGGTATTTTTGTCTTCCCACTTAATTTTCAGGATCTTATGCAGTCCTCTCATGCATAGGTGCCGACTTCCCCTCTGCCCGGTGGGTGCTCGACCGCCCCACCTCTTCCCGTTCCTGCATCGCCCTTGCCCCACCCCCATTCCCCAAAGTCCCTGCCCCACCCTGCCTTTTCCCACCCCAGCCCTGCCCCCTTCCCACCCCCTTCCTCCAAGTCCCCGCTCCTGCCCGCTTCTCCGCCTCCTCCCCTGAGCGCGCCGTGTCCCTGCTCCTGCCCCGCCCTCCCGGAAAGTCCTAAGTGCTGCCAAACAGCTGTTAGGCGGCTTGGGGCGGGGGTGGGCAGCGCTGGGAAGGAGGGGAAGAAGGAGTGGGGACGCGGTGCGCTGGGGGGGGGGAAGAAGGAGGCGGTAGCTTGGCTGCTGGTGGGTGTGAAGCACCCACTAATTTTTCCCCATGGGTGCTCCAGCCCCGGAGCACCCACAAAGTCGGCGCCTATGATTCCATGCACATTTCTGTAATAGCTCAAAATTTTTAGCTGCTTTTCCAATTCTATTAGTCATTTCAGTCTGAAGATCAAGATTCCAAGTAGCAAAACATGTTGACAACGCCAAGAGATTTACCCTCTGGAGTGACATCAGGCACAGGTTCTTCCACCCCTTGGTACCTGATCAGTCTTCTTGAAACTAATTGTCAATCCAAGGCTCTTGCATGATTCAGAAAATCTACCCAAGAGATTTTGCAGGGAAGATTCACTATAGGCTGAGTTATCCATAAACAGAAAATCTCTCAGAACCAGCACCCTCACCTTGGTTTTCACTATAAACTTTGCAGTGTTTCCCCAGAATACCAGGCCAGTTCTCAAAACTACATCCAACTCTTGCACTGAAGTTGCCAAGTTGGCATTATAATGGTTTAAGTCAGTAGTTCTCAAACTTTTGTACTGGTGACCCCTTTCACAAAGGAAGCCTCTGAGCATGACACTCCTCCCCCCACCCCTTATAAATTAAAAAAGTGTTTTTAATATATTTAACACCATTATAAATGCTGGAGGCAAAGTGGGGTTTGGAGTGGAGACTGACAGCTCACAACCTCCCACCCCCCATGTAATACCCTTGTTACCCCCTGAGGGGTCCCAACCCCCAGTTTGAGAACCCCTGGTCTAAGTTCTATGAGTTTTCTCAATCTCTTCTTCAAATTGGTGATAGAAAATGTTCTTGTCTTCATCGCTAGCTTGAAGGATAGGTGCATAGACACTAAATTACGTGATGAATCCGTTCTGGGTGTGCATTTTGAGTGTCATGAGTCTAATAAATACAGCAGTGGGGCTTTCACAAGAAGATAGTAAGCTGTTGCTAATAGCAAAGCCCACTCCCTTTTCTCTCCTTTCTCCTGCTGGCTTCCCATGCCAGAATATGGCGTAATCATTCTCTTGGATAGAAACTGTATCTGAGAGCTGAGGTTTTTTTTTTATAATGCAGCAATGTCAATTCTAAGTTTAACCAATTCATAGTTTAGTAATGCTGTTTTCCATAAACCAGAATCTGAATTGAACCCAGGAGTCGAAATCCGAACATTCGAACATGCAAGTAACTTTATTTCATTTCAGCCAGGATAGGTTGGATTGAGGCATGGCTTTTTTTCACTTGCCTCTTCTAGGGCCTACTTAAAGAGGCAAGCAGGCAACTCCTGAAAAGGACTGCTTAGATGTTTTGGTAGCTGCCTCAGGTTCCTTATGGAATTGTGCGACCATCACACCAAGACCTTCGACGCGTATGCCTAGTCAAGAGCATGGAGGAGTGGAGGCTGCCCTAGATCTACTGTCTGCCCTTTAGATCATTGAGACAGAGTTCTAAGGCCAGACCAAGTCCAGATGTTCAGTACCTCAAAGGTTGTAGCTTCTGCCAGAGAGCAACAGATTAGAGCTGCTGCTGACAGTGAGGACACATTTCTGTCAGGGTGATGTCCCATTAGCTTTATTCCAACCAATGATTACCCACAAGGCAGTGGGAGCTAGGGTTTTGAGGTGCCCTATGCATGCCTTACTCTGAAGGTTGCAACATTGTGGTATTTTATAGAAGCTACCCTGCCACGTTGCCATCAGGCTCTCTAGTTGGATGCAGTTTATGGTCAGACCCAGGATGTAGGAATAAAGTCACATGCTTCGCTATAGGAAAGCATTGGAAATCAGTTTCATCCCTGTGAATTAACTTCTATAGTTTGGAGGGGTTGTGGGGATAATTAGCCTAAACATCAGCTTCTGTTAAGGAATATTAAACTAACTCATTTGTAAATATATTATAGCTAAGGCTACGATTTAATCACGGGTATTTTTAATAAAAGTCATGGACAGGTCATGGGCAAGAAACAAAAAATCACGGCCCGTGACCTGTCCATGACTTATACCATAAATACCCCTGATTGAATCGGGGGGGGGGGAGGAAGAGGGGACTGCAGCATCACCTGCAGGGGGAAGCGCCCCGGGGCGGGGGGGGCGCGGCTGCTGCTGTTTAAGTTGCCCCAGGACCGCTGCTGGGAGCTGCCAAGCTGCGGCTGCTCCCGCCAGCTCCAGGATTGCTGCTCTGGTGGTCCCCAGGGCCAGCTGCAGTGGCCGCTGCTCAGGTAGTCCCTGGGACAAGCTGCCCAGGGCCACCAGAGCAGTGGCCGGCGTGGCTGGCCCCAGGGCCACTCCAGCAGCAGCGGCTGATGTGGCTGGCTGTCGGGAAGTCTGAGTGGCTAGCTACAGAGCTGCTCCAGCAGCAGCCGGTGTGGCTGTCTGCAAGGCTGCCTGAGCATCTGGCCCTGGGGCAAGCTGGTTGGGCTGCTCTCGTGTCAGCCACACTGGCCACTGCAGAAGTCACGGAGGTTGCAGGAAGTCACAAAATCCGTGACTTCCGTGACCAACACGGAACCCTAATTAGAGAACCTACTTTGCATGCACACTGAAATTTTGACTTCCAAGATTCTCTGACTGTAATTTTTTGTGTGTGTGCTACTTTGCATTATCACACAGTCAAGATGGCAGCATCCTGTTTAGCTAGCTCACTGTTTTTAATGTACTTATTTTTACATGTTTTAGTTAATGTCTTTTCTTTGTCATTTACTTGGAGGATGCAGTGCAGCTTTTGGAAAAACTCCAGAATTGAAGTATACTTTATTTCGTTATGACCAGATATTGCAGCTGATATGATTACTTTTCTGTTACCCAGGCATAACAGCATCAGTAAAGGAAGGAGTGGCGGATTTAACTCTGAATTTCCCTGCATTTTTGTAGGTTCTTAAAAGAAAAAAGTGAGGTTAGAATGGACACACAAACATTTACCAAAATATGCCATGCATACGTAGATATTTTTCCAGTCTGGAACAGAAGATTAGTGAATCATGTTCCACAGCTGAACTTGTGATCATATCCAATGATGAAACCTGTCATATTCCTAGAATTATAGAGTCATAGAAACATAGGGCTGGAAGGGACCTCAAAGTCACCAAGTCCAGCCCCTTGCACTGTGGCAGGACCAGGTAAATCTAGATCATCCCTGGCAGATGTTTTTCCAGTCTGTTTTTAAATACCCTTAATGATGGGGATTCCACAAACTTCTTGGAAGCCTATTGATCACTGTGAATTAATATCTATAATTTTGAGAGATTAGGGTTAATTAGCCTAAGGCCTGGTCTACTTTGGGGAGAGGGTGTCGATGTAAGATACATCAACATCAGCTACGGTATTCCCGTAGCTGAAGTTGCGTATCTTATTTCAACTTACCTCCCGTCCTCATGGCGCGGGATCGTCGGCTGCGGCTCCCCCATCGACTCCGCTACCGCCACTCGCTTGGGTGGAGTTCTGGAGTTGACAGGGAGCACGTTCGGGGCTAGATATATCGCATCTAGATGAGATGCGATATATCAATCCCCGATTAAATCGATCACTACATGCATCCGACGAAGTGGGTGTTCACCCACGAAAGCTCATGCTCCAAAACTTCTGTTAGTCTATAAGGTGCCACAGGACTCTTTGCTGCTTTTACAGATCCAGACTAACACGGCTACCCCTCTGATACTGTTCTCTTCTGGACTCTCTCCAATTTATCCACATCTTTTTTGAAGTGTTACACCCAGAACTGGACAGTACTCCAGTACTGAGGCATCACCAATGCCAAGTTTTGTGGAATAATTCCCTCCCATATCCTACATACGAACACTCCTGTTAATATACCCCAGAATAGTAGTCTCTGTTGCAGATGCATCACATTGTTGACTCATTCCATTTGTGATCCATTATAACCCCCAGATCCTTTTCAGCAGTACTATCAAGGATGCTGAACTATCAGACGTTTCTTTCTGTTTTTATCTTAATATGTCTTATTGCCTTAGAGATTATGCACAGCATTTTGATACAAGTGAAAGATGCTATATGAATTAACTTTATTAGTATGGTGGATTATTCTTTTGAATAAGACATTAAACAAGATTCTTTCTGCCCTCTTCTTTTGACTAGCCTGTTGGAAGTGTAAAGTGTCCCATTGCACTTTGCCTATGATTGTTTGTGATGTAAAGACTTAATGTTTGCAATTTGTTTGTATATGGAATCAAATTATGTAAGAAGCTGATATGCTTGGAGGATGGTTCATTTTCAACATGGTGTTAGTCTTAGATGAAATGAAATCGGCACTGTTTCAGTTCTAGCCAGGGCCACCCAGAGGATTCCGGGAGCCCGGGGTCTTCGGCGGCGGGGGGGCCCTTCCGTTCCGGGACCCGCCGCCGAAGTGCCCCGAAGACCCGCGGCGGGTCCCCCCCCCCACCGCCGAATTACCGCCGAAGCGGGACCCGCCGCCGAAGCGCAGCCCGGTCTTCGGCGGTAATTCGGTGGCGGGGGGGGTCCCTGCCGCGGGCCTTCGGGGCACTTCGGCGGCGGGTCCCGGAACAGAAGGGGCCCCCCGCCGCCGAAGACTGGGCTGCGCTGCGGTGGCGGGTCCCGCTTCCCCCGCCCCAGCCCCAGCCTCTTACCCGAGCGCGTCTCCGGCGGGGCCTGAGCTCCGTCCCGCTCAGAGCCGCGTGGTGAGGGGGCGGGGCTGGGAGCTCCACGGCAAGCGGAGGCAGCTGCCCCGCCCCCTCCCCACGCCGCTCTGAGCGGGACGGGGCTCAGGCCCCGTTGGAGCTCCCAGCCCCGCCCCCTCACCACGCGGCTCTGAGCGGGGCGGGGTTCAGGGGCCCCTGCGGAGACTCGGCGCTTGATGCGCTGAGGCTCCAGGAGAGGGGCGGAGGCGGGAGCCTCCGCTCTTCTCTTGGGGGTCCCTGCGGAGCCCGGGTCCCGGGGCAAATTGCCCCCTTTGCCCCCCCCTCTGGGCGGCCCTGGTTCTAGCCAAGCTATGCAAAATAATTATTTATGAGCAGATCCACTAAATCACAACCAGCAGCCGTAACTTTAGAAGTCATGAAAGGATCTGTTCTTGACTTCACTGGAAGCAGGTGAAGGTTCAAGGAGATTTTTTTTTTTTTTTTTAATCTCCACAGCAAAGTGTGATTCTTGTGAATCTCACTTTCGACGAGCATTTATAGAAGGCTTTTCTTTTTTCCACTGAATTTTATTTACATAAATAACAGGATTCTAGTGTTCTCTGCCCTGTAACAGTTTATAAATCAAATTTTGACAGCACAGCTATTAGATTAGTGAAAGATAAGAACATAACAATGGCCGTTCTGGATCTGACCAATGGTCCATCTAGCCCACTATCCTGTCCTGCGACAGTGGTTGGTACCAGAGGCTTCAGAGGGAATGAACAAAACAGGGCAATTTATCTAGTGACCATCCTTTGTCATCCGGTCCCAGTTTCTAGCAGTCAGAGGTTCAGGGACACCCAGAACATGGGGTTGCATCCCTGACATTATTAGTTAGGTCCATTAACAGCTACTATCTAATTCTTTTTTGAACCCAGTTATGCTTTTGGCCTTCACAACATTCCCTGGCAATGAGTTCCACAGGCTGACTTTGTTGTGTTGTTTTAAATCTGCTGCCTTTTAATGTCACAGGGTGATGCCTGGTTCTTGCATTATATGAAGGGGTAAATAACATTTACTTTCTCCACACCATTCATGATTTTATAGACCTACCTAGTCATCTTTTTTCTAAGATGAACAGTCCCAGTCCTTTTAATCTCCATACTCCTAATCATTTTTGTTGCCCTTCTCTGTACCTTTTTCCAATGCTAACATGTTTTTTAAAGATTGGACGAGTGGTGGCTGGCTGACAGGACAAATACTGTATCTGAAAATGTTTGAATTAGTATGTTTGTATATAATAGGGAATATGGGGGAAAAAAACAACCCTAAAAAAATCCTAACCCCTTGCGCCCCTTGCCCTCCTTCCCCCTCTCCCCCCCTCCCCCCCGCAATAAAAAAAGAATTACATGGGATGCTGCACTGGAGGTCTTGATCTCTTTTCACTAACAGGTCTTGTAGGCAGCTGATCATTACAGTGCTACTTCATGTAAATGAATATTTAATATAAACTTTATTTTCCTGGGGGTAAGCACTTCCAAGCTAGCAAACACTGAATATTTTAGTCTCCAACTCTATTTAAAAAAAAACAAACAAACTTGTTTTTTAGAAAACTCACTTGAGTTATGTGTTTTGGTGAAGTATTATGTTCATGAATGGGAGAGATTAATGGTCCTGGTTACAGATAAGCATAATGGTCAGGTAGAGCCATTTGCAAACAGCTTCTTGCACAGCTATGCCAATGTACTTCAATCCTTTCCCGATATAATCTCCCCCTGTGATTACTTGTATGGCACTTGTTTGCACAGAAATGTCCTGTATTGTACTTTTCGTATTTGTACCTTTTAGCAGTGCATTCTGTGCGAGACACTGACCAATTGTGAACAGCCATGTACTGCTTTTGGTGCTGTAAAGATGAATAATGATCCTGACTGCAACAGGATCGTACTATTTGAACATTAAAGCCTAGGCTACACTTAAAATTTATACCAGTGTGGTTATGTTGGTCAGGGGTGTGAACAAACCACACCCCCTAGAGACATGGCTCTGGCAACAAAACCCCCAGAGTTGATAGAGCTATGCAAACAGAACTGTTTGAGGTGGTGTTCCTATACTGGAACTCCTGTCGACGTTTGGTGCATCTATACTAGGTGGCTATGCTGGAGTAACTATGCTGATATAAAATCTGTAGTGTAGATTCAGCCTTGAGCACTTCTGAACAAAAACACAATCCGTTGTAATCTGTACTTATGTCCCCTGAAGCTGAATCTACTAAACTCATTTTATTTGCGAGATTTGAGCCTGGGTTGCACAGTTTGGTGCCATATCACCCTTTTTGGAGCTAATGTAAAACAGACAGTACTGTAGATTGCAACCAACCTAGCATGTGTTTCTGTATAAAACAGCAGCTGTTCTTTTCTTTTTTGATTGCTACATACTGAAGTTTTAATTTCAGATGTGACAAGGCATATCAAAGTATAGCCCCACTTATTAATTTTAATGTGTGGAAGAATGTGCCTGGCAGCCAGGATTATTCCTGAATACACTTCTTGCTTCTTGGCCACAGACTTATTGTGTGAGCTTTTTTAAAACCTATATTTTGCGAGGCAGGAACTGTCTTCTTCTGTTTGAAAAGCATCAGAAACAGTTTTGAATACTTCTGCAATATAAATAATGAGTGGTCTTTGGCCACTTGCCCAATTTTTCAAATTTAGGTGACTAATGTTAGGCATCTAAGTGAGTGACCTGACTTTCAGAGGTGCTGAGTGCCACTGCTCCCACTGAAATAATTTACCCCCTCTGGAAATCTCTTTACTTTTAGATGCCTACATATGTTTCTAGGTGCCTAACTTTAGGCAACTAAGCTTGAAAATGTGGGCCTTAACCTCTCTGTTTTTTCCATCTGTAAAATGGCGATGATGATTGATTACCTACCGCAGAGGGAAGGGGTATTATGAAGATTAACGTTTTGTACCATTCTTTGAAGATTTGAAGCGCTGCTGCTGATTTTATTATATACTGTTGGTGATGGTACTGATGTACTATGTTTCATAGCCCAGTTTAAAGAAAAATGGCTTTGTGTTTGCCTTCTAAGCCAGTGGTATCCACTACTAGTAAGCTGTAAGCAAAAGGATGTGATCATGCATCTTTGTATATGAGAGTGTGTGGGCACCAGAATTGTGTATATACTAGAGAGCTAGGGGTTAGCAAAGCCTTAAAGAAAGAAGTGAATAATGAAGATGCAAAAGGAATGAATGCATGAATGGTGACTGCCATGCAGTTGGACTCGAGGCAGTGGTATCCATGTAGTGTTACCAATGCCACTACAGATTTAGAAAGATCATATGCTCGTGCCCTTTTGGCCACAGTGATGAGCCTCTATGATAGATTATGCAGCACTATCCTCAGCTTCCCATTTATTTGTGCACACTCTAACCCGGAACAGAGTTGAGTTGCTCCATAAACCAGTTTTGTGACTGGGGGATGGGGTAGTCCATGCTCTGAGTAAAAGTGCATGGAATTGCTTGGGTGGAGAGCGCAGACACTGACTAGTACAAAGGACATTTCAGTCTGACAAACTGGTTGATATCCTTGGCTGAAAAAGTTGAGGAACAGTTTTTCTCAGTATGTGTAATATATATATTCTCTACAATAAAATACCGGTTTAATTTGGAATGTTTATGTTCTAAATACGTTGACTTGATGGAAATATAAACGTTTTCACAGGTTTGATGATTTGTTTCTGCTCCTGAAATGAAAGTTTACAGGGGAGAGTTAAGTAATTTGGGGAAAGTGCTCCTACTTTTGAGTAATTGTCATGCCAAATGTTGCTCATTAAAGAGGAACTCTTGATCATTGATTGATATGTTGAGACTAGAAAAGGGTTTATAATCCTTATAACCACCCCCTTCTGAGTTCCATCCTGATAACAGCAGAAAAACATATTTGACCTACAAATCGTTAAATCAGCTTGGACAGTAGGGTCAAGTGCTGGAATGAGTAAGAGAAATGTAATTCAATATATTGTCCTTGCCTAAACAAATTAATGAATACGTCCAGTGTTCCTTTTAGTCACTAAGCGTACCAGTGCTTGCTTTGCTGTATTAGTTAAAGCTTTTGAAGGAGAGGATGTATGTGTTTGAACTCTCAGTGAACACTTGGATGTTTACTGTTGTATTATTGTTGCATACTTCTCATGCCTTAAACTTTATTACCAATAGGAATAAATCCCATCTAAGACTTACATTCTTTTGCAATATTAATTGAATTTAAAAACATTAGAGGTGCTAAAGGGACTGAGTACTGAAATCAGCAGAAACAATACTGTTTTTAATATGGTGTATGAATGTTATGGATCGGTCTTGGATTGCACATAGAAAAGCATTTTCATTTTAACTAATGCACTGAAAGATGGAATTTTAAATATTCAAGGAATCTGATTCTGTATGTGGAGGTGGGGTTAACAAATCTAAACTGGCACACTTTTATATTACAACAACAACAACTTTTCAGATGTGTGATTTTAAAGTACTTTGAGATTTCAATATTAGTGATTTTTAGCTTACTGTTAGACTTTTATGTGAAGTGACTATCTTTGATAAGTTATTTGTTAAACTATAAAAGTTTTTTGTCTGTTTGCTGTGTTTTTCCCCAGTCCCCAAGTCATCCTGATCATTTCCAGTACATTTCACTTTAGTGGGTGGTCTGATGGACTCTGCAAAGGTGTAGTTTCTCTAGAGATTGCTGCTCTTACATGCAATTGCAGGTGAAGTAGTTTGAAGGAACCCCTTGGGTTATCTAGTCTAAGGGTTGTCCAACTTTCTGTGGTTACATCTTAATACAAAGATGTCCATGAGACAGTGAGTTGGAGACCATCTTGTGAGTCAGCCAGTTCACCAAAAAAAAAAAAAAAACAACAAAAAAACCAAAACCACACCTCATTTGCAACTTAGCTTGGGCACAGTGGCAAAATATCTTACATATTTGTACCTACCTGCCCCACCCATCACCCCCTGTAAACTGGGGTGATCATCCTCATTTTACAGATGGGCACTAGGACACAAATACTCAATGACTTGCCTACAGTCATATAGGAAGTCTGACAAAGCGGAGGTTCCCCAAGTCCTAACCACTGGGCCAATCTTCCTTTCCCTATGGAGAAGATTTTATAATGGCTAGCCAGCTTCCAATCAAGCAAGAGCTTGTTTTGTAGAGAAGTTGGTTTTAATAGAGCATCGTAAGCTGCATGTATGATTAAAAGAAGTCAAACATTGCATTTTGCAATTGAAACTTTCACTACGTTCACAGCATGAACTCTGAGTCAAATGGATACTCTTTTTGGCAATCTCTCATTTAAAGAGTTTTCCCAGAAAGGTATCCAAAATGCCTTTAGTGTGTCAACGGCATAAGTGCTATTTTTAATTTTGTTTAAATGCTCTCTGTTACGTGACCTTTCTACTTCTTGGTCCCACCAAGTGCTATGTATGACTTCCCTATCAATTCTGAAGACTAGGATTCTTTGAGCAGCGGCCATGTCTTCAGTGTGTTGTGAAATACCAAATACACTGCCAGTGCGCAAAACGATCCAGTGAGAACAGTCCAACAACAGGTGGAGGCACAGGGCCCACATAACTGCTTGCAGATTTTAACACTGGAAAGCTACAGTGAACATGCTGCTCCCTCACAGCTATCATAGCTCACCAGTAGTGCTGGAATGCTTTTTATAGTGAGGGTGCTGAAAGCCAGCAAAAGCTATTCCCATACTTTTTACCTCATGCCACCTCCCTTCCCCCCGCAGCTGAGGCAGAGCCAGAAGTCAGAACCCTGCATGCACCCCCTGGCGTGGGACTTGCAGCCAGGCCCCTGTGGGTGCAACTGGGACCCCACGGGCTCAGCCCAGAGCGCAGCCAGAAGCTGAGAGCCTGCGTGTGCAGCCGGCACCCCTCATAAACCCTGGGGGTACTGCAGCACCCCCCGCATTCCTACATCCCGCGCCTATGTAGCTCACCATTATTTAAAGTTGTTTCATTCATATAGAAGAGAAGCGTCTTTTGGGATTCCAACAGTCTCCCTCTCCCAAAGCCCATTTCTTCACATTAGAAGTTAACTAGTGATCAGCTGCCATCATTTTACCCAGGGCACATTGTATACAAAGTCCCTCTGGAGATTCCCACTTCCATGGCCTCTTTTAGGATGCATTTTCTTCTGTATACCTCTGTACAGTTTCCGGGGATTGTGGCCAGACCGAAATGCTGCCTACATGGTTCACTCTGTTAACCTGTTCAATAGTGATCTGAAACGTTCCCAATGCTCAATTTCAACCTATTATGGAAGATATAATGTTCTCCCAAAATTTCCACCTTACAAAATGTAGTTGGCTGAAGCAAAGTAACTGACTCTCTGAGACAGATTTCCAAACAAGGTTTCTCTTTTGCTCTCATCCTGCCCAAAAGCAGTTTTAAATGAACATCTCCCAACAGATCACTCACTGTTTATTTTTTTTAAATCAACCCACAAACAAAATAAAAAGTTAAAGAGAAAATGTTTTTTCAGGCTCAAGCTCTGAAAGTCTTAACAGGATTTCACTTGGCCCATAAACTGCTAAATGAACAATTCCAAATATCACAATTAAGTCTCTTATGCCTACTGTATTTTTTTCCATTCAGGGTCTCAGATTGTGCTATCAGAGAGCATTCCAATGAGAAAAACTAATGGTTAACATCTGTCATATGTTGTTTACGTTATTCCCCTCTCTATGGTTAAACTGTGTTTTCTTAATTTATTAAGATGGTAGACTGTGTGTTATTTGGGAAGTCAAGGTTGAAGTAGAGCTTTGCATTTGGATCCAAGAATGGTGAGATTTGAGGTTAACACTTAATCACATAAGAGCTAACTGACTTTTTGCAGACTGACCCAAGTCTGGTAATAGAGCCACTTCCTGAAAGATATGCCACATAGACGTACTTTCACCTTTATCATAATATCTTCAAGAGAAGTCAGCAAAAAAACCAAAACACCTTTTTAACATTAAAAACTCCTGAATGTACTAAAGATGACTCTTTCTAATTAAAAACATTTTCTGCTCAAGAGCCATCCTTACTGCACAATGGATATTGTTTCTGGATATCTGATATTTCATCTATCATCCAAATACCCAGCACAGATACTAGTTGACCGTTATTTCAACTGTACATTCTATGCAAGTACCTTTTTAACACTGTTTGCATTTGGTGTTATTTAAAACCAGTGATTAGCTTTACAACACCTTAGTCTGTCAGTACACAAGTGGCATATTATAATAAATTAAATTTCACACATCTTAGACACCATTGATTCTGTTCAACTTCATTTCAGGTCTGTGGCACACTAAGGATGCCCAGGTGCCTAAAAACCTTCAGACAATCACAAAGCAGACTTTCTGAATATATCTTATCACTTCTTGGAAGAAGAAAAAAAAATTCCACTGCAGCTCAGCAAATCCTCTCCCCACTTCTATGGATATGACAGAAATAGCATAACAGCACTTCATTTTAGTAGTGTGGTATCTATGACACTGCAAACTCTTTCAAACAGAAAGCCTATTCCCAGGTGGACTGAATTGTTTAAGGCATTAGTAATGGGATCTGGAGCAGTCTCTCTAGATCACTGGTTCAAATCCACCTTTCCAACCAAAAGTCACTATCCAACAACTGTTTGGAGACCACCATGAAACAAGCAGATAGTCTACCCACTTCCTAACTGACAAGGATCCAAGCCTCAAAAAACACCATTACAATTACATCATGGTTGGCAATCTCAGCAGATAGCCTAAGCCCTGACCTATAGCTAAAACTTAGGTCGACCTAGCTATGTGACTCAGGGGTGTGAAAATGACATCTCCCAAGGGTACAACGTTAAGACAATCTAAGCCCGAGTACAGATACCACTAGGTTGACTTAGCTACCTACTGCCTCAGAGGGAGTGGATTTACTACAGCAATAGAAAAATCCCTTTCATTGCTGTAGCAAGTATCTACACTACAGTGGCATAGATGCAGCTGTACTGCTGTAGCACAGGCTGAGGTGGATTAAGATTTATTGGGGCCCTGGGCACAAAGAACATTTGGGCCCCTGCACATCCCACCCTAGCCACGGAGTTCCACACTCTGCTCCTCCACTTTCCCCAAGGCCCCACAGTCACTGTGGCGCATGCCCCCTTCGGGGGACAAGAGGAATGTTGGGGGGAGAGCACCACCCAGCCCTGCTCTGCCCCCAGTTCCTCTCTGGCCCCAACCCAACCCTGCCCCAAGCCCCAGATCTGCTCCTGGTCGTGGCCACGCTCCTGGCTCCCGACCGCAGCCCCCAGTCCCAATGCGACACCTAGCACCTGCTCCTGGCTCTGGCTCCCGCTCCCAGGGGGTGGGGAAGAACCTGGTATGAGAGGCACAAACGAAAAAAAGTTTGGGGACCCCTGGCCTAGGATAACTATATTTCCCCTTTTTGCCCCGGATGTCCCAACATTTTGGCAAAACTGGGCATTTGTCCCATTTGCTCTTGCCAACTGATCACCTAGGGGTGGGGGGGGGGGTGGAGGAGCTTGGGCCAGTCCTGCACAGGGAAGGAATGGGCTTGAGCAAGTGGCTCAGGCCAGCTCCAGACGGAGAGGGGAGGGAGCGGGAGCTCGGGCCAGCTCCAGGCAGGGGGAATATGCTCACTCTACCACAGGCTCTGTCTTCTGGTCTGGCCAGGGGATGGGGCCTCAGAGGGAAGAAGAGGAGCAGGACTGAGGGGAGGAGGAGGAGCAGGGGGCAAGGGCCAGAGTGCCAGCGCTCCTGCAGAGCCATACAGTGACCGGGGCCCATGCGGTAATCCACTACTGAATGTAGACAGATCCTAAGGATTGAATTAGTACATATAGAAGATAAGTCCTTCAGGACAAGATCAAAGCTGTTACCTTTATATCTATTATGGAGGTAAACTTCAATGGCAAAGAAACTCCTACAAAAATGAGCATCCAGCATTAAAGTGAAGTTCAATTTTAGTCATTTTTAAAGTCTGGTATCCAAAAATCTCAAATATTAAAATAAGATTGTTACAAGATTACCTTTAAAACAAACAGATTTCTTCCTGGAAGTCAAGATGACAGGCAAGTGGCATTCTCTCGGTAGGTCCGAAGCCCATTTTCTCAATATGTCTGGGCAGCCCTCCCATTTAGAGGGCCACATGAGAAACATGGCCATTGCTCAACATTAGGGACATCCAATGAGTATGTTCACCAAAAGTTTCTGGTAGGCTTAACAGGGGGAAGAGGAGCTCTCCTAAAATGAACAGCTTCAGCTCATTGCTCAAATCACTGAGCTAGAACAGAACAGAAAAGAGAAGCGGGGGAAGGATTGTTGAACAGTGGCACATAATTCCACTTCCTCTATGGAAGATCAGATTTATTTATTTATTTATTTTGCCCAGCCGGATACAGGCCCCTGGGTGCAGGTCACACATCTCTGTGACAGCTAATCTATTTCTAGCACCAACTTCTGTTGTTTAAACTGCCTACATTGCTTCAGAGGGCACTTTCCAGAATTAATGAATCAAAACAGAAATTGGGCAGAGTGAAAGTAAAAAGAAAAAAAATTACACTCTGTTCTCCAAGCCAGGTAAATTCTTCATGCTAAATCTGTGTGTCTGGGAAATGAAACCTTCAATAGTTTGGATGTATTCCCAATGAAGAGGTCAGGCAGGTTCTGAGCAGAAATTTGCAGAAATCCATGGATCTTTTATATGGATTACAGCACCTAGCAAGCAAAGGAGAACAATGGATAGCAACTAGCAATGTAAGTAAGGAAACAGATCCAACAAAAAGTAAGCCATATCACTCCAAATGTTCTGTTTTGCTATACGCAATCCAACTTCTATACTTTAGTAAGCATAATATGATCACCTAGCGAACCTCAAACTTTTGTTCACTAGCAGTATCAAGCTATGAGACCAAAAGGGAAAGTACAAAAGGAGAGGTTTAGGAATGATAAACAGAGAACAAGCTAAATGGGAAAAAAAATATACCTGAGGTTGAGCAATTTAGAACAAGTCATCTGTTTACTATGTGAGCTGCTATGTAGTGTGTCTCACTTACCACAATAGTAAACCACAATGTCTGACTAAAACAGCTCAATGCTTGGCTGCTCTGCTGCATCCCATAATTTCTCTAATCATTTGAATACTATGTGAAGAATGTTCTGTAAGCATGTCAGATGATTATTTCCACAACATTCCACCATTCACTAGGACAACTGTAAATGTATAAACAGTTCATTTTATATTTTGCAATGCTTGCAATACAGATGTTAAAAAGATCTTCGCTTCATGCCAGATTGTTACCTAATTCACGTATCTTTGTGTACAGCACAGTCATTTGCTTCAGTTACAGTGGAATGCATTTTACACAGGAAGCGCTTTCCATCCCAATGGATCTAAGCTCACTTCACAAGCCATATAAACATTACTATTGGAGGCAGTCACACTGAGGCAAGAGGAAGTCATTTGATACACTTCACAACAACGTAAGGAGAGGGAGGGAGGGTCGGGGCACTTTTTGGTCAAGGACATCAGGGCAAGCCCTTATACTTACTGAGTGCCTTAGTAGTTAAATTTATTAACCTTAATTTGGAATGTTGCTGATTTTGTACTCTATGTATTTTATGACTTTCAAGCCAACCTTTGTACTTTTGGACAATTTAAGCACTTAGGGTGACCAGATGTCCCGTTTTTAAAGGGACAGTCCCATTTTTGGGGACTTTTTCTTATATAGGTGCTTATTACCTCCCACCTCCTGTCCTGTTTTTTCACAATTGCTATCTGGCACTATACCCAGATGTACAGATACTCTTTCTTTAACCTGTGTAGGAGACAATTTTAACATTAGCTTTAATAAAAAAAGTTTAAATCTAACATTTTTGCAGAACAACCAGGAAGGACCTCAGTTTTTGGATTCTCATCTGAGCTCTGCATTCAACCTCAGGAAATTTAACTCATTTGTTTACTTTAGAAAGATGAAATCTGAGTCAAAGCTCTGAAGATTTGACCATGTCTACTCTTTCACCATCAAGCCATTCTCTCGTTAGAGAAAGTAATTTTTTTATACAAAAGTGTCTAATCTGCATAAACAATTAAAATACAATACAAGTTAGGCCTGATCCTGCAAACATTAAAGCATGTGCATAATATACTCACATGAGTAGTCCCATTGACTTCTATGGAAGAACTTGTGTGAGTTAAGTTACATACATGCTCAAGTGGTTTGCATAAACAGTCATGGGAAAATAAAGCCCAGATCCTGCCAACTGTACCCCAAGATGCTTTACAAGATTAATAGAAATACAACAGAGAAGGTACAACCAGAATGGAGTTGAAGAGGACTGATTTTTGGACATGTTGGATGAGAAACAAAACTGGTCTTGAAAAACACTGACTGCACTATGTCCACAGGCAAGTCTAGGCACCGTGGGGTTGTTTGGTTTGTGTCATCTCAGAACCCAATACTGTATTGAGAATAGGCAAAAGCCCGTGCTCTCAACACAGGCTCAAAGCCTAAACATTTATTTTCCAAATTTCTAAATATAAAACACTACAGTAATGTAGTAATTATGCATCCACATCCACTCATTATGTCCTGAAAGAAATTACTTCTATAGTCCAAAGCTTCCTCGATGCTCATGAGTCAGTGCATTTTTCTCATATCTTTAAAAAAAAAAGTTTTAAATCAAGCTACTGGATCTTGTACTAAGTAAGAATGTGTAGAAACAAAGAAGTGCCTAGCATAGAGCACATAATACAATCTGTGGTAGCAAGTGAAATGTTTAAAAATTAGATCAAAACCCAATTGATAACACACATTTAACTAAAAGGAATGACACACACAACTTATGGATTTCTCCTTTAACAACTTTGGGTAACAGCAAACTGTGAACTAAACGGCATGTTTGTTTTCAACAAGGAAGTTTCATACCTCATACATCTCAAATGCAAATGCAGTACACTCCCTCTGTGAGGCTGTGTTCTATGGTTACCAATGGTTATAAAATTACTTAACTATTTATTCAAAATCTATTAAGTTCATTAGAGGTACCACTCCCTCCATCCCAGAAAGTTATATTTCATCCAGTCCCAACCACTTCACCTTCCCTGCTTAGTAAACCATTTTTCACAAATGAACTTCCTATTAAACCTGTGTAATATGGAAACCAATTCAATATCCCCTGGGTCAAGCCCTACATAATTTTGGCCATGATCATGCAGCCTAATTGGCACAGGCAGACCCCTGATGGCCTTATGGAGGTATACTGCATGTGCATAGAGGCCCACCTGCACAAACCACATTGCCAGATCAGGGCCTTACTCTCTTGCTATGACATCAGTATTTGTTTGAAAACCCTGTTTATGAAAATCAGACTCGCATCTCTTATTGATGTCAACTTTAAACAGACATTATACAAAGCTATTAATAATTATATTTATGCTTCTGAATAGGGCTGTCGATTAATCGCAATTAACTCACACGATTAGCTCAAAAATTAATCATGATTAATCTCAGTTTTAATCACACTGTTAAATAATAGAATACTAATTGAAATTTATTAAATATTTTGGATGTTTTCTACATTTTCATATATTATATTCTGTATTGTAATTGAAATCAAAGTGCATATTATTTTTGCTTGCAAATATTTGTACTGCAAAAATGAAAACAAAAGCAATAGTATTTTTCAATTCACCTCATACAAGTATGGTAGTACAATCTCTGTCATGAAAGTGCAACTTACAAATGTAGATTTTTGTTACATAACTGCACTCAAAAACAAAACAATGTAAAGCTTCAGAGCCTACAAGTCCTACTTCTTGTTCAGCCAATCGCTAAGACAAACAAGTTTGTTTACATTTAAGGGAGATAATGCTGCCCTCTTCTTATTTACAATGTCACCAGAAAGTGAGAATAGGCATTTACATGGCACTTTTGTAGCCGGCATTGCAAGGTAATTACATGCCAGATATGCTAAACATTTGTATGCTGTAATTTAAATCAATATATTTGAAAATATAGAAAACATTCAAAAATACTTAAATAAATGAATAGTATTCTATTACTTTTTTTAATCGTGCAGTTACTTTTTGACAACTTGCCCATAGTCACATAGGAAGTCAGTGGCAGGGCCGGGGATAGAAACTGACAATCCTCTCCCCTAGCCACTACCTTGCATACATAAGTGGACACACTCCAGCATCTTTTGATTAGTCAACTTTAGCTGTTTTGATTGGAGAAAAGTTGGGTTCTATCGTCATTAAAGATATAAGGGGTAACACTCCTAGGCAAGAGTCACCATAGTATTTCAATTATGGTAAACAAATACCAATATTTTAAAAAGTGTGCATACCACACACATGGAAAACAAAAACACTGCTGTTCTGCAATACTGGCTGATGCTATCATAGTACCACATAATATTAGAATTCTGCCTCGCACTTCATTTCATAATCCTGCAGAAGGCAGGATAAGCAGCATTGCGGGTTCAATTCCTGCACCAGGCAGGTTTCTTTAAAAGAAAAACCCTGCAATCAGACAGAGAAAGGAGTTCCCAGACTTCCACTGAAACCAGAGTGAGGGACTAGGGAGTTTCACAGGAAGCACACTACACTGGTTATAAGCAGGAGAGGTCATGAAGGAACGGATGGAACCTAGTTATTTGGGGTAAGAGTAAAGGAAGATGGAGTGCTAGCATGTAGACTGAAGCAAGTCAGGAACCACACTAACAGGGTTAGATGCCAAATGATCTGCCTCAGTAGAATGGTTTATAGAAAAATTGTACAACTTGGTGTGTCAGATGATCTGCTGCATACTCCTCCTCTTCACTACCAGAACAGGTCATTTGTACCTTAGTATACAGAAGATTTATTTAATAGAGTTACTCTAGTGACTCCATGGTAAAGATCATGTTGAGATTTGTACTTAACACAGTATTAAAATTCCTATATTTCATAGTTTAATGACTTAGTCTCCAAATTTTACACCACAACTCTTCAAAGGACAACTGAACTTTCCACCTTTTTTTAGTCAAAGTTAAAATTTACCTTTTTAAAAAAAAATTCAGGCCGTTGCAGTTAAAGAATCATCACCACCACAACCCCCAAGTTTCACATGCAAATACATTTTCATAGCACCTCAGACACTAAACTCTTCACATGCGAACAGAAAGTCATTTAATTTATCTGTGATAACATTGGGTACGTCTTCACTACCGGCCGGATCGGCGGGTAGCAATCGATTTCTCGGGGATCGATATATCGCGTCTCATCTAGACACGTTATATCGATCCCCGAACACGCGCCTGTCGACTCCGGAACTCCACCAACGCAAATGGCAGTACGGAGTCGACATGGGGAGCCGCGGACGTCGATCCCGCGCCGTGAAAGACGGTAAGTAATTCGATCTAAGGTACTTCGATTTCAGCTACGCTATTCACATAGCTGAAGTTCGGTATCTTAGATCGATTCTCCCCCGCCCCAGTGTAGACCCGCCCATTGTTTAGTTCTGTGACGAACAGATCCACTAGGTACTTCTGTCCTCTGACTCTGCCCCCATCCAAATAGCTCTCTTGCCTGGGGTCCATACTCGGATCTTCCCAAAAGCTCTTGCCTGCACTGTACCCCAGCTACCTCTATGCCCGTGCCTCCTCTTCCACCTCTAATCATACCTCCTTCCCAGCCTTCCTGTAACATATGTCTGAGCAGCAAGCTCCACTCCTCAAGCAGCTGCAGCTTCAGGTCTCCCCATATCCTGTCCCTTCTATGCCCCCTGCTATTCATAGGATAGCAACCAGGAATTGCCAGAGGGACAGAGAAGAGACAAAAAGATTGGGGCAGGGATCGTCTTTTTGTTGTGTTTGTAGCGCACCTGACATAATGGGGTCCTGGTCTATGACAAGGCCCCCTAGGTAATACAAGAAATAATAAAGCTCCTTGTCCCTTCCATGTGGAGAAGGAATAGAGCTTTTAATGTCCACAGTGTCTCCTAGCTAGAACCCCAAAATGGCACCATTGAGGATTTGGGGATCCCCAGTAAAAATCCCAGTACCCTCTCCATCCTAGAAGCTGGTAGAAGCAAGGAGAACTGGACTTCTTCTCCACTTCAGTGGTTCACAAGATAACTGTATTTCACACCTACCTCTAACTAGCAGGTTTATCCCTCTAGCTACTAGCTGTCTGGTAAATATTTCAAACCCTTGTTTTGGTTATGCAGACAGGATATTTCTAGAGCAGTCTCTAATAGGCAAACACCACAACACAATAAATCTATCACTGCTTTGATAAAGTAATCTGTAAATTCTCTAGAGATACATTCCACCAACTCTACAAGAGGCAAAGAAGAGGAGGGGCAGTTCAGCCCGCATGCTAATTCATTCCCTGAAATTCTGCTGAGATTGTTGATAAGTGTATCTATCAGAGCCAATTGTGATAGCAGATTTTATTATATGGAACTCATTTTATGCAAATGACTAGAAGGATATCTGTTAAAGGTGACTGGCAGTCACTACAAGGGTATGCAAAATTTACCTGACACTTAACTGCCCAGAAACCAATACAAAACACAAGGAGACCCACTACCCTGGTGAGAAATCCAGCACCATCCAACTTCTGGAAACTGGAGGGAGCTGAGATTCCTATTTAGCTGCTGTCGCTAAGCCCTCCTTGCAGCTCCACCATTCATGCTAGCCTCCAATGAGGTGTCTAATAAATGTGAAGCCCTTCCAACATCTGTTGGCTGCTGCAGAACAGAAGCATATTTTCACTGTTTCCTTCTCTTCTACTCTAGGCTATTCTACTCTGCCCTTGCCTCAGTCTCTTAACGAATATAAAGGGACTAGGAGGGAAATGTGTGTTCTTCTATCCCTCTCCCACCTCTTACTTTGGTCTTCCTCCCCAGTCAACAGCTGGTCTGTGCAGCTTTTCACATCTTTCCAAGCTGAGGCAGAGTGAAACTGACATGGTTTGTGTTTATTTCACTGTTGCCTAATAGTTTCTAAATAGCAGCAGTGGAACTGAGAAAACTGGTTAGTTTTCAGCCTGCTGTAGCTTAGAAAAGCAGCAGCAGTATAGGCAAGGTTGTCAAGTCTGTAGATTTAAATAATAAAAATATTTCCAGGCTCTTTGCATTCCTGTTTGAATTCAGCTCAGTTTTGCTTCTCTTTACACTCCATACCTTAGAGGTCCTGCTTTTTAGCCACCAGTCTCCTCTAGCCAAGTCAACACAGCTCCTGAAGTGTTTGGAGAAGGTTGCTGCCAAGCAATGCAAAGCACTCCAAACCCCTTAGCAGCTGAGTGTATTACAGTACCTCTAGCGCACTTCCAGCATGCATGGACTTGGAGAGTACAAAAGTCAGGGGCCAAATCATTCTCACCAACAAATATGAGAACCATTAAAGTCAACTGGATTACTCACAAGTGAGGTGAGCAAAACTGAGCCCCGGTCCATGAATTGACTCCAGGTCTTCTTTGCAGTGCAGAGTATAATCATTATGTCAGCAGGCCTGATCCATATACTCATCAACATGGCTTTAAATTGGAAATTTGGGGGGGGGGGCAGGGATCTTGTCCTAGGAGTGCCTAATGTGCTTAGCCCAAATTTGGTACTATATATGTATATAAAAATTGCATATATTCCTATGCAAGCAAGTTTCACCAAAGCTTTGAAGGATCATCAATATTTTCAATTGGCAGGTCAGTTTCCACACAAAAGAAGCTTCACACATCTAGGCTTTTCTCTGTTAATAAAGAGGTTCCCAAACTGTGATCCGGGGAGCACTTGCTGATGGTCCAGAGAGTTGCCTAGTCACAAGACGGTGGATCCCCCACTATTCTCATCTACTGAATCAAGTTCAAAGAAACTAAAAATGTATTACATTTTTTTCCCAATATTGCTTTTACCTTTAAGCAATTGCTGTGGTTTCCCCCAGGCTGTTATGGAATTGCAAATGGGAAGGAAGCTGCCCACGAGACAGTATCTTATTAAGATTTAGCCAAAGTTCTGAAAGAATTTGAGAATCCCTGTATTAGTGTATTCCACAAGTCCATTATGCAACTGTTTTATTTTATTCAATTCCCTGATGTAAATCATAAATTGAAAATACCTAGCTGGATAGATATAAGTATGTTGTCAAGTCAGTCTCAGGTTTTCCAGTACATCACCACCACAGTACCTCAGCACTTCATCTTGACAGTTTTAGATACATTCCAAGATCATTAAGAATCTACACATTGCTGTATTGACAAAAACCTGGAGGCTCACATTCTAGTTTTTCTGACAGCTTTCTAATCAGTCCTGTATAGTATATCAACATGCATTTTTCTAATATACTTATATTTTCAACATAATAGAGTCCAGAGTGAGGTAATCACAGGCATTTCAAACAAGTTATTTCTGCTATTCCAAATATAGTCAGCAATCTAAATATTGATTGCATGTACAGATACTAAAATCTTATAGTGCATGGACAATCAGCCTCTTTTCCATGCAGGTAATTCAGTTTCAGTTGAGCCATATCCACTATTTTATGGATTATCTCAAGTGCCTCCTGCAACATACCTCTTTCTATTTGTTTTGTAACAGTGAGAAACAAGATTGACAAGAGTTAATAGAGTTACTCCAAACACTGTCTCCTACACTGTTTAACAAGGACTTCACTCCATTAGTCCTCATTAAAGAAAATACATCCAGCCTCCGGAGCTTGATTGTGTTTCAAATCCTCTTTCGCACCTTGATTTTTTTTTTTTTGAGAAATTAATTTACAGTAATCCCTGCATGATGAGAGAGATACAAAGTGTAATTCTTCTAGTTCATATTTAAAACAAAAGACAAAAACAAAAACTAAAAACACAACTCTGTAGTAATTGGAGTAAAGACTCAAATGTACTAGGAAACTAATCACACAAATACAGGATAAATATGGCTGAACATTTTAAGGACAATAGAATCCACAATAAGTGTCAAATGTTTCTTTTGTTTTAAAGTGTTAATTTGTTCAGAAGGCAGTAATATAGATAACCGCAATCATAATTTGACTTTCTATTTGCTTTATGCTATTTTCTTGTCATTTGTTTTGTAAACACAAATCTAGAACAAAACTGAACTGAAAACACTAACTTCAAGGAACATTGAAAAACTCCCCATTTTAACCATCAGAAGTCAAAAATATTTACTAAAACTTCTGCAGAAGCCAAATATTTAAACAGGTCCAACAAATATCACTGTCCTGTGAACACCACCATGTCACTGACATTTACAACATATTTAAGTTGTTTCAAAGTGCAAAGGAAGTCAAACAACAGGGTTACCAGTGTTAGAACAGTTAATTCCAATACCATGTATATCAGGAAAGTAGGCCTGACTGTGTATGATGCTTGTCAAAACTTTCACTATGCATCTAACAAGCAGTAAGGCTGACACTAGCTAGCTTCATCACAACTGCCTTTTCTAACTTCAGCAGGAAACTATAAACCGAGACCTTCATGGATAATTCATCATGGTTTGTGCCATAAATGTATAATGCCATTTGTACGTTTTTGATAATTGGATTACAACAGGCTTCATAATAATGCTATAGCTTGCACTATGCACAAAGTAAATCTATATTTAAGAACTTTTTAGGCCACAAATTAAAACAGCTCTCAGGTTTAAAAAGTGGCTTATAAAGTAAAAGCCTCTCCAAAACTGAAAGATTTACATAAGATAGTTGGTGCCTTAGGAGGGTCTGAGTTTGTTTTACTCTCTCCCACCCCCAAGTTTTGTCTTTTGTGGTTCTTGTTTAAATATATAGGACTGAAAAACGCAGGGGACATCCCAGTCTCTAGGTGGGGGACTGAAAGGATTTAGCTTGGCTGAGGCCTACTTAATAGATGAGGCCTGTAAAGCTCTTGCAGCCTTAGCTTCTTCACAAAAAGAAATAAAAACTACATTTTGGGTTACAAATATCAGGCATGTTCATGGAGCTCAGGGCAAGGAGCTGAGTTTCCTGACCTGAGTTTAAAGGAGACTTAAATGCCACAGCCCTGCACTTTCACAAACTGAGTGATTCAGACCCAAGTATACCATACTTAAGCATCAGCGGGATGCCTAGCATTTGCTTCTCTGGGTCGTCTCGGGAAAGACTGTTATAGAAGTTTGTAGAAGACAGAGAAGTAAATTCTAACTACTTTCAATCTTTAAATCTCTTTCTTTCCTGGGATCCATGGGTCCCCAATTCTCAATATCACACTACATGAAGGAAAGATTTCATAAAACTACAACTATATACACACACAGGCTGCATAAATTAACCGTAAAGAGCATGAAAGCTAGTTTTTAGTAAGATTAAGGGTGGGGTTCACCAAAAAATAAATCAATCACAAAATAGATACTATTTAAAAAAAAAAAGGAGGTGAAACCAAATCAATGAGAGACAATAAATACTGAACTGCCAAAAGGATCAGGCTGATTTCCTTGATAAACAGGCACTCGCTCGCCAGCCCCCCCTTTCCAGCGTTTGTTTGTGGGGGTTTGCCTCAGTTTCCAAGGCACTCTCCCTTCCCCACTCCTCTTCAGTCCGCTTCCAATCTGAGTGAGCGCAAGACACACACCCCTCCCCAAGTCCCAACACATCCCCACCCCACATAACCCCCACCCTCATCCCCTGCCACAGGGCTGCCCTCTTTTGTCTCTCCCATTATATAACGGGGTGGGACCCTCCTGCCCACCTACCCGCACCCTGGGGCTCCGGCTGCCGCTTCTCAGCCGGGCTCACACTGCGGCTGCCGGGTCTCCCCCACGCCTGCCCTCGCCCCCGTTCCCTCCGGGCCTCCCCTCCCTCGGTCCGCGCCCACCTGTCCCGGGGGTCGATCCAGCTGGTCTGCTTGTTGTTGTGGTCAATGTAGAAGACTTTGCCGTCGTAATCCCGCGCCTCCTCCCAGCCATCGGGTAAGGGGAGCTGCCCATTCCCCGCTTTCCTAGGCATGGTCGGGCGCCGGGGGTAGCTGCTCCATAGGGCCAGGAAGAAAGAAGGGAAGCGGGAAAAGCCCCCAGTAGAGCCGGAGGACGGGGGGGGGGGATCCGGAGCCGGGCCTGGGGCGGGGGCGGGGGCGAGGGGGAAGCGCAGAGAGTCTCTTGCAATCGCTCAGGAAACCCTCCTCCCCTGCTCGGGTTCAATCCACCATGTCTAGGCTGCTGCTGCCGCCGCCTGCTCCAGCAGCACCAGCGCAGGGGTCCGGGCTGAGCCCAGCCGCCGTCTGGGTTCGGAACGGGGGAGCCCGGCTCAGCCCCGGGCAGCAGCCGCCGCCGCTCATTAGCATGAGATTAACATCCATCTCATCTGCATGCACATTCCTCGCCGCTGCATTCCTCAGCGTTAACCCTGCCGCTGCCCACAGCAAGCGCGGGGGGGGGAGGCGACCCAGGCCTGACAGACCCCGCCGCGGGGAAGGGGCGACAGGCGCGGCGGGGCCGCCAGCAGCAGGCGAGGGCTGCAGAAAGGGGGAAGGAGAAGGGTAGGCAGGAGCTGGAGGGGCTTCCCTGCCCCGGCGCTGCTTCCCAACTGAGCAGCACAAGGGTCGCTGCCCGCCCCCCCGGAAAGCCGGCACGTAGCCCTGACCCCCAAGCTAAGGGGGCCCGGGGCTCAGCTGCGTAGCGGCTGGAAGTGGCCCGCTGAGAAGCCTCCCTTACCCCCTGGCTGGTGGAAGGACTGTGCCCTCCCCGCTGTCTCGGCCCAGGGGCCAGAGGGGCGTGCCTAGCATGCACTGTACGGTACTACAGCTAGTCTGTGCTCCTCAGGGCCCGCAGCAGACAGTGACCCACAACCCGCTAGTGCCAACCTCCAATGGGCAGAAAATCATGCAGCAGGCTCCCAGAAATCATGAGATGTGACTCTGAAAACAGATTTTTTTAAAAATATATAGATTGGGTTCCCTTTAGTTGGCTGCAGGTTGCTGAACCTTGAGGTTCACTCAGCTTTTGTTTTCAAGCTTTCCTCCACAGCCGTAAGGGCTAGGGACTTTCATTTAAACACACCAGTAAATTGAGGTTCTCGCCTACTGAATCGGCTCCAGTAGCTAGGAGTTTAAATAAATTCTCAGATATTACAAAACTGGGCAACATTGCAACCCTGTATCCCTTAATCATCAAGCTTGTACTCTGAATAAGGCCAGGGGCTATGTAGAAGAAACACCATGTGATGATGCAGAGACAACCTTAATCCAGGAATTTCCTGAGTTGCGAGCACTTAGGTTTGCAACCTAAAGTTTTTAAGGTGGTGGGGGGGGGGGGTGTTGTATGAAGTTATAAACACAGTATGAGACATCCACTGTTAAAACTCAATATCACCAATTTCTTCTTTATAATAAATGTGTGGTAAAGCTACTGCCCCAATACACCCCCTCCTGGCTGCCTAGGGCACTGCTGCAACTATTGTCTCAGCCCTGGTCTACACTAGAGTTTAGGTCAAATTTAGCAGCGTTAGATCGATTTAACCCCGCACCCATCCACACGATGAAGCCATCTTTGTCGACTTAAAGGGCTCTTAAAATCAATTTCTGTACTCCTCCCCAAAGAGGGGATTAGCGATGAAATTGACCCTGCTGGGTCAAATTTGGGGTAGTGTGGATGTAATTGGACAGTATTTGCCTCCAGGAGCTATCCCAGAGTGCTCCATTGTGACTGCTCTGGACAGCACTCTCAACTCAGATGCATTAGCCAGGTAGACAGGAAAAGCCCTGCAAACTTTTGAATTTCATTTCCTGTTTGGCCACCGTGGCAAGCTGATCAGCACAGGTGACCATGGAGTCCCAGAATCGCAAAAGAGCTCCAGCATGGACCGGACGGGAGGTACTGGATCTGACCACTGTATGGGGAGACGAATCCAAGCTATCAGAACTCCATTCTAACAGACTAAATGATTAAGTACAGCCAGACACCAGGGGGGTTAGAAGAGTGCAGCAGGATGTGTTGTGCATCAGAGAAGCTTTGAAAACCAGTTTCATGACAGGCCAGGCCACGGTGTGAAAGTTCTGTTCGTTTCTCCTTGATGAAAACCCACCCCCTTTGTTCACTGTACTTCTCTGTAAGCCAACCACCCTTCACTCCCCCCCTTTGATCTCCACTTGCAGAGGCAATAAAGTCATTGTTTCAAATTTATTAATTAATTCAATCACACAAATGGGGGGATAAATTGCCAAGGTAGCCCGGGAGGGGTGGGGCAGGAGGAAAGCACCGAGATGGGGCACCCCCTAGAATGGCATGCAGCTCATCATAGAAGCAGGATGATGTCTGTGGCTCTGACCCAGAGCAGCTGTTTGCCTCTCTGGTAGGCTTGCCTGATGTTCCAGGCAGGACTGAATCTTCATTAGATGAAACTTAAAGAAGGGAATGACCTGGAGTCACTCCCATTTATGACCAGGTGCCCCCAACTGACCTCAGCGGGGCCAGCCAGGAGCACCCATGCAGAGCCATAACAAGGAATTTTTGCGCCCGAGGCAAGGGCCGGCTCCAGGCTCTTCAGCAGCAATTCAGCAGTGGGTCCCTCAGTCCCTCTCAGAGGGAAGGACCCACCGCCGAATTGCCACCGAAGAATGAATGAAGCGGCAGCAGCAATTCAGGGGCAGGTCCTTCCCTCCGAGAGGGACTGAGGGACCCACCGCTGAATTGCTGCCGATCGCAGCTTTTCCCCACCCCCTCCGCCCCACTTGGGTGGTAAAGCTGTGCCCCTCCGCTTTGCGCGCCCGAGGCAAGTGCCTCACTCACCTTGCCCTTGTTACAGCACTGCACCCATGTCTGCCCAGGAGCCACCAACAGACCTCACTGAGGCCGACCAGGAGGAACCAGAAGACAACAGCAGACGGTACAATATGGCTGCTAACCGTCTTTGCTAACTTGCAAAGGCAAGGCGCTGCTGCTGTGTAGCACTGCAGTACCATGTCTGCCAGCAGTACCCAGCAGACGTACGGTGACAGTGAGCCGAGCGGGCTCTGTGCTTGCTGTAGTATGTCATATGCACAGGTAACCCAGAAAAAAAGGTAAGAAACAATTTTTTGCCATTGCTTTCATGGGGGGTGGGGGGAGGGGGCTGACAATATGTACCCAGAACCATCCACGACAATGTTTTTGCCCCATCAGGCATTGGGAGCTCAACCCAGAATTTCAATGGGCGGCGGAGACTGCAGGAACTGTGAGGTAGCTACCCACAGTGCAACGCTCCAAAAATCGACACTAGCCTCGATACTGTGGATGCACTCTGCTGACTTAATGGTCTATAGTAGAGACACACACAATCTACTATCAAATCGATTTATAAAAAAAAAAAAAGACATTAAATTGACCTAATTTTGTAATATAGACATACCCTCAGTTTCCCCCACTCTTTTGCCCTACTCTGGCTCTTGGAACATCCGATTCAGTGGCTCTCAAGCTTACAGACTACTGTACCTCTTTCAGGAGTCTGATTTATCTCACATACCCCCAAGTTTCACCTCCCTTAAAAACCACTTGCTTACACAATCAGACATCAAAATAAAAAAAAGTGTCATGGTACACTGTTACTGAAATATTACTTGCATTCTCATTTTTAGCATAGAAGTATAAAATAAATCAATTGGAATATAAATATTGTACTTACATTTCAGTGTATAGTATATAGAAATTCAATGTTGATAAATTCAAAGTAATGCACATTGGAAAACATAATCCCAATTATACATATAAAATGATGGGGTCTAAATTAGCTGTTACCACTCAGAAAAAAAGAGATCTTGAAGTCATTGTGGATAGTTCTCTGAAAACATCCACTCATTGTGCAGCGGTGGTCAAAAAAACTAACAGAATGTTGGGAATCATTAAGAAAGTGACAGATAAGACTGAAACTATATTGCCTCTATATAAATCCATGGTATGCCCCTTCTTAAAAAAGGATATTAGAATTGAAAAAGGTTCAGAAAAGGGCAACAAAAGTTATTAGGGGTATGGAACGGCTTTCATATGAGGAGAGATTAATAAAACAGGGACTTTTCAACTTGGAAAAGAGACAGCTAAGGGGGGATATCATAGAAGTCTATAAAATCATAACTGGTGTGGAGAAAGTAAATAAGGAAGTATTATTTACTCCTTCTCATAACACAAGAACTAAGGGTCACCAAATGAAATTAATAGGCAGCAGGTTTTAAACAAACAAAGGGAAGTATTTTTTCCACACAACATAGTCAACCTGTGGAACTCCTTGCCAGAGGATGTTGTGAAGGCCAAGACTATAACAGGGTTAAAAGAAGAACTAAAGTTCATGGAGGACAGGTCCATCAGTGGCTATTAGCCAGAATGGGCAGGGTGGTGTCCCTAGCCTCTGTTTGCCAGAAGCTGGGAATGGGCACAGGGGATGGATCACTTGATGATTACCTGCTCTGTTAATTCCCTCTGGGGCACCTGGAATTGGCCACTGTCGGAAGACAGGATACTGGGCTAGATGGATCTTTGGTCTGATCCAGTATGTCTGTTCTTATGTGCAGTATGAACAAGTCATTGTCTGTATGAAATTTTAGTTTGTACTGACCTCACTAGTGCTTTTTATGTGGAGTGTTATAAAACTAGGCAAATATCTAGATGAGTTAATGTACCCCCTGGAAGACCTCTGTGTACCCAAGGGTATGCATACCCCTGGTTGAAAACCACTTCCTGTCACACCTGTGCATTATGAGGTTAGAGGGGTTTTTTTTAACCTTCACGCTCCGTAATTGTACATTCAAACTGTCAAGTTAGTTGCGAGTCTGTCTCTCATTTCCCTTCTCTTCCTTCCCCCGCCCCAATACACTTGAAAGAAAGGGCTGCAATTTTGGCCAGCACTAGGCAGGATGTCAGAAAACAAACAATGCCCTATTTTACAGTTAGGCCTAGTCCACTTATTCACTGTAGTCTTTTTTCCATATCCCAGCAAATTTCTCTTTGTTCCCAAGAAAAGAAGCTACATTAGTCTCTTGAAGCTGTATATCCACATTCACCATAATAAGGTAACAGTGAAATAAGAGACTAATAAGGCCCTGACGGCAACTGATGTCAAGCAGGGAGACTTCTGCACATGTACAGAACCTGCCTTCAGCAGGGCTCCTGCATAGATTCAGCAATCTGCCCACTCACTGTCAGTTGCAGGACTAGAGCCTATTCAAGAAACAGATCTATTTTATTTTTCATTTAGACCATTACATTGAAGTGAGCTGGTCTGTGTATAAAACTGAGACCTGTTTTCTAGTGATATTGCTGAATACTTCTCCTCTCCATTATAATTTGGACCTCTCAATCACCTCTAGTTTCATTATATTGTAGTTTTATATGGTCTCCACAGTGACCAAATGCATGTGACATGCCTGGGAAAGGACAAACTGGTTTTCATTTTAACTTTTAAAAATGTTCTTTCCTTTAATAAAAAGATCTAGGACTAGATACACTGGGAAAAAAACAAAAAAAACAAAACGTATAATGAAGATTCTTGTCTTCTGAAAGTAGCTGCCCGCTATTTATTTTTGGCATCAGTGTAGAACTCAATGTAGAAGAAGAAGATATGGTCTTTAACTATGCTTAAAAGCAGGCCTGTTCTGCAACTATTATATAGTTTCTTGCTCTGGTGGGCCGTGGACACGCCTGGACATTTCATAAGGCCCACTGCCTGCTTCACTACAATACTCTAATGCCCAATTCATTAGCATTTTGTCATTGTGTTTACACACTTGTGTAAACCAAAATGATGTAAACAGACAATACTATACATAGAAACAACCCATCTAAATGCATACAAAACAAGCTGAACTTAAAATATAAAATCAATACAGGTGACTAAGTCTTATTAACATATATAGAATCTGTTTGGCCCACATGAGGTTGTGCTTAGGTTTATGTGGCCCTCCTGTGTAATAAGGTTGGGCACCACTGTTCTAGTCTAAAGATTCTCAGCAAAGTCAGGCATGTGATGCAGAAAAATCTACAGTACTGAACCAAAACGAACCTCATTTACTTCACCACTTCCCCCGTAGTTAATTTTGACCCCTTGGACAATAATTAAGTCCAGTGCTATGATAACCAACAGCTAACGTTTTTGGGTAAAAGCCTTTACGTTATTCATACAAGATCCATACTTAAAGCTTATATACACAATTTTGGTTAAACCCACTGTAGAAAATATTCAAACTTTCCTCCCTTGCCCCAGCAGATGGAAGTGAGGATTCTCTACTCTAGGGGAATATGTATATCAAGACAAATCCATAAACACACTGATCTTTTGAATCCTTACATATACAAACACTCAAGAACTGCTACTCAATAGCAAGAGGCCTTGTTTTACTTTCTTCCCATTGTTTGACCACTATACCTTAATCATAAATAAAAATATTAGAGCCCAATCCAGCAAAGCACTTCATGTCAGCACTGAGGGGCCAGAGCAGTATAAGGGGACATTAGTGTACATGAGAACTTGGGCCTGTTTATCAAAAAGAATTGGAGGTTTTTAAAGGAATATTAGAACTGTAGGCAACAGGGTCCCGCCTGTTCAATCAAGTTTTGCTTTTGCTCTTTGGTAACTGGATTGGTAGAAATCCAGCTCTCTCCAATCTGTTGGCCTGTGTCAGACTAGATGATCACCAGGGTCCCTTCTGACCTTAAAACCAATAACTACAAAGCAGTTTTGCAAATATACCTACATCTCAACTGATAAGGTCAATACAGTATGCCATAGATTGTTCAGCTTTAATTGTGCAACACAGCATAGTTCAAAAAACTAGAATATGTCTACACTGTAATTAAACACCACAGGTGACCTGTGCCAGCTGACTTGGGCTCACAGGGCTCAGGCTGAGGGGCTGTTTAATTGTGGTGTAGACATTCAGGCTGACTGAAGCCAGAATGTCTACACCTGAATTAAACTGCCCCTTAGCCCAAGCCAACTGGTATAGACCAACCAGGGGTGTTTAATTGCAGTGTAGACATAACCTTAGAGACACGTAAGTGTACATGTGAAGACATTGTCAAAAAAAGAAGAGCAAACTATTTTAATATCCTGTGACCATGTAATGCTACACTACAACTTAGGAAAATTAGCTGTTAACCTGAAATTGCACTACATGGGTCAGAACCTGAGCTGGTATAAGTCAATGTAGCTCTGTTGATTTCAGTGGAGCTGTGCTAATTTATGCCAACAGAAGATCTGACACTATCTTTGCACCATGCCTAGCACAATGGGGCTATGACTTGGTTGAGAAGGCTGGGCATTACTGCAATGTAAATATTAATAGTAACATGAGTGGAGCTACTATTTCCCTCTACTTGGTAGTGTACCTCAGGGAGCTGGAGAAGACTTTGTATTATACCAACTTGAAAAAAAAAACCCAAAAAAAACCCATTGCTATCTGAAAGTTTTGTACCTACTATCTTTACAGGTAAGATATGCCAGGGGTAGGGTCAGATATATAAGGGGTAACTCCACTATTCCCAATCGTCCACTAGCATAAGATCCCTGAGGAAACTTACACTAGCGGTGTAAGTTAGAGCTGCACAGGAGTAACTAACTTATTTTATAAAAGCAGCAAAGAGTCCTGTGGCACCTTATAGACTAACAGACGTTTTGCAGCATGAGCTTTCGTGGGTGAATACCCACTTCTTCAGATGCATTCGTATTCACCCACGAAAGTTCATGCTGCAAAACGTCTGTTAGTCTATAAGGTGCCACAGGACTGTTAGTCTATAAGGTGCCACAGGACTCTTTGCTGCTTTTACAGATCCAGACTAACACGGCTACCCCTCTGATACTTAACTTATTTTAGCGCCAAATAGCTCTGGATCAGGGGGTCACAGCCATCTCTCTGCAAACCCCTCCAACTCCACTGTGTTTGGCTAGGGTGTGAATGGAGTAGAGAACTGAGTCTCAAAATATCCTGACAGAACTTTGATCTTAAAACTTCAGACAATAAATGAGTTTGAAGTGACACATTTGTTGTCTCAGGTTTAGATGCTTGAAGTTCTTGATGACAAATCTGTTTGGTCAACAAGGATATTATACAATGGCTTTCCTGAATTACAGTCACTGCAGAATTCTTAAAAATGTAAATACAACATTGTGAAGAGAATGGGGGGGAGGGGTATTAGTCATAAGATTCACAACAATGAATTCAAATTAAAAGGGACCCTATTTAAAAAAAAAACATCAAGAATTGGGATGCTTGCATAGCAACTTTTTTAGGGTTGCGAAATAGTCATACCAAAGAGTGCACTTAAAAAAAAAAAGTGTGCTAGTGTTGCTCCTGTCAACTTCTGACTTAGTGACTCATGTATATTTCTTGGAATGGAGAATTTTCTTAAAACTAATGTAGTATTCTGGTTGGATTTATCATGAAGTACGAAGTGTTGACATTTACTTGGAACAAGAGAACAGCTTTGATCATGTCTACTTTTCTCTTCACTCCAAATCTTGTTCTTCCCATTGAAGTTCCACTGGACCAACTACTTGTGGTAAACAGAGCAAGTTCTACTATTACAGAATTATGCCTTTACAAAAAATATTTATTATAAAAAGCGCAGGTGTTCTGGATGATTAAATTAAAAATTGGAACATTTCAGGTGTCCTATTAAAAGATATGGAATATCCTGGGGCGGCAGAGTCCCAGTAAAATTGGGCTGCCGTTCAAGTGTAGATGTGTGAATTTTCAAACTTACACAATAAACTTGTCTTCCAATACAAGTTTTTTGTAATGATGAAAGGAATTTTTTTTGTCTTTGCTATAGAAGTAGTTTTGATCATATATATCTGAAAAACAGTGGAATTTTACTATTCTCTTACACTTATTACTGACAAAAAAAATTAGACCAATAGCTATTTCAACTAAAAAAGTTAGAGGTGGAGAGAGAGGAAGGGATAAGAAATCTTACAATAAAACATTGCCTGCAACTTTTAACTATGGAGTTATAAACAGCATCTTAATAATAAAACCTTTCCCTGAAGACCTCAGAAGCACTTGTTACAAATTGATTAATCATTCAAGGCAGCTAACATCCATGATTCACACTGCTAAATGTTTCTGTGGATAAAGATAATGAGATACAGAGTTGTAGTTTGTTCTGCGAACCAGGGGCTTGATCATAGTCACGTTAAGCTCCAAGGTGGTAGCCTGCAGAAGCTCCTTTGGTATGCAGCCTTGAGGCTATTGCTCCCTTGGAAATGACCACATAATGCAGTCTTTTTGGCAGTAAATGGCTGATCATTGGTATTACATGTCCACCAAGTCTGCCTTTTCTAGGGGCACAGTTGTAGACACCACGTAGATTTATTGCTCAGGGGAATTATATCACTATATTCAGGTCATACCCTGTGGAGGTACCAAATAGTACAATATTCTTATCTCCTGGCCCAACGCAAGCTGGAAGGCCAGCAATAGATAACAGAATGAGGGTTTCTATTCACTTATCCTCTTAAGCAGGGAAAAGTGAGGGGACATCTCTTGTTACAGCTCCTTTGGTTTGCCAAAAGTGACGATTTGTGACAACAGGTATTTGAGCAGGTCCAATTCCATCCAGTATTGCATCATTACAAGGCCCCTAACCACTGAAGCAAAACTCTTAACTCATCTGGAAGAGGGAACTAGTGTATGTATCTGTAAATCCGACATTTCATCTAACAGAGGGCAGTGGATCAGACACACAGAAAAAGTGAGGGACGTACAAATACAGGCCTTGTGTCTGAAAAGCACTCTGAAAAGCAACTCCAAAAAAATGGCATATTAGTGTTCTATGTTTACGGCCTCTGATTTCCCAGAATTAGTGTATTCGTTTTACAGATAAGGTGTTTTCTAACTGCAAACAGAATGTGGGATCTGGGTCAAAAAGGGTTCTCTCTTTCTTGTGCATCACCACCTGTAATAAAGGTCCTGGGAGTCAAATTAAACTTCTGCAATCCCATTGTCTTTAATTTATTCCCACTTGTGAAAACCCTACTGCCTTCAATGTGGTGTGTACAGGCATAATACATTGCATCTGAGTAAACAATTCTGTTGATGAGATGCAGGAAGGAACAGAATCCAGGTTGTCCCCTCTTGACCAAGTTGGCTTTGCAGGATGAATGGCAGTAAAGTAAAAATGTAATTTTTTTCCCCACAGAAGTCAGCGTAGATGACTGCATACATCCAGGGAGCAGATCTGTTGAGGGTGACTTTGCGATATAGCCATTTTTCAAAGTACCATCACCTTGAAGGTCTCTACCCAATGAGCAATGTTGTTACATGTCAGGCGTATGGATGCTCAAATATCTTTGACTAATGCCTTATAAATCTGTAACCTCTCACCAGGTGCCATTAGCAGTAGTAAGGTTCTGGTTTCAGTCCTGCCAGGGGGATTCCTTTTAAGATTTTAATTAAATGATTGAGGTTGTCCCCTTCCCCCAATCAAGCCAAACTTGATCCACTTCCAGGCCTTAGAGTGGGTTAAAATTTAAGTTCCTATCTCCTTTGTGAGTGTTGCTTCCCTACTCACAAATATTTCCAAGCAGTCCTTGGGAATATGAAACCATCAAAACCACTTTGAGAGGAAAAACCATAATCACCATATATTTATATAAAATAAAATTAGAAAAAATTTAGTGTCTGAGGGTTATGGATGACCCAGTAGTCAGTGGCATGCCTGGTTGAGGTCCAGAACTTATTCAGAAAACAACCCCTTCCCTTCTCCTGCCCCAGCCTTTCTCATAAATCCAATTTAGACTCAGGGAAGGTCAAGGAGACAGCTGTCCTCAGACTGATTGTTCCACTCTAGTGAAAGCCACAACCCAAACTTCCCCATCTAGTCCCAAAGTCAGCACCATAGGATTCAGAATTTCTCAATAGGAAACAGAGTAGAATACTTAGATAAACCGCTCAAGTTCCCTGTTGAATTTTGGCTCCCACGGCTGCTACTCTGAAAACTGCTTAACCAAAGTCCACTACTTCTCAGCTCAGGGTGACCCACTTATACATCTCATAATTTCTCCCTGCTTACATAAATATAATCACATGCACTATATTCTATCATATCAATTCCAAAACACAGAACAAACTTCAGACATAAAACACTGTACAGGAATGCTTTGAAGAATAACATTTATGCAGACTGGCAGGCTCAATACTAGCTTTTTTCCCCACCCACCTCACCCCTCTTCTCCTATGGATGGAGCAGAGATCTTCAAGTCTTTTAGCTCTCAGGTTTACAAATGCATGTAGTAATAATTAATAATAGAAACCCATTTATAGACCTCTGGCTTCTAGAGGGCAAGATAATGCTTGAGCAAGTCTGATTTCAGTAAGTTTTCCTGATATTCACTAAATCGTGCACTGAGTCTTGATCAGTTTTGCATAGTTACAAGTTTTACAAGGAAATGTCACTCCATCTCATTCAACGATGGAAAAGGGGGCAGAGAGAGATTGATATGATAAGGATGGAGAAGTACAGACTGCAATTGCAGGTAAGTAAGTCTCATGGGTGGGGGTTAGTGATCCAGAGAAGATTAGTGGGTGAATGTGACTGTTGGAGAGGTGAGGAGGTCTAGATTGTACATGAGTAGTTGGGATATGTGATGGAGGAACTGGTGATGCCAACAGGGATGTATTTAGAAAAATCAGGACCATAAATCAGTCAAGTCACCATAAAAAACAAAGCAGTAGCCTCAACCTTATGCAGCATTGACGCAGTGCAACAACAAATATACTCCTTCCCCAAAGTTATACCTTAACCAACATCTCCCACCCAAAAGACCCCTTTAACCCCCCCCCCCCCAAGGCTTCCACTGTTTCCTGAAAGCCAACAACTTTTGATTGTGGATTGAGCACCCAAAGTCCAGGGGCTGACCTCACTGAGAAACCATGCTAACAGCTCTTTCTTTTATATTGAATTAGCTTAATTGTAGCAGCAGACGATAAAGATGAAAGAGTGACAATTGTCCTTTGGAAGTAATCAATCCCAGAGGCCCACCTGCTTGGGGTAAAAGAATCTTTGTGGAGAGTTGTGGTGAAAGTGTACAGAAAAACATTTTGTTTTGGGGCCATTTTGTAAGTGTGGCTAATGCACTGGATTATTACGGGATTTAAACAGTTAGGATTCCTGAATTGTGCAGGAACCATTAATAGCATTCCCATTCTGTGCTTCTCACTCCCAGCGCCAAAGCTAGCAGTGTTATAAGCCTTACTGGATCATCATACTACCAGTATTTGTTCAGGTTCAGTTTCTGACTAGTTTGACTCCTGTATAGTGCAGTACATAAAAGTAAACCAGATAAACCACTTGAGCAGTGATCAGTGCATTCTGGAGTGATAGTGGAAGAACTATTTCACCATTGAGATTATGCCAGGACTGGCACAGTGAAAGACCACAGTGGTTAGCCTACCCAAAAAAAAAAAAAAAGTGCTTGCAGAACCTGAACAGGTGTTACAACCACTTGTGTGTGGTCATTTAGTGTGTTACAATCATATAAGGAGAACCAGTTTAGATAGGACCATCATGAGTGTTTTATGAAAACTATAAAAATCTGCTTTATCATAGAATATTAGGGTTGGAAGAGACTTCAGGAGGGCATCTAGTCCAATCCCCTGCTCAAAGCAGGACCAACACCAGCTAAATCATCCCAGCCAAGGCTTTGTCAAGCCAGGCCTTAAAAACCTCTAAGAACGGAGATTCCACCACCGTCCTAGGTAACCTATTCCAGTGCTTCCTTTGAAATAGGGAAGGAGGATATGGCTTCTAAATACAACGAGAAAATAAGATAACCTCACCTCAAAAGAAGGAGGGGGAAAAAAATCCAGCTACATTTAAAGAAAAAAAAAGCAAAACAAAAAACCAACAACTTTAAATTACAAAAGAGTAATGGAAGCCTCTTTTAACAGACAAAATAATTCTATTCTGAAACACAGAACAGGTACAAAAACACATTTAGATTTAATAGAAGAAACCATTTCTTTGCCAATGGACAATCTCATCTTTCTCCCAGAAAAGGAAGGTACAGTTTCCTTGCAACAACTGAAACTACTTTACTGTTTCTATCCTGGCTAGCAATAAAGCACTTCCCTTCTTATTATACTGCCATCCCGTGGTGAAAACTGTAAAATCACCAACATCCATAAGTCTATGCCAAACTGTAATTGACGCATTTGTAACCAAAATTCTATATCACTGGACTACCAGAGAACTGGAAAGTGTTGTTGAATTGCACCGATCATTTCTTGTTAATTATGACCAGTATGGATGACAAAAGACAGCACTTACAATGCCTTACACTTTTCAAAGCACTGTACAAACTTTAATCCTCAAAGCAAGACAATAATGGAGTAAAGATTAGAAATATAGGGACCTCTCAGTCCCTGGGCTCAATCTTCTCGATCACATTGCCTCAGTTCTGTTATTTTACTGTGCTGGCTCAGAGGTACACAGAATACATGATAAATTCTTATCACCAGGAAGAGATTGCATTACATGAAAAGTTGCTTTTATGGAGTATTTGAGACTCAGGTAAATGCAGAGTAGGAGTGTTATAATTTCCATATGGCCAAGCATATCCTATAAGATGCCTTAAATCCACAGACACAAAACCCTTGCATGCACTCTTTCATGCCTATAAGAGTTTCTTGGTAGAGATGGATAAATAAAGACACAAATTATAGTTCCATATTTGTGAGTTCATTAGATGAAAGGCACTGAGGGAAAACATTAATTGGATTGGATGACCTGCTAATTATGCTTCACACACACACTGGAGTTTTCTTACAAACATGCAAGCTACAGGAGAAATGATTCAGAACCAGGCAAAGTAGTCAGACAAATGTTTTCAGAATGAAATCTTTGAAGCAGACTGTGAAAACTCAGAAGTGTTACTAAGTGGAACAGACTCCTCATTTGTAAATGTATAGCTACTGGACCATATATGGCACCAATCACAGAGCCATCCTCATCCAAAGTACATGCCACTCCTGAGACTGCCACATATTTCCACTGTATGCAGAGAATGAAAATACTACACAGAAAACTGGCTACTGTGGATTCTGATGAACTTAGATGTAACAAAAGGTGTAACTTGTCAGCAGATGAATGTTTCAAGTCAGTGCCTCTCCACCTTTTGGTTTAGCTGGACACACCATACAAGAGGCAAAGATTGCATTTACTGGAGGAATCTGTCAGGGAATGTCATGAACAACATTTTCACAAGATTGATTCTTTCCTGTAGATATTCATCTCTATTCCTATTAATCCAAAATGCCCTCCGCCCCCCAGCAATAGGAAGAGTTGAAAGACACTAAGAAAACACAGATCTGAGGACCATATTATGGTCGACTCAGATGCCATCTGCTGAGATTCTGGATATGCTTCAGATACTAAACCATAAGTAGGCAACGTATGGTACGCATGCCAAAGGCGGCACACGAGCTAATTTTCAGTGGCACTCACACTGCCTGGCCAGTGGTCTGGAGGGCTCTGCATTTTAATTTAATTTTAAATGAAGCTTCTTAAACATTTTAAAAAACCCTTATTTACTTTACATACAACAGTTTAGTTATATATTATAGACTTATAGAAAGAGACCTTCTAAAAACATTAGAATGTATTACTGGCACGCAAAACCTTAAATTAGAGTGAATAAATGAAGACTCGACACATCACTTCTGAAAGGTTGCAGACCCCTGTACTAAACACTGTGAATGAACAGTCAATACACTTATCCAGAATTCCATCTTTCTACTTCAAGCACTGAGAAAAAAAAATAGTAATTAGGATTAGCTGGCCCCATGCCTCTAGCCCTTAAAGGGGCAAGACACCCTTACAAGCAGCTAGTGGACCACCTTTCCTCTCAACACCATTTGTTCTGTGAATACCTGGAAGGGCTGGTACTATGAACTCTGGGTGATCCATGGACCATAGTTTGAGAACCTCTGTATTACAACATTGGTCAGAAACACTATAAAAGTGTTAGTTGAAGTATGTTAAGAAAATAACTATTATAAATACTTTAAAATCTTTCCCAGGAAAATATGTACTGATATTTTGGATTACAATAACATATTATAATTACATTGCCATGACATATATAGGTATACATATATAGGCATACATACCATATTTTGTTATTACCCTTTCCCTTCCCCCCTCCCAAATATTTAAACACAACTTTAACATGGTTTATTTATTTAATCCTTCACATTAACTTACTTTGGTGGTGGGGGTGGGGGGAAAACAATGTTTTCTTGGGATGGGGGAAGTCTCAGGAGACTAGAAGGAAAGGAAAGCTAAAGGAGATGAGGAATTCAAGACACTTCTAGAGGAATCATTCAGTTCATTCTCAAAGTCTCCAGTTATACAGATGAAATCTTGGTATATGGAGAATCTCAACTGAAAGATGCTGTAGCCCTTCAAATAGTTTTCATGCAGACATGCGATGCAGACAATTTAACCTGAAAACCTGGAAGTGTAACCTCAGTAAAGCCACCATTCGGTTTTCTCTGCCGAAGAAGTGTAGCATAACATAAGGTCACAGCGATCAAGTCAACGTCCACAAAGCCTAAAGAAGTTGACTCCTTTTCTAGCATAATTAAGTAGCATGCACACTATGTCAAAGATTCTATACTGTATTTGCAACTTTATGGGGATTTACAAAGCAAACAAAAAGCCATTTAAAGGCATTTACCAGAAAGCTTTTGATAAAAAACAACCAAGAAATTGATCATGTCTGACATGACAAAGATTTATTTGGATCCAGATCTACTTACAGAACTAACGACTGATAACAGTCCGTCACATAGCCTGGTATGGGGAACAGCTAAGAGCGCTAATCTCTGATCAGACTGTCAGAATATTGAGCATATACCCTATATTTCACCAAACCAGTAACAAATGTGTGCTTCCAAAATACTGTACAAGTTGTTATGGAGCCACAGACAGTCCCCCTAGCCCCTCATGTACCACCCAGACAAACTAGACTTTGTGATGATTATTAAAACCAGATATCACAAATTTTAGGTTCTTCCAGTTCCAAAGAACCAAACACCCACCCCATGTGAATACATACTTCAGATCTTACCCAAAAGCCATGCTGGTAGCCAGTCCTTTAGTAAACTAAAAACTAAAGGTTTACTAATATAAAAAAGGAAAAGCATTATTAAGAGGTTAAAATGAATCATATGCATTACAGATAATTTCAGAGTTTGTAGGTCAGGATAACAACAGTGATGTTAAATCTGCCAGTTTGTAATAAGTCTCTCTGGTTCATCCCAAACACTGGAGTCCTCAGTCCATTGTTCAAAGCTCTCCTTTGTTAGAAATCATAATCCAGAGATGTGGAGCAGGAAAAGGAAAAGAAGTGATCTCACAAGTCTCCACTTTTATATCCCCAGCCCATGTGCATGGAAAGTTACTCGCACAAACATGGAGTCTTGGATCACATGTCCTTACATGCCATCGCTGAGCTATGGGACATCCATTGTCTCTATGCCTTCTGAGACATCCTCCGGAGGGGCTCACTGAAGAGTTAACACATGGCTGACTAGCCTCAATGCAAATCTGTCTTGTGGGTGTTATCCAGGAACAACACAACACATTTGAGATGCAAACACATAGCAAATATTCATAGCTTCAGATACAATGATGATACACAGATTTAAACAGGATAATAATACTTAGCAGCTCATAACTTTTCCAATGATACCTTACAAGGCATACTTTGCCAAATATTTACCACAATTGTGCAACTGTGGTGATACTTTAGTGTACACATGCTCATCTTTCTTTCTATACACCGTGTCACACAGTCCATAGGGTTAGGTGCTGCTCACACAAAAAACATGAGAGACTCCAAAGAAGTCTGTCTTGTCCTACACAAGCTGAAGTTTGACACCAATGGAAGAGAAATTATTCACATGCCGTGAAGGAGAGTTTAGCAGTGTTATGGGCATCTGCACTCTTGTTTGTGCACAAAGCACTGTTGGCCATTGTGACTAATCACCGTCTTTGGTAACCCAAGAGCTAGAATTCCTGTACCTATGGAACTATATGTAGTCAAGACTATGACTGCAAGATAACATACAAATACGGAAGAAGATAATCCTCCTAATTGTTTATCATTTCAGTCACTTCATTTCTGCATGGAGGAATATATCAGCTTTTTGGTCTCACATGCCATATACAAAGCACTGACTATTGATGACATTCAATGTGCCTCTAGGGAAGGCAAAGACCCCATAGTATTAATTACTTTCAGCAACTGACTAAAGTGGAAGGTGTTAAATTGAAATCAATCTCATTGACCCAATCATTAGACAGTCTAAGGATCAGTATCCTTCCCCCACTAAGTTACAGGGAGGGAGAGCTGTTGCTCAGGTTATAGTTTTATATGACATCATCATTTACATGTGCCAAAGATTTTGCTAGCAAAGAAATGAAAGCAATGACCTGATAACAGATATATTATTAAATAACTTTGAGATCATTTTCCTAGATCATGAATGGAATAAAACAGGGATTTTTTATTTTGCTTCACAATTCACTTTAAACAGAAAACAGAAAAACTGTGAGAGAAGAAAAGAAGAAGCTGTAGGGCATGCATGTTGACTGGAGTAATTGTTTATCAGACTTGCAACTGAGTGCAGCCTATGTTTTTTAAAAGATCAAACAATAATAATATTATGTGGCCACAAAAATGTTAAGACTTTTTCTATGTATATCTTTAAAAGACTGTCAATATTTGCTTCAGTTTTAAATTGAAGCAAGCGAAAGTTATACAAATAATAGAAAGCTGAGAATTTTCAGAACAGGACCTACTGTATCAAATGGCAAAAGCTAGTATATGTCCAATCACCTTCCAAGAAAAAACAGAATACACTGCCATCTAATACATGGGAGGTCAACTGCAAGTCACCATTGCTAATCTTCCTTCTCAAAACTATTAAACAATGGTCCTACAAAGGAGGGGGAGGAGCACTATCAGATATGTTAATTTTCATCTTCTGTTAATTCTAGAACTTCCAGGGGAAACGAGCAGAATGTAGAACTATTGTAAAAGGTATTTTGTAAAATAGAAGTTAATTTAAAATAGCCAGTGTGTCTCAGAGGAATAAAACCCTTAGGAATTTTACCTTGAAGTATTCTGGTAAATTAAATCCACACTGGTATAGCCTTCACTAAACTATGTATTTTCCAAGTCAAAATAAAAATCCTCAAATCAAAGTGGAAAACTAGACCTCTCGTCTATTGGTTTTTAACTCCATTTACAGAACAGTTATATTTAACATACCAGATCATCCATGACAGAAAATTTACCATGTCTTGTAGCATTGTATTTAAAAAAAATGAATGCCAAATAATAAAACACACATACAAAAGCAGACAATGCCAAAAGAGGACAAAAATGAGTCCATATGGACAATCATTATACTCATTAATGAGTCAGATGCCTCTCCTGGTTCACTTGAGAAGTTTTTTTTGAGTGGGTGGGTGGGGGACAGTTCTAGCTTTTTCTGATGATTTAAAATCAGGTGTATGACCTCCACATTCCAAATGCAGCCTAGCTGGATATAAGGCAACCGCTGTCAGTCTCAAAGTATGACAAATCTTCTTAGCCTCTGCAAAGCTTTTTCTTTTCTTTAGCAGCAAGGGGATGTAATCTAGATAGATGCCCATACAAGATGCTTGATATTTGAAATTAAGGGCAGCTAGGCTCTGAGACAATCTACTTTTATTACTAGTCCCAGGACAATTTTGATCATTTGTGCAGATAGGTTAAAAATAAGATTTTATTGAAAGCAGATATCTAACAGCTAGGTGGGAAGTTAGGAGTTGCTGAAGGAGGCTAGGTTAACAGATCATTACCTATCTCTCACAAAAAAAAATTACAGCTTTTCTAACTACTCTCACAAAACCTAACTAGCTATAGACTGGTGGCTCTTATTTTATTCTGCTATATATCTATTTTGTGTATAAGAAAACAAAGCATGTAGATGTTGCATGCTATCCAGATACTATATTCTCCATTGCTTTGCACCTGGAGAAATTAAGTACAGATATGCAAAATGTAACCAAATCAGAATTTTCCACTTGTTTACTCTAGTGGGAGGGTTTTACACTCACCTTGCTCAAGTTTAAATGGCTACACATAATGCAAGGCAGAAGGAAATGAAGCTCACCATAGTTTCAGGATCTGCACCACAAGATCTTATTCCCAGCATTTTAGGAGAAATATTTTCTACTTTGCCTTCTGTGATGTTTAGAGAGTTTTTACCTCATGAAGTCTTGAGTCGAGTCCAAACTTTTGGTGGTTTCAGAATTTACATTTTGCAGATTTGCTCCTCATCCAAAAAAATCAATGGCATTGCTTCTTGGGGAACTGTAGTAGGTTATACCTCTCTGGCACCTCTTTCGGGAGAGGGTGGGCACTGCTTCTCATAGTCCAGAATGCAACCCTCCAGCTGTGCTGCTCAGGTCATCTGCCCCCTTGCTAAGGGTGGAATGTAGGGGAGGGGTATGGTCCAAACAAGAATTCAGGATGCTTCTGCAGCCCACAAAAAGTAGAGTTCAGGCCTTTTGGAAGTCAGAGAGAAAATCCCAGCCCCCCTCCTTTCTGACAGGGGTTAGGCAACCAAGGCTCTCAAGCAGTTTCCCCAGTCAGCAATGCCTACTTCCAAGGAAGTTCTGAGATACAGCCCTGCCCCTTCACAGTGCCACCCAAAACTGAGCAGGGATCTACCCTTTTAAGGACCTGCTCCTGTCCAAGCTTGATCAGCCTCACTGGTGCACTTTGGGTTGAGGCTGATCATGTCCAGGGAGCTCTTTAATCCCTTCCTGATTGAGATGGGGGATCTGCTCCACCACAGGTCCATTGTGATTATCTAGTCTGAGCTCCCATATAACAGGAGTTACTGGTAATCAACTAGAGCATACCTTTTAGAAAAGCATCTAACGGAGTTCACTTACCATTCAGGCACCTCCTTGTGGCTGCATCTGGGGATTAGCTCCTTTCAAGTCTGATATTCCACCTTCCACTGATTGCTCACACCTTGTTCCCTCTGACTCTTCAGGGCTCTCAGAGCTCCCTCTTCATGACTCAGCCCTCCAGCCAGGTGACTGTATTGTTCTCCCTTTCCAGGGTATCAAAATCCCCTGCATGAGCTGTTCACAGGCCATTCCAGACAGTCTTCCTGTGCCACTTCCCCAGCAGCTGGTAGGGGAACCCAGGCCCACCCACTAATCCAGGTTCCAGCACCGGAACCCTACATCCAGCAACTATGGTCTGCTTGCTCCCAGACCCTGTTGCTATTCCCCTGGACTCCTTCCTACTTCTCTTCTCTACCTTCTGGCCCTCCCCCTCTGAGTTTACCTGCCCAAATGGTAGTGACTGTAGACTACTTCCCCTCTTTGACTTCTTGCCAGAGTCCAGAGCTCCAAACAAATCTCCCATTTCTCAGGGAGCAACCACAGATTACTTCCCCTGCAGCCCCCTTCTGTTGTCAACTTCCTCTTTATACCAGCCCAGTCTGCTCCTTCCCTGCTGAACTTAATTTTTCATTGGGTTTTGAGTCCTGGCTCTCCTTCCGGTGCAGCATAAGATAATTGACCTAACTTAAACCTACTCTGCTTTGTGTGGGGTAGATGCTCCATCACAGCATACAAATGATTTAAGGATTCCCATTGATGGAGAGTACACCACAACCTTTGTTTAATTGTTCCAATAGTTAATTTCCCTCAATGTTAAAAATGTGCACCTTATTTCTAGTCTGAAGTTATCTAGCTTCATCTTCCAGCTTTTGGATCTTATTACACCTTTGTCTGCTAAATTGAAAAGCTCACTGTGACAGATGCGAGACCTTGGAAGTGTGGAAATTTCAAAAAACTAATATATAGTGCCAGACACTATGAGCCCAGGGATTTGTCATAAACTTGTAGTTGTATAAATGTTATATATATATATATATATCAATCTTTGTGAGCTAGAGGTCATATTCTAGCCTCATGAGTAAGAGATACCAAGCCTTCCCCCAAGAACTAAAATCAGAGATGGGGATAGATAATTACAGCAGATTCCAGGACAGGCAAACAACTCCAGAGGCATACACTCCTGGAGTTCATAGCAGGTACCAGAAGACAAAGAAAGAGCTTGTATATTCCTTGGTATAAGGAATAAGCCTGAACTGACTGATTGACCCTCCTCTGGATCCAAAAATTGTCATGAGATTGTTGGTGTCACTAGGCCTAAGTAAACCAAAGTTGTGACTTTGGGCCTGAAGTGAACTAAAGTTCTTACATGCTGTGAACTTTAACCAGCCTAAGATGCTAACAAACAGCAAGCAAAATGTGAAACTGTCAGCTGTCTCAGCTTGCAGATGCAGGACAGTTTGAAACAGCAAAGGCAGCAGGGAGAAGGGGGAGGAAAATCTGCATGCGTCTGTGCTGTGAAGGCCATAGATAAGCTTGCGAATGGGAACTTTTCTAACACGCTGAAATGTAATGTTTAAAGTAACTGCTGTGGGGAAGGGAGGGGTGAGGGGGAAAACCAAACAAAAGGCTTACACAAACAAGGGGGGTATAAATGCTGGGACCCCCCCTGCGCGCGGGTGTGCAGGATTTGAGAATGCTTTTTCTCCCTGGCACCTTATTTGGGCTCAAATAAATGTGGTTTGCTTCTCCACCCTGGTGTGTTAATTAGTGCGACGCACACCGGGCAACGAACCCTGCTGTTGCTCCGTCTTGGGCCCTTTGAGCCGGCAACAGTTTTGGCGTCCCTGGGTGGGCTCGAGGCAAAATTGTGCCTTGCCTGGACTCCTCCAATGGCCGGTGGACGATGGTCACAGCCGACGCCCAGCGCGCACCGGTGCCTTTACCGGGGGCCTCGGCAGAGACACATCAGGCCGACCTTGAAGGACACAATGGTGCAACGCACTCAGATAGTGGAGAAGCAGTTGCGGGCGACGGTGAGGAACCGGTCCTGTGGATAAGGTAGGAACAGTCCAGTGCTGTGAACCGTTTTTTCCTGTTAAGATCTGGGGACGCCCAGTGTCTCCCTAGAGTATGGGGCAGGGACAGAGTATAGGCAGGGCATGGTGTACACCCTTAGAATGCATTCTGACGAATTGGAAAGTGTTTGAATCAGATCCATTGACTAAAAGTAAACTGAAAAGATTTTGTACAGTAGACTGGCCTCAGTATCAGTTAGAGAGCCAGGAAAGGTGGCCACCAGAAGGATCACTTAATTACAACATGATCCTTCAATTACTTCTGTTTTGTCAGCGAATGGGTAGCTTCTGAAGCTGTTTGTATAGAGAGCTCTTGTAAAAAATCCCCCATCATATGCCCCAGAGCTGCACTGGGAGGAGGACTGTCCGTGGGAATGTCTGTCTCTGTTGGGCTCATGCCATCTGAACTTATTGACTGTGCAGCAAGATAAGATGCATCATGGTAATAGGAAATAATGGTCTTGGTGTGTGTGTGTGTGTGTGTGTATACCAGTGTGAGTGGCTGTTACCAGAAGACGCCCAGAATACCCTGTGAAGCGAATGCTCATGATCAGGACTACTCTAACGCAAGCCCGGTAACTAGTGGATCTTTAGGAGATCCGACCCACGGTGGGCTGACTCGGCCTGGCATCGTCCGGCGAGGAAGCTGCCTGGGTCTAGGAATGTGTGAACCCATCTTCCCTCCCCCCCTTCCTTTCCGTGTGGGCTACTGACAGTCTGATCATCTCACTGGATGCAATCAGAGTAAGCGGTGCCGTCTCCCAGAGACTAGCCGACGCTCTTTGCTGAAGGGAGGTGTAGGAGAGTCATGGTCATCCCCGTTAGTCTCTCCTGTGTGAGTGCCCTGTAGGGAGAGATCCTTAGTTTATGTGCCGCTAGCGCGGACAGGGCACCCTCTGTGTGTGTGTAAGTGGAAAATGGGGGAGGGACAGTCTAAACATTCTACCTCACCCCCTAAGGGTACCCCAGCATATTACATGTACGTACATTGTGGTCCTAAAACCTGCAGGTATTTAGAGAATTGGAATCTTCACACGCGTGAAAATCGATCTAAACAGTGCCCATTAGAAGGTACCTTCAATCTAGATAAGATCATATATCTCAGAGGAGCTTTTAATCACCAAAGAAAAGCCTCTGACACAGTGTGAGCAATTTGTCTAGGAACGGGTTAATTTGAAATTCAGCTTAGCCCAGAGATAAAGAGAAGTTGTTTTGTGTTCAAGGTCAAGAATCAGCGCGGACTATGCTAAGTGCAAAGAAAAACTGCTTTCAGCCCCAGCTGGTTGTGGAAAATAGAGACAGGCAAACCAAAGGCAATACAAGTTACAGAACTGAAATTACATTTGCAAAGCTTAACTTTCCAGTGGGATCCAACAGCGTGCTTCTGCGACCCTGTAGCTGGTATGGCTTGGTGACACTGGAAAAGCCACAGGGCAGCTGACCTGAACTGGAATCTCTGAAAGAGACACCGCAGGAGATTCCAGGGTGTAAAAGAACAGCCATCCCAAGAGCAGAAGCATGTTGGAAATTCTGGACAAGCTGTATACAGGATAATCTCCTGTCCACCTGTTTCCCTTCTCTGAACGTTATACACAGACGTGGCCAGTCTGGATATGTGTAAGTATTAAAGTGGCTTAAGGCTTGGGGCATTCATATTTTTCCTGAGTGAGGTGGGAGCATTCCCAACACTCTCCATTGTTGTTTTATTATTTTTAATGAAGCTTTAAAATTTGGTTATATGGTGTGTTTTCCTCCTTCACCGTCCTGCAGTGTCAGTCTGATCACCTGACATGAGGGATAAATTGGTAACAGAAATTTGTCACAGTTTGGTGAGCATTTAAGAATGGGGGAGCCCGGCAGAATTTACACCATCTATCTGTTTTACCCTTGTTATTTTATGTTTGCTTTGTTTGGTATTGTTGGTGTTATATGATAAGGATTGCATGATTAAAGGTGAGCCCTAATAGAACAAGGAAACACTATCTGGTTTTGGTGCACTATCTGGTTCTGGTTCTGTTCTGTTTAACCGGTTACTGTTGTTTTTCTGCTCTGTTCATTTGGGCGTTAGGTGTGTGGGCGGAACTGAACTTCTCTTTCGTAATTCCTCAGGGTGGAAGCCATGTGTGCGATGAAGCTCTGAGGTTGTATTGAAATCCTTCTGTCCCGCCCCCTATAACGGACAATGTAATAGAAGTGGAAAAATCTGGCTTAGACTGTAATTTTCTCTGTTCTCTGTGTAATTTTCTTTTCTGTTTAAGTTTCAGCAGACAAATGGGTGGGTCTCTGGGTAGACCCCCTAAAGGGGTTTGGATTATGTGTTAAGTAAATGGCCTTTACGCAATGGCCATGTATTTTTGCCCAGGTGGCAAGCCTCAGAAGGGAGGACTCGGGTAGTCTTGTGAGTAGAAATGTTTTAGGGAAAAGACCAGAAGGGTGGGGGCTAGTTGAGAAGCCCACCCTCCTAGCTAAACTGGTAGTGGAACAAGTTTGTGCCCATGGAAGTAACGATTCAGTGAGAAAAGCAGGATCGGGCCCAGGCGGGCAGGCAACAGACAGAGAGATTGGAGAACAGGTTGGAAACTTTTGAGGGTGTAGTGGAAAGAAGGAGTAAGTGAATATAAGTATGAGAATTTCAAATACTCAGGAGGATATTTGGAATGGTGATTTGAATTGGTAAGTGGCTGTTGAAAGGCAAGCAAGTGATTTAAGGGAAAAGCAAGTGAATTTTAAGGGAAAGTGAAGAGTTAACTCTGTAGTTGCTGGAGGGAACAGCAGTTGAACTTTGTAAAAATGCTAAAGAGAAAAGTTTTTGGTGTCTTTGAAATGTTTGTAAATAAATTCAGGCAAAGAAAATATGGGGTAATTCCCCTCTTTGCCTGAAATTAACAAGAGTATTTGTATATTTTAAGTAATGATTGACTGCCCAGAAGGGATAGACCTCTGTTTTTGTCTTTCAGATAATCAAAGAAAACTAATGCCAGCTGAACAGCATTCAACATACCATGCATTTACTGACAGAGTAAAAATTATGTTTTGTGTTCTATGTTCTGTCTTGTGGTGTTTGTCTTGTGGCCAGAATTGATGTGTTTAATATTTTCATGGGATGGTCTGATTTGAAATCAAGCAGAAGGGTTGGATTGAAATGCAGATACTGGTTCTGTTCAACTTAGAATACAAAGTGTTTGGATACATCAAAAAAATGTGATATACTAAAGTCTAATACATTTTAAGTAAGAGAAAGAAACTTTATTGGCCAAATCTTTTAAGTGAAAATTGTTATTAAAATTTGCATACCTACAGTCTTTAAAAGCAAGGACATGGAAAGTTAACCCACTCCTCATATTGTACATGGGATCCTTCTGGCTACCTCAGACTTCTAGCCAGAGGGCTGAGGATGGTGGAAAGCTATTGGACTAGAGGTTGTATTAAATGAACTCAAAGTGGGTGTGCTTGTCCTGGCTTGTTGTTCTAAAGCTCTGTAATAAGGTTATTTTAGTGAAAGGGTATATGTGGCATACACTAAATAAGACTAATGTACTGTTAAACAGCAATGTATATGTATTTATTGTTAACAAAAGGTGTATAAGTAAAAAGTAAAAGTTTCCTTTGTAGGTTAAAAGGTCAAGAAGGAAAAAGGAAAAAGAACAAGTTAACTGAGAAAAAAGAATAGCTAACATGCTTAGTCTAAGGATAAGGCGCTGGCCCCAGTCAAGGACACCGCTCACAGCTAAGACTTGGCTGACTACCAAGGAAAGGGGGGGATGGTTGCTGCAGTTAAACGAGATTAGTGTGCACCGGGCAGCCCACCCCCTCCTTGGTGACCTTTTGTAAATATTCAGATTGATTTTATTCAAATGTCTAAATGTTGTGGTTATGAATATGTATTAGTTTTAGTTGATGTATTTACCAATTGGGTTGAAGCTTTTCCCTGCAGGAAAGCAGATGCCAGGATTGTTGTGAAATTTTGCTTAAAGATTTTGTACCACGTTTTGGCATCCCTGTGAGTATCAACAGTGATCGTGGAACTGATTTTACTGGACAGATTGTAAAGGAGTTATGTGCAGCTTTGCAGATCCAACACAACCTTCACTGCCCTCACCCCCCATAGTCTGCTGGGACAGTGGAACGCCAGAACGGGATTTAAAAAAAAACTGGCCAAGATTTGTGCTGAGACAAACTTAAAGTGGCCAGATGCCCTTCCTTTGGCACTGATGAGTATGAGAGCCATTCCCAATCGAAAGACTGGACTCAGCCCTCATGAAATTTTGACAGGACGCCCAATGCGACTACCAGCTGCACTCCCACTAACCCTAGCTCAGATGGACATTCATTTGATAGATAACATAATGCTTAAGTATTGTCAGGCACTAATGAAATGTGTTAAGTCTTTTTATACACAGGTGAAGGAAGCATTACCGAAGGATCCTGTGCAACCTTGCCACTCGTTGGAACCAGAAGACTGGGTCTACATAAAGATCCATCAACGAAAAACTGCCTTGGCTCCACGCAACAAGATTGTAACAAAGAGAGCAAAACCCTGTTGGTATGTGTCAAGGACTAGAACCTGCTGGAGTCTCCATGTGGAGTGTTTATTGTTTTATAGTATTTTTCTCTGTAATGTTTTTGTCCAAAAATAAATGTACTATGCTTTGCGGATGCTGGCTGATCATTGGTAACCATTGTCTCTGTCCATTGTGTGAGAACAAATTGCACATGCTGGACTAAGGTCAGACCTTCTGGGATAGTCATAGTCACTTGCAAGGGGACTTCAAGCCTAAATCCCTGGTCTGGAGGGAGAGTGATCCTGAGCCCTACCCATAAAGAGGTGACAGCTGGAGACCTGAGACCTAAAGAGGTGCTGCTGAACAGGCTGCAGAGGGGAAAGAAGTGTAGTTACTCCAGACCAGACACCCTCTATTATCAGATGTATGTTCCTGAAGTAGGTATTTCTAGGTTATGATCAAATCACCCTTTAACCTTCTCTTTGATAAGCTAAATAGACTCAAGGAGCTCAATCATTAAGGCATTTTTTCCAGTCCTTTCATCATTCTTGTGGCTCTTCTCTGAACCTTCTCCAATTTGCCAGCATCCTTTTGAATTCTGAACAGCAGAATGGGACAGAGTATTCTAGCACTAGAAGCACCGGTGCCAAATACAGAAGTAAAATAAATCTCTCTACTTCTACTTAAGATTCCCCTGTTTATACATCTCAGGATCACATTAGCCCATTTGGCATGGGCAGTGTGTCGCATAGGCTAGGGGAGGCTTTGCCTCCGCAAACAGCCAGGTGTGACCCCACCCCCTGCCACGACTCTCCCTGCATGTGGCTCCAGCACCCCAGTGCTCCGCTGGGGCCGGCCACCTTCCTGTGCTCCAGAGCTGGGGAGGCTGCGGCCAGCAGCCAGCTACCCCCCTGGGCTGGGAAAGCTGGGGCTGCACACCACCTGCCTTCCTGTGCTCCGGGGCTGGAGCCATGTGCCCCCCCCCCCACCGCCTTCCCAGTGCTCCTTTGGGGCTGAGGGGCTAGCCAGGGACTGGGCCAGTGGCTGTGGCGGGGAGGGGTGGCAGGGGGGGCTCTGGGCTCTGGCGGGGGGGGGCATAAGGGGCAGGGCTGGGGGCTAATCTCCCCCAGCCAGCAGTTCATGCACTGCCTACGCCTTTTGGCCGCAGCATTGCACTAGAAGCTTTCATTCAATTGATTATCCTGGAAAGCAGAGACTGTGGAAAAGACTTTGCGGATTATGATGGATAGAGTCTTCCCTCCTGTAAACATAGCCTTCCTTCTCAGTTCCTAGATGTATGACTACACATTTAGCTGTAGAAACACTTATTGTTGGTTTACAGCCAGCTTACAGAGTGAACTGGATTGTTCTGTATTAGTGACCTGTTCTCTTCATTATGCACCACTCTCCCACCCTTTGTGCCTTCTGTAAACTTTTTCAGTGATGATTTTATGTTGGTCATTGATAAAAATATTAGATAGCCTAAGGCCAAGAATCAATTCTTGCAGGACCCCACTAGAAACACATGCACTCAGTGATGAGTCTGCTTTTGAGATCTGTTAGTTTTTAATCCATTTAATGTGTGCCATATTGATTTATCATTCTAGCCTCTTCATCAAAATGTCATGCAGTACCATGAAGTCAAACGCCTTATAGAAGTTTAAGTATATTACAACAATACTATTACACTTGTCAATCAAAGTGATCATTAAAAAAAAATCTAGTTAGTGTGACAATCTATTTTCCATAAACCTACGTTGATTGGCATTAACTATATCACCCACTTTAAATTCTTTATTAATCAGATCCCATCTCAGCTGTTCCATTATTTTGCCCAGGATCGATGTCAGGCTGACAGGCCTATAATTACCCAGGTAATCCAACTTACCTTTTTTAAATATTGGCATAACATTAGCTTTCTTCCAGACTTCTGGAACTTCCTAATTTTTTTAAAAATGAGTGTTGGAACAAAATCACGGTTAACAGTCCAGCAAGCTCCTCAGCCAGCTCTTTTAAAACTCTTGGATTCATTTTATCTAGACCTGCTGATTTAAAAGAGGTCTAATATCCCCCTAGCTACTGATGAAATTGAAGTACTCCTATCATATGCTGATGATGAAATGCATTGTTTGGCTTTTTCCCAAATGCAGAACAGAAATGTTTATTGAATGCTTTTACCTTCTCTGTGTTATTGACAATTCTATCATTTCCATCTACTAATGGAAAATTCCAATGTTGGTGTCAGCATGTGAAAAAGCCAATTTAAACAGACAGACTAAAAATAGCAGGTAGGCAAGTAGAGCTCAAAGAAACAAGGGCCGCCTTTACCAATAAAGTCAATTTTTAAAAGTTGAAATTTCTTTCCATGTTTTTCCACACCAAAGAGAAAAATATATATTTTGATTTAATGAATGCAGCATTGGGAATCAAAGGAATGACGAATGATTTTTTCCCTGTCACATTTTTTCCCTGGTCTTACAACAACCTTAAATGAAAGTAAAAACCAATCCACTCTTTTCATGAGAGCACCATGAGGTTTAGTATAATTGTACAAAGAAAATCTGGGCAAGTAATTAATAAATAATAATAAAAACACCACTCCTGGCACTTTAACTTGTCTGGATTTTCTTTGTAGAGATATAGTACATTTTATGGTGTTCTCTCATGAACAAGTTGTGATGCTGTAGAAAAAGAAAGATGACCATGCTTATCACCACTGATCTATCAACACTATTGCACAATTGTGAGAAACCTTATACAAAGGATGCCTTGCAGCATATCATTGGAAAAGTTGTGATCCTGTTTACATGTGTGTATTATCATTTTATATGAAATTATGAATCTTTGCTCTGTGTTTGTATCTCAAACATTGTGTTTCTGGGTAACTCCAACAAGACAGATTTACATCAAGACCAGTCAGCCATGGTTGACAGGCCATTAAGGAGAATCAGTTCTTTCAATGGGCTCCTCCGAGGATGCCTCAGAGAGCATTTAGACAATGGATCCCCAGTGACTCAGCAGGGCAGGTAGAACACATGATCCTTGACTCCATGTTTGTGCCAGTAACTTTCCATGCACATGGACTGGAGTGGGGGGTATATAATGGAGACAGTGACATCTCTGTCTCTTTCCTCCTCCACACCTCTGGACTATGATTTCTAACAGGGAAGCTTTGAACAATAGACTGAGGACCCTCAGTCTTTTAGGTGATCCAGAGAGATGTGCCGCAAGCTAGGAGATTTAACATCACTCCTATTATCCTGATCTACAAGCTCAGAAATCAACTGTAATGTATATAATATACTTCGACTATTTAATAACTCTCTTCTTTATTAATAAATCTTTAAAGATGGGTTGCAGCATGGTATTTGGTAAGATCTGAAGTATATATTAACATAGGGTGGGGTCTGGTTCTTTGGAACTGGAAGAACTTAATATATGGAATTTCTGGTTCTAATAATCACTTATCATAGAAGTCTGGCTTGTCTGGGTGGTGCATGAGGGGCTAGAGAGCCTGAAGGGGACTCTCTGCAGCTCCATAACAACACATGCAGTATTTTGGAAGCATGCATTTGTTACTGGCTTGGTGAAGTGTTGTGATAGAATACACCACCAGTCTGGGGTATAGGCCCTGTATTCTGGCAATCTGACCTGAGATTGGCACTGACCTGATTAAGTGGGATTTTTACCCACAAAAGCTTATGCCCAAATAAATCTGTTAGTCTTTAAGGTGCCACCGGACTCCTTGTTTTTGAATTAGAGAAATGGGAGTTGCCCTTGGGGTAGGGGCACAGTGAGTGAGCTACTGCAGAGGTGACAGTATGCAGCACACACACTGCAGATGGTAGCCTGTAACTATGTACTGAAGAGGTCTCTGTCTGCAAGAAACTTCCTAAAGAAAAAGGTTTAGATTACCTGGCTAAACAAGTTTCTCCTTAAAAAGCTGAGGCTTGTGATTAACACTAAACACCAGCACTAGCTTTTGTGGAGCCCAAAGCAAAGTAAAATGTGCACCTATCCAGTCCCCTCTCCACATGTGGGTCTGAATCCTGCCATCAGTCCTGCCCCAACAGCCCTTTGCTCAGTGGGGCTGTGCACAGGTGCAGTCATGTAATGGAGGGAAGCAGGGGATGCTCAGGCAGTATTCTATGTAACTACACTCTTTCTTCCTGCACCTCAGCTTAACTTTTTGCTGAAGCACAGGCCAAAGTTCTGTCTTTTCAGAAAGCATTACACAGAGCTAAACCTCCAGGCTTCTTTGATTCCCGTCTACGAGCTCACCAGCAGTGAAAGGGCTGAATTAAATTCTTCCACCACTTTTTAATCTTGTACCAGTATCACAGCTTTTATACAGCTGTAAACCTTTTTCTTCTCTGTCATTCTTCACTGTGCCTATCCAAATCATCCTTGGTCTTCTGAATTTTCTGCTCCATCAATTATTCTCTGTAAAACTTCTTGGTCAGTGCTGTGAGGACAAGATCTGCAAATCTAAAGTTATGCACTGTCTTCCTCCATAACATGATTCCTCCTGTTTCATTTCTCAGTGCTACGGCCATTACTGCTTCCAGTACCAAGCTGAACAAATCTGGTGATAATAGGCATCTTTGTCTCATTCCTATGATCATCCTGAACCATTGTCATCTCCTTGTTAACTCTCACCACACTCAACATGCTATAGATGTTTTCTATTAGCATCCCCAAGAAATTGATCAAGCTATGTCACATTCTGAGATGCAATTCAAACCAGCAAGAGGTTGTATCACCGCTTGTATTATAATGCCCCAAAATGCATCTGTGGCTTGTGGCTCCCTGCCTAGGACACAGATGCAGCCAGCATGCACTTCATGTTCTGTATGAATCAGGGCTGTACAGCAATCACTTTGAATCCAACAGCCTGCCAGCAGTTATTACAGACACACACTTATCTTTTCCAGACTTGACTGATGTTGGGTCTGATGCGGGTGACCCTAACTAAACCCCTGTCCTGAACTTTCTCAAACCTATGTGCACTGCAATGTCCAGCCCTTTCCTGCAACATTTGGAGGAATAATAAGATCTGTTTGCTCCTTTAAAGAGATAAAACCCACCAGCTTGCAACAAATGCAAAGTTTATCATGTTCTTCATTCCCAGGAAGTGATATTGAAGTCCACTTTCTCTGCAGCTTTCTTGATTGTTCATTATCACCAGGCTGCTGTTTGGGCAGATATTTAGTAGTGTAAACTGCAGGGCTATTATTAACCTCTATTTACCAGGGTTTTACATATGTTTCTCAATTTCAAAGAGTATGATTTCTTAGTAAAACATACATTCAATGGATGCACACATTGTAAATAGTATTTGGAATTTATGAATAGCTTTTAAACAAAAGCTACTAAGACAGTAAATCTACTGATGTTTATTATACAGACTTCCCCTTTGTTTCTGTTACACATATGCAGACATAACCTTTCCACATAACATGTTTCAGCCATCACCTCAAAACACATGGCCCTCTGATAGTCTCTTAAAGTTTTATCAGTCTTTATAGTGTGACCTGGTGTGATAATTGGACCTGCAAGTGTTCCTTAATTCTGAGCTGTAAAAAGTACATGTAAGCTGGCGCACATCCGCTTCTGAGAGAGGCCACGCCTCCTCACAGTTTGGTCTGCTACTGCTAGTCTTCTGCACACAAAGCAAAAAAAAGGGGGGGAATTAGCAGTTCTCAATGGGCCCTGGCCTTCAAGCGGGGCAGGGCTATAAACAGTCTGGGCTCTAGCCTGCAACCAGGCAAGGCAGTAGTAGTTTACTTGCCCAGTTGTTAAGCAGGGCGAGACAGCAAACAGTCACAGCTCTGGCCTGCAGTCAGATTGGGCTGGTACTACAGCTCTGTCTATGGAGCTCAGGTAGGGGTGAGCAAGACACACACTCTATGGAGCTCAGGTAGGGATGCCCAAGGAGGGTGGGATGACAGGGGGGACACAGGCCTGTCCAACTCCACTGCATCCCAGCCCAGGGCCCTAACAGTGGCAGGGTGGTCTGCCACTGGGTCTGCAGGGATCCACCCACAACACACTGACCCTGTATCAGGCCAGCTCTCAATCAGACTGTTGCCTGGTTTCCCTGGGCGGCTTTCTACCCTCCCCTGCAGGTGTACCTGCGCCCAGGGGTCATCCTCAGTCCCCCTGGGATAACTGCCAAGAGTAGCAGCAGCAGGCATGGCAGAACTTTCTGGAAGCTCAGGCTGGTCTCTGGGGCAGCAGCGGTTCTCCTTGGTGTCCCACTCCAGCAGCAGGGAAGAAGCATCTGTCTCCTTCAGAAGCTCCCTGTCAACTGAGCTGCTGGGCCGTCCTTTTATACTTCCCCTTCCTGTTCTCCCCCTCTGCTTCCAGTGTGTGTGGCATAGCCCTCCTGGCGGCTTGTGGAGTTACCTCTGTGTCAGAGGGAGGCCACGCCTTCTCGCTACAGTACATGAAAGTTCTTAAGATGTCATAATAATCTATAACAAAAGGTTAATGGGAAGAGGTGCAAAAAGGAGACAGACTAAATTATTCCAAACAAAAAAGAATTCCCCCTCCCCCTTTCTTTCTCAGTGAAAGCAAAGTAACAGCAAACAGGAATAAAGAATTTCCTTCAGCAAAACACACAATTGCAAATGTAGAAATCAAATTATAAGACTAATTCGCCTTTCTAATTAATACTCACTATTAAATAGTAGAAACTACTCCAGGAGAACTTGGAGACATGACTGACCTCTCTTAGATCCAAAGAGAGCTTTTAGCAAACAAGGAACACAGACAAAGGCTTCCCTCCACAGAGATTTGAAAATAATCTTGTCCCTCATTGGTCCTCTGGTCAGGTGTCCACAGGTACTGCTTGTTAACCCTTTACAGGTAGACAAAATCCTTAACCCTTAACTAACTGTTTATGACATAATCTTTGCCACAGCCTGTTCGTACTGGAGTTCTGTGACCACATACTGAAATTCTGTGATGGCATTCTGGTTAGCAGGTCAGGTGTGTGCATGTAGTGAGGAACCCTTGGGAGAGTGGAAGCTCTCTGAATTAGCACAGGCCTAAGAGCATTTCATTTTTGTATCAACAGCAAGTTTAGACTGGAGAAAATCCTTTAATATGTAAAATTTTAGAACACAGGAGATGCTGCTATTCTCTAAAAAGAATACTTTTAATCTCTTCCTGCATCTAAACATAGTTTGGTATTATATATACACATGATGTAAGGTTTCTATTTTTCAGAATTTGACAAACATAATCAAGTTTTTCAGCAATGTTACAGAAAGAGCACCAAATGCAATTATTATTTTCAGGGGACAAAGCTTAATATATCCAGAAGTTATAGTTGCATTCAAGTGTTTGTATTTTGTAACTGTTTTCATTAGGGTAAAGCATTTTCCAAACATTCGCTAATTAAAACCTTTATTTCTTTTAGACAGCAAAAGTGGCTTTTCAAACCTGTAACTACTATGTAATTTACTTTATTAGAAGTTCAATAACATAGTCAAATAAACTGTTGATTTAATAATTAGCACTTAGAGTGCTTTACCTTCAAAGCACATTGCAAATAATCTTCACAGCACTCCGGTAGTTTAGGAAAGGAAGTATATCCCCCTTATGTTTGCCTGTGATTTAGGTAAATAAGCATTCTCATGCATTTTACAGTCAAGAGAATTAGGCTAGAGAAATTGTGACTCACCCAAATGAGCAGAGAGAGAGCGCCATTGTCAGAGCAGGAACTGAAATTCAATCATTCATGGCTTCCAGTTCTGGGCTGTAATCCCTAGATCAAATCTCTCATTTGCTTAGTTTGTATGATGAAATCCAGCCAGGTCCGCTAAGAGAAATTCTAGACCCCAAGGGCATTTCAGAGTCCTGGGCCTGTTATCTTTATAACCCCCTTTCTAGCTATTCCACCAATTGCTGTCTCTCCCCTTACCATAGCACTTACCACCCTGTAAAACCCCCAGCAGTCCAGTCCTCCACCCATAGCTATGATCCTTATTCTTCCCTTTGATTTTGGATTCAGCTTGATTCCAGCAACAAGCTCCAGATTCCTCTCCACATCTCCCCAATACTTACTGCTGTTGTGTATCAGTGTTGTTCATGGCCTTTCTTTGCTGCAGGATCTAGTACTACAGTGCTATTGATTAGTGTGCTGCTATCAATCCAATCTAGTTAGGCTTTTATACTGCATCTAAGTAGCTATCTCCATGGTTATCGGAAAGCTTTTTCTCACTCTGCTCATGCTACAAATAGAGAAGAGAGCACTATTCAGGCAGAGCTGTAGGATGGGCCTGATAGCATCTAGGGCATATGAACATCTCTGAACAGCATTGTCAGTTTGGGAGCTCCAGTTCAGCAAAGCACACACACATTGGGACTTATGCTTAGTGCTTTGCTGAATCAGAGACCAAGTGAAGAAGACATACTTACTGCATGGTGCAAGGCCATCCATACAGCTTAAAAAACATCAGGGTCATGAAGCTGGGAGCCCTCTAAGATGCAAGGGCCCCAATAATTATCATTCTGTTTCTTATAGATATTGGGACTGACTTATGGTGTAAGATTATTTTTCTCTGTGTGATGCATCAGACAGAAACACACATCACAGTTGTTCATCTATTTCCCATGCATGTTGCTACAAAGCTACTTTGAGGAGGGACCACAGGTTGCAGGAGGGAAGAGTGTAGAGGAGGCACCAGGAAGTCAGTCTGTTTTTTGACATTGCACCCTCTCTGTTAATAAGTGACTTATTTAAGAGTTAGTTTAGTTTTAGAAACATGGAGTTCTCTCATGTTAGTACCCAGCCCATGGTACATGAAACCTGGTGGCAGTGGTCAGTCTAGCGAGACCTACAGTGAGGAAGGGAGTGTGATTAACAGGAAGACAAAGAGCATCTTGAAATGGAGCAAACAGGTGGCATGCAGGGACTCAGACCACCAGGAATACTGGATTTCCAGACTAAAAACCTTACACGAGCACGGAAGTAAGAACTAAGTCCATATACAGAGCTGATGATGGGGGATAAAGATGAGAAAATGAAGGCAACGCTTTTTTACTGTCTCACTGGGGAAAAGGAGGAAAAGTGAGTGAAACACTGTTACTAGGAATAATACCCAAAGCACTGGAACATCTGAAATGTATTTGAGTGTGTGACTCCAGACAGAATGCGATTGTAGAGAGAGGATCTTTTACCCAAGACCAAGTAGGAGAGGGAATAGAGCTGAGAGCACTGGTATCCCCATGTAAGTTTGGAGATATTAAAGATTCTCTAATTAGAGACAGGATCAATTGTGGGATACATGATAGCGACACACAGGAGAGTGTGTGGAAAGAAACAGTTCTCACTCTAGAGGAATGCCTCCAAATAGCAAGGGCAGCTGAACTATCCAGAGAAAGGATCAAAACAATGGCTGCGGCTAGTGCAGAACAAGTACATAGGCTCAAACTAAAGGAACCCAGGAAGCAAGACAGAGACACACTGACTGAGAATGTAGACATCACGTACTGTGGAAAGCAACATTCTAAGGCAGCAAGAAAAATGCCCAGCACAGAAACATGCCCAGAAAAATGCAGCAGTGCAAGTGTATGGAAAACAGAACCAGTTTATGTCCTACTGCCACAGCCACTCTGGGAAGAAAAAAGTAGCAATACATGTAGTGACTGTGGCTGCAGAGATTTCCAATGCCACCTTAGCAGATCCAAAGTCTCTCCATGTACATGCACTGCAGAAGAACATTGCTAGCCATTCAACTACTATATTTGTATTTATGCTATTAGACAAATTTGATTCCAGGGGGATTATGGAGCCAGCTGCAATGTAATCCCAGCAACAATGATAAGCAGTGAAGAAGTGTGACCAGGTGGTGTACAATGAAACCATTCTGAGGCCAGTGGGAAAATGCAGGCTGTCAACATGAAACAAGAGATATTATCACTTGGAGTTTATAGTAGTTGATGCACAGGAATACCACCCACTCAGAAGCAGGGGGGTGCAAGCCATGGATTTGATCACAGTAGAATACCAGAATAGGCTTTTCAGAGTGTGGCCACCTCTAGGGCACTTCCTTATGGGCTCAAGGTGGCCCTGCAAGCAGCCCCCACCTCGATTTCCCTCTTCCAGAGTCCCAGTAACTTAATGCAAGCTGTCTGAAAATAAATAGCCCTTTATTAAAAAAGTCCAACAACCATAATCCAGAATTCCCCAGCACAGTCCAAAGAGTACATTCAATATTTCAAGTCCTAACACTCCATCAACACATCAAATACAGCTCTGGCATTTCTCACCACACTCAGGCTTTCATGTATAACTCCAGCATCTCTCACCACACCTCATCCCCAGTATCTTCTGGGTTCATTCTCTGCCCTGTTTCATCCTCAGATATGATTCTAGCTCTCACCTGGACAGATCAGCAAGTTTACCCCTCCATCGTTCCCTAGCCCTCTCTGGCCCTCTGGCTCAAGGTCCCTGGCTCAGAGCCCCAGCAGGCCCTCTGCTACTCTGAGCCATGAGCCCTCCCTGGCCATGGCTCTCTGGCTTAGGGAAACTTGTAGGTTGGCCCCTGACTGCCTTCACCAGCCTGATATGGCTCCACTGCTCACTAGGCAACTCACCACTCCTTCCTTCAGAGGCATCCCCCCTTCTTGAAGCTCTCAACCCACCTCTTCTCTCCTTCTGAGCTCACACTTCCTTTCTCAGGACTCTGGACCCTCCTTTGTCTTTGTATGGTCTCTCATATACAACTTCCAGGGCAGCCCCACCCTCATTACACTAGAGTAGGGTGCACTTGTTCTGGAATAGGAGAGCTGGGCCTCTGATTTCTTTTAAAAACCAGCTACTCTGTTGCCATCCTCAATATGAGAGGGGAGGAGAACAGTCACCACAAGCCCTGTCCAAGATTCTAAAAGAGTAGAAGGACACATTTCAAGGAAATGGGGCCACCTGGAAGTTAGAAATAGATTCCAATGTGCAGCCCATGAGACTACTGAAACACAGAGTACTGTTAGCCCTGGTCGAGCCACTGAAGAATGAACTTGTAAACCTGCAAAGAAGAGGTGTCATTAACCTGTTGAAACCAGCACACAGTGGATTAGCAGCCAAGTGAGAAAACCTTTGGGTAAACTCAGGATCTACATTGATCCAAAACCACTTAACAGAGCATTGACAAGAAGTCACTACCTATTACCAACAAAGGAGGATGTACTAACTGATTTATCCAAGGCAAAAGTGTTTGTTATTTGTGATGTCAAGAATGGGTTCTGGCATATTGAGCTAGATGAGCCATCCAGCCACCTGACAACCTTTGCCACACGTTTTGGCAAAAAAATGCTGGATATGAATGCATGTGGCCATCAGCCCGGTCCTAGAGGTGTTCCAGTGTAAACTGATCCAGGCACTAGAGAATCCTAGGCATCACAAATGTAGCTGACAACATTTTTATTGAAGGAAAAGGAGCTTCAAGGAAGATGGGATCCAGGACCATGACATCAAACTCCAACAAACTCCTAAAGAGCTGCCAGGAGTGGACTATTACACTTAATGCAGACAAGATGAGGCTGAAGAGAACTGAGGTCTTTTGTGTCACATGTTTGTTGACTCTGGCCAGGCCCTGAGAAACAGAGCTATTAAGGAAATGCCTAGAGCAAAGGCTGGGAAAGGAATCCAGAGATTTATAGTGATGGCCAGCTATCTTTCCAGATTCTGTGCACACCTATCATTAGCCTGTGAACCTTTGAGATAGTTAACTCCCAGTAATGCAGTGTGCCCAAGAACAGGCATTCAAAAGGGTAAAAAGAAATCATAAGTGAGGCACCAGTGCTAAAGAACTACAATCCTGCTGTGACGCAGGGCCCTGTGGTGCCAGAGGGCATAAGGAGAGCATAGGGCTTTACAGGGATCCCCTGAGTTGGATATATGCATAATAGTTCACTGAAGTGTGGCATGTGAGGTCTCTACTGAGAGCCAGTAGCCCACTGGCCATCATAATCATGTTCTCTCAGGCAGGAGATAGACACCTATCTCCCTGTCTGGTCATTTGTGTATTGTATGCCTCCCAACGTATGTCTATTTGCATGCTGAGCTACAGGCAAAAGAAGAGATTGCAAAATCCACAAGAAAGGAAATCTACAGGTATAAGCAAACAGCAGATGTTTATGAACAAAGGACCGTTCTGGTATATCTTGGAGCGCAAGGAAACACATTAAGTCTAGGCTCAGAATATATGTTATGAGTTTACTTTATATGTAACCATTTGTTGCCAACACTTCTACTTGCTGTTATTTGAATCTCTGTGCTTTGTGAAAAACGTTCTTGATTTCACAATAAACATATCTAAGGGCAGGTCTACACTTAAAACACTTCTGTAGCATTTCAGTGAAGAAGCTAATATACTGACAAGAGAACTACTACTACGGCAACAGCGCTGTCTACACTGGGGATTAGGTCGGTATAACTGCATTGCTCAGGGTTGTGGATTTTTCACACATGTGAACGACATAGTTATACCAGTGTAAGTTTGTAGTGTAGACCTGGCCTAAATGCTGTGTGTTAAGTGATTGGCGATCAGCGGTGGAATTCGTAAGCTGGGGTGAACTGTTTCTTTGGAAAAGCAGCAAAGAATCCTGTGGCACCTTATAGACTAACAGACGTTTTGGAGCATGAGCTTTCGTGGGTGAATACCCACTTCGTCGGATGCAAGTAGTGGAAATTTCCAGGGGCAGGTATATATATGCAAGCAAGAAGCAAGCTAGAGATAACGAGGTTAGTTCAATCAGGGAGGATGAGGCCCTGTTCTAGCAGCTGAGGTGTGTGAAAACCCAGGGAGGAGAAACTGGTTTTGTAGTTGGCTAGCCATTCACAGTCTTTGTTTAATCCTGAGCTGATGGTGTCAAATTTGCAGATGAACTGAAGCTCAGCAGTTTCTCTCTGAAGTCTGGTCCTGATGTATTTTTGCTGCAGGATGGCCACCTTAAGATCTGCTATTGTGTGGCCAGGGAGGTTGAAGTGTTCTCCTACAGGTTTTTATATATTGCCATTCCTAATATCTGATTTGTGTCCATTTATCCTTTTCCGTAGAGACTGTCCAGTTTGGCCGATGTACATAGCAGAGGGGCATTGCTGGCATATGATGGCATATATTACATTGGTGGACGTGCAGGTGAATGAACTGGTGATGGTGTGGCTGATCTGGTTAGGTCCTGTGATGGTGTTGCTGGTGTAGATATGTGGGCAGAGTTGGCATCGAGGTTTGTTGCATGGATTGGTTCCTGAGCTAGAGTTACTATGGTGCGGTGTGCAGTTACTGGTGAGAATATGCTTCAGGTTGGCAGGTTGTCTGTGGGCGAGGACTGGCCTGCCACCCAAGGCCTGTGAAAGTGTGGGATCTTTGTCCAGGATGGGTTGTAGATCCCTGATGATGCATTGGAGGGGTTTTAGCTGGGGACTGTATGTGATGGCCAGTGGAGTCCTGTTGGTTTCTTTCTTGGGTTTGTCTTGCAGTAGGAGGCTTCTGGGTACATGTCTGGCTCTGTTGATCTGTTTCCTTATTTCTTCGTGCGGGTACTGTAGTTTTGAGAATGCTTGGTGGAGATTTTGTAGGCGTTGGTCTCTGTCTGAGGGGTTAGAGCAGATGCGGTTGTACCTCAGTGCTTGGCTGTAGACAATGGATCATGTGGTGTGCCCGGGATGGAAGCTGGAGGCATGAAGGTAGGCATAGCGGTCGGTAGGTTTTCAGTATAGGGTGGTGTTAATGTGACCATCACTTATTTGCACCGTGGTGTCTAGGAAGTGGACCTCCTGTGTAGATTGGTCCAGGCTGAGGTTGATGGTGGGGTGGAAGCTGTTGAAATCGTGGTGGAATTTTTCCAGAGTCTCCTTCCCATGGGTCCAGATGATGAAGATGTCATCAATGTAGCGTAGATAGAGAAGGGGCGTGAGTGGACGAGAGCTGAGGAAGCGTTGTTCCAGGTCGGCCATAAAAATATTGGCATATTGTGGGGCCATGCAGGTACCCATAGCGGTGCCACTGATCTGGAGATATACATTGTCATCAAATTTGAAATAGTTGTGTGTGAGGATAAAGGCACAGAGCTCAGCAACCAGTTGTGCTGTGGCATCATCAGGGATACTGTTCTTGACAGCTTGTATTCCATCTGTGTGTGGGATGTTTGTGTAGAGAGCCTCTACATCCATGGTGGCTAGGATGATGTTTTCTGGAAGGTCACCAATGCATTGTAGTTTCCTAAGGAAATCAGTGGTGTCACGGAGATAGCTGGGAGTGCTGGTGGCATAGGGTCTGAGTAGAGAGTCCACATATCCAGACAGTCCTTCAGTGAGAGTGCCAATGCCCGAGATGATGGGGCATCCAGGATTTCCGGGTTTGTGGATCTTGGGTAGTAAATAGAATAACCCTGGTCGGGGCTCTAAGGGTATGTTGATTTGTTCCGGTGTTAGTGTAGGGAGTCTCCTGAGTAGATGGTGCAGTTTCTTAGTGTATTCCTCAGTGGGATCTGAGGGAAGTGGACTGTAGAAATTGGTACTGGAGAGTTGTCTGGCGGCCTCCTTTTGGTAGTCAGACCTGTTCATGATGACAACAGCACCTCCTTTATCAGCCTCTTTGATTATAATGTCAGGATGGTTTCTGAGGCTGTGGATGGCATTGCGTTCTGCACAACTTAGGTTATGAGGCAAGCAATGTTGTTTTTCCACAATTTCTGCCTGTGCACGTCGGCGGAAGCATTCAATGTATAGGTCCAGACTGTCATTTCGACCCTCAGGAGGAGTCCATGTGGAGTTCTTCTTCTTGTGCTGTTGGTGGGAGGGTAACTGTGTATCAGTGCGCTGTTCAGTGTTGTCCTGAAAGTATTCTTTGAGTCGGAGACGGCGAAAGTAGGCTTCCAGATCACCGCAGAACTGTATCAACCTCCCTAGCCATACAATAGCAGTCATCTTAAGGTGGCCATCCTGCAGCAAAAAAACTTCAGGACCAGACTTCAGAGAGAAACTGCTGAGCTTCAGTTCATCTGCAAATTTGACACCATCAGCTCAGGATTAAACAAAGACTGTGAATGGCTAGCCAACTACAAAACCAGTTTCTCCTCCCTTGGTTTTCACACCTCAACTGCTAGAACAGGGCCTCATCCTCCCTGATTGAACTAACCTCGTTATCTCTAGCTTGCTTCTTGCTTGCATATATATACCTGCCCCTGGAAATTTCCACTACTTGCATCCGACGAAGTGGGTATTCACCCACGAAAGCTCATGCTCCAAAACGTCTGTTAGTCTATAAGGTGCCACAGGATTCTTTGCTGCTTTTACAGATCCAGACTAACACGGCTACCCCTCTGATACTTGTTTCTTTGGAAGCAGTGAATCTGTGAATGCTGTGCTTATCTAGTGGACCAGGAGCTGGACTCTCCAGGGAGACAGATAGCTCAAGGGTTGGGATGTGCCAGTCACTGACCTGTAAGATAACAGTGGGGCCTGCAAGGCCTAGGGAGCAGTGCTTGTATTACCAGTAGAGCTGGGGAGCTGAACCATGGCAGGCACAGACATGCTAAGGGCAGGTGGTAGCGAGGTGCCTCACAACCTTGGGAAGCATCCCACCTGTGGAACTGCTAGAGCTACAGTGTGATGCCTCCAAAGAAAGCTCAGGAGTAGCACTGATACAAAATCAGTAGCCCATATAATTTTGCTAGAAGAGCCATGACAGACACATAAAGGGGATATGCTCAAATACAAAAGGAGCTACTGGCCATGCTCTTTGGAATGGAACAATTCCATCAGTTCACCTTTGTCCTCTGCTAGTTGGCATAAAGAGGTCCAGAGGCCAAAATCTTCAGAGTACAACATAGATGGCTCTGTGAAACAGGAGCCAGTCTATCAATGGGCTACAACACCTTCATGTCTCTGATGGAGACTCCAGGCAATCCAACAAAGCACCAAACAGGATGGGGTGTTACAAACAGTAAAACTATACACACTCCAGGGATGGCCAGATCACAAGGAGCAAGTGCCAAAGGAGATAACTAGGTGAGGGACAAGCTGAATGTGCTTCACGGGATTTTGTTTAATGGGGACTGTGACAGGGTGTGACTCACCAAGTGACTAGCACCTCCTGCTGGTCATCTTGTGGATCAGCTCCACAGGTCAGTATGCTGACTCCCAGTGGTGTTTCACCTGCTGTCACTTCTACTCCCGGACCCTTGTCACTCAAGGACTGTAGCATCCTCTTCAGGACACAGGCCTCCCACTGTACCACACTCTGTGCTCCCCGCTTCCAGGGGAACAGTACTACAGTCCATCAGTCCAGCCACTTCATCAGTGGCAAGTGGGGGCAGAGGGGCCCCAGACCCACCCACTACTCCAGGTCCCAGCCTAAGGACCCTGTAGATGGCAGCCACGTGCTGCATCCCCTCCAACCTCTCAGTCTATTTTCCTGGGCTATGTGGCAGGGTAGGGGTAAAACCCCCTTTAAAGCCCTGCCAAAATGCTGGCTGTGGCCTGCTCTCTGGCCAGGTGTAGAGATACAGGTACTCAGCAGGGAGCCCAGCTGCAAGCCCTACCGAGGGCTGGCTCAGAGGAACATGCTGGGCTAAGTAGTGACAGCTGGGCTGGAGCAGGAGAGGGCTATAAAAGCCCTGGGCAAACCTCAGTGAGGAGACTAGCCTGGGAGGAGACAAGAGGGCAGTATCTCTGTCTCCTTGCCAACAAGGAAGCCTCGAGGGCCAGGAGACCCTGGGGAGGGTCTATGGGGCACTAACTGTTGGGGGAATCTGGGAACTGCACAAGCACTGTAAATAAAGACACTGGGGTGATCCAGCAAAAAGAGCCTAAATACCATCCTAAACACAGGGTGCAGGCACAAAAGTGGGAGAGCCTACACAGGACCCTGTGACAGGCCACTTCCCTGCAGCCCCAGGACCTTTGTCACCCTTGCCTCAAGACCTCAGCTTGCAACTCCCAGCTGCCAGCCAGAATCTCTTCCCTAGCTCCCTGGTCTCTACTAGCAGCACTGCTGTGTCCAAAGTGCCAGCTGTCTTCCTCCTGCAAGCAGCCAGTTCTCTATTCTCAAGCTACAGGGAGCAACTGAACCTGCTCTTCCCTGCGGATCTTCTTATATGGGCCTGCCCAGCCCTGATTGGTTGCTCCTCACAGCCCCTCTCCTATTGGCTGCTGTCTGCACTGCCTCCCTAGGGCACCATTAACCCTTTTCAGGCCCGTGTGGGGCGGACGCTCAATCACAGGGACCAAGCAGTCATCCTAGCAGATTTAAAAATTGACATCATGAGCCATAAATGCTTCATACCTGGATATACAGGCATGCTTGAGATGAACCAAGGAGTGTATCTACTGACCACATGGAACTGTGTGAGGAGTGTAAAGAGTATAGTGACTGGCAACAGAAAGAGATTGTACAGCCTCATAAAATTCCAACCTGACCCCGGGGAAAGGTTGGAACAGTTCTGTTCAGTTTCAATGTCAGGAACAACATTGTCATATATTACTCTTCCAGTTTCTGGGAGGTAGACAATCTGTAGGACACTCAGGCAAGAACTATGATCTGGAAAAGAAAGGCACATTTTGCATGGTGTAGCATATTTCACATGCTATGCTCAGACAACAGCCTACATTACACGTAAGCAGAATTCAGCACTAAATGGGAATTTGAGCATGATATGTCTTCTCCTGACTACCCACAAAGCAATAGGAAAGCAGAGTCAGCAGTAAAGACCAAAAGGCTGTTGGCAAAGGCAGGACAGACAGGTAGGAATCACTACTTGACAGTGTTAAGCCATCAAAATTACAGAGTCTAGATTCATAGATTCCAAGGCTAGAAGGGGCCATTGTGATTATCTAGTCCAGGGGTCAGCAACCTGTGGCACGCGAACCGATTTTGCCTGGCACGCAGCTGCCAGCCGGGGTCCCAGCTGCCGGCCCTGCTCAGCGCGCAGCCTGCTGAGTGAACGGAACCCCAGACCAGCGGCAGGCGGACCCCCCGGTTCCCCCCTCACTGCGCTCAGTTTCTGTGGCTCCCGGAAGTGTGAGCCACCACCGCCGCCGCTGCCCCTCTCGCAGCTCCCCTCCTCCTGCTGCCTCAGCACTCCACATGGAGTTTTGCCTCCATGTGGAGCCAGCGTCTGACCGGCATGGGCCTGGTAAGGGGAGTCCTGGGGTGCAGTCAGGGGGAGGGTTAGATAGGTTGGAAGTTCTGGGGGTCCTGTCAGGGGGCGGGGAGTGGTTGGATGGGGCATGGGAGTCCCCGGGGGTCTGTCTGGGGGGCGGGGGTGTGCATAAGGGTTGGGGCAGTCAGGGGACAGATAGGGGGTAGAGTCCTAGGGGGGCAGTTAGGGTGGGGGGGCCTCAGGAGGGGGCAGTCAGGGGACAAAGAGCAGGGAGGCTTAGGTAGGGGGTGGGATTCTGGGGGGCAGTTACGGGCAGGGGTCCCAGGAGGGGGCAGTCAGGGGACAAGGAGAAGGGGGGTTTGGGGGTTCTGACCACGGCAATCGGGGTGGGAAGTGGGAGGGAGTGGATGGGGGCGGGGCTAGGGCAGGGCTCTCCCCTGTTTTTTGATGGTTGAAATATGGTAAACTTAGGCAAGTGGAGAGCCGGGGGGCGCATGGGGGCTGGCGCCCGCATACATCCAGTGTAGCCTGCAGGAGCCCCCGGGGGGGGGTGCCAGGAAGCAGCCTGGGCAGGAGGGGCGGGGAGGCACAGCTACATCCCGCTAGCGGCGCCGCCGCCTTTGCAGGGCTGCTGTCCCCCTGCACCGTGCCGGCTCCTCCATGGCTGGGGCTCACTGCTGCCGCAAGCAGGACAGTCTGGCTCTCCGGTGCCTCCGGAAGGCGGCTTCTCCCTGCCGAGCTGCTGCAGCAGCCCAAGCCCGGCAAGCCAGTGAGTGGACTCGGGGCGGGGGCCACCTGGGTGGGGTGGGGAGGGCTCGTGGGGGGGCTGTGCACACTCCAGGGGAGTTCAAGGGGCAGGGAGTGGGGAACCTGGTCTAGGGAGCAGCCCCTGGGCAGGGCTGGCCCCTGGGCAGGCAGGCCCCTGGGGTCTATGAAGGCTTGTTGGGATTTGCCTCTCAGTGAACCGATGTGCAAGCGGGGAGGGCACAAGGTGGAAGTTTCGCCTAGAGCGCAAAATATCCTTGCACTGGCCCTGCCCCAGGGGGTGCGTGCACCCCAGGTTAAGAACCACTGCACTAAAGTGATAAGATCTGCATTTTAATTTAATTTTAAATGAAGCTTCTTAAACATTTAAAAAAACTTGTTTACTTTACATACAACAATAGTTTATAGACTTATAGAGAGAGACCTTCTAAAAACATTAAAATGTATTACTGGCACGCAAAACCTTAAATTAGAGTGAATAAATGAAGACTCGGCACAACACTTCTGAAAGGTTGCCGACCCCTGATCTAGTCTGACCTCAGGTATAACAAAGGCCATAGAACTTCCCCAACATAATTCCTCAAGCAGATCTTCTAAAAAAACATCCAAACTTGATTTAAAAAATTATCAGTAATGGAGAATCCACCAGAACATTTGACTTTAGCAAAGATGTGAGCAAATTGGAGAGAGTCCAGAGGAAAGCAAAAAAAAATGATAAAAGGTTAGAAAAACTCATCTCATTAAAAACCTGGGCATGTTTAGTCCTGAGAAAATTAGACTGGGGGCGGGGGGACTTATAACAGATTTCAAATATGTTAGGGGCTGTTATAAAGAGGACAGTGATCAATTGTTTTCCATGTCCGCTGAGGATAGAACAAGAAGTAATGGGCTTAATCTGTAGCAAGGGAGATTTAGATTAGACGCTAGGAAAAATGTCTTAACTATAAGGGTAGTTAAGACCCGGAATAGGCTTCAAGGGAGCTTGTGGAATATCCTTCACGGGACATTTTTCAGAATAGATTTGACAAACACCTGTCAGGGATGGTTTAAGTTTAGTTGGTTCTGCTTCAGCCCTAAGGGCTGGTCTTCATGACTTCTTGAGGTCCCTTCCAGCCCTACATTTCTATGATTCTGTGACACCAACCAACAGAACAAAGGCAATGACAGGGTGGAACTAGAGCCCCTCAACAACAGAGATAACAAAAATAAGGCAGTGGGAGACTGGTTCCAAGACCAGCAAACTCGAAGGACTGTGAGGCCTAACAGGCCACAAAGGGCTGCCAGTAAAGGTCATGTCACTGCTGTGGGCTATGTACTAGTAACCTCTGACTCCAGCATGTAAGCTAACACTTGCACTAAAGTCACAACAACTGTTAAAAGGAAAGCTGTAGCAACCTGAATGGAACTTGAAGAGAGGAACATAGGTTGGAAGAAGGAGTTTGGTGGAGGCACTGGAGAAATGGTCTGTGTGCACATGGCTGGAATGTCAGATGCAGTTGCATATCTCAGTAAATAGTTCGCTTAATAAAGAACGAGTTTAGTTTAAGAAACATGGATAACTTTCATGTTATTACCCAGAACATGGTACATTAAACAATCTTCAACCAAGTTTTAGGTAATTTTTAAGAGACTAGCTGGGCCAAGCTTTCATATATCACAATCTCGTCATCCACAACACGTATATTTAAAAACAAAACAAACAAAACTTACAACTCTATCAAAATAAGACACCACTGCACACACTTCTCCCTCTGCAGGAAGGACAAAAGAACAAGCAACATGTGACAGAAATGTAGTTATAGTGCTTAATACACTTCTGGAAGATACTCAGATTGGTGTCTGAGTATGGTATAGGAACCTATATCGAATAGAAATAGAGCAACAGTTACAGTGGCAGTTCACACCTCATAATTAAATTCAGACATACAAATAACACAAAGAGGTTTCCAAAGATTAAATGGCTAGTAGCAAAGTAATTCTTGGTCATTAGCTATTAGTTAAATTCTAAAGAGTAACTTTCTGTGGTTTTATTTGTGTAATCAGAATTTGACAGCAGAGACTGCTAGAAAACAGAACAGTGTTGCATGTTATATTTAGTTTGGCAAGAGATATTTCTCTGTGGATCTGAAGTTTTTTTGAAATTTCCTTTTTTATTGTATTTTACATTAGCCTTCTGAAACAACAACAAAAAAGAGAGGTGGAGTTGGCTTCTGCAGTGATGAACTGACTCTTTCATTATAGCAAATACCCATGACCTCCACTGTTCACCTGTAAACAATCATAGTTAGTGGTCTCTTTAGGAAACTAACAGATGGATTATAAATTCTCACTGGAGCTTTTATCCATTTGTGGCTTGCAGTGTGCAAATGTTTGTCTTTTAAACAGTATAAAACGATGTCAAAAGGGGATCTGTGTTCTGTTTTTATTAGTATTAATTTATTCCGATCATAGATGAAAAGAAATCTTCTGAATGCACAGTCATTCTTCTCCTGGCTCCAGGCAAATTGATGTCCCACGTACTAGAGGGAAAGTGGTAGAGTTTCACCTTTGGCTTTTTGACAGAGTTGCATTGTCTTTAGAAGAACCCATACTCAAAACTTTAAAAAAAAACCCAAATGGTGTCGCTTCTGCAGAGATGAAACTGACTGATATTTTACTCTAGATGAGATGGCAATTGAACCTTGGAAATTATTCATGTTCTATCATTCTGCAACTGTAATTTTTTATACAGCCAACATTTCTGTACATAGTTTTGGAAAACATGATGAACTGTTCATTTACCTTGGACGCCAGAATGGGCCCTAGCATATGAAGAAGTTTAGGATGCTTGTCTGATCGGCTTCATGCAGGTAATGACTGTCATTCCCAGTCACATCTATTATACAGCTTTGCAAGATGCGTAGTGCGATGTTGAGACCAATTAATCTTTGATAGCATTTGGTAGATCATGTTGTTGTTTCAGAGCAGTAATATTTTACCTTAGTGTGTGATTTTGTGATGAGTCTTCTAGTTCTTTATATGCCCAGGCTGTCACGGTTGCATTCAAACACTCAGTTATTTTGCTAGCTGAAATCAAGCTCTGTTATCAAGAAACAAAAATTATTGAAAGGAGAGAAATACATTATGGGCCTTCAATTCCTGGTAACTTCTAACCACCTTGTAGATTAGACCCCATTTTATTTAATTTTTTGTTTTGTTTTGATTTTTAACTGATTTTATTGCTTCAACTGATAAATACTGGAAACTGATGTCCTCTGTTTAGCCCATGAACAGCTACAGCACAATCAATGGCATTGCAGTCTTCTCTCCACTAGCCCACCACTGTGTTTCAAACTGGATCTGAACACCGCTGGGCCAACAGATAATTCATTCTTTATGCTCAGTCAATTTTTGGCCTCTCCTACTAACAGTTTCTATTAGTGTGTACAGATTTGGAAGGCTGGTTTTGTGATGTGGAGGCCTGTCCACTGGGAATTGGATTGAGACCACCTGCTCATTTCACAGAGATCAAACATCTATCAAAAGGTAACTATACTTTCAGTCACTACAAGACAGGTTCAATTAAAAAAGAGAATGAGAATAAAAGACTTTGCATCCAACCACTGTACCAACCCCTTGAGCCAACTAGGGACTCTGGAGACATGCATAACTGACAATATTGCATTTTGAAAGTTTGCCAGCAGGATGCACTATTGTTATTTTTATTTCCTATTGCCAGTATATCTCCACATACTAAAACCTTGTGGGTGAAATTGACTCCTCTACAGTGGGCCACAAGAAAATCTATGCATCATGTAAATCCTATTTTGAGGTCTTAAATGCATGGACCTTACATTGTCCTTCTGCACAGCAATAAATTTCATCACAATATAACAAACTAGTTTAACCGAGGCCATCTTTGCACTATGGGCACTACAGCAGCAGAGCTACAGAGCTATAATGCCATAGTGTAGCTGCCTCCCAGAGTGACAGAAGGGTCACTATAGATAATCCACCTTCCCGAGTGGTAGTAGCTAGGTTGACAAAAGCTTACACCTAACCCCAGCTACAGCAGGCATTAGGTCAGCATAGCTAAGGTGTTCAGGGGTATGGATTTTTCACACACCTGAACAATATAGTTATGTTAATCTAAATTTTAAGTGTAGACCAGGCCTGGGTCATTGATAGTTCTTTCATGTGAAGTTAATAGTGATATCAAACAAAAGTCTATTCTATCTTTGCTCTTGTGTTCCCATGTATTATATTCAATTTTAAAGTTTTACACACTGAATTGTTACTGCTTTAAAGATACCAATGCCTCATGGAAAACGTTTGCAATTTTGCTTTCAGAGCATGTATTTTCTGTTTTTATCTTCACCTGTCCTTATTTGAAAGGACATTTACATAAAAAAAGATCTTTGTTCCTTAAGTGAACATCTGTTCTTGCTGCTTATTCCTCACCTGAAGATATAATCCTCTGCTTCTGACATCTTAGTGAGAAATAAGCATCAGGAGCAGATGAGCTCTTAAGAAACAAAGGTCCTATTTTCATGTAAATGTGTTAGTAATTAAAAGTGAGAGGAGAAAAAAAATCTGAAAAAGTTACATCTGCAGAATTGATTTAAAGTAGAATGATTTTCAAAGTTTTCCAGGAGAACTCAGTGCCTCTTTAAGTTGTTTAGACCTTAAAACAATAGAATAATTGTAATTAAACTGAATGGGATATTTTTCTTTGCAAAAAGAGATCTAGAACAGATTTGCAATGGTGATAAGTTGAAAAGATCTAATTTTTCCTTTAGATGCAGTGGAAATAGGGTTCATAGAGGACTTCTACTGAGATCTATGGGTGACATTTACCCTGTGCAGAGGGCAAGCAGGAAGTCTGTTCATCACTTAAGCCTCACAGGACTTCCTGTCTTGAGGGGTTGACAGAACTAGGCCCTTAATAACCATCCTCCACTAATAAACCCTCCCCACCCTTTTTGGGTGTCCTCTGGTATTTCCAAAATATTGGTTTCAGGTCAGCCCAAATCTGAAAATTCAAAGAAATGTTGGTGAGTTGAAAGAGTTGCCAAAAATCTCATTTGGGGTTGAACAGAATGCTTCATTTGACCTCAAAACAGGAGGTTTCACTTACTTTCTAGGCACTTCTTCCACATAAAAAGCAAAGGAAAGGAAGGGCATGACAACTAACTCCTTCTCCTCATCTGGTTATTTTGAGAGTTACTGTATAAATGTCTAGTCCAGTAATAAGGGCACTCAGCTTGGATTAAGGTGACCAGATGAGAGGGAGAAAATATCGGGACACCTGGGGGGCGTCTACCAGTGGATCCAAAAAAAAAAAAAGTGAGTGCTGCCGGCGGAGCAGCGAGAGGGGGAGAAGGAAAAAAAAAAGGCGAGTGCTGCCGGCGGAGCAGCGAGAGGGGAAAAAAAAAAAAAAGCCGAGTGCTGCCGGTGGAGCAGCAATAAATAAATAAATAAAAAAGGCGAGTGCTGCCAGCGGAACAAAATATCGGGACAAATTGCGTCCTGACCAAAGATCGGTCGGGTCGCGGGACAAAGACCTAAATATCGGCACGGTCCCAATTTTATCGAGACGTCTGGTCACCCTAGCTTGGATTTGGAAGACCCATGTTGAAATCCCAAAGGGAATTGAACCAGGGAAGAAGAATGTGATGGGAGACTGTTGTTTTGTAAGGTGATTGTGTGAGATGGATAGATATGTCAAAGCATGACATATTTTCGATTTTTATCCACTGTTGAATTTTTGGAAGTGTATGTAGAGCTATGGAATTATAAGTATACATAAAATATACCCACCACTCCAGTCCTGGCTGTGCTTTGGTTCTTTAATTCTGCTATTTTTGTGGGGGAAGGCAGGTGTTGATAGGGGTGTGCATAAGTGAGTGAGATGCAAAGCGGCCTCATATAGATCATAAGGAGGGAGAGGAGGGAAAGAAAAAAAATTAAATATTTAAAATGTATTGGTTAAAGCTTATATTTTGCCTACTTTGCCTAGGAGATGCAGGAGTTGGTAAGTGTGATAAATGAAGTGGGGGGCGGGGGGATAACTCCCTTTTATGGACACCCAGCCAGCCAGTAGTTATAAAATTCCTCTTAGTAGCTGTTCTCTAATTGCTCTACCTGTAAAGGGTTAAAAAGTCTCACTGCTATGCATAGGTAAAAGGAAGTGAGTGGGCACCTGGCCAAAAGAGCCAATGGGAAGGCTAGAGCTTTTTAAAATTGAAACAAGACTCCCCTTTTGTCTGTCTGTTGTGAGGAGTGGACAGGACAGAGCTATGCTGTAAGAAGCTTGGGCCAGATATGAAAAAATCATCAGTATCATACCTAGAAACTACTTATTTAAAACCACAGATATGTAAGTAGATCCGGAAATGTCTAGGAAGACGCGATTAGGTTTATTCCTTTTATTTTGTTATGGCTTGTGGATTCCTCTGTGCTAACCCCAGGTGCTTTTGTTTTGCTTGTAACTTTTAAGATAGACCTCAAGAAAGCTATTCCTGGTGCTTAATCCTAATCTAGCAATAGCCTGAGTTCCCAGTGTATTGTTTTTCTTTTTTTTTATTAATAAAATTTACCTTTTTAAAGAACAGAATTGGATTTTTGTGTCTTAAGAGGTTTGTGCACATGTTCAATTAGCTGGTGGCAACAGCTGATTTCCTTTTTTTTCCTTTCTCAGCTCTTCCCCAGAGCGGTGGGGGAGGGCTTGAGGGTACCCCACAGGAAGAAATTCCCAAGTGTGCCCTCCTGGGCTCTCAAAGGGGTTTGGCACTTGGGTGGTGGCAGCATCTACCAATCCAAGGTCAGAGAAAAGCTGTAACCTTGGGAGTTTAGTATAAGCCTGGAGTAGAATCCTTGCAGGCCCCCAACTTCTGCACTCGAAGTGCCAGAGTGGGGAATTAGCCTTGACAGTAAATAATATAAATTGTTACAGATTCTGTCAGTGATAATCTGAATGGAAACCGAACTTGCTTACTCAAACATATTTTTAAAAAGTACTGCACTGAAACAAGCAACTAGAATTTTCTGCACAACAAACTGATCCACAGCTCACTAACTTCACAAGAATTTGGATCAGGCCCAACATGCATCAAGCCATTCTTTCTTTTAGTGCTTTTGGTCAAAGAAGGAAAACACAAGACTGAATTTGGGCAGTTCTAGGGAGAAAGTGTTTCCAGCTAATGGTATTGATGTACAATATTATTTACCTATATATGCAAACACTAGCATGATAGGTCATCTTTTAGATCTAGGAAATGACATTGAATTTACATGGACATATTAGGGAGCTGGCACCACCAGACAATGCCTCAAGATTCAGTGACAAACAGGAAAAAAAGGGAAGATAATTTTTTTTCAAATACTTTAACTCCGGTATCATGGCAACGCTGTTAATGTTATCCTAGGTCTGTTCAGCTGATGCCTAAGGCATCTACACTAAGTCTCGGAGTTTATGATAATTAGCAATTAAAGCTATCTGAAAGAGCCTATATTTTTATAACTGATTTGTTTTTAACAGTTTGTCTCTTAAGATTAATGATTTCCCCCCCCAATTCAGAGAATATTGTCAGTTGGTGCCTCAAACCATATTTATTTTTATTACAAACATCACAGCTGAAACATTTGACAATGATTCTTTTAGGGAATGAAACAGACTATGTGTAAAGGTTGAGAATTCAAACGACTGTGCTCAGCATCACCACAAAGGCCACACTGATGGGGAAATAGTGGCTGTACATGATATATTAGACTAGACGATGTTTCATGCATTAATTCTGTTCTCTGTAACAAGGTAAATGGAGGTGGCAGGTTTGTATAATTTTTGGTGGTGCCCTGAATGGGTCCAAGCCCCCCCCCACATACCTGCCTTGTAAACCAATATATATATTTTTTAAATAATGTAAAAATATGAGGGCTCTGGGGTGGGGCTGGGGATGAGAGATTCACGCTGCAAGAGGGTGCTCAGGGCTGGGGCAGAGGGTTGGGGTGCAGGAGGGGTAAGGACTCTGGCTGGGGGTGTGGGCTCTGGGGTGGGGCAGGGCCATGGATGAGGAGTTTGGGGTGCAGGCAGGCTGCTCCCAGCTGGGGCCAGAGAGGAGGACTCCCCCCAGCCCTCTTCCTGCTAGCAGCAGTGAGCTCTGGGGAAGGTCCCCCACCCCGGCAGCACACTCACTTCGCACCACTGTCACTGCATGTGCTCATAGGGCCCTTCTCAGGTCCAGGAAGCCCCCTCACCTCCCCTGTGGTGGGTGCGGGGTGGGGCTGCCATCATGTGTGCACCTCCTCCCCTGCTGCTGCCTCTCACAGTAGCCTCACTGGGGGTGGGGGATGGGCTGCCCCTTGCCCAGCATGGGGCAGGAGCGGTGACTGCAGGTGCGGGGGATCCCATACTGGTGGAGGGTTGCACCAGAAAAGGGAAGGGTCCATCCATCCAAGGCGGAAGGGCAGGGAGGGTCAGCCTGCCCTGGCACTATTTGTTTGGGGGTCGCTAGGACCCTGCGGCAGCTGTTGATGTTGGGAGCTGGCAGAGCATAGCCCAGTGCAGAGCTGCAGGGGGCAGAAACTGCCACTATTAAGATGGAAAGCATAAGGAGGCATCCAGGAGTAAGGGAGAGGAAGGAGAAAAATGTTCACTGCCCAGATCTTCAGCCAGTGAGAAAGGAGGCTGGATTTTGTTCTTTCCCCACAACCATCTGCTCATCTATCTCCCCAGATACACTGCTGCACACCTCTTAGTGTCTGTTGAAAGGCAGCCCTGTTCCTTCAGATCAGGAAATGACAATTTCTGTGGGGGAAAAAAGCAAAGGCAAACACTGAGATGCTGTGGTGATGATGGTGTGTGCAGTATAAGAAATTAAATAGTGTGGCGACAAAGCATCACAATACTGGAGACCTGCTTTCTACATGCACATCATAAAACCTGTTTTCTGTTGTGCACATTTTCAACGCTCCACCCACAAGGACAGTGAGCTGACATCCCTAGGGGAGAAGATTTAAAAGATCTTGAGTACCTTAACTGTGATTTACCATCCTTTAAAATGTTTGCATGAAAATTTAACTCAAATTCCTGTTTTATTAATGGCTGCTTTTTGTTAACTAAAATGCCCCAAAGGGTTTTATCTTTCTGAAAATATTGGTATGCATTTTTAACCTTAACTTCTTAACATTTTTACTGGGATAAGTCAAATGTTCCCAACCTCTCATATTAGCCTCCAAGATCCCTCATTGTCCTTGTGGACTTTCACTCCCTGCTTTCAATTATGCAATATCATGTCTGTAATGTGCTACCCAAAATTTTTACAATAGTTCAAATGTGGTGTCACTATTCCAGATATAAAGCTCAATTTTGCTCCCTATTGAAGTAAGTGTCAAAACTCCCATTGAAATTGGGCTTTATGATTTTTAAAATGATTTGACTCCTTATAAAAGGCACCAGACTTTCCAACCGTGGAGACTAAAATCTCTGCTAATTCCCAGAAGAGGCAGTGCAAGCGTCCCAGTGTTCCCACAAATATTGTCCCCTGCCAATGGGCCTCAGCCTGACCTGCTGACACTACCCCTAAGTCCTGAGAATGGTTCAGTGTCCATTCCTAGACCACTATACAACAGCCTGATGGGAACTACTTTTAATCTCTGCTGTCCTGGGGGAATTTCCCTACTCCGTCTCTGAACTCTCCCATCCCAGCAGTGTTGCCAATTTAGTCATTTTCCAACCCTGCCTGTAAATTTGAACACCCCTTTTAACTTCAGTTCATGGGGAAAGCACGGCCAGATTCTGCCAGACATCAAATTGCTAACAGCATCTGTATTATTTTACAGAGCTGTACAAATGTTAACGAATTAACTCATTTATCTAATTAATGTTTTAAAGTTTATAGCCACTGTCACATCCTTTACATACCCCATATATGTGTATAATTTAAGGAATAGCGTCCTTTGCTGTATTGTAACCTCATTCTTGTTAGCTTAAGTGCCCCCATTGTTTTCATATCCCATTGGTCTCCCTCCTCTTGGGTACTGGTCAGCTGTCCCACATTCATGATACCCAGCATGCTGCATGTCTTGCTGCTCAGCCAGTTTTCCAGTTCACTGATGTTTACTGTGAGCAAGACTGAACCCAGGAATGGTCTCTGTGGTGCTGCATTTATCACCTCGTTCTTACTCAAACACACTGACCTGTGTAACCAAGCTATTTTTTAAATCCAGCTGAGTATTACATCATTAGTACTGTATTTCCTAAGCTTATGCATTAATCATTCACAGTACTGCATTAGAAGCCTTCTTGAAATCCAAGTGAATAATGTCTGCTTCTTCACCCTTCTCTGCTTTTATTGTCACTTCCTCAAACAAATTAACCAAGTGTGTTATGCATGACTTCCCTCTTGGTAATCTTTTCACAGAAATATTTAAAATTCTATTTACATGGAAGCTCTGAGCATATTACCAAAATAGAGAACTTGATTTTTTGGATACCTGTGGCAATGCCAGAAGCAGCATTTAATATTTTACAGAGAGACAAGTACAGCAAATAGTGTATTTGTGACACTCCCCAGAGTAAAAGTGTGATTTTACATAACAGAAATGAACTACAGTCTAATCAAGAACAAAATAGATTCTATAAAGAAATACTTTAAAACATCATGAAACACACATTTTAGACACAGAAATCTGCCAATCAAGTTTTTACTTCAGTTACATAAGGTACCCTGGGGTGCCAACTCTGCTGCAATGTTCAGCCAAAGGAAATATGAGGCTGCAAAAGTGTCACAAATACATTAAATCTAAAAAGTGCCCATTAAGTTTGATGTGGGAAAAATTCTTATAATTTTTTAATCTTTTTTTGTGTGTGGCAATTATATATTTAGAGCCTGACCCTGAATTCCTTGCCATTTACACTCTCCGAGTTCACTGGGAGTTTTTGACTGTGCAAGGAGTGCAATTTAGGCCCCCTTTGCCATCTATTTTCCTTGACTCACTGTTGTGATAGGGCACCCACCCGTGGAGACTCTCCAGCAGCAAGCTGTGACAGACAGGTGTGCTTGTCTTGTTTTCCCTCTTTCAGAGTCCCCAGTAACCTCACACAAGCTTTTTTTCCTCAATATACCTCTCCTTGGAGCCAGTTTGTTAAAAAAAACAAAACATGGTGCAAAATAGTTCATAACAAAAATCCCAAAACATAACCCATTTACCACCCCAGTGTATGTAGTTCTTAAAATCTTGACACCTCATATACAACACTCCATCTCCCACTACACCTAGGCTCTTCTTTGGTCCTCTCATATTCTTCTGCCAGGAGAGTACCCCAGCCATTTGAACTCAAGGGCAACCCTGCTCTTCTCAGCAGGAACCACCTGCTGCTCTTCTCTGCTAGGAATTCAGGGATCATCTATCACTACCCCGTTCTGTTCACCTTTTGTCTCAGACAAACCAACCAGTTGGCTCTGCACTGTTCCTCTGGCTCCAGCTCTCCAGCATCAAGACACTAGCAAATAAGTCCCTCTGCTGCTCCCCTGCCTTCAGCCCTCCAGTTTAGAAGTTAGCCAGAAATTCCTGCTGCTGCTTTCTGGTCTTCAGCCCTGGCTCTTTGGCTTGAGGAGGTCAGCTGGAAAACCCCTTTACTGCTGTCCTACCCTCAGCCTTTGCTCAGGAGACACCGTCAGCTTCCTTCAGCAAGCTCCTACATTATCTTGATCTCTAGCAGTTCTCACCTTATCTTCCTCTGTGACATGGGTCCCCTCTTTTAAGCCCAGTTGGGGTCAGCTGACCAGTCAAAGCTGCACTGGCCTATTCCCTCTTAAAGGGCCAGTGTCGCCCTGTGACATTGGCAGACCAGATGCCAGCTTATGCTAAGGTCCCCAGGCCTCACTGAACACTGACAAATGCATAGCTGGGAACCAGTTAGACTCACCTGTGTGTTCATATTGTTAAAATAGATATTGGAGTTATAAGAATGTGTTTAGTCTTTATGAAATGCTTGTAGGATGCTGCATGTATTATTCTTTCTTATAATATCTGTATCTCATGTTATAAGGTAATATTTAAGTGTTTGCTCCTTAACTATACAAATGTTTTCTAAGACTGTAAACCCTCACAGTCAGGGGTGGAGCATTACCAAGTGTGAAATACTAGTTTACCACAAAAGGTGTCATCTCCTCCCCAACAAAAGAAGGCCTATGGCACCAGACAACCATTGTGGAACATCAGTGGACAAAAGATTTCATTGATTTCTTCCACCACACCCATAAGAGGGTACCTCACAAGCCCTCATCCCATCATAGCTTGAACACTGGGGGAAGGGAATACATCCCTAAGGAGAAATTTGTATCCCTATGCTGCTTGAACTCTGAGGGGCAAAGGTTTCTAAGTATAAGCAAAGGGTCCCCAGCTGTTTAGCTTGGATTAGCCCTAAAGGACATATAAAGTTTACATATTATAGTAGCTAATATAACCTTTTGGAACCTAAGACTGCATCTCATCAGTGTGTGTATGTGTACTGGATTTAATCTTATAAGTAACTCTCATTTCTTTTTCCTACTTAATAAACCTTTAGTTAGTTTATTATAGGATTGGCTACAAGCATTGTGTTTGATGAGAGATCTAGGGTGCACTTGACCTGGGGTAAGTGACTGGTCCTTTAGGATTAGGAGCAGCCTGAATATTGATGTGATATTTGGTGTAGGGAGCCATCTATCACAAAAGCAAGCTTGCCTGGGTGGCAAGATAGACCAGAGTGCCCAAGGGCATGTGACTCCATAGTGCTTTAGGAGTTCACACTTGTTACATGATTGGTGAAATGTAATTATAGAACATACAACCAGTTTGGGGTTTGTGCCCTGTTTCTTGAAAGTCTGCCCTGAGGTTGGCACTCATCATGTTTGTGAACCTCTTCAGACAGATTGACAACACTCACGTACACAACTTCTGTTGACTTTAAGAGGTCTGTGTGCAGATCAAGGGCAGTATATGCTCCTCTCAGTGACACTGATTTTGCCCACATTATAGACAAATTATACTTAAATTTTGTTTTATGAATTGATCTGGGTTTCTTAATGAAACAAACACACACCAAGAAAACAGGGGGATGGGAAAAGTTGTTTTCTTGGTTCATGTATATGGTACTAGATAATCACTGGACACTGAAGTATTCTGTTTATCCACATGCCATGCTGTAAAGGTGAAAATCTGCCTCACATTGCCTTTCAATGTGCCTCAATCTTGATTTGGAGGAAGAATCAAACAGATAGTTGAGTTTCCGTGCCCCATGCAGTCACTGCTAAGACTGCAACAAGGGTGCCAGTTTACAATGGTGCTATTATGCTGTAATATGAATTATAATGACACCATCAAATAATTTCACACATATCACCGAACAGCCTTCTAGCAGTATCAGTTTTGGATGCTACTAACTTAGATTGGACTTGAACTAATTAACTGCAGGTGAAAGGCTTCATCATCCCTATTACCATTTTCTTGAATTAACAGTAGTGCCAATCCCACATGTTCAACTATTATGATTCAGGCCCCCCAAAATCACCAGTTTGGTTTTAAAAATCGTGTGATTTTAAAATAATAATATATTTGGAGGTCTTTTTATTTGCCTTCTGGTCAGGTCTTTAGGTTCATTTTTCACTGCACCAGGAGAACCTAATTTTAAAAAAAAAAACAAAAGCTGAGATTCTCATGGAATCATATAATAACGTAAGAATGGCCCTACTGGGTCAGACCAAAGGTCCATCTAGTCCAGTGACCTGTCTTCCGACAGTAGCCAATGCCAGATGCCCCAGAGGGAATGATCAGAACAGGTAATCATCAAGTGATCCATCCCCTGTTGCTCATTCCCAGCTTCTGGCAAACAGAGGCTAGGGACACCATTCCTGCCCATCCTGGCTAATAGCCACTGATGGACCTATCCTCCATGAATTTATCTAGTTATTTTTTGAACCCTGTTATGGTCTTAGCCTTCACAACATCCTCTGGCAAGGAGTTCCACAGGTTGACTGTGCATTGTGTGAAGAAATACTTCCTTTTATTTGTTTTAAACCTGCTGCCTATTAAGAATTTCCTAGTTCTTGTGTTATGAGAAGTAGTAAACAACACTTCCTTATCTACTTTCTCTACACCAGTCATGATTTTATAGACCTCAATCATATCTCCCCTTAGCCATCTCTTTTCCAAGTGGAAAAGTCACAGTCTTATTAATCTCGCCTCATACGGAAGCCGTTCCATACCCCTAATAATTTTTGTTGCCCTTTTCTGAACCTTTTCCAATTCCAATATATCTTTTTCAGATGGGGTGACCACATCTGCACACAGTATTCAAGATGTGGGTATACCATGGATTTATAGAGAGGCAACATGATATTTTCTGTCCTATTATCTATTCCTTTCTTAATTATTCCTAGCATTTTGTTCGCTTTTTTGACTGCCACTGCACACTGAGTGGATGTTTTCAGAGAACTATTCACATGAGTCCAGGAGCTTGGAGCTTTAAGAAAAACACCAAATATAGTGACGTTTGCAATAAAATCATGAGAGATGGAAACCTTTAGGAAAATTCAGAACTAGGGTATTGGGGACTATTTTAGTACAAAACAAAATCCACTATGTAAGCAAAAATAAACACTAACTCCCACACTCATCCATATGCCAAGTCTAAAGAGATAAGCTTCTCACATGAGGGTCCCACAGGAGCTAGGAGAAACATTCTTGAATCTTCAGTAATCATTACTGCTCCTTAGCTGTCACTCTGTGGGGATCTGTGTCTGTGGCATCTGCACAGTGATGGATCCAGTCTGCTCTTCCCCTGGCATGAATGAAGCTCTGCTCTGCACAGTGCAAGGGATCTGTAGCCCTCGTACAGGATCACAAATCTAGATCCAAGCCCTTGTACAGCATAAACATACTGGTTTTGATAATTTGTCCCCTGCCTGCGTGGCAATGCTAGGAGAAGCAGGATTTAGTTCTTTGCCATTGTTATATTCCTTTCTGCCAGCACCATTCATTTTGAGATATACAGTACATCTTTTCTAGCTGCCACTTATTTTTTCTTCATTTTAGTTATGTAAGTTAGTAGTTGCCAGCACACAATCTGCAAGAGAAATTCTGCACAAGCAGTTTATACCTCCAATAGAATTTTCTTATTACTACTACTGTAAAACTATCAGGAGACTAGTGAGGACAAATATTTTTAAAGAGCTATGTTTGGTGCCAGTTGGAAACAGAACAGTACATCTATCAAAAAGCTTCTTACGTTAGAGAACATCTGTTATATTGCAACTAGCAAAAAAATGTATATAGCTTTATTAATATTCTTTACAGCTTCTGGCTTTGAGACTAAAAGCATGAGCTCACATGAGCCATAGCAGTTCACATATAATCTGTAACTCATTTCAGCGGATATCATCTTTCATTTGTCAGCTCAGAAATTGACAAACTCTGTGCAGTGTCTGTTATTGACTGCAAAAGCTGATACTTTCTTAGTAATTATCTCAGTCCACATATCTGAATTTAAATGTATAATTCACATTCTTTTGAAGTTGTAGGACTCTTAGCCCCCTCATGCCTCTGCATCATGTTTGATAAAATTAGCTCCTATTTAACATTAATAATTACATTTCCCCTCATGCAAAAGGAATAATACAGCTCAAATTTCCCCAATAAATACATATTTTTGCTGCAATATTTTGCCCATGGAAGCAGTACTGTCATCCTCAAATGTTCAAAAGTCATGAGCCAGGACTATCCAAATCATGAGCTTTTAAAAAATAAAATAAACTGCGGGTTGTTTTTATTTGGGTTCTGATTTTTGAGCCTTCATGATGCACTTAGGTCACATTTTCTAGGTTTATTCTACAATCACAAGGGCTAGAAGTTTTTTTTGGGTGGGGGGGAATGGGGGTTAAATAAATTATAGCTGAGGTTCTCACATAAGTAGTTGTCTCCAGGAGCTCAGCCTTTAAATAAAATATCAAATATTGTGAGACTCATAAAAGTGGAGAAGGAGCTGTGTTGATTTAAAAATTGTTTGATATGAGATGCTGGCATAGGATAAGCATTAAATGAAACTGTATGATGGTATATTGTGGGATGAAGATCAATAAAAGAACATATCCCATTCAGTGCACTGAGGGTACGTCTACACTACGGGACTATTCCGAATTTGCATAAACCGGTTTTGTAAAACAGATTTTATAAAATCGAGTGCGCGCGGCCACACTAAACACATTAAATCGGTGGTGTGCGTCCATGGTCCGAGGCTAGCGTCGATTTCTGGAGCGTTGCACTGTGGGTAGCTATCCCGTAGCTATCCCATAGTTCCCGCAGCCTCCCCCGCCCCTTTGAATTTCCGGGTTGAGATCCCAGTGCCTGATGGGGCAAAAATCATTGTCGCGGGTGGTTCTGGGTACAGCCTCACCCCTCCCTCCCTGAGCAGCAGACAACCGTTTCGCGCCTTTTTTGCTTGGTGAACTGTGCAGACGCCATAGCACAGCAAGCATGGACCCTGCTCAGCTCAATACCGCAATCGTGAATGTTTTAAACACCTCGCGCACTCCCGTGCAGTCCATGCTGGGGCTCTTTTACGATTCTCAGGAGACTGCATTGTTAACTGTGCTGATGAGCTGTGCGTGGTCACCTGTGCTGATGAGATCTCCACGCTGGGGAAGCAGGAAATGAATTTCAAAACTTCGCGGGGCTTTTCCTGTCTACCTGGCCAGTGCATCCGAGTTCAGAATGCTGTCCAGAGCGGTCACTGGTGCACTGTGGGATACCGCCCGGAGGCCAATACCGTCGATCAGCGGCCACACTAACCCTAATCCGATATGGTAATACCGATACTAGCGTTACTCCTCTCGTTAGGGAGGAGTACAGAAACCGGTTTAAAGAGCCATTAAAATCGATATAAGGTGCCTCCTAGTGTGGACGGTTGTGGCGTTAAATCGGTTTTACGCTCCTAAAACCGATTTAAACGCCTAGTGTAGACCAGGCTTGAGACACAGAGGCTTGAACATCTGGACAAGAGCTCTACGCAGACTGCATGTTTGGACCTTTGCAGGGATTGAATTTGAAGAATTGTCTGTCAGCTCCTGGAGAGATGGACCAGGATCAAAAAAGGGGTTAGAGAGCTAGAATGTGGCAGGAGGGGAAGCACTGCTAGGCTCTTATGAGATTAGGCTGTCCCTATAGGAGTAAGAAGTATGAAGGTCACTGAATGGTGTTGTTTTGTTTTATGTTCCGCTTACTTGGGTTAAATAAAAGTGTAGTGTTTTCTCAAATCCAGGAGTTTAGAGGCGTCGTCAGTTGGTGGGTTTTGAAGAGATCTGCAGAGGTTTTGAAACAGAGTTTGGAAAAGTAGCCAGGCTCGCTTGATAATTACAGGCAGGTGGTCCTGAGCACGAGATTAGAAGGGTCAAAAGGCTGTTCTAGTGACCCAGAAACACCAGGGTTGAATAAGGTGTGCGTCCAGGAAAGGGCAGGTCATGACAGCTGGCCACACTGTGGAAGCATACTGGGAAGAACTGGGAAGGAGGACTGTGGTCAGTTCTACCTGCAGGTATAAATAGTGATTGAGAGAGAATGGAGTACATTTTAAAAAGATTTAATTAATGTTTGATCGTCCTCCTTCTACCACCCCTCCACAGATGCATTTTGTACCAAAAATGATGACAAAAATATTTGCTTGTGGAAAATGGGATTCCTGTTTAATAGAATTAACACTACTATTTCATTAATCCCAGGGCACTTTTCTCTTAAATTTAATACAATCAATAAAACTAGCATTCCAAGGATGGAATAAAAAGTACCTATTCCAAGAGGTAATGTAAAGATAAAAATAACTGGTTGAATTTTTAAATATAGGCCTACAAAACATTATTGTATTTGAACATGATTGTGAACAAATGAGTTAGATGACATGATGCTCACCATGATTTAGTGGTCATTCTACACCAGGACAAATCATGTCAGTTATTTACAATGGATGTTAATACATGAATGGTAGATTACAAAGTAATGCTGATTAATATTATATTTTTAAAAACTGAAAACATTTAACAAAAAACTTTAAGTCGATAAAGTTTGCATCCTGCAACTACAGTTAGTATATGATTGTAATCATAAACAGTCAGCTACCCCTGAGCAAAATTCTCCCCTCACTTACAGAAGATTAAATAATGTAAAGCTACATTGAAGTTAGGTTACAGAGTTCTTCACAGAACTGAAGAACTTTTTACTGATGATTTTTGCAATGGCTCTTCAAGGAACTTAATGTATAGTCATTCCAGAATGACTTCTAGTCCAGCACCTGTCTCCAAGAATATCCAGTTCTGACTGTTTCAGAAGATGGAGTAAAACCTCTGTAGTGGACCTAAGACATCTATGGGAGAAGTTTCTCCCTAAGCCCTAGCCATTTAGGCCCAGATCCACAAAGTGTTGCAGTGCTCAGCATCACACCATTAGGTGCCTAGAAAATCACTGTGATCCACAAAGCCTGAGCTGGGTATCTAGGCTCCCTATACAACAAATGGAGAGTGAGAGAGAGACGTGTCTTAGGCTCTCCTGTTGAAGCTCTTCTAATGTGGCTAAATAATGAAACAGTGACTGGAGCAGGGACCTTGGACCCTGGGTCTCATATCTACCTGGTGGACAGCCTTACCACCACTCTTGCTAACCAGATCAGGCTCTGCATGCAAGATAAGCGAGCAAACACCTATCTTCCCCAGCTTGTGGATGTGAGATTGGTATCCAGACAGCCAGTTATTATTTTACATACCTCTATTATGGCATTACTTATTTATCTTCTCTCTAAAGTAAATAGTCCTTATCTTTTAAAATCTCCCCTTATCTGGAAGCTTCTATCACCGTTGTTGTCCTTTTTGGGGCTTTTTCCAATTCTACTGTGTACTTTTTGAGCTGGGGTGGCCAAGAAAGGAATGCAGTATTTATGAGGATAACGTTCCATCAGTACTATCAGGATGTCTTGACGTCTCTACGTAAAAGAATAAATGGACACAAATCAGACGTCAAGAATTATAACATTCAAAGACCAGTTGGAGAACACTTCAATCTCCCTGGTCACTCGATTACAGACCTAAAAGTCGCAATATTACAACAAAAAAACTTCAAAAACAGACTCCAACGAGAGACTGCTGAATTGGAATTAATTTGCAAATTGGACACCATTGAATTAGGCTTGAATAAAGACTGGGAGCGGATGGGTCATTACACAAAGTAAAACTATTTCCCCATGTTTATTTCCCTCCCCCCCCCCACTACAGTTTCTCACGCCTTCTTGTCAACTGCTGGAAATGGGCCATTGTGATTACCACTACAAAAAGGTTTTTTTTCTCTCCTGCTGGTAATAGTTCACCTTAACTGATCACTCTCCTTATAGTGTGTATGGTAACACCCATTGTTTCATGTTCTCTGTGTATATATACATATATCTTCCTACTGTATTTTCCACTGCATGCATCCGATGAAGTGGGTTTTAGCCCATGAAAGCTTATGCTCAAATAAATTTGTTAGTTTCTAAGGTGCCACAAGTACTCCTGTTCTTTTTGCGGAAACAGACTAACATGGCTGCTACTCTGAAACAAATGAGTTACAATCTTAAGTTCCAAAAGATGATAGTAGCTACTCTATGTGCAAGCTCTGTATGTCCTTAAGGGCTAACCCAAATTAAGCAGCTTGGGGATCTCTTACTTATGCTCAGAAATATTGCATTCTCTGAATTCTAAGCAGCATAGTGATGATAATTTCTCCTTAATGGGGATTTTTATTCCTTCCCCCCAGCACTCAAGCTGTGATGGGACAAGGGCTTGTGCAGGTGCCCTCTTCACCGATGTGGGGCAAGCAATTAACAGTCTTTTGCCCACGGATGTTGCATAATGGTTTGTCTAGTGTCTATACACCACCTCTTGTGGTAAACTAGTAATTCACACTTGGTAATGCTTCTCTCCTAAGTGTGGGATTTTATAGGTTGAGCAACACTTTTATAGTTACAGAGCAAATACTTAAATATTACCTTATAACATGGGGACAGATATTATAAGAAAGAGTAATACATGCAGCATCCTACAAGCATTTCATAAAGTCTAAACACTAAACACATTCTTATTACTCTAATCTGTTTTAACAATATTAACACACAGGCGAGCCAGACTGGTTTCCAACTATGCATTTATCAGAGTTCAGTGAGGCTCAGGGGCCTTAGCATAACCTGACACCTGGTCTGCCAGCATCACAAATACCTCTTATGGGGTTTCAAAGTAGGAAATACAGAACACCACCCCCTCTATTCTTAAGTGTATCTTAATGCATCTCATTCTTTAGATTCTCCTCAGAAAAAATTGTCATAGGATTGGATGTATGTGCAATTGCCCACTAGAGAGCAGGCTGAGACCAACAAACCCTTTTTACTTGTGTCTTAGCCAATTTTGAACCCAGGTGTTTCAATGTAAATTGTTAGTACATTAAAGCACTGCACCATCTAGCCTCCCTTGTTAGTTTATAAATTGCTATCAAAGTTGATGGATATAACTTGTGAAGCTTAGTGACCCAAGGTGGTAATAATAAAGTATTCCGGAACCTGGATAACATTTTATTCTGTCACTCTGGTTTTCTTGCTCTGGTGACATCAACTAATTTGTACGGGTTTACAGGGAATTTCTATATCCAGCTCTTTAGCCAGAGTCTTGGTTTCCTTACATTGCTCTTACTCTTTTCTGTCAGACTGAATTTCTTTCAGAAAAAAAATATTGCTTGATATTGATTCCAGTGCACTAGATAATTTCAGGTTCTCTCACTGTAGTTCATCTGAAGCACTGCTCAATGTTTTCCAAAGGCTGAAAGCCTTTGTACAAAAGAGCAGTTCTTAAATCCCTTTGAAAGATTCTTAAAATGCATTAAAAAAGACGCTATGCATTGAAACACTTTCCATTGTTATTAAAATTGAACCATATCATAGGGAGTTGTATCAGCAAAACCAGCAAGTTTTCAAAAAAGCCATAAAGCTTTTATGTTTTCTAGACTATTTCTTACTGTGCTTGTATAAAATGTTTAGCTTGTGTGGAGAAAAATATGTATCTGAAAAGACAAATGTACAGTGAAGACCTTTGGAGATTTCCTTGTTAGCTGCCTCTACAGATTCTTCAGGACTGTTGTTGCAACTATAGGGAATTTCTTGGTGGACTTGCTTGTAAATGACTAATGTCACATTTCAACTTCCCTCTGCTTCATCAGTTTTGAAAAATAAATTAATATGTTATGTTATTTTGATTGCTTTATTTTCCCCTGCAGCTCTAAACCAAGGGTAGCCTCAAAGCAAAGATAACTTCTATTAACTTCAACCCTTACAACCCTAATATTCCTCTGTAGTATTGGAGGGATAAGAGCGGAGAATAACCAGCTCAGGCCTCTCCTTCAACACTGCCCATAGACCTACCTCACCTAAGTACTTTTCAAAAGTACCTAAAGTTCCAGCCTGAGGGAAGGCAGCATCCTGCTTACTGCTTTCATGACCCCACCAGCTCCTTAGCACAGAGCTGCTCAGGGCTCCATGCAAGGATTCTCCACCTCTCATTTGCTGCCTCCTGTCTAAAAATGGCCCATCCCTGCTGAATGAATGCTGCTTTCATTTATAAAGATTTTAGAACTGTAATATCATTAACTCAATATCAACACAAACTGGAAAATAAAGAATAACATAATTACAGAGGAAGATACACAACATGGAAAATTTCAGCCCAGATGATTAAAGATTGGCAGTTAGAAGCAACTGAAAATAGGGTCTTACAATACAAAAGTGTGAGGCAATCTTAAGTATGATACCAGCTCCATCTATGATATAAATTAAGCCTACCAGCAGCTACATTTTCTTCTTACATATATAGGGTGAGCAGACGGTTCCTGTTCCCTTGAAGCTAGGGTGTTAAATATATTGCCCATGGACCCAGTCCAGTCCACTGTGCACCTTTGACACATCAGAGCAAATTTCAGCTGTTCCTCTATAGCTAGTTCAAAGAAGCTGAGAGAGACAGAGCACGAGTGGGAGAAACAGAGAAAAGAGCTCAAACCTGATAGGGCACAGGTATTTGAGCTCCCTTACCCTTCTCTTACTGCTAAGCAGACACTGCTCCAAGCATCACAGCCAGAGCTCAAAATGGGGGCTCCTTTCCAGCCTCTTCTGCTATGTCTCTGTCACTACTGCCATCAAGCTTGTAGCGCTGGGCTCAGGGGAGCACTTACCCTGGTGGACCCCTACCACAGTAGGCTCAGGTGAGCACTTACTTCCCACCCCTCTTGCTCCCCCAGTTCCTGCCATCCCAAGAAAACAGCATCCAGGATAAAAATGCCCCAGGTGTGAGAGGACTAGAGACTCAGAGTGGTGGGAAGGGAAGGAGAAGACAAGAGGGTGAAAAGAATCCCAAAGGGGATGGGAAGAATCTCAACGGGAGTAGAGGGGAAGAGATAAAGAACAGAGGAAATCCCAAAGTGTAAGTGGGTGGGTGGGGAGAAAGAAAAATGCCCACATTATTATGGGGGAAGGAAAACATCCGAGGTGGGGCTGGGAAGATGGAAAAGGTGGAAAATTCACAAAGTGTTGGAAGGCAGGAGGAGGGATACTGGTCAAAGGAGGAGTGCATGGAGGGGTAACTTAATGAACAGAGGAAGGGACATTGTATGAGTGTATTTCCTTAAAAAAAAAGAAGAAAGAAAGAAAAGAAATCAATGTTTAACTTTGCTAACTGAAGAGGAGTATTCTGAAGTCATAGAAGACTGCAAAATATGCCTCCTGCCAGTGGTTTTTACTTGGGCCCACAGACTGTAGCTGAAAGGGTAATTCAGCCCTCACCACAGAAATATTTTTGATACCCCTACTTTAAGCCTTCTAGCTCTAAGGCTCACATACAGATATAACACAACTATTTTGTATAGCTTCTTTTATATAGAGAGTTGAGTATCATCAGCGTGATAACTAAGATTAAAGGTAGAGTTAAGATGACTGAAAGGGAGAGGTAGATAGAAAATAGCAGGAGACTAAGAATTAAGCCTTGTGGGACTCCATATAGGAGAAATTTTAGGCTTAGCACAGATGAGGAGCCATCACTGCAAACAGAGGGGTTTGATAGGTATACTAAGAATGAAACTGGCAGGAGAATTGTTTGCAATAGCAATGGAAGCTGTCCCACAGGATGGAATGCTTTTCTGAGGTCAAGGAGAATAAGTAGATAGAAGGAAGTTACATCTGCAGAAAAAGGTCAATAACTATAAAAGGAAAACAGTTCCCCTGATATGTCCAAAGTAAACCCCAAGTTGCTAATGCTCAAGGCTATTGATATGTGCTGGAAGAGATGAGAAAAGGCTATTAAGAATTTTGCCGAGAAAGGCAAGGTTAAAGTTGAAGTGGTGGTAAGAGAGAATGTCATGGTCAGACCTGAAGAAGAGATCTGTGTAAGTTCAAAATCTTATCTCTTTCCCCAACAGAAGCTGGTCCAATAAAAGATATTATCTCACCCACCTTGTCTCTCTAATATCCTGAGCTCAACATGGCGACAACACTGCATGGTTAAGGAAGGGTTTTTAAGAAGTTTATGGACAGTAGCAGATTTTAAAGCATTGGGAACAGGTACCAGACAATGGAAGTAATGTAGGAAAGCAAGGAAAAGAGACAGGAATTAATGATAAAAGAAAAAGAGTCAAGAGAGTAGGTAATTTTCATAAAGGGCTAGATGATGTCAAATGTCCACAAAGAACATGGAAGGGTGTGGAAAGGGAAAAGAAAGCTAAGAAAAGTGTGAGCAGGTATTGCAGGTGGTGGAGATACTGTCATGAAACAGGCAACTGTATTCTGAAAGCAGAAAACAAATCCCTGGAAAATAATTGGGATTAGAGTGTGGTGTGAGTGGATGGAGAAGATAATGTTCTGAAACAGAGGGGGCAAAGATTGCCCGAACCATTGGAAATAAGAATAGAAGATTTACTTTGCAAACCAGTGGTGTAACAGGGTTGGCACCCACCTCTCATGAGTGCCCCCTTCTAGTAACCCCTTTCGGTGGTTTTCAGGCAGGTTTGTCAGTGACACAGCGCTCTGGCCACAGCATGTTAACACTGTCTGCATGTTAACCAGCACAAACCCCTTTAAGGGTATACGGTCCACCGGGACCTATCTCAGTACCCTTCTGGTGGTGTCTCCTTCTAGCCCTCCCTGGGCTGTGGTCTTTAAGCAATCGAGCCCTGGTATGGGGCTGTATCCCCAGAGCTTCCTTCCTGGAGACCCTATCTTCCTGAAGCCCTCCCCAGGCTCAGTCCCTACACAGTTCTAGCAACCAGCCAGGGGCTCCCTCAATGGTTCCTGAGGCCCTGCTGCTCTTCCAGGCAGCCAGGCCTACAGTCCTTTCTTCTCCTGTTCTAAGCAGCAACTGACTGCTGTACTGCGCTGCAGCTCCTTTTATACGGCTGATTGGCTGCTTCCCCTGCAGCCACTCTATCCTGCTTGGAGGACCTCTCCATTGCTCCTTCCCCAGAATGGGTGTGGCAGAACCCTGAGGCCTCTAGCAGGGGCCTTTGGGCCTAGTCCACTCCATCACAAATGAGCATCCTAGTTAAGTGTCTGATGAGAACTTCCAGTTCCTGTGGTGGGCCTGGAGATAGAACCTGTGCTGTTGTCTTTTGAGATACTGGTCTGTGTAACAAGGGAACTTGATGTGCAAGGAATAGTGTGGGTTTTGATGGAGACAAGTTGATTAAAAGCAGAAACTGGTCAGGGCTGTAAATATTTGCTTGCTGATCCAGAGGAAGGATCAGCAAGCAAAGGTTTGAATGAGCAAATTCAGTTGAAGAATCTACTGGTATCAAAGCAATGAGTAGTGAGACAGGGTAATTTTCTGAGGAGCAAGGCAATGGAGAGAGTGTCTAACTGTAACCAGAGTGGTCAGTGTTGATGGGAATGGGCGGCAAGGGATGGATGACTTGATGATTACCAGTTCTGTTCATTCCCTCTGAAGCATCTGGTATTGGTCACTGTTGAAAGACAGGATACTGGGCTACATGAACCTTTGGTCTGACCCAGTATGGCCCATTGGCTCTTCTTATGATGGCATGAGTAAAATAAGAAAATGATGGGGGATGAGAAGAACTATTGTATGTCTATGGATATTCTTAAGTGAGATGATAAACAGGACAAAGCTGTGACGGTCAAAAATGGAAAGTATATTAGAAGAAATATAAAAATATGTTGTCAATATGCTCGTTCAAGTCCCCAGTGAGGGTGAAGTCTGCAAAGGAGACTTCAGAGAGAATCAGGGAGAAGATATTAAAGAGTTTTCTCCTTCCCCCAGGAAGGAAGTTGGATTTAGGAGGCTGATAAACTACAGAGATTTTGAAATTGGAAGACAGAGAATAAGATGTTAAAAAAGAGAAGAGACCTTGGAGGAGAGAGTAGAAAACTTGAATTCAGTGTTGGTCATACCTTCAATACCACCATCTTTACTCAAGCTGTTCAAGGAAGCAACATCCTGGGAACATAAGGAAGCAGTTTATGCAAGCTGGCAGCAGTCTGAGAATGGGGAAGAGATCAAATTTACAAGAAATAAATTAGCAAAACCAGTCCCATATCAATGTAGAGAAACCCAAGAATATGGCAAAAAGTTAACCATATTCCTGGGATTTCTCTACATTGATTCTTTTCCCGAGTAATTGATGAACAGTTGCCAAGTGGTTAAATATTTAGCATATGAGTCTCTTTTGCAACTAACTGGCTTCTCCATTGCAAGGACATCTCAAATGTTTGTAATCCACTTGATAGGTTAAGTGGCTAAATGTAATATTATGTATTGACATCTATACAAATGTGCTTGCAATAGGCATTGCTGAAAACTCTTAAGAAAAAAGAAAAGAAAACTCAGGAGGAACTTCTAACCTCCCTCTTTATATGATAGGTTTTCTGAAATACTTCAGTTTTCTTCACTTTCTCCTCCTCTGGAACAAAAGAGAAATGAATGGTGAAAGAGCTAAAATGTCAGATACATAGGCAACAAAAACAGTGAGTGAAGTACCTGAGAGAGGTTTTGCTTAAACCTGTTTCTTCCAGAGCTCACGCCTACTTTAAAGATAACTTTAAAGTACCATAATCCCGTGACACTATCAAGAAGGACTGAAACTTCTTTTGATAACAATGCCAGAGACATTTCACTATTATGTTTCAAAATATATTTTATTGTAATTTCTTGTCCTAAAATATCAATTTTTATATTAAAACTGCACAAAATAGTCTGAATAGTTATTTTACAAACTATATCTATTTATTTGTTGTTGTTTTTAACATGATCCTGTTTGCAAAGTGAGTGGTCAGATTTTTGGCTGAATTTTATATATTATTCCTTGGCTGGAAAGTGTAGTGGATGTAGACAGAGAGAATTGTCTGCAAAGGTACCTAATCATTTTAGATTATGAAAAATTCACTGGAGGGAGCACTACCACATTCTGGCTAAACAAAAAAAACACTGCAAGAAACAATTGCTTATAATTTTACTGTAATATATTATTTCTTCAGGGCACAGAAGAGAAAAAATAATTTGTTGTGTGTGCGTAGCATAAAGAAATAAACTGTTTTTGAAATGTTAAATATTTATTATGGTTTGTCTTCAGAACCATAAACTTTGCAAATAAGAAAAATAACTAGGAACAAAACCTAATTTAGAATGGATAATTGTAGCATTAATTCTCTGTTTTATACTTAGGGAAGGCACATATATGCATACAGATAACAGAAACTTGTTTAACTGCTAAATTATTCTCTGGAGAATAAGATTGATTAAATAAGTGTTCTTTAACTTTCCATGAACAACCATAATAAGGTCTTTCATTTCACCTTCAGGCTCCTGTCTTCCCTGCAGATAATTATTTAGTTAATTTTCTTTTCCTTTTAATTTTTTTTTTCTGTTTCAGTTAACTATAACTTTGCAAAAACATTTTCTGTACATATGAAATTAACAGAGTTAGAGACATGATTATGTAGTCCTTGCTCAGACATTAAAGTAAATGGAAATTCTGCCTGAGTAAAGGCTATAGGACTGATCTCTTGTATACCTGGCTACTGCACTGACAGACTTTTCAGGTTTACGAATGAACAGGAATACCGTATATATCTGAAATGAAACATCTTCCATCTTGTAGTTCCCTATGCTCAAAAATGATAGTCTGCTGATTCAGAACTCTAAAGAAGCTCTTTACATTTAAGCGATAAGGACCTCTGTTTTGAGCCTACTACTAGTGTCCACTTCAAACACTTAGGGATGGATTTTTGCCAGTCCTTTTGTATACTCTCTACCTCCTCCTCACAGCCCTGTGCAGCAGACAGCCATAAGTGCAATTCTTTCTTGCACTCATTTGAGTGCCACGACTGCAGAGCAAGTGCTGCCAGCTACCCTAACAGGATAGACAGGAAATTAGACCACAGATTGCTGGCAGAGCTGGCCAGCCACAGAAGGGAGCACATAAGTAGCATTATATTATGCACTGGATCTTGAATCTTTACTTGCACTGTATTAGACACTGTATATGTAGATATACTCCAGTTGTCTGAATATCTTTTGAGACAGCCAAAACTTTTGGCTAGGTGGTGGATAAATACAATTCACTTTCTATATGAATTTCATATTCTGGGGACAAAAATGAATTTTAGATAACCTAAATTTTTGATAATTGGGGTTTGAATAAATAATATTTACTTGTAAAACATGTGTGAAATGCACATAGTGTATGTGTCTATGCAAAGACCCAAGAATAAGATGCAATGTGTGGCAGACCCTCAGTGAGGAACACACAAAAATTATTCATGCAAGAAACTTAAAATGCTGTTGGTTTAATTTCCTTCATTTAAACTATAACCCCAGGTTAGAGCCTTGCAAACTCGCGGATATCTGCTTGATATCCGTGGATGCGGTGGATATCTGGGGATCATGTTTGCGGATCACGGGATGCGGATCCCTGCAGGGCTTCATCCATGGTACCTTACTCCTGATGTAAATAATTTCCAGCCCCAGAGGGGAGAGTGGCCCGGTTTGTGTGAAACAGCTGACTCTGGGATTCAAATCCGAGACATCCCAGGGAACGTGGGATGTTTGCAAGCTGCGCATGGGTGTCCAAAGTCTGCCCTCGCCGCTCCCGTGGCTTTTGTGGGGAGCAGAGCTATGGGCACTGGAGGGCAGACAAGATATTTTAATCGTTCGCTACTATGGGGGGGGCGGTGACTTCATATGCGTTCACCCGCAGGGGGCTGCTGGCACTCGGTCCGGGGCAGGGGACCACGCGGACATCCGGTCAGCAGCGGAGGCCCGGGGGCCAGTTCTGCCTTCGCAGCCTCCTGCGCTGAACAGCAGTGAACGGGAGCAGGGGCCGCACGGCCCCACCCCCGTGGGACTACGACTCCCAGCATGCCATGCGGCCCGGGCCGCCTGGCCGAGATGGGGCATGGCATGCTGGGAGCTGAAGTCCCGTGCGCTCCCCTCCCAACCCAGCACAGCGGCCCCGCCCCCTCCTGCTTTGGCGCCAAAGAGCACGGGCACCGCGCGTGTCTGGGGGCAGCAGCGGCGGCGGCGGCGTTGGTGTCGGTGTTCGCGAGATGAACGGGGATCAGCCCAGCCCCTGCGGCCAGCTCAACGGGTACAGCCAGCGGCCGCCCCCGGGCTCCATCCCGGAGCGGGGGGAACCGCCCCGGCCGCGTGTCTCGGGGAGCTGTTGGGGGTCACCCTGGTTCCCGTGGCCTCAGGCGCCCCCACGCCCCGGGGGCGCTCCTGCCCTGCCCTGGCTGAGGCGCGCGCTGTGGTGCAGCCCCTGCCCCGGGGGCGCGGCGCTAATTGCTGCTCTTCCTCGATGCAGAGAGGGAATCCACAGAAGTAGGGTCTTTCCGTGGGGTGCGAGTGAGGGCGGGGCGGGGGCTGAGCCAGCTGCTGGATGCCCCCTGGGCCGGGGGTGGATGGGATGGGAAGGAGGACGATGGGGGGCTGGTATCGTGGCTGGGGCACTGCACAGTACCACGGGCTAATGATGTGAAAGCCCCTTCAAATAACAGCCACCCTGGGCTTTAGGGGTGACACGGCTGTGCTAGAAGGGTTTATAATGTGCCCATTGCCCTGGAGTCTAGATAAGTGCTACTCACTAGCAGGCAGGGGTGGGTTAGCGTCTTAAGCCTCAGGTTCAAATCCTCAGTGGCAGTAGAGCCCTTCCGAATTAAATAAATTGAGTCCAAATGTATTGCCAGTGCGAAATTGTTCCTGAGTTCGCGTTTATTAATGTTCTTTGCCAAATCTGATTTAAAATCTTCCCACATGAGCGGGCTTCTGCTTCTTCCCTTGAGTCTATTCCACAACCTGTTAGATTTTACTTTCTGGAAGCTTTTTCTGTTATTTAGTCCAAATTTCCCCTCTCACTTATATCTGGTTATTCCTGGTTACGTGCTACTTTGTTCCACTAAATAATCTGTCTCTTTGATGTTTACATCCAGATATATCTTTCTGAAAATATCTTTAAAAAGGCCTTTACTCTTCATGGATACTACACTCCTCTTGGCATGTTTCCTGATAGTTGGTATTTATTTGCCCCTGTGCCCTTGGCCAAAATTTCCATGCACAGACCCTTCCTGAAGTGTGCTAATTAATTGCTGCTCCCCAACACAAGATGTGGCAGCAGATCACTGTAGCTATTTGTATGAAAATACTACATAATTTGCAAAGTTTATTGAGATTAAATGTGTAATGTAAAAGTAACTTTACCATCACTGGTTATCTTCTAGACACTCTCTAAAAACTTCAGAACCCATTGAAAAACAGGTATTAATATATCTTGATTATATAATAATTGTTTGCAGTTTTGTTTTTTTAAAATCCCTGCATGCTAAAATGGTTGCACACTATATATGGGGTAGGTTAGGGCAGAATGTATATATAGTCTTGTCCATCTATGCCAGCTGTATTATGGCAACAATTCCAAGTTTCATGCAAAGATTGGAGGATTCTGGGGTTACTTATCACAAGTAATCATTTTGAGAACTGGCACAAACTTGCCACTGTGATTGTATATTGGCTCTCTTGTGGACTTAAGCCCTGGTCCTGTAATTGACTCCCAGCAGGTAGAGCTTTATTGAAGTCATTGGGACTTTGTGAGAATGCCATGCCAGCAGACCATGGAGTCACTTAGAGGAATGGGTCCTGAGTCCTCTACACAGTAAAGCATTTCCCACAATCCTGGAGCTACAGATCCTGATCCAAGAATTGTTCATTCTTTTAGTTAAAGCCAGGGCCGGCTCCAGGCACCAGCTTAGCAAGCAGGTGCTTGGGGCGGCCACTCCGGAGAGGGGCGGCAGGTCCAGGTATTCGGTGGCAATTCGGCGGAGGGTCCCTTACTCCCGGTCTGAGCGAAGGACCTCTGGCTGAATTGCCGCAGATCGCAATCTCTTTTTTCTTTTTGCGCTGCTTGGTGCGGCAAAACCCCTGGAGCCGGCCCTGGTTAAAGCACCCCAGATTCAGTATGCCTCAAAACAGACAGGCATAAAGAATACAAAAATAATTAAATTCCCAAAATGATTCTGTGAATGCAAAATACCGTGTGAATTGTGGAAACATTATTCACTCTTACAGAGTACTCAAGAGGGACTGATTATTGCCAAAAGGCCTGGAAATTGTAAACATAAACAATATTATCTTCTGTAAAGATTTTGATTATAGCCTGTCTTCTATGTGGGGGGTAATGTTCAATTGTAAGGAATACTCTTTATTCTTTGCTGGAAAATAGATATTTATATATATTTAAGTATCACCCCTCAATAACCATATGGGGGAGGGAAGAAAATCTAATTAAAGTAAAGGAATCAACTAATTTTCTTGACTAGAGGCTATAAATAAAACAATTAAGGGTGTGGGGAGGGAAGTTAATAGCCAGAGGTCAAGTCCACATGTTCCTTGTGCCTCCCTGGGAGGTGGAGCATCACCCAAGACTCCAATTCCTGAATAAATATGCAAATCCTGTCAATTGAATATGGCAAACTATTGATGACTGATTTCCAGGGACAGACTTAATGTTATATAAGCCCTAATTCAGATGTGGCTGTAACATGTATATAGGTCAGACAATGAAAATAGAGGAAAAAACTACAAATATGAATAATAAGGCCAGGGACCTAAGGCCCAATATTCCTCAGACAATACTTTACAACTCCATTGACCTCAGTTTACTCTGGTTTGAGAGCAGAGCCAGGGTCATAGTCTATTTCAGGATTCTTCGCTAAATCTTCCATAATTTTTTTAGTGAACTCTTTCCCCCCCCCCCCTTTTTTTTTTTTTTTGCTAAATGCAATTGTTGCATTTTCAGGTGTTCTGGAACTATATGTGTGTTGCCATAACTAACTTGAAGGCTATCTGGACTAAAAAAAAAAAAAAGGCTATTGAGATGCCTTATTCATAAGGTGACTTTTTTTTAAACTGAAGAATAACTTGTGTTCTTCTTAGCCAGGCTGGAGGTGTAATTTGGAAAAAAAAAACATTATTCTTTACATTTCAGTTTCTCTTTATCTCTTGCTGCTTTCAATATATCATTTTGCACATTGTGGCATACACATTGCCAGTAATTCTGTAATTTGTAGAAGAGACATCTCTTTCATCAGGGATCTTTTGAAGAAGTAAGCATGATAGTTGTACATTTTCTACTTTGCTCTCCGCTTTCATTTTGTGGGAATTATCATCCCAATATTTTTATCAGTTAAATTCACAGAGCCTTGGAACACATCACAGTGTTCAGCCTTATTAAGATATGTGGTAGATATCTGATAATTTCCTATGGTAATTTCTAATCATATAGTTCCAGGTTTCACAGATTGGGGGTTAAGAATGGCAACTTGCTAAAATATGCTAACTTTACATGCATCTCCACCAGTTTGTCTGCTCCTCAAGCTCCTTTCTTGTGTGAACTTGACTGCACCCCTAGCTTGGATGCTACTAAATCAGAACAGTAGCATTTTATCCAATTCTGTGCTGGTGTAAATAGGTTCCCATGGTACTGGGAGTGGAGAATCTGGCCAAAGCTGTTATTGTTAGTCATAAGTCTGTCCATAAGTGCCATTAAAAGACAAACAAACCAGAACTGTAGAGCTCTTTCTTTCTGTTGATCTTGTAGTATGTCACTTCTCTAATCCATTCATGCAAAGTTGGTACCTTGGAGGATTTCCAGTCATGTGTTATGTAGAGTTTGGCACACAAGAAGAATAAATGTAATAGCTTGGTCCTTTGTTCTAAGTAAATATGGTTTCCAGGAAATAGTTTAGCAACAGAGATTGCAGGAAAAAATGTTCCTCTTTCCCTCTATTCAATATAGCATTAGCTATTTGGAGGGCTTCTTCCAGAATTTGTATTTGTCATATATTAAACATAATGTGGAGCTATCTCCATCATCAGTGATACATCCCCACAATTTTTACTGTGAATCTTGCTCAATTTGGATTGATTTTAAGGAAGGTAGCTTTTAAAGTCTCTTCCATTTGTGATTTCGTCTCCCCCCCCTTTTTTTTTTGCTGTGTATTTCAATGAGACTCTAGTCTCACTCAAATCTGTTGAAATTAATTCATTCAGATTGTCACAGCTTGACTACCCTGAGGCTGTGATGATGTGTGAGTATTGGGACTTCATGACAGGTTTCCAGTTTCTCCTTTTCTATCACACTGTCATCCTTCACCAAGAATTGTTCCTTCCTTATAGGGCAGTAGGAAAGTCCTCAGGCCAGTGCTGGCAGAATCCTTTACTTGTGCTGCATATTTAGAATAGAGGGGTGACTAATGTTTTGCCTGTCCAGCATTACAAACTTTTCTCTCCCCAGGAATGGAGAGTATGAAAATTTCCCCTATCAGGAGAGAGTCAAATTTCCACATTCACAACCTGTATTTTTAATAGTGGTACTACTAGCTTCTGGACTGCTTCCCCACCCAACTTTTAGAACAAAATAACATAGGAAAGACCCTTGCTGTTAAATCTCCTTCTTAATGTAATTTTGTATGCAGAGGGCTTCTGACTCTGCATTGCTCTGAGGTGTCCTGCTGTCTGATGGGAGGCCACCAGCTGCTGAAAAGTGCCTCTGAGGTCCCCTCTTGCAGAGCATTCTCCATTGTCTTGGAGCTTTTTACTAGAGTGGAGAGTATTTCACAACTTTCTTCTCTTCCTATCTTTCTGATATTTTTAACCGGGGTCTTTAGTAACAGCAACTCCTAGATTAAAAAAGAAAAGAACTTTATTCCTCTATGTTTTTACAGGTTATCTACCATGTTTTATATAGAATACTCTGTGGATGACTGGAGAACTGATGGGATTATGAGATAACAAGTGGTGTTTTCCTTTCCCAACTGCACTTAACACAAAAAGAGTTTATGGTCAGTTTGTAGTTTCAAGCTCTTTTTCTGTTTTGAGGTGTCTGCTTAGCTCAAATATGTTACAGCTGAGAGAAAATATTTTTGTGAGAGATTTCTTGCACCCACTTCTTCAACTGTGGGATATGGAAGTACTCAGTACAGTTCTCCAGTCTTCCCAACACTCCTCAGCAAAAAATAGGGAAGACAAATTTTTATTTATTAAATTAAAAAGGAAGCAGAGGGAAAAAACTACTACCTTTCAAGCTGCCTATATATAGGTAGTAGTTTTTTCCCCCCTGCTTGCTTATATATAAAGGGTGTGGAGAAAGGAGCACAAATTCATTTTGCTCCTTTCAGTTTTTTGCAGCTCACCTTTAAAGGGCCTGTACCTGAGCAAGACTTTTTACTCTTGATTTTTTTAAAACAAATTATTACGTAACTGTTTGGAGATATATTGCAGGAGTCTCCTGCTTGAGATGGAAGAGTTGATAACTTTTGCTGCTATACCTGCTTCAGTGCTTGTATATTGTGGTGAACAGTGAGTAAATGCCTTGATAGATAATAGTCTCTGTGGTGGGGTAGGGTGGATTATGCAGATCAGTTCTCTTTCTGTGTTTTTTGTTGTTGTTGTTTAACCTCAACATAACTCAATGCATGAAACTTTTTTTTTTTCCAGTTCAGGGAAAAGGCTGGAAGGCTCACTTTAAAGCTGGACACATGCTCCCACCATCCTAAATGCATTGTTTAAAGCCCTATTTACCTGTTTATGCTTGATGAGATGTGTTGACTCATATGATAGGGAACAAGATGGGGGAGGCTGGGCGAGACTGGCAGTTTGTAGCTGCTTCTGTGTGTGGCAGGTTTGTTCTGCAGCGGATGCATGATAAGGCCATTTGAACCACTTGTAGCCTGATTGTACACATCAGGAATATTGTAGGTGTTGTAAATTAAGGCAACTCATGGTCGTAGTGGCAGCAAGAGAGAGGTTTAACCACAAAGAGCGATTTCAAACACAAGTCTGCTTAATAATCTTTATTATTGGCCATAACAAATAGCCTGAATCAGATGTTTGCGTTTAGAACAATGGGCATAAGAGATTACATTGCCTGAGTGGAAAGAGTGTCGGTAATACAGGAACAGGGGACATCCTTTTCTGAGAGATATGCAGGTGGTTATCTTTGAGGGATAGACAATACCTGGCATTGAGCTATTCAAAGACTGAATTATTTCATCCAAAGCTGCAATTTATGATCGCCTTTTGGCCTCTTTTGTTTGAAGGGAAGTGTTGCTTATAGGTTCAGGGCAAAACACTGATATGCTTTACCATTAAACTTCTGATGTGAATCCATAACATTCAGGGACAGATTCTGCTGTCGTCTACAATGGTGTAAATCCAGAGTAACTCCACTGGATTTTAGATCCGTGTAACCAGGAACAGAATCTGGTCCCCAGTGTGTTTGGAAAGCAAGCGATAAAAGGGCTTTACTTTATCTCTTTAAAAATAAATAAAAATTAGGAAATGCAAGCTAAAGCCTCTTTACTGACTGCCTGTTCTATTTGATTTTGTAGGTTTGGCAGTGAAATGCTCTGTAAAAAACGGGAAGACTATTTGGAATGGCCTGAATATTTTATGGCAGTAGCCTTCTTATCAGCACAAAGAAGCAAGGATCCAAATTCTCAGGTAAGAAAGCAGCATGCAGGAGTAATGTAATATAGGTTGTATTGCACAGTGTATATCACACCCAGTTTATATACAGTGGATTTTCATTAGAAGTTATTTCAATATAGGGCTACCCAAATTAGAGCGCAGTGGGCGCTTTTGCTACAGGAATTTTGTTCATGGGTTTGGCCTCAGATATAGCTCTGTCATTACTTATGTTACTATGTGAACATAAGAATGGCCATACTGGGTCAGACCAAAAGTCCATCGAGCCCAGTATCCTGTCACCGACGGTGACCAGTGCCAGGTGTCCCAGAGGGAGTGAACCTAACCGGTAATGATCAAGTGATCTCTCTCCTGCCATCCATCTCCATCCTCTGACAAACAGAGGCTAGGGACACTATTCCGTACCCATCCTGGCTAATAGCCATTAATGGACTTAACCTCCATGAATTTATCTAGTTCTCTTTTAAACCCTGTTATAGTCTTAGCTTCACAACCTTCACAGGCAAGGAGTTCCATAGGTTGACTGTGTGAAGAAAAACTTCCTTTTATTTGTTTTAAACCTGCTGCCCATTAATTTCATTTGGTGACCCCTAGTTCTTATATAATGGGAACAAGTAAATAACTTTTCCTTATTCATTTTCTCCACACCACCCATGATTTTATATACCTCAATCATATCCCCCCTTAGTCTCCTTTTTTCCAAGCTGAAAAGTCCTAGCCTCTTTAATCTCTCCTCATCTGGGACCCGTTCCAAACCCCTCTGAACTTTTTCTAATGCCAGTATATCTTTTTTGAGATGAGGAGACCACATCTGTACACAGTATTCAAGATGTGGGCGTACCATGGATTTATATAAGGGCAATAAGGTGTTCTCTGTCTTATTCTCCCTTTAATTATTCCTAGCATCCTGTTTGCTTTTTTGACTGCTGCTGCACACTGTGTGGACGTCTTCAGAGAACTATCCACGATGATTCCAAGATCTTTCCTGATTAGTTGTAGCTAAATTAGCTCCCATCATATTTGTATGTATAGTTCAGGTTATTTTTTCCAATGTGCATTACTTTACATTTATCCACATTAAATTTCATTTGCCATTTTGTTGCCCAATCACTTAGTTTTGTGAGGTCTTTTTGAAGTTCTTCACAGTCTGCTTTGGTCTTAACTATCTTGAACAGTTTAGTATCATCTGTAAACTTTGCCACCTTACTGTTCACTCCTTTCTCCAGATCATTTTTGAATAAATTGAATAGGATTGGTTCTAGGACTAACTCTTGGGGAACACCACTAGTTACCCCTCTCTATTCTGAAAACTGACCATTTATTCCTACCCTTTGTTCCCTGTCTCTTAACTAGTTCTCAGTCCATTAAAGGATCTTCCCTCTTTCCCATGACAACTTAATTTATGTAAGAGCCTTTGGTGAGGGACCTTGTCAAAGGCTTTCTGGAAATCTAAGTACACTATGTCCACTGGATCCCCCTTCTCCACATGTTTGTTTGACCCCTTGAAAGAACTCTAATAGATTAGTAAGACATGATTTTCCTTTACAGAAACCATGTTGACTTTTGCCCAACAATTTGTTTTTCTATGTGTCTGACAATTTTATTTTTTACTATTGTTTCAACTAATTTGCCTGGTACTGACGTTAGACTTACCGATCTGTAATTGCCGGGATCACCTCTAGAGCCCTTTTTAAATATTGGCGTTACATTAGCTACCTTCCAGTCATTGGGTACAGAAGCTGATTTAAAGGACAGGTTACAAACCATAGTTAATAGTTCTTCAGTTTCACATTTGAGTTCTTTCAGAACTCTTAGGTGAATGCCATCTGGTCTCGGTGACTTGTTACTGTTAAATTTATCAATTAATTCCAAAACCTCTTCTTGTGACACTTCAATCTTTGACAGTTCCTCAGATTTGTCACCTACAAAGGACTGCTCAGGTTTGGGAATCTCCCTAACATCTAGGGTGACCAGATGTCCCATTTTTAAGGGACTCTTATATAGGTGCCTATTACCCCCCACCCCCGTCCCAATTTTTTTCACACTTGCTGTCTGGTCACTCTACTAACATCCTCAGCTGTGAAGACTGAAGCAAAGAATTCATTTAGTTTCTCCACAATGACTTTATCATCTCTAAGTGCTCCTTTTTTATCTTGATCGTCCAGGTGCCCCACTGGTTGTTTAGCAGTCTTAAACATTTTGTTGTTACATTTTGAGTTTTTCGCTAACTGTTCTTTAAACTCCTTTTTGGCTTTTCTTATTACATTTTTACACTTAATTTGGCAGTGTTTATGCTCCTTTCTATTTACCTCACTAGGATGTGACTTCTACTTTTTAAAAGATGTCTTTTTATCTCTCACAGCTTCTTTTACATGGTTGTTAAGCCACGGTGGCTCTTTTTTAGTTCTTTTATTGTGTTTCTTAATTTGGGGTATACATATAAGTTGGGCCTCTTTTATGGTGTCTTTGATAAGTGTCCATGCAGCTTGCAGGGATTTCACTCTAGTCACTGTACCTTTTAAATTTCTGTTTAACTAACCCCCTCATTTTTGAATAGTTCCCCTTTCTAAAATTTAAATGCCACAGTGTTGGGCTGCTGAGGTGTTCTTCCCACCACAGGAATGTTAAATGTTGTTATATTATGGTCACTATTTCCAAGTGGTCCTGTTATAGTTACCTCTTGGACCAGATCATGCGTTCCACTCAGGACTAAATCAAGAATTGCCTTTCCCCTTCTGGGTTCCTGTCCCAGCTGCTCGAAGAAGCAGTCATTTAAAGTTATCGAGAAATTTTGTCTCTGCATTTCGTCCCAAGGTGACATGTACCCAGTCAGTATGGGGATAATTGAAATCTCCCACTATTACTGAGTTCTTCATTTTGTTAGCCTCTCTAATCTCCCTTAGCATTTCATCGTCACTATCGCTGTCCTGGTCAGGTGGTCAGTAATAGATCCCTACTCTTATATTCTTATTAGAGCATGAAATTACTATCCATAGAGAGTCTATGGAACATGTGGATTCATTTAAGATTTTTACTTCATTTTGATTCTACATTTTCTTTCACATATAGTGCCACTCTCCTCCCCCCACCCCCCACACGACCTGTTCTGTCCTTCTGATATATTTTGTACTCCGGAATGATTGTGTCCCATTGATTGTCCCCACTCCACCAGGTTTCTGTGATGCCTATTATATCAGTATCCTCCTTTAACACGAGGCACTCTAGTTCACCCATCTTATTATTTAGACTTCTAGCATTTGCGTACAAGCACTTTAAAAACTTGTCATTGTTTATTTCTCTACCCATTTCTGATGTCAGATTATTTTTTATAAAAGCAGCAAAGAGTCTTGTGGCGCCTTATAGACTAACAAACGTTTGGGAACATGAGCTTTCGTGGGTGAATACCCACTTCGTTGGATGCATGCATCCAACGAAGTGGGTATTCACCTACGAAAGCTTATGCTCCCAAACGTTTGTTAGTCTATAAGGTGCCACAAGACTCTTTGCTGCTTTTACAGATCCAGACTAACATGGCTACCCCTCTGATATTCTTTTTTATGTGAATGTTTCTCATCTGATCTGGCCCATACTTTATCCTCTTCCATCTTCTCCTCCTGACTAAAACCTAGAGAATCTCTATCAATAGGCTGTCCTCTAAGAGAAGTCTGTCCGATCCCCATGCTCCTCTGCAGCAATCGGCTTTCCCCCGTCTCTTAACATTAAAAAGATTGCAGAGCATTTTTTAAATTAAGTGCCAAAAGTCTGGACACACTTTGGTTTAGGTGGAGCCCATCCTTTCTGTATAGGCTCCCCCTATCCCAAAAGTTTCCCCAGTTCCTAATAAATGTAAACCCCTCCTCTCTACACCATCGTCTCAGCTGCACATTGAGACTCTGAAGCTCTGCCTGCCTACCTGGCCCTATGCGTGGAACTGGAAGCATTTCTGAGAATGCTACCATAGAGGTTCTGGATTTCAGTCTCTTTCCTAGCAGCCTAAATTTGGCCTAGTACTTGATCATCATGTGGCTGAGGAAGCCGAAGCCCTCCTGTTGATACCATCTACACAGCCATGGATTAACCTCCAGAACTTGTGTCCCTGCCTGGATCCGTACTCTCAAGTGGGAGCATGGATGAGAACACATTAGTCACTGCTGATCTGCTCAGGTCATAACTGGCAGTATCATTAGTGCCCACTTGAATCATCAGTATGTGGTAATGGTCAGAAGAACCTCAGAAACCTTTTTGTATTTCTCTGATGCAATCTCCAGGCAGACAGCACAGCTGGGACATCATGTCAGGTTGGCAGATGGTTTTCCCCCATTCCCCTCAGAAGGGAATCCCTGACAACCAGCATTTTAAGCTGCCGCCTCTTGTCTGTGAGCCTCCCTGCCTGAGGGACAGGTGACATTTCCTCCTCAGCCATTTGAGTCTGGTCCTCACCACCTGTTGCAGGTATTGCATACCAGTTCTTGACCAAGATGGATCAGGGACCTGGGTGGGGATGGAGCACTGTCTGTCTGAGGTGACCAGCAGCCAATCTCTTTCCTGTAGAGTAGCCTGTTCGCCTTCCTATTCTGATGCTACTATAGTCCACTTGCATCCTCTGTCCCAGATGTTTCCACTTGCATCCCATCAATGAAGTCATCGTACTCCCAGATACTAGGCAGAAGAGTCAGCCCCTCCTGCAGCTCTCTTACCTTCTTCCTGGGGGATTCCATCAACAGAGACCTCTCACACTGGGTTGTTCCTGAGCCTGGGTTTTGATAGCAGGCACATGCAAGCCACATATCCAGCAAGTCAAGACTAGGGCTTGGGTGGAAGCCTTCAGGGTCAGGATGCCTGTCTGCCAGGGCTCTCACAGGTGCAGACAGAATAAGAGCTAGCAGTGGTATTGGCAACGTACAGTTTTTCACCCATTGCAAGGTCTTCCTTGTAGGGTATGCACAAGTTAAGGAAAGGAAAGAGGGGGAAAAAATGGGAATAAGTGCCGACAGTTTTGAGATAATTTGACAAGCAAAATTTGATCTTAGATGGCTAGATCATATTTTTTTCCATATCTGATTGAAGTTTCTTCTCCTCCCCTTTGAGGCACTGCAACTTCTTTTACTCTTGGGTTGCATGGGTTTGTTAGTTTGTTTTTGCTCCGCACAGAACTCCTGACTAGTATTCACACCCTTTGCCTTCTTCCGTAGTCCTCCCTGCAACCTGCTGTTAACAGTACAGCTGAGAGAAAAAGGGGGAAGATGGGAGAGTGAAATCCCAACAAAAATACAGGGATGAGAAGATGCCCACTATCCATCACTACTCAGTTACTTGCTGGCTATTGTATCCTAGACCTCCTTACTCTGCTCAAATGTTCTTTTTAGGGCCAAATCCTCAGCTGGTCTTATCTAAGAGCTCATCTGTATTTCTATTACATAGAAATAACTAAATTTGTTTCTAATTTGTACATTTAGTGATTTAGGCTTAATCAAAATGAGACAGTTTTTTATGCCAAAATAAATCCAGCACACAGAGTTGGAGTGATATAATAAAAGGTAAGAATTAAAACAGGTGTCTAGTATTTTGGTGCAAATTTGTGTGTAGACCAGACCTAAATCGCTAGACCTACGTCAATTTATAACAGATTAGGAGCGGACCCTTAGGCTCTCTGTCTGCAATCTTACATGATTAAGGGTTTGCAGGACTGGGCCCTTCAGTTGTAAATTTTATGGATTTTGTCTCTTCTTGTCTGTAAAGTGGCTTGCATACTCCTGTTGCGTATATTAAATAATAGTAGGGCTGTCAATTAATTGCAGTTGAGGCAAATGATTAATGCAAAACAAATTAATTAGATAAAAAAAGTCACAATTAATTGTGGTTTTAATCATATGGTTAAATTTGAAAATGTAGAAAAACATGCAAAACTATTTTATAATTTAAATTGGTATTCTATTAGTTTAACAGTGCAATTAAAACTATGATTAATCATGACTTTTTTTTAAATCATGATTAATTGCAATTATTATTTATTTTAAATCGTGTGACAGCCATAAATGATAGTAAATATCTGTTTTATGTAGGTTGGTGCTTGCATTGTGAATTCAGAAAACAAGATTGTTGGAATTGGATATAATGGGATGCCTAACGGTTGCAGTGATGATTTGCTGCCCTGGACGAGAACAGCACAGAGTAAGCTAGACACAAAATATCCTTACGGTAAGGAACACTTTCTAGGCAAGGCTTCCAATGTGTTGCAAATTAGACTCATTATTTAAATATGAGAGTCCAAATGATGTCCCAGCATGGTAAATATTGATCCATTTCCCCTCAGCATGGCTGACTTTAAGGTATTCAGGTGGTAATACCACCATGAAATCACAGCTCTAGAAATAGTGTTTATTAGCTCTTTCTTTCTGCAGAGCCAGTAAGACAGGCAAACAGTATCATCTTGTATTTTACTACTTCCTAGTAATGCACTGACAGTGGTTTTTTTTAATAAACTTAAGATTCTTAACAATTTTCCACATTGCTTTACTGAGTCAAAATTAGTAAACAAGTTAAGTAAACTTCCATTATTATAGCACATGGTTACAGTAGGTGTAAGTGTTGCTATTTTTCACATGTTAATCTTTACAGTGTTTAATTGCCTCATCAGATACTTCTTTCTCCACTGCGTGTTTTCCCCCCACAGGCTTACAACTTGGGAGAATTTTCAGAAGGGCAGCAAAAAGCACATCCCTGACACAAAGGCCACACCCTGCCAAATTTCAAGGCCCTGGTCTAAGTAAGGGGGCATTCGCGCCCCCCCCCAACTTTGTTGTTTGAAACAGATGAACTATTATGGCTGAAATCCCCTCTCACCACCCAAAAAAATCAGCTTGAGAGGCAGACATGGAAAATTTCAGCCTCAACATTTAAAGTGTGGCAAAGTTATAAGCAGCTGAAAATAGAGAGGTATTGGGCAATCTTGGGCTCATAGTACTGCGTATAATGAAAGCACTACAATAGTAGGACTTAGTTTTGACTACTTTTATCTCTGGCAAGGAGAACTAGTTTTTCCTCTGGCTACTCACCTTGGAAATTATGAAATTGTTGAAGTATAATATGTACTTTTTTTTTTTTTAAAGTGTAGCTGTGCCAGTGCCAATTGCCTTGGATGCAACTAGATATAGTACACCTATTGCTCTATTTATAAGGTCTCAGTCCTGCAAATGAGATTTGTGTGGGGGGACTTCTGCATCTGCACAGAGCCAGTGGCAGGATGGGGACTGCAATGGGGAGGTTTAAGCTTTCAAAGAAAAACTGCCTTTTATTTAATCTTTTGCATACGCTCATTTTAAGAATTTTTTTTTTTTTTTAGCTATCGGTTGCGGCTTAAAGAGATGTGAAAAACATTTGTTTTTTTTTTGTTTTTTTGTAGCAAGTAAGCACCATTAATACTTGATGCTATAGGGTTGTTTTCTCCCCCCCCCCCCATAATATTCTAGTTGAATACACAGCCTGCAAGATGGGGTCATATTTCCAGGACAAGTGAAAGACTATGCTGAACATTTTTTTTTCTCATAATATAAAACATTGGCCTAAAAAGACCTTATTCTTGTCTTTTTATTTCACCATTAATGCTTTTTATTCCCAATTAACTTTCCTACGATAAATGTCATTAAGAGAAACTGCATAAAATACACGTTTTGTAATTCGTAAATCACTTTATTTTCTAAGGCCTGGTCTACACTAGGACTTTAATTCGAATTTAGCAGCGTTAATTCGAACTAACCGCTCAACCGTCCACACCAGGAAGCCATTTAATTCGAACTAGAGGGCTCTTTAGTTCGAATTTGGTACTCCACCCCGGCAGGTGGAGTAACGCTAAATTCGACATGGCTAGTTCGAATTAGGCTAGGTGTGGATGCAAATCGAACTTAGTAGCTCCGGGAGCTATCCCACAGTGCACCACTCTGTTGACGCTCTGGACAGCAGCCCGAGCTTGGATTCTCTGCCCAGCCACACAGGAAATGACCCGCGAAAATTTGAATTCATTTTCCTGTCTGGGCGGTTTGAATCTGACGTTCTGGTTGCACATCGGGGCGAGCTCCGCAGCACCGGCAGCAATGCAGAGCTCTCCAGCAGAGGAGTTCATGTAATCTCTGAATAGAAAGAGGGACCCGGCATAGACTGACCGGGAACTCTTCGATCTGATCGGTGTGTGGGGCGAGGAGTCTGTGCTTTCAGAGCTGCGCTCCAACGAACGGAATGCAAAGACCTACGAGAAGGTCTCCAAAGCCATGATCCAGACAGAGGATACAGCCGTCATGCAACGCAGCGCCGCGTGAAAATCAAGGACCCCAGACAAGCCTACCAAAAAATCAAAGCGGCCAACGGACGCTACGGAGCCTGCCACCACTGCCCCACCAGTGACCATGGACTCTGATGATGGGACAGTGTCGACGGACAGTTCCTCGACGATGTTCACGGACGGGGAAGATGAGGAAGGGTTTGTGGAGGACGAGGCAGGCGATAGCGCTTACAACGCTGGTTTCCCCGACAGCCAGGATCTATTCATCACCGTCACGGAGATCCCCTACCAACCCTCCCCGGCCAGGAACCCGGATCCTGAATCAGGGGTAGGATCTGTCGGTAAGTGCTTTAAACCTGTTAACTTTTATTCTTAATATAACAGGAATCTGAAGTGTGTGAAAAGGAGGTCTCTGTATATATGGTGATAGAACAGAAATCCTCCTGGGAGAATGCCACGAAGCTCTCCTGCCGTTAATCGATAAGCATCAGCAGGAGGTTCCTGGGGAGAGCTGCCTTATTGGGTGCTCCGTGGTAGCACACTTTTCCGCGCGAGGCTTTCACGCGGTATTCAGGGAGCACTGCCTCCCAGAGCACGGCTGCATAGGTCCGTGGTTCGTGCTAGATTTCACGCAGCATGCGCTCTCTATCTCCTTCAGTGCCCGTCCTCACGGTGATCTCGCTCGGAGACTCCTGCATCTAAGTAGGGGAAGAAATGTTACGTTACGCCTGGTCCAAAGTATTTTTAATAAATAAACGGACAGACGGCATAGCACAGACTCAGCACGCAGCTGCGTGACGAGCGTAACGGAAAGCCAAAGAATCAAATGGACGCTCATGGAGGAGGGGGGAACGAGGACGCAAGGTATCCCACAGTTCCTGCTGTCTCCGAAAAGCATTTGCATTCTTGGCTGATCTCCAAATGCTTCTAGGGTCAAACACAGTGTCCGCGGTGGGTCGGGGCATAGCTCGGCAATTTACGCAGCCCCCCGACCCCCAGAAGTTAAAGGGAAAACAATCCTCTGTTGACTCTTTTACATGTCACCGTATCTGTACTGAATGCTGCAGATAGACGCGATGGTGCAGCACTCAACACCAACATCCTTGCTCCCCCCACGCTATGGATGGCTGATGATGAGGATGCATTTCCATCTTTTTGTACCATCAGCCTATTGGCACATGGGGCAGTGCAAAAGGGCTGGTAACCATGACAACCGTACCAACTTGCTTGGGACCGGTCGGTCAAGGCCGCCTGTTGCTAATTTTTCATGGTAGATGGTGCAGTATGGCTGGTAACCGTCCTCATCATTGCAACAGGGGGCTGAGCTCCATCAGCCCCCACCCTTCATTGTAAAGAAAAGATTCAATTGCCCCTGGACTAGCAGAGGGATGAGTGGCTCCCTCCTCCACACCCCTTAATGTCATCTCTGGACTATCATTGCAGCTGGAGGCTTCCTTCCACTCATTTCTCACAAACGACTACCTGTGTCTTGTTCATGCATTCTATATTACTTCATCACACAAGTGGGGGGACAATGGTATTGGAACCCAGGAAGGCTGGGGGAAGAACGGAATGAACAGCTGGGGTTGTTTCAGGAGCACACCCTGTGAATAGCGTTCAGCTCAAAATTTATGCAGGATTGGACAGAGAGCAGCTGTGGTCTCTGGTTGTATGATACAGTGGTTCTCTAGTACACTTGCCCATAATCTAGGCAGGACTGATTCTATTTTTAGATACCCAAAAAGGAGGGATTGACTCGGGGAGTCATTCCCAAATTTTGCTTTTGCGCCCCTGGCTGATCGACCAGGGGCACTTATGACAGCACCAAATGGCGCAGTGCAAAAGGACAGGTAACCATGACCATCTTATTACCGTCTTCTTACCAGTTCATGGTATGGTAGACGGTGCAGTATGCCTGGTAACCATCGCTGCTGTCATGCAAAAGCATAAGCATGCTGCTGTGTAGCGCTGCTGGTCCGCCTCTGTCAGCGGCATCCAGTACACATACGGTGACATATACAAAAGGCAAAATAGGGTCCATTGTTGCCACGCTATGGCGTGTGCCAGGGCATTTCATGGAAAACGTGCTCGAAATGATTGTCTGCCATTGCTTTCCCGGAGGAAGGAATGACTGGCGACATGTACCCAGAATCCACCGCGCAAATGATTTGTGCAACAGCAGGCACAGGGGTCTCAACAAAAAATTCACAGAGACAGCCTAGACTCAGTTAATTGTTCGCAAAAAAGTATCATTGCAAGGAATTAACTAACTGTTTCCCATCTCACAGCTTCCACTGTCTCCAGACCTGCCACAGCATCCACCTCGCAGAGGCTGGCGAAGATTAGGCGGCGAAAGAAAAAGACAAGGGACACGATTTTCGATGAATGTGTGGGCTGCTACGTAGCCGAGGCGGACCAGCAGAGGCAGTGGAGGGAGAAAGTCTCTCTGTACCAGCGCTCACACAGCGAATGGGAGGAGAGGTGGCGTGAGGAACACAAGCAGGCGACTCAAGCAATGCTTGTACTACTGAGGGAGCAAACGGACACGCTCCGGCGACTTGTGTATGTTCTGCAGGACCGCTGCAGGACAGAGCCCCCGGCAGTATCTCTGCAACTGCCCTCCCCCGCCACAAAGTCACATTCCCCCCTCACCTCAAATAACCAGGAGGATGCCCGGCCTGGGCCGTGAATACTGTCACTGCACCCCAGCAGAGTGCTCAAGTAACCAAAAGCTCTCCTACCCTACATTTGCATAAGTCCTTCCCTTCCGGACTCCAACAAGTCCCAATCCCAGTCCCATCCCATAACTGTGTACTTAAGTAATAAAAATACTTTGCTGTTAAGTACTGTTTCCGTCATGTTTCTTCACTGAAGACTGTGTTTGAATGGGGTGCGTGGGGAAGTGCGTTGCTAATTGCATAGGACAGGCACCTTTCGCAGGGTACAGACACGGGGGCCGGATCAGCAGCGGGTAACACACACAGTGCAGTCAGCAGGCACCGTGGTCGGTATGGGAGGTGGTTTCCAGGTTCTGTGTGGGCGGTGGGGATGTGACTTTTTAGCGGGGGAGGGCAGGTACAGATCTTATACAGCGGTCCTTGTCGTGGACCGCTGAGTCACGCAGCAGAGGAATCTGTATCCGTCCTCCTCCGCCACAAGGCCACATAGCCCCCCGCACACAGAATCCCAAAAAGGAGGGATGGCAGGCTCCGTTGAAACAAGCAGTCCGGCAATGCGGACCGCTGTATGAGCAGGAGCCTGTCATTCCTTGAGTTTAGAGGCGGTCTTTACATCAGCGCACACCCTACCCACCGCAGTCTGCGTTCCAGTTTCGACCCTTTAACGAAAAGTCATGAATAAAGAAACCTCTCCTCAGTAACAGTGTGACATGTATTTTATTTTTACACGTGTCTTGGAAGTGGAGGAAACGGGGAGAACGGGGTATTTAACCGAAGGGGAGAGTCAACAGTAACTGGGTAAAGAAACAGGGGCAGGTTCAGCTTCTCTGTAAAGAAACTGAACAGTCACAGGTCACGCTGCTCGCTGGTATTTAAAGAGTTCCTTGTCGCTGTCCCAGGCGCCTGTATAGGGCTTCATGAGCAAGTGCATTAGCGGGCAGGCTGGGTCACCGAGGATCACTATAGGCAAATGCACATCCACAACAGTTATTTCGTGGTACGGGAAGAAACTACCTTCCAGCAGGCGTCTGAGCAGCCCACAGTTCCTGAGAACACACGCATCAGGAACCTTGCCCGGCCATACGACGTTCATGTTGGTAAAACGTCCCCTATGGTCCCCCAGTGCTTGCAGAACCATTGAAAAGTAGCCCAATTTCTCAGCAGCTGAATGTGGAAGAGGTGGACGATAAAGTGCGAGGAGGAGAAAACGGCGAGGATCGCAGCGGGCTCCATGCTTGCAGTGCTGTGGCGTCCACGCTGTCACTGACCAGAAAAGTGCACGAACAGATTGCCCGCAGGCGCTTTCAGGGAGGGAGGGAGTGAGGGCGTGATTGACGGTTCAATGACGACAGTTACCCAAAACCACCCTCGACACATTTTTTCCCCCAGCAGGCATTGGGGGCTCTACCCAGCATTCCAATGGGCAGCGGGGACTGCGGGAACTGTGGGATAGCTTCCCACAGTGCACCGCTTCGAAAGTCGACGCCGGCGCCGTTAATGTGGACTCAGAAGTTCGAATTAGTGTATTTAGTATGGATACACAAATTCGACTTCATAAGGTCGAATCCACAAATTCGAATTAAGTAGATTCGAAATAGTCCTGTAGTGTAGACAAGGCCTTAGGTTTTCTTTTTAATCCTGATAATGCAGCTAACATACCAGGCAAGAATGGAATTTCTCTAGATTAAAACTACTGCTACACTCAAGGAAACCTTTGCAAATGCTTCCAAAACCTCATTAAACTGTCCTGTTTTTCTGCATTTCATTTATTTTTGGTGATCACCACAGTGTTTGTGTGTAAATTAAAACTTTCTCCTTTAATCCTTGCCTGCTTGCTGCTCCTCCTGACTCATTTGTTCATATATGACAAAATCCCAGTGCTTGCTACATTACAATTCATCATTGTGGAAGTGCTTATCTCCATGTCACTAGCACTATACTAAATGAACTGGGTTGTATAGTGGTACAATCTGTACACTGAGAGATGGCTTCTGTTTACACACACACACACACACACACACACACACACACACACACTAGTTCAGCAGCATTGACTGGAAGGAAATGCAGAATATGTACATGAGAAGGATGGTTTTGTGGCTGAGATACAGGATTGGAATTTGGGAGACCTGGCCTGTTCCCAGGTCTACCACATACTTCTTGTGAGACCCTCTTAGTGAAATCCGGGCTCTTTGACATCACTGGCAAAACTGTATTTATGGTGGGGCCAGCGTTTCACCCTGTTTTAATTTAATTTACTCTCTGTAAAATTGGGATAATTTGTAGTTGCTTTACCTGACAGGGGTGGTGTGCAGATAAATATGTTAAAGGTTGCAAGGCACTCAAATACTATAGTGATTGTGGTGGAGCATCATAGTACCTGGATAATGTGTTGTTGTGATTCTTGAAGTTGGACACTGTGAATCTCTTTTCAATATTCACGTTTTTAAACAGACAAACATTTAATGGTTTAATAGGGCCTGGGACAGCAAGCTGTTGAGTGCCCTCCACTCCTCCAGAGGAGGGCGTTCAGTATCCCACAGGGAGGCACTTTGCCCTTTGCTGGTTCAAGCCTTCAGTCTCTTGGGGGAGGGAGAAGAGAGAGAGAGAGAGAGAGCGAGGGTGTGGGTGTGTGGTCTTGAATGGTTGATTTATTAAGAGCTTGCTGAAAGCTGAACCTAAAGCTATATGTTCAGTACAACATGCAGAAGCTTTTTCATAATTAGATCAAACTTTTGCTTTCAATTGGAGTTGAAACTGAATGCCCTCTGGCTTTGTTAGCAAGTCATCAAATCCATAGATTTGTCTGTGTCCTCTCACGTGAAACTTAAAGTACTCAGTTTTTCTCATATCAGCATATGTCTACTAATGCTTGTTGCTTCATTCCCTTGAAGTCCTCTGTCTCCACAGTAATCTAGAAATATTTGTGAGACAGTCTAATTAAAGATTTTGCACAAAAAGACGTGCAAATATAGGAAATCTTTGAGCCATTATATAAAGAATAAATTGAGCAAACCTGAATCTGTAAATATTTGAAAATAGATTTAATAAAATGTGCATGGTATGAAACATAAATATACATTCATTCCACTGTATGTGCTTTGTAAAATGAAAGAAACTGGCTTTGTTCTAAGTATCAGCATTATAATTTTGTTAGGACATGGGCTCTTTGTAAATAACCTCAGATGCTAACCTCTGAAAAATATTTTAAGCAAGTGTTTTAAAATATATATAGTTACAGGTTCATTATTTTCATAGAATCATAGGACTGGAAGGGACCTCATAGTCCAGTCTCCTCCATTCGGGGCAGGACTACGTATTGTCTAGACCAGTGGTCCCCAGCGTGGTGCCCATGGGCGCCATGGTGCCCGCCGGGACATTTATGTGCGCCCGCCTAGTGCTCAGCAGGGGAGAGAAGCCGCAGCCCCGCGCCTGCTGGGGACCGAGAACTCTGGGGCTGTGGGCACCGGTGTTCTCTGTACCTGGCAGACGTGAGGCTGCGGCTTCTCTCCGGCTTCTCCGGGGCTGCAGGCGCTGGTGTTCTCGGTCCCCGGCAGGCGTGGGGCCGCGGCTTAAGCCGGAGACAAACCGCGGCCCCACGCCTGTTGGGGACAGAGAACTCCGGGGCTGCGGGCTTCATTCTATGTTAAAGTAAGAATAATAAATATATTTGGACCAGCAGTTCAACAGTGTTTTACTTTTTTAAAATAAATGAAAACTGTTTATGATATTTATTTTGTAAAAACCCCTTAATTTTTCTTACAGGTAGATAAAAAAGAGCAAATTCACATGGTAAGGTGAAAGAGTAATTGCCGAATAATTTAATTAATTCCTTTTACATGTAAAATTACCCTTTTTATCTTATGGATTCATATATTATGTAATATATTAAATATGATGTTTTTCATATTATTTAATGTACAAATACAAAATAAGCTTTGAAAAATTGTTGGCGCCTGCCACACTCTTCTGAAAACATGAATGTGCTATTGGCCACAAAAAGGTTGAGGACCACTGGTTTAGACCATCCCTGACAGGAATTTGTCTAACCTGCTCATAAAAATTTCCAATGATGGAGATTCTAAAACCTCCGTAGGCATTTTATTCCAGTGCTTAACTACCCTGACAGTTAGGAAGTTTTTCCTAATGTCCAACCTAGACCACCCTTGCTGCAATTTAAGCCTATTGCTTCTTGTCTGATCCTCAGCAGTTAGAGAACCATTTTTATCCCTCCTCCTTGTAACAACCTTTTATGTACTTGAAAACTATGTCCCCCCTCAGCCTTCTTTTCTACAGACTAAACAAGCCCAATTTTTTCAATATTCCTTAGGTCATGTTTTCTAGACCTATAATCATTTTTGTTGCTCTTCGCTGGACTTTCTCTAATTTGTCCACATCTTTCCTGAAATGTGGCACCCTGAACTAGACACAATACTCAACTTAAGGCCTAATCATTGTGGAGTAGAGTTTGATGAATTACTTCTCCTGTCTTGCTTACAACACTCCTACTAATACATCTCAGAATGTTTGTTTGTGGTTGTTTTTTTTTTTTTTTTGCAATGGTGTTATACTGTTGACTCATATTTAGTTTGTGATCCACTATGACCCCCAGATCCCTTTCCACAGTAACAAGCTGACAAGGTAAAACCTGATTTGATGTTAATATTTAAATTTCTATATTGACAACTTTAAGCATTCAAAAATTGTTAGTGAGACCTACCCTCCCCCAATGAATTATTAGGGATTTATTTGCCTTCTGATTTTTCTTTGAACTTCTAGGGTGCACTCAAGTTACATTTTCAAGCTTTTCTACAGTACCAGGAGGGCTAGAAATATACTTTATTTTAATTAAAGCTGAGATTGTCACATATTCACACAACTCCAGGAGCTGGGACTTTCAGGAAACACACCAAATATGACACTTGCTTTAAAACCACAAAAGTTCGCAATATGTTCACATAAGACACATATAAGGATCACATAGTTCATAAACTCTCATACACTGCCCAACTAACCACGTTGTTAATAAAGCAAGCGTTACTATTTAACTCTAAAATGAAAGTTTATAACATAATGCATTTTATGTATTTACAGTACCATCTCTAGTGCATAATATTTCAAAACACTTTAGTGTCTGTTTCAAATGGTAATTGTTAATGCATGGTAACATAGAAAAATCAAACTTTGCACTGGATTTCCTTTGACTGCTACTTACTATGTGAAATTTTATAGTGATCTGTTATCAAACCTCTTGGTCAAGCAAGTAAACATAACAGTATTAATGGTCATATGGTTCTTATTATCAGTGTTTGGGCTAAAAAATTTATTAGGTGGGAAGAGTAGTTTGACATTACAATCCACTGAGGGCATTTTCATGGCAGGATAGAGGATGTGCAGAAAGCAACAGGAATAGTGTGAAGAAGGGCCTCTTTTGTTTGATGTACAGTAGGAAAGACTTTGGGTTAAATATTGGATCATAACACTAGATCAGACATCCAACATGAGACAATGTGATGAAAGGAAGTAGAAATGTGATAAGGTAGGCAATAAGGTACTAGTAAGAAATATATTCATGCTAAAGAGTAGTGAAGTTAGTCCCCCCCCACACACACCTTTTTTTTTTTTTTTTTTTTATTAACTAAAGCATTAATAAAAACTCAACACTGTAGATAAAGTTCCAATGTTGGCTTCCATTCTGAAAAAGTGGCTTGGAGAATATTCTCCAAAGATGTCGTTAGCAGTAGAAATAACCATGTAATGAGAACTTAGCATATTTTCTGACCCTGTTGTCGTGTACAGAGGGAAGGGAGTGGGGGAGAATTTACCCACAGGATATTGTAAAATTGGTAGCTCTAACAGTCTCAGTTTACGAAGAAGTCTTTACAAAGATGCTTGTGGTGATAGCATCAGTGTACCTTTGCAGACAGGGCAATCTGATATTTCGCACTTGGATGCTTGGCTGCTCACAGGTCAATCATACCAGGAAGTGCAAGCAGCAGCTACCTCCACATTACACCTTTTGTCATTCTTTGTGTGATGTGTGTATGGGTTGTGTACAAACACTTACATATGCATTCTGGACAGGGGCGGCTCTAGCAATTTTGCCGCCCCAAGCAGGGCGGCACGCCGGGGGGGTGCTCTGCCGATCGCCGGTCCCGCGGCTCCGGTGGACCTCCTGCAGACGTGCCTGCGGGAGGTCCACCGGAGCCGCCTGCCGCCCTAACAAACTGGTGTGTGCACTGTCTCTTTGGAGGCTGCAAACTTAACTTCTGTGAGTGTCCAGTGAGAGAGAGTGGATGCTACAGGGAGACATCTGGGGAATTGGGGTTCACTGATTGTTACCTGCAAAGCAAGCATTGGCCTGGAAGAATCTAAAAGAGTTTGCTAGTGAATCACACAGACTGGTATGGCTAGGAGCTGACTCACTGTCACTTTTGCTGAGGCTCTGGGGTAACACACTGGCTTACAGTTCTAGGTGTTGTGATCAGAATGTCAGTCACATGACCACTACATGCACATCACCTACGTCTGCATTTATGGTGCCTCCAGGTCTGGTTCAGCACGGCCTTCACTTTGAGCATGGGCTCCTTGAACAGGAAGGTCTCACTTCCATAGGACATGCTGACATCCCTCACCTGGTGGGACTTCAAAGTATTTGAGAGAGTTCTCTTTATTCCTTCACTACCTGCAAAGACACTTATCATAAAGATATCTCTGGAATGGGGAGCACATCTGGATGACCAGACAGCCCAAGGTTCCTGGTTCCCACAGGAATCCAGGCTGTGTATCAACCTGCTTGAGCTTTGGGCAGTCCATGAGGCATTCAAAACATTTCTACTTACTATCTGGTCCACACACATTCAGGTCAAATCAGACAAGATGTCTGTCTATTATATTTATATAGGTGAGACAAGGCAGGTGACATAATAGCATCTATTGGACCAACTTCTGTTGGAAAGTACAGGCTTGTGAGCATCACGGAGCTCTTCAGGTTTCAAGAAGGAAATCGGTGTGTCTGAGCTAAATACAAGTTGGGACAGATTGTTAAGCATAAAGGGTTAACACATGTTGTAGGGGGATCACTTAAAATGAAGTGGGCAATTAAGGGTTAGCAAGCAGTGGGATGTGTCTACAAACTGATGTAATGAGCCATAAAACCATGGTCTCTGAGTCCATGGTTTTTAGTGTCCAGCAGAGTTATGAATTTAAGTTACCAGGCTCACTTGTTATGCAGGGTTTATGCAGCTTTCCTTTTGAGGATGAGTACTGAGAGGTCAGATACGAAGTGATTGTTTGCCCACGGGTGATAGTGTTTTTTTGTCTCTTATCATTTTCCTGTGTGGGTTCATTCAAGAGCATAGTGATTATCTGATTTCAGTTGTTGAGGCATTTGATACATTGGATGATGTACACCACATGCTGTCATAGGCATCTGTAGAACCCATGAATTTTGAAACGTATGTTGGGAAGGTGGGTATTGATCATTGTAGTAGCGGAGATATGTATGCAGGTTTTGCATCTGTTTGTTCTGGTAGGGTCTGGTGCTGGTTTGAGTTTGTGTTCTGTCTGTGGGGACCTTGCCTCTGAAGAAGATCTTGGTGAGGTGGGGGAAATTTTAGAAGGCCATGTGTGGAGGCATGCTCAGTCTTTACCCATTCCACTACTGCAAGGTTCCTGAAGGATATCATAAGGACATTCCTTCCAGTTCTAAACCAGTCCCTACATGGCATCTGAACCTTGTCCTCTCTGTAGAGCCCTGTGCGGATACAAAAATGTGGATCCGCAGCCGATCCACATCCTCAAGAATCAGCTTGCATCCAACCTGGGATCCGCACTCCGTCTTGGGAGGAGCGTCTGTGTACATGCGTGTGTACTGTATATAGGATCTCAAAGGTGGGGAAGCAGCTGTCTGCACTTCCCCACCTTTGAGATCCTATATTCTCTCTCCCCTGTATACGGAGAAAGGGGCAGTCATAGGTCAAGACAGGGAGCAAAATCCCCTGTGCTCCTATCCTGGTGGTTTAGCAGCCAAGCAATTTAGGAAACCTCTGCTGATATCATTGCCATATCACATCAGTTGTAGAGGGAGACAGCCACTTCTGCTAAGTAAGTATGCAGAGAGGGAATATAGGATCTGGAAGGTGGGGAAGCAGCCTTCTAGGCTTTGAGCTGCAGACAGCTGCTTTCCCACCTTTGAGAACCTATAAAGCAGATATTTGCAGATTTGTAGGGTTCTACCTCTCTGTGCTTATAAGATCACCATTTGAGCCTTTGGCCTCCTGTTCTCTTCTTCACCTATTCATGAATGTTGCCTTCCTGGCAGCCAATTACCTCCACTAGTAGAGGAGGTGAGAGCTTGGGGCCTTTGTGGTGGACCTGACATGCACAGTTTTTTCACAAAGGACAAAGTGTTTTTGCACCTTCATCTCAAATTCATCCCTAAGGTGTTTTCTGAATTTCACATTAACCAGACTGTTCACCTTCTAGTGTCTTAATCGAAGCCTTACCATGGCATGGAGGCAAGGGTGCTGGAACCATTGTAGAAGCGGGCGGGGGGGAGGGCACTGGTGCCAGAACTAGGGGCCTGGGGACCATGCCCCCCACTTTTTAACATGGGTGTAGTTGGGGGGACAGGCAGCATTACCCCTCCAAACTGCAAGCCTCAGGCAAGTGCAAAGCAGCGCTGGCAGGGGCTGCGCTTTGCAGCAGCATTGTCTCCCCTCACTCCCCATACTGCAAGCCTTGGCAGGCATGTAGTGGTGGGCCACCTGCCCAAAACTTGCAGTTTCGGGGATGGGGAAATGCCATCCCTGTCCCCCAAAACTATGCCCATGTTAAAGTGTCAATATCACTTTTCACACCTCCAGGTGGGGGATTGAGGGAAGGGCAGAAGGAGAGTATGGGCGGCCTTCCAGTGAGTGAGTGGGGGCAGGGGAGGCGAGTCTAAGCCAAGGTGGCGGGGCTCAGGTTAACAGCCATGGGGGTGGGTGGTCCAGCTGTCCCTTTTATTTTCCCCCCCCCCCCTTGGATGTACACAACCCTTCTGCACCAGCCCCAATCACCCAGGGCTGACAGCTGGAACCCTTTTTTAAAAAAGGGGAAAAACACAGCTCACACCTCCCAGTAGTTTGAGAACCAGCACCGTGAAATTGATAAGATAGACAACAGCCAATGTACAGAATGCAGTGTCTAAACAGACATTAGTTGCCCTAACCACACCACCATAAACCCTATGCCTCTGGTGGAGATGGAGTTATGTCAATATAGTGAGGCAGTTACATCAGTGGGACAAGGCTGTAGTGTGTACACTGACATAATTAAGTCGACTTAAGATGTTTTACGTCAATCTAACTGTGTAGTATAGACCAGGCCTGAGATTCTTGGCCTGGCATAAATACACGCCTCGTTGTAGCTGTACGCTATCCAGTGTAATTTGTAATGTCAAAATGGCTGAGAACTTAAATACTGGACAGTAACAGACTGCAGAACCCAGAGATGGTTCAGCCTGGTGACATTCTAAACAAAAAGATCTCTCAACCCTGCTTATGGCTGTTTCCATCACTTCACATGGACTCTACAGACATAACAGGCTTCAGACCTATAGAGTGGCATTTCTGGAATTCTATCTATATAATACGTTGGTGATCTCGGTCCTTTTCCTAGTCATCAGGTATCCGAATCACAAAATCCACTATTGTTCTTGATATTACTTAGCCGGGGGTACTCTGCTAGAACTGCCATCTACTTCATCTATCCAGTATTTTATATTGCACACATCACTGCACTGCACTGCCCTGCCCAGGGGCCTTAAATGATTGAATGTCCAGGGAGACTGAAATATACTCCAGTTTGCAAGACATTAAATACCCTCTTGATGTGTCCAGTATGAGAATTTAGACCTATAGATGTGGTCTGTTCTTAAGAGCTGAGACATGCTGGTGGAATGGTACAGTGAAGCTGCTGCCTTTGCTATATCTGTGCTTTAGAGAAATAGAGGACTTTGTTTTTTTCATTCAAGAAAGCTGGCATCTTTTCATGATCAGTATACTCACTTAACATTAAAGATAAGGACATTCTTATGGTTATGAGTGTCTCTTGTGTATTCGCAGGGTGAGAGAATCATGCAGCAAAGCTGAGCAGTTCTGACACCCTGAGGACAGAACTGCTCGGTTTTACTTCATGATTCTCCTGCTCTTAAGAGTGCACATAGCACTTGTGTAGCCATAAGAATGTTTCTGTCTGTGCATGTAAACAATAAATGAGCTGTTTTATATTGGCAATTAGACACTCTAGAGAGTTGTGAAGCTGTGAGATATTGCTATACTTAGGATGGTTGAAGACCAAGTAGTTTCAGCCCTAGAGCTTCGTTGCCTACTATAGGTGCTAGGAAATGGCAATGCTAATGTGCTTAATGATTTCATTCCTAATCAGCAGTCTGGTCAGAACAATTGACCTTCATTAATCTTGGTATTTCTAGTTTAATTTTTTTTCTTTTCCCTCTATAATGAACAAGTCAGGTTATTTGACTTTGAAAGAATGCAAGCAGCTACCTCTTAACACTTAGTTAATTTTAGATTGACTCATTTTAATGAACAGTATTATGAATATTTTTCTTCTACTTTTTTTAAATCCAGTGTGCCATGCTGAATTGAATGCCATTATGAACAAAAACTCAGCTGATGTGAAAGGTTGCAGTATGTATGTTGCCTTGTTTCCATGCAATGAATGTGCAAAGCTCATCATCCAGGCAGGTAAGGAGCAACGATGCCAGCTTGATTTGTCGGAGTTGCAGCACTGCTTGCTCATCAGTACCTTATAACAGATTTATTTGATTTTAATTTGCTGTTGTTTAGATCTAAATTAATTGCACTATCAACTTCATAAGATACTTCTTGTGTTTTTGCATTTGAGTGGTGCCAAGTTTTTCCAGTGCTAATTGCATCCTCTGTGATTCTTAGCGTGTTTTTAATTTAGGTTTACAACTTCTTAGACCAGGCGCTGACAAAGAACAGTACAGGCATTGCATATCATTACTGTCAGTTTACTGTGCTCTGACACACAGAATAGAGTGTGGGGAAAAGAAATAAACTTCTGCCTGACACAATGTCTGTTGGGAGTATATACATGAAATTTTAATTTGAATGTAATACATGGTAGATATTTTAAGATTTTAAAATATCTTTGCTCATAAATGTCATAAGACTTCTATGATCCTACTTTAATTATATCTTTCATTACAATTGTTATAAATCTACACCACTGCAGCAAGTGTGCTGGCCTGAATGTCCCCCCTCCCTTTTTTTTTTTTTTTTTTTTCAGATTATTAGGTGTAACTGCAGTAGACTGTGGTTCCATAAAACTCCCTGCCTAAATTCCTAAAACTCTGAGTTAGCAAAATGTGTGTTTATAAAGGGGTTATCTCTTGAGAGAGCAGAAGGTGAAAGTTAATGGGGAGACATTTACAGGGTATAGGGATTCCGGGACTGACTGAACTATATTCAGACCTCATGTAGTGAAATCTCCTCAAATTCTGGGAGAATGTAAAATATGGATGAAGATACCCAAGGTAGAACCCTTCGTCCTGCATTTGGTCCACCTTCCTATACATACCCAGAAAGGCTAGGGAATGTTGGTGTTCGGGATGCTAGAAGATATACCTTTTGGTGTATTAGAACTTGAGTATGATATAATGTAAGCTTAAGCCAAAATCCTGATCTTTTCCCTGTACAAACAAAAGACTGGTATCAGGCCATAAGAGTGAGTGAAGCTGTTATCCAAAATGTGAATGGAGAGGCTAGGATGGAAATGGGGGGTATAATTTCCACCTATTTGTGACAATAGGGACAGGCTCTTAAGGTGAAGCTACATGTGCAGCATCTGTGAACAAGTGTATAAAGTGAAGGACCTCTATCCATTTCTGCATGGTAGATGACAGTCACACAGGTCCACATGTAAATTCTCTGAAGTCTGACTCTGTGACTAGGGAAGCTAGCTCACTGCCTACCCTTACCAAGGAAACTGAGCTGAGCATTGCTGTAGCCAAGATCAGAAGTAGAAGTGGGTGAAACTAAGTCACAAGTGAAAGGTGCTGTATATCCAAACTTCACTGAGAGAAGGGACACTGAGACTGGTAAAGAATGCTGCTAACCCTATGGTACCCACCAGAGCAGGAGGGAGGGGAAAAGACATTTGTTCCTTCATCAATAACTGCATAATGATTTATAAAAATGTAAATGGACCTGAGGCAGATGGGAGGAAGCGCTGGTTGCCTCACTCCAACATGTAGGGGGGAAAAGAGGGACTCCACAGCCATCATAGAGTGCAAACCCCAGGGGCAAGGATGCAGTCCACTGCCTCTCCTCACCATGGAATCCAAGGTATCACCCAATGGGGCTAGTACTCCTGGCACACGTGGGGGCAGGGCAGAGAATGGAATTTGGCTCTGGGGAAAAATTTGTGGGTTCTCCCTGGGGAGAAGTGAACACCCCATATACCGGTGGCACTAAGTGTCTGTGTGGATCCTGCTGCCATGCACTAAAAGTCCCCTAATGCGATTTAATCTATCCTGCTTTGAAACAGGAGTAGATTGGAGTGCAATAAGGAACTTTTTAGTGCACGGCAGTAAGGTCCTCAGATACTTAGTGCATGGCAGGCTTAGTGTGGAGTAGCCAGGCTTTCTGCAAACTGAGTGTTCATATAGACAAAGTCCTGCATATGACCAGGTCAGTGAGGGAAAGTTATTCTATATTGGGTAATAAGACTTCTTCCTTGAAGCATTAATCTGCTTTATGTTGGGGCTATTAGAAAAACGAACAAGGAAGTAAATTCAATGGCTTCCCAAATAAGTGCATCTAGATATATTCTAGAAAGACAAGAGGACCCAAATTTTAGTTTCAGAGATCCTATAACTTGTGTCCCATATGCTGTGAATGTTGTTTGGTGATACTGGGATCTACCAGATAAAAGGACTTCAGTTAAAAAGTCTGATTCCTATGGAGGTGGGGGTACACCTCTACCTCGATATAACGTGACCCGATATAACACGAATTCGGATATAACGCAGTAAAGCAGTGCTCTGGGGGGGGCAGGGCTGCGCACTCCGGTGGATCAAAGCAAGTTCAATATAACACGGTTTCACCTATAACGCGGTAAGATTTTATGGCTCCCGAGGACAGCGTTAAATCGAGGTAGAGGTGTACTTGTAAGAAGCTGCCTTGGGGCAGGCTGATACACAGAGACAGACTCTGGGGAGGAGTCTAAAGGAATTGGGCCTTTCCAGATCTAGGGAATGGTAAGCATTAAGGAAAGGCAAGCATAGCATTTAGGTTGGCTAATTGTTTTTAAGATGCATTTTTTTTTTCCTGTAGTGCTTTTTCTTCTAAATAAATGATGCTCTGCTTTGGTCGTTGATTACCACTGTCATTGTCCTGGAGGAAAAAAGAACTGCAGGGTGTTAGACCTCTCAGGTGATCATGGTTGACACAGAAGTCTGCACTCCAATACTTGGTTTGAGAGCAGGAGAATCACATGGTTCCATTCTGAGACCTCGGGGTTGAGGGGCACACAGAGAGACCAGGAGAGGGGAGGAGTAAACGTGACATTGATGATCAGGATTCTAGAAGAACCAAATTAATCCACAGTTAATGCATTCTGAACTTTACAGGGATTGTAACAGGGGTGAGAAAGAACTAGTGTTGTTTGGAATCCAAACCAAGATGTACTCATTTGTGACACCAAAATAAGATTCCACTCAGATTTGTAGCTCTTCACAATATGGTTGTTCATTTTCTTTGTGTGCTTTGATCAGTAGTTAAATAGTTAAGTGTTAATAGTTATCATAATTAGGGAGGCATTTTAACAGAGAAAATGTGGTAGCCATTAAAAAATTTGTAATCACTCCTGGTTCTGCCTCTTCATTTCTCCTCTGACATATTTAAGACAAGAGTAGTTAATTAAGAGCTGGGGCACAGTCAGTTACCCATATGTAGGACATGTATTTGAAAAATAGGGAATTTTTGAAAGGGGGCTGGAGACTTGAGATTTTAAGTTGCTGCCTAGCTTAATTGTGATGAGTCATATTGGTTTGTACAAAGACTAAGTGAAAAATTTTCATCAAAATTGTTCTTGATGGAAAACTGAGTTTTCAACTAAATGAAAATTTTCACAGAAAGTGCATGCTTTCCATGGAAAACTTCAGCTCTTCATTTAAAAAACAAAAACAAAAAGCCACCCATATACTTTTGAGGTTTTGGCTGAAAGTTCTGTTTTTCAGGGAAAATTTCAACTTTTTATTTTCACCAAAAATTTTCCATGGGGAGGCTATTTTCTGAACAGCTCTATTTTGTACTGCTCCATTCTTAAGGTATAGTTTATAATACATTTTTAATGTGATGTGGCACCTAGAGTGTATGGATAGGTGCTCTTTTTAGCCTTGTATACATCTAAATTTTCCCCTACCATATTTATTTCTGCTTGTAATTGTAGCATGTCTTTTCGTAATATTTCTAGGTATAAAAGAAGTTATTTTTATGTCTGACAAATATCATGATAGCCCTGAAATGACAGCTGCCCGGCGCCTGTTTGATTTAGCTGGAATTATATACAGGTAAGACAGAGCCTTGACTGGTGGTGGTGGTGGTGGTGGTTGACTTTTAAATGTGAAAATGAAGAAATTGCTGTATCAGGGAAGACAACCTTTAGGCAAAAGCTTTATTTTCTCCTTATGTTATGTAACTTGTGTGGTACAGTTAATTCTCTTACAAAAACTCCCATGCAGATTTAGTACCAGTCAATTCAGCACCTTTGATAGTCTGGTCTCTGGAGAACAGCAGCAGGTGCTGTCCAATCTCGTGGGATTTGGGAGTGACCTATCTTCTCACCCCAGTGTTCATTCAGTCCTTGGCCTTTCTCCTGAGACTGCCATTAAGATTTACCAATTGGGGTGGTGGTTTCTGGTGTGTGTACTCATAGGAGCTGGACTGAAACCACCAATTCATTTTATGTAGACCATGGAGCCCTGTTGGAAGGGTAATAACCTTCTGTCACAACCAGTCTGAGCTGGAGTTAAATCAGCTTGTGATGGGGCAGGACTCACCACGTCAGCACCTCCTGCTGGCCATGCTGGGAATTAACTCTTGGTTGCCAGTGGACCTTTCTTTAGTAGTGTCTCACCACCATCACTTCAGCTCCACCTCTAAGACGCACGTCACTCCCCAGACCGTGGCATCCTCTTTGGGGCATGGCCCTCGGGCTGTGCCCCACTACACTTTCTCCCTCCGGGGGAATTGGCTGTCTGTAGTCCATCCACTTTCCGCTGTAGCCTACTGTAGCCTTTGGTCTAGCCCCTCACCTCAAGGGGTAAACTGCAGTCCGTTTACTGGCCACCCCCTCTGTGACAGGTGGTGGTGTGTGTGGGGGGGTCTGGGCCCACTCACTACTCCAGGCCCCAACCCAGGGACCCTTTAGCCAGTGGCCTCGTGCTGCCACTCCTCCAACTCCCACTGCCTATTTCCCTGGGCCACTTCTCCATAGCTCTAGTACCTGCCCGGCCCTTTGTATCAGGGGCCTCAGTCTGGCAGTCCTCAGGCTGGAGCTCCCTATTGCTCCCCTGACCCTGCCCAGCACTGCTCTATCTAAGGTACGCCTCTAAGGCAGCCAGTCCTTCTCTCTTGCACTTCAGGGAGAGATTGCCCCTGCTCTGTTGAGCAGCCCTTCTTATATGGCCCTCCCTGGCCCTGATTCGCTGCTACAACAAACCTGCTGCTGCTTGGCTCTCTACATGCCCTCTTCCCATTGGTAGGGTTTTATGCAGCCTCCCTGAGGACTGCTTTAACCCTCCATCTACCTGTGTGGGGCAGTCACCCCACCACATACCCTATGTGGCTAAGAGGTTCTTGTATAATCATTTATCAGTCCCTATCACCCTCTGGTCTTCCTCAGTCTGCTTTCTTAAAGGAAAAGAATAAAACCTGGAATATCTGTCCTGAACTAATGAGAATCTGAATGATCTGTTAAGAGTAGATTTTTTAAGAGTAGTGACAGAGAGATCTCAAGACAATCTGTTTGACAGCTAGTTTGATACCAGTAACGTGCTATGGGTGAAACTAATTCTGCAATCATGGAGAGACTTTAAAATTCCAAAAAGTTTTTTACAGTATTAATATAAAACCTTCTCAAATGTTACAAATACAGCAATTCTGACAGAGAAAATTTTAGGATGGAAAGCTACCTGCTGGGCTAAGAAACACCCATGAACCAGTACAGCAGTATTTGAAATTCACTTTTAAAGTCCGTGTATTTTCTGCCACTTAAAGCTACTTGGCTAAGTAAGGCATAAATCATTCCGTTACAAGTGAAATCTTACCACAGTTTCCCCATGATGAGTGTTGTTACTTGCTTTTCAGACTGCTGGTCTGGACAAACTGGGCATCATAATCCTTCAAGGTTTCTGTAGTCAACAACATATCCTTTACTGTGTTTACTTTCACCTCTTGTATTGATTATTAAGGATACAGGTTGTACTTAATGAATCTCTGGAACTGAATTGTGGAGCCTAATAAAACACTAAATTCACACAATTTGCATAATCCTTTGTTTATTCGTAGATTGTAAATTATATATTCAGTCCCCAAATACCTCCCTTGCTAATTGCAGTAGCAGATGCTCTAATGGTGTAAAAGGATGTATTTTGTGGCAACATTAATTTTACAATTCTCAAGTTATAATTTTTAAATGATTCCTTCTTAGCCAGTTTAGTTATTTCTTGTATGATGCATAATACAATCTATTCCCTTTGCTCAAAAACTATTGAAGTAAACTTTTAAAGTTTGCTGTGAAAACTTGGCAGAAAAGGAAGAGATCAAATTTTGCAGAAAAACTGGTAACATGATGCCACCTCCTGCAGCTAAGTTGTTAGAAATCCTTTGACTCCTGGGTAAATTATGAACTCCAATAGCTGAAGAACATACAGACTAAACAACCCCATGTGTCTTTTTGTCTTAGTCTTTCTTGTCTGGGTTTCTCTCTGTATGGTGCACTATAATTGGCTCCTATAGAGATAAAATGTTAAGTGAATCCAAGGAAATTTTTTTTCTTCAAAAAATTTAGTTGGAGCCAAAGCAAACAAAACATTTAACTACTCACTGGCTAATATCTATCCATATTTTTTCTTATTTTCAGGAAATTCAAACCAAAGTGCAATAAGATCATCATTGACTTTGATTCAATTAACGGCAGACCAAGTCAAAAGCCTCTGTGAGTTAACAGCTCATTAAATCTCTAGAAGATTGTGATTATCCTTTTCTGAGAAGCTGCTAATGCCTTTCATCTTGAAGTTACACAACTTTTTAATAGCCACTACAGCTAAAGTAGACATCTGAAGAATGTAAGGCCTGAAATTTTTCTCTGTCAGCCTTGTCATACAGAATCTACATCTAAACTTTTGGTTGCTGCATTTTTTTTTTTCAAGCCTGCTTTAAAATCTAGAACTATATAGAGGAAACATAGTACAGCATATGTACTACAAGAAAATGGTTTTGATTTTTACTATGTCCATCATGTGCTCTATTAAGTGGAGTCAGAATCAATGTAGACAGTCTAACAGCAGTATTTATTGTAGGCGATAGCATGCTGGAAAACCTCACTTACATTTCATGTGGATTAGCTATTTAGTTCCCTGCGTCCAATAAGGACAGATCCATATATGTAAGAGGAGATGTCCATGCAAATATTGATATTCAATCTACAGTAGCACTAGAATATTCTTGTTAAACAGTTACAACAATTAGTTTAAAATATTGTGGTGTCAAACTATACTGTTGCAATGTACCGGTACTTTTATTTGCAGATCTGATAGTGATTTTACTTTTAATTGCTGTCTTACCTTGTAATATATGGTGTGTGTGTTTTTTAGTTATGTTTGGAGAATTTTCTGTGTTGGATTCGGTTTAGAGAGACTTTGAATTCTTTTCCCCAAGACACCTTGAACTTAATGGGGGCTAAGTGAATAAATCATTGGACTTTCACCTATGAGATCTTATTTGGAGTTGATTTTCTTGCCTAAAAGGAAGTTAGTTTATTGGTCTAAGTTTCTACTAGACAATCCAACACAGTTCAATCTCAGAATTAACCTGTAAAATAACTGAATCATTTCTTGTCCTCAGAGAGAAACAAGAGATATTCAGCCCATGTTGAGGTTGTCTATGCCAAAAGTAGTAATTGTGGTTTTAGCTCGTTTCTTAATGCTGGCACAGTGCCTTCATTTTCACAAATGTTGTCTAAAATAATATCCTTTTTAATTTTATTTTGAGGTTTGGGAATAGATTTGAATGCCTTTTCTTTAATTTGATTTTTTTTAAATTAAATATGCCTAATGGCTTTGTTTAGAAGATGTTTTTATCCCAGAGGTAATCATATTTTTTTTTAAATATGGTTATATTTCAGTATGCTTTTATTTTTTCTGTAAAGGCTTTCTGTTCCATATTTTGGGACATTATGTAATTTGGCTTCCTACCAGTACTATTAAAGTATTATTAAAATCTGCTATGCTAAAGTAGACTCATTATTATATTACAGCATGTGCTAGACTCCAGAGTGTTGCTGTTTTTGCAATCACATGCAAAGAATATTTTGTACATTTGTGATGTCATTACATAAAGTGTAATGTTCAAAAACTACTTAGCCCCTAAAGGGACGTTATGGTGTAATGGTAAGATGTCAGTCATTTGTGACCTTCCCCTTACTCCCTCCAACTTCCATAATTGTTTCCCAACTGAAATTTGGTCTGAAGTCTAGGTTGTTGTTTTTTATGTGCTAATTTTGAGGTGGATTGGACTGACTATTTGAGAATCTAAAATTTACTTTCTAATTTTCCTACCCCCACCTCAATTCTCAAAAGTCTTGTACTAGGAAGCTCCATGTTTATTTCAGTATGTCTGTAAGAGATGTAATGTAAAGGGCTATGTCAAATTATCCTGGGTTGATAATTGGGGGGGGGGATTCTTGTAGCTACTGCAACAATGAATTTTTGGATGTTAAAATGCAATTATTGCAAATATCACTAGGAGTTCTCTATATCTCATGAACAAATTTATTGTTGTGCAGGGTCTGGATCATGTCAGACAGAAAAGACATAATACTGACAAAATTATCTTAAAAATAAAAAAAAGTTGAGCTCCATTTCAGAGTGAATAAATAGTCTGAAGAATGACTTTTCTCTTGCACGTCTTTTACAGTATCTGCTGTTACACCAGTTCATCCCTCCATTTTAAAAACAGAACATTTTGACATCAAGAAATTCTTAGTCTAGGAATAGATTAGTTTTTCATAGTCAAAACATTTGAATCTGCATCACCATGTAATACGATGGGAAGTTCTTGGGACCTCTGCAGGAGAATAGGCCTCTTCTGCTGAGTCACTATAATGTAAGATGTTAGAACCCTGTATAAAGCTTGCAGAGTAATTTCAGCTTATTCATGTTGACAGGTAGGTCCTATGAGCTCCAAGCCAGCTCCATATATAAAAAGGGATAGAAAGAGCAAAAGGCAGATTGGAAGGATGCTACAAAAGCCAAGCTGAAGAGAGCTTAGTCTGAGAAGTTAATGTGCTGTTTAACAGTAAAGGCAAACCCCAAAGAGGCATTTAGACCATACCAAGTTTGTTTTGTATCCTATTTGGAGTAGGATGGATACTTGCCTGCAGTCCTTTAATCCAGAAGGAAATACATTTGTAAACACAACATGAAATGTCTCCTTTGACTTCCAAATAAAGAATAGTTGTGCTAATTATAAACCATATGCTCCTGAGGGAATTCTGCGCAGGTGCAGAATTCATGCACCCTGCAGATTTTTTTGTTTCCCCACAGAATAATAGATTCTGACAAGGGTCATGTGCCCCTCCCTGGCAGCAGTCCTGAATGGGCACATGGTTTTGGGCATCGGGAGCAGCCGGGAAAGATGTAAATTGCCACCTTAGAGGAGGCGGGGGGTGGCAGGTGGTGCTGGGAGTGCATGTGAGAGTCTGTCCCTCTTGCTTGCTATTGCAGTGTTCCTGACGTGGAGCGGCAGGGCCCTGGGGTATTCCTGGGGCAGGCCCAGCCCTTGCGCTGTGTCAGGGTCAGGTGCAGCCTTGCCAAAAAGTCCATGTCCTGGGGTGGGGGAGGCTGCAGAGTGATCCCCCACCTCTGGGGGAAGGAGCCCCAGTGCACACCCCTTGCCCCTGTTGCTGCACCCATTCTGTAGAGAGGCGTGAAGCTGACCCAAGCAGCTGTGGGGAAGCCACAGGGAGCTTTGGCTAGGGGCACCCAAGCAGCTGTGGGGAAGCCACAGGGAGCTTTGGCTAGGGGCTAGGGAGTCTGCTCACGGCCCCAGCCGCAGGCGGAGCTCTTACCTGCAGCATCATGCAGGCAGGTCCCCTCTTCCAGGAGCCAGGGTTCTCCGGCTGTGCAGGGGCGGCTCCAGGCACCAGCATGCCAAGCGCGTGCCTGGGGCGGCAAGCCAGGGGGGCAGCTCTGCCGGTCGCCGCAAGGGCGGCAGGCAGGTTGCCTTCGGCGGCATGCCTGTGGAGGGTCCGCTGGTCCCGCAGCTTCGGCGAACATCCTGCAGGCGTGCTACCGAATCCGCGGGACCGGGGACCTCCCGCAGGCAAGCTGCCGAAGGCAGCCTGCCTGCCGTGCTTGGAGCGGCAAAATACCTAGAGCCGCCTCTGCGACTGTGGCTCCTATAGTCAGTTTCCTCCATTGCACTAGGGCCTCTGAGGGTGGGGCAGGAAAGGAAGTGGTCAGTCAGGATGGGAGGGGGGAGTACAGGGGTCCCGGGGGTGGTGGTGGGAGCATAGGGTACCCTATGGTAGGGGTGCCTAAGAAGGGGGGGTGAGTACGGGGGCCGGAGTGGTGGTGGTAGCTCTGGAGGAAGCAGAGGGGCCCCAGTGGTGGTGAAAGGGGTGGGGTGGGGGGGTTGGAGCCTGGGGGGAGCCAGTGAGGTGGGAAAAGGGAGTTAATCTCCAGGGGAAAGGTGAGGTGAGGGCATAGGGCTGTACACTGAGGGGGCAGTGAGTCCCTGGGGCAACGATCCTGAGTGAGGGGAAGCTGAAGAAGGGGGGAATAGGAGCAGCTAAGGGGGCCTTTGGGTCTGTTTGCTCTCAGAGAAGCAGGGAGCAGCCATCTTCTCCCTGGGAAGAGACTGGGGACAGACCCCACTAAGCTAATGCATTCTCTCAACTGACTAATCTGCTCTCTGCCTTTCTGCCCATCTCTTCTACTTTAGGGGAATTTATACCTTGATCCTGCAGTCCGGATCCATGTGAACAGAGGTTTCTTTAACATTCTACTCCTGGGGTAATCTCTTTTGTTGTTGCTGTCTGTATTGTTACAGACATACTTGCTGACAGGTATTTTGAAATAAATTACCAAAATAATTGAAACTGGCATGATTATATTGTTGTTTTGACAAATAACATGCAGAATTTTAAAACATTGTGCACAGAATGTTTAATTTTTTGGTGCAGAATTCCCCCAGGAGTAAACTGCATTTCTTCTACCAATGCTCCAGAGGTGGTGTACTTCACATGTTAGTATATTGAAAAAAACCCTAGCAGTCATTCATACTCTCTGTAAGGAAACTTTGTAGAGTCAAAGTTTCACTTTCAAAACCTTTCAGTACTAAGTATATAGTTCTCAAGAGCTGTGGAGTTAAGAACGCTGCATAGTGGTATTGGAAGGATCCTACATGTAAAGTTCTGTTACCTACAAATCTTCTTACAATGAATCATAAAGGGTTAAATATTTCAGGCCATGCAAGCTACTAGAAACTCTGGGTAAGATGCTCATCCCTGCTGCAGCCCCTTTACTCAAGGAAAAAGTACCGTAAAGGGGCCCTACTTCTGGCTGGGGGATAATTCCCAATGGAAACATGGCAGAAGACTGCTATAAGGCTGCATTCCAAAGACCTCCAGGTATAGGGAGCATAGGTGGGAACAGTGCTGCAACCCAGGGAAAGTGCAGTGGCTTAGACATGCCCCCAGGGCCATCTGCAGTATGCCAGGGGCCACTCCAACTCCCAGAGTAGTCTAGGATTGGAGGGCAGAGGTGCAAAGGTGGCTTAAAGTTCTCTCTCTCCTACGGATTGGAGAGCAGAGGTGCAAAGGTGGCTTAAAGTTCTCTCTGTCCTACATAACAAGTTTTGCTCTAATGTTGATAGATCCTTTGTTTGGATTGTTGTGAGATAGAATGGCTGTGATCTGAACCAGTGGAAACTATGTACTTTCTTAAAAGCAGCCTCTTTATTCCAGGTGCAGCACATTAGCGGTAATATTCCAACAAGGCATAATCCATAGCAGAATTTTCCACCTTCAAAGTGCTGTATAAAACTTAATTCTCACAATAATCCTGTGAGTAAGAAAGTATTATCCCTGTTGGGGAACTGAGTTACATAAAGTGACCTAAATTTAAGCCAGAGAACAAGTCATTGGAAGATGTGAAATCGGAGTTCTTGATTCTTGGTCCAAGCATCTGTAGAACTGTGAGGTTGTTACATGAAATGTGAATAAAGGAAAGTTTTCAACTTTACAGTGGGTAATTATTACAACAGGTGTAACATTTCACAGCTGAGGAGGATCACACATTTCTCTTCCAGAAGACAGTGAATCCTTTGAGTGTTTTCTTTCTCCAGTCTCATTGCTCCTTTTTTACACAAGCCCTAGCTTTAGTCAGACTGCACTTTAGAACCCCACACTTGATCATTTTATTTGTTTACTTTTCCATTTGCACCTGTCTCATGCTTTCAGTGCATATTATGCCAAAAAAAAAAAATACAACTTGTTAGATACCTTCCTGACCACAAGCAAGACTGATTGTGACCTGCCTCCTCTTACTACCGAGTCCCTCTGGAAAAACCTGGTGCCACAGGTAAGTCCTAATAGTATGTCCTGTAATGAAGTCCTGTAGTGTATCATGAAGATTTCCAAATCTAGGCTAATGAAGCCAAAATAGCAAGCAAGTTCCAAAGCCAGGGACTCTCCCTTCTGCCAGCCCCTCCCTATCTAAGCCACGGAACTGTTACTTCAAGCACCTTAGCTCAGGGATGGCCAGACTTACTGACCCTCCATGCTGCATATGGCAATCTTCAGAAGTTCACGAGCTTGGGCTAGGGGCTTATAGCCGGCAGGGTTTGGCGGTCTTGGGGCTTCAGCAGGAGCAGGGCTGAAGTCCTGAGCCCCAGCAGGTGCCTCTGGTGGGTTGGAGCCCCGAGACAACCCCCACCTCCCTGCTGGGCCCCTAACCCCACCACCCTGCCACAGGGAAGAACCCCTGAGCTCCCCTAAATGGTCTGGTAGGTGGAGAATGGGGAGTGTGGGGGGCTCCATGAGCTGCACTGTAACTGTAAAAGAGCCACAGTTTGGCCACCCCTGCCTTAGCTAATTGTAACTTCAGCAGTATTGGCTGGAAAGTGAAGTAGTCATTCAAGTGAATAGGATTCAATGTATTTTGGGCACATAGGTTAAAACTACCTTATATTTAATCCTGCCCCACTTAAGTTTTCATTCTAGATACTGCCCTGACATGCATATTGTGAAACTGGAAAAAAAAATCTAAGAAACCATCAATATCCTATTCTAAAAGTCTCAAGAAAGAGGAGGGTGGTGGTTTTTCATAGTATGGCTTGTTGTACAGCAGTAATAATCTTCATAGAAGTAGCTTTGGTTGTGCAATAATGTCACTTAATTGCTTTGTATACTAGAAAGACTTCATAAACACACTTGAAAGAGGTACTGTGGCCAAATGAGATTGCTGTTGGCACCAAAATGACCAGGAAAAGGTTGGAAAGGCCTATTTTAGAGGCTCCTCAGGTACCATGCTCAGAATGAATGCTCTAACCCTGTGACAGCAGCTAATCAACTGCATCTTGCCAAAGGTTCTAAGGTGACGAGAACAGGCCAGAAAAGAAGAGCTGTAGTGTGCGGTCGTGTCTCTTTTTTAAGGGGAATGAGACCAGGTGCAGAGTCTCTATCTCAGGCCTGCACAACTCATAAAGCGGCGAGGGCCATATTACTCCAAAGAAAACAGCTGAAGGCCAAACCCCACCCCAGCACCACCCAGCCCCCTGAAACACACCACCCTCCCAGTGCCGCTCAGCCCCCCCCGAAGCACAACACGCCCCCAGCACCACCCAGCCCCCTGAAATACTCTCCCCCCCCCCCCCAGCACCACCCACCCCGTGGAAACAAACCCTCCTTCCCCAGCACTGCCCCACCGAAACAGCGGTATTGAACCTTGGTAATATGTTATAGCGGGCCCCTAAGGTAGTATAATTAAGGTAAAAGAAAAATGTCTTTTTGCTAGAAGTAGAATAAGATCTTCCCCCAACTGCGTAATTGATTGCCCTGTTGAATGAATGAGGAAAGTGTGGAAGGCAGCACCTCCAGACAGCTGCAACCCTTGGAGAGGGGGATGAGAGCCAGACCAGATCAGGAGAACAGGTCAGCCACTGACTCCTCGTTCGCCTCCTCAGCCCCCCACCCCCCTGGCTCGCCTATGCAGCTACCGACACTACCTACTGACACGACACTACCGCCCGCTCGCCTCCTCAGCCCCCCCAGCTCGCCTCCTCACCCCCCGCCACTGGCCACCTGCCTCTTCAGCCCCTCTTCTCCCTCACCCGCCGCTTGCCTACTCACCCCCCGTGGGCCGCACAGTGAGCCCACCTACTCACCCCTGCGGGCTGGACAGTGAGCCCACGTGGGCCGCATGTTGTGCAGGCCTGCTCTATCTGATTACCAGTAAACAGCAGGTTAATTCCCTACTTGATCTCACGCTGGTGTACAGGGTGGGGACTGAGGACTGAAGCAGACACCCAGAATACAGGAAATTAGGGGGAAAAACCCATCTGTTTGGCAAGCAAGCAGAGGTCTCTGAAGAGGCAGAGTGCTGTACTCAATTGCTAGAAGGCTGTTTTGTTAACCCAGGTGGGTTCTTCTGTTTTCTTCTGTTATGGGTACCCATAATAAGACTCAAGAATAAAGCCTGGAAGATTATCACAGCTGGTGAGGACTTTCTAGCTTGCTACTGTCTCTTTCCATCATCTTACAGGTAGGAACAGGGTTCTACACAATTGATGTCTTATTTTTCTTTCTTGGGGTGATGATCCAGAAGGTTTATTTTACAGGTGCCTATTCTGGTGGGTTTCTAGAATTCCACTCCCTTTGAAAGCCAGGTGTAATTATGAGCTTAATGCAAATCTCCCCCCTGCAAACTCTGAATGGAGGTAAAACCTGTTTTTGGTCAAGTATTTTTCTCTCCAAATCTGTTCTAAGATCTCACACTCGCTCACTAAAAGGTGGGTGTCAGTGGGGCATGAGGAAGATAGATTCTCATTGCCATAGTAACCCCAGTTATGGTTTAAATTTAATATATCCTTTTGTAAAAGCGGAGTGTTTTTTTTCACTCCTCAAGCTCAGGGGAATTGGGGAGAAGGTTGTGAGAGGAGCTGGTGGTGAATTGTCTATGTATTACAATTTTATTCAGAGAAGCAATATCGCCTTGGCATTTGCAGCTATGTTGTTAAATGGTGGTGAAGGCTTTAATGAAGCATATGGTTAATCAAAATATGTAAAAATGAAATTTTTATTTTTGCTGTGGTAGGAGCTTAATCATAGCAGCTTAGTTCCTAAGGGTACTGATCTGCGGGAGGAGTGGAATTATGCTGTCCAGAAATGTTTTGAAGATGTCAGTGTTCCAGTTAATAGGGGGTATACTTTGAACTGGTTGCCTTGAGGGGAAGTATTCCAGAAGGAAGAAGTCTTGAGAAGCTTTGTGCCTTTAAGGCATGACTAGATAATTGTGGCATAATGGGACTATATCTGAGAGCAGTGTTGCTGTCTGTCATCACCAATAAGTAACAATAAGGGCACCAACTTTCTATGAACAGCAGTGGGGCAGCCCTAAAAAGGAAAACACAAGCAAGAGAGCAATTTAATTATGCTGCCTTTTTTTGTGCTTGTGCTAGATTTTTCAGGGGAAACGCAAGAGTGGGGATGTGAATGGACATCTGCCAAATATTTTGTGTATGCTTAAGGACTCATAGAAAATCTGGTCTCAGTCAGTGTATTCCCATTGTCTACTCCCCACAAAAGTGAGACACAAGACAATCGAAATGGGATACCTGCAGCTGCTTCCTAGTTGTTTGTGTAGTTTACTCTATGCAGCTCTTTGTACCTTAGTTAGAATAAAACAAAGTCCTAAACAGAACAAGAATAATGTGCCCAATCAGTAGAATATGGATAATAAAAAGAGATGACCAAATATTGCTTCCTGGGATATCTTACTCATGGTCGTCCCACCCCACCCCGCTTTTTAAGACCATGTGTATTCCATTAGCTTCATCTAAGGATTCAAAAGGTCTCAACACACCAAAGGAAGAGAGAGAGTATATTCAAGACACCACTTACCCAACAAGACTAGGACACATGTTTTAGCTGGTTTCAGTCATAACTCAGGTAGCTCTTCTGTCAGCTTGTGTGAAAGCCTTTGTATAGCATGGTCTTTTCCCTGAAATATTTAATCAGCTGTTACCACTAATCAGCAGACTGTTGGCTACCCAGTACTGATTAAGATTACAATTGTAATTCTGTTGTGTTTACACTATGGCATTTTAATAACAGTACAAGAAATAAAGAACCTAATAACGATGAACTTATGTAATGTTTTATGGGGTGGTTTTCATATTTCTTGGAAAAACTGTCAAATGTGACTAGAGAGAACTCCATAGTCAGAATCCAGGGTTAATCCACATATTTCCTTTTTAAAAAGACGGAATTTAGACGGTTGCGTTTGGATAATAGCATATTATAGTATTGGCTTTTACTACATAATCAGCTGTTGGCCAAGAATTGGAATGCCAGTGTGGGGAAGACTGAGTTTCTACTATAAATTCTGAAAATCTGGCTTTATGGCTTTGTCCTTTCTGGTCTTTAAATCACATCTGACTGATAATGGGATATGATTCTTCAATTTTTACAGAAAGATTACTGGAATCTGTGGTGGCTCTTGTAAGGCTTAAAGCTGAACAAAAGAATGGTTTTTGTGTGTTGATTATAAAAAGTATATAATAGGATGTTCTATACTGCAATTATTCATTTTTGTCCAGTCTCCTGCCTTTGACAGTAGTGTGTAGCATACTGCTCAGTAGAAGACAAATCCCAGCCTTCCTCCATAATAAGTTAGATCCCTGTAAACCACAGTGAATAAGCACCTTAAAACAGAGAGAGTGTGCAATATTTTATGCCCTAATTCAGGACAGCACTTAAGTATGTGCTTAAGTTTGATTGAAGTCAATGGGACTTAAGTAAATGCTTAAAATTAAGCAGTGTTCAAGTGCATTCCTGAATTGGGGCCTATACAGAGATGGAAGCTAAATTCCTTCCTGACTCCAAGAGATACTGGGTATGACAAGAATGATAATAACCACCTTCGCTCCAAAGCAGTGATGCTTTAGCAATATTGTAACATGTTCTGATTCAAGGCCCTGTCCACACGCTGGGGCTAAGAGTATTTCCTAAACTGGCTCTAAAAAATAGCTCAGGCTAACATAGTTAAGGCATTGTTTACCTATCCAATAAGGGAAAAAGCCACAGCCATTTTAGCTCATGATCTTGCCCCATGTGTAGATTCTCAGAAAAGTCAGAGGGACAGTGTGCAGCATCGAGACCTTACCAGTGTAGTGGGTTTTATTTTGTTTAATCTTTAAACTAGCATCCTAGTCTAGAAGAGTTTTTTTTGTTTTGTTTTTTTAAACCCAAAACACTACCATTTAAAGATGAGGCATAGCGATCTCAATTGGCCTGGCAAATTTAACTTGTTTTAGCCCAGTGTAGAAAAGACAGACCTATCCCAATGAATAAGATACCATCCTACTCATTAATGGGAGTTAGAATAGAGGACACTGAGACACAAATGTGTCTTTGCATTTTTCCTTATATTAAAGCAAAATTGCAGTCATGTATTTCTGTGTTTTAGACCTTTCAGTCTTGGTGCTTATAAACATATAAACCTGCTAGTCCCCCACCCCCATCCCTCCAAGGCTTTACTGATACCTGTCAAAATGGTCCTGTCTAAGGTGCATGTTTGTACATATGTACTACCGACACCTCCCTTTTCCTCACTCAGTGGCTATATGGACTAGGAATGTAGGCAGTTTGGCTAGTTATGTTCTGATGTGAGCAGCAAGCGTTGTAAATCATGTCAACCTATATGGGTTGTCTGTTCCAATTTTGGGAAAAAAAACTTGGAAAGCTGCAGCAGAACCTAGTGTCTGGAAAGGAAGCCTCTAAAAATAGCCAAGAGCTGTATTTAAGGAAAGCAGATTGAGACTTTATTTGGAGGAACATTCTCAGACTTCAAGAAGTTCAAAGCTTTAACAAATAAATACAGTTTATATCTACCCTAAAGATAAAGTTAAGGGTACTAAGGAATAGAGGAAAGGAGAGGAACTACTGAAAGCTATACACAGAACCTAAATTTGGGTTTTCAAATTCATCTAGGAGGAGATTATAATATTACACCACATTCCTTAGCCTTCTTGTGGCCTAGAGCTGCAAACTATCAGTAGCACAACATGCTCCTACTTGTGGGACCTGAGCATGATATTCACACCGAGTCTTCCATGCCATGAGTGAGGGTGTGGAAACTAAGTCTCTCTCCCTTCTGGCTGTTTTAGAAGAAGTGTCAAACCCTTCTCAGCTAGTGAATCTCATCATAGTGCAGAAGCCTGCAAGCTATACCTAGGTTCTGTTATGGCTACCCTTTGCCATGGTATTGAGCACTGTGAGGGAGGAGTAAAAGCAAGGGGGAGGGAATGATGCTGGGCTTAATGAGCCTTTTCATTGATGGCAGACAAATGTTTCTTCAGTTACCAAGTGTAATTGAAGAGATATTTCAGCGTAATGTGCACAAGTTTAATCGTAGTTAATGTAGAATTTGCTGGTGCTGCCTATGGGTGAAAAACACAGTCCTGAAACTAAGTCTTAAGTCACAGAATCCTGATTTGGGAGTAATGACTGAGGGAAAGATTGTTTCTTGAATGCTTAAAATAAGTTAAAATGTTTGTAAAAGTGTAACTTTGTATGGGTTCATTATTATATATTACTTATCTAACACTGTAGCTCTACACATGCTTTGCAAAATGATCAGACCAGAAGAGCTTGCATGCTAGAACACAAACACAGGGAAAGAGTGGGGGATTTGAAGGAGGGGGTGATTAGCAGACAGAAGTGGGAGGCTCTTCAACTACACAGAGCAATATGGAAGAAGCTCAGAGAATTAATCTGAGAGGACTGGAAGGAGCATAGTGAAGGAGATGTTTATAGTGCCCCCGATTTTAATGTCTTCACTGTGTCCATTTAGTAGTTGGGAAGTCAGTGTAGCCTAGTTGTTAGAATACCAGCCTAGAACTCTGAAGACTGGGGTTCTCTTCCCCACTCTGCTTCTGACTGGTCAAGTTTCTTGACCTCTACACCTGCTTTCTTGTCTGTAAAATAGGGATCCTTCCCCACCTTTGAGATCTTGTCGTGAAAGAGGCTGTAGAAGTAGGTTGGTTTCATAGTTATGAGAGTCAGCGGGATACCCAAAGTTCCACTGTATCCATTCAGGCTTGTCTAGGAACATCATCAAGGTTCCTCTATGCTCTGAGGCTGTGGTTCCTCCTGCCTGCTCTACTAGTGAGGTCAGAATAGTTATAGCCAGAGGCAGGTGGAAGCAACCTGGGTAGAATGTTTTGAGCAACCCACAAAACACCAAATAAGTACTAACGGGGATATATCCCTTGTGCAGCGTCTGAGAGATCTTATGCAGGATATATTTGGAAATACCTAACATTTGAACAACCAAGTAAATCCCATCCCCACAAAAGTTTGCTTGTTAGAAATGGAATCAAGGCTAAGCTTCTTCCTCAGAAGAGCTGGGTGGTAAAAGCATTCAGACTGGTGCTGAGCTGAAGTCTATAAGAGGTAGGGAAATAGCCATCCCCTTCTAGCTATGTGCATACATTGCATAAATCACTCAGGTATTAATGTGCCAAGTACAAACATTTTAACTTTAGCATCATCCTAAACATATTCTTTCCCCCTTCCTCACTGGAGAAGTTGTATTCTGTCTCTCTTCCTGCTAGGCTATTTACCTGAGAGCAAGAGAGCTTTTCTTAAAGAGAAATAATTGAATACATTTTAAAAGATAGAACCACCATTTAAGACTCTAAATTAACAAGCTATAAGGATAGGCTTAAAAACAACAAATTAATACTCTTTGGAAGGTAACAAAAATAAACAACCTTTTAAGACCAAGTTCTATTCTTGAGGAGTGGAAGATGTTTCAAAGACCATGGGCAGTGTAAGCATTGAATCTTAGATGACTGGAGGCTGTGAGGGGAGGAGGATGGGGTAAATAATGTGTGGGGGAGGGATCAATTGGCCAGGTAAGGCTTTGTTTACACCAATGATCTCCAACCTTTTTATGCACAAAATCACCTTTTGAATTTAAGTGCAACCCAGGATCTGCCCTGCCTCTTCCCCAAGGCCCCACATTGCTCACTCCATCCCCCTTTTTTTCCCCCACCCTCACTTTCACCAGGCTGGGGCAGGGGTTTGGGGTTTGGGAGGGGGCTCTGGGCTGAGCCTAGGGCAGAGGGTTGGGGTGCAAGAGGGGGCTCCATGCTGGGGCAGAGTGTTGGGGTGCAGGAGGGGGTATGGAGTGCTGGCTCTGGGAGGGGGCTCAGGGTTGGGGGTTGAGGTGCGGGAGGGGTTCAGGCTCCCGCTGGGCAGCACTTACCTCGGGTGGCTCCTAGGGCTAAGGCAGGCTCCCTACTTGCCCCGGCCCCATGCCACTCCTGGAAGCAGCCAGCATGCCCCTGGGGAGGGGGAAGGAGGAAGGGGGCTCCGCACACTGCTCCTGCCTGCAAGCACCATCCATTGGCCACAGTTCCCCATTCCCAGCCAATGGGAGCTGCAGGGGCGGTGCTTGCAGGCAGGAGTAGCACATGGAGACCCCTGTCCTCCCCCCAGGAGCTGCAGGGGCATGCTGGCCGCTTCTGGGAGCTGCGTGGCACCAGGACAGGCAGGAAATCTGCCTTAGCCCCACTGTGCCACCAGACTTTTAGCAGCTGGAGATCGTGATCGACTGTCAGAGGCGATCGACCAGTCAATCATGATCTACTGGTTAGTGACCACTGGTTTACACAGTTGCCCAAAAGCACAGCTGAAGAATAAAGAAGTTAGTTGATCTGTTTGTCTCCCTTATTCCCCCTCCTCTAGTCATGTGTGTAACAGTTCAGTACAACTACACATGTATTTCCCCTCAGTTCATCCAGCCAGGGGACCCACTGTCAGGCTCCTACTTCCCCTTGCCATCACCTCACTTGGTTGGAGACATGTATTTTTCTCTCTTCTAATTGGGGTATCTCTAGGCTGCCTTCACTGTTATTCCCAGCACAGACAGGCTGCCCAAGGACTCCTGCTTGCTTTCTCTTCAGCGATGGTTAGTAGGAGTAATTGCTATGGTTATAAGTTACCTCAGTTCTTCCTATGCAGCCTACTTTATTCTTAAACACTCTACAGAGAAAACATATTAATGTGTGTGCAGATTCTTTTATTGATTTTAATAAGTTCCCAGAACTCATCCCAACTCTCACATGAATTTTGGCAAGAGAAGTCCTTCAAACTCCATGTGATGGGGAGTTCACCTCACACCAGCCCTGGAAGGGTTAACGTAGCCAAAGAGAGGCCAATTAGCCAAAGGCTACACCTGGAGGGGAGCTAGGCTGCACTGAGGCTTAATTGGGGATGAAGTTCACCTGGGTAAAAACAGGCAGGGCTTCTGTAAAGCCAGTGAGCTAGCAATAGAGAAGGGGAAGAGGGCTGCAGAGAGGAAGCCTGGAGCCATGCTCCCTGATACAAAGGGGGGAGAGTAGGAGCCTGTAATAGGAGTGCAGGAAATAGTCTAGGGAAGGAACTGCAAAGTCTGAGAGTGTATAGACCTGTACTGCTGGTTTGAGGATACCTGGACTGGAACCTGGGGGAATGGACTCAGGTTCCCCTAAGAGCTACTGTAGGAGTGGCACAATCAGTGCAGTGAATGTGGAGACTGCCTGAGACTTTGTAGAAAGAGCTGCTGCTGAGACTCCAGAAGGGGAGTATGATTGTGACTTGGCTGGAGATCTAGGCCATGAAGCTCATAACTACTGAGAGAAGGGCTGCAGAATGAGTAACTGAAGCAACTGGGCTGACTGACTGAAGGACAGAGCATGGACAGTGGTGAGCTAACTCCCTAGGTGAGCCACAATGCAGTGCTGCCAAGCAGTGAGTAGAGTACCCTGTTACACCCTACCTAAGTGGGATTCCTTGAGGTTAAAAGTTCATCAAAGCTTTAGCTCAGAAAAGGCCCCCATTCTTATGAGATCTCAGTGAGCCTGGTCCTTCCAACCCTACTAGGGTTGCCAACTTTCTAATTACACAAAACTGAACACCCTAGCCTTGCGGCTTCCCTGAGGCCCTGCCCCCCACTCACTACATCCCCCCTTCCTCAGTGGCTTGCTCTCCCCACCCTCACTTACTTTCACTGGGCTGGGGCTTGGGGTGTGGGAGGGAGTGAAGGCTCTGGCTGGGGGTGCGGGCCCTGGGATGGGGCTGGGGATTTGCGGTGCAGGTGGGGGCTCCAGGCTGGGGGGTGGGGCTGAGAAATTTGGAATGTGGGAAGGGGCTCTGGGCTGGGGCAGGGGGTTGGGGTGTGGAGAAGTGAGGGCTCTGGGCTGGGGGGAGGAACTCGAGGCTGAGGCAGGGGGTTGGGGTGTGGGCTTACCTTGCACAGCTCCCAGTCAGCGGGGCTAAGGTAGGCCGCTTGCCTGTCCTGAAACAGAGTTGCACACACCCCAGAAACAGCTAGTAGGCAGGGGGCAGGAGACTCTGTGTGCTGCTCTCACCCACAGGCACCGCCTCCCCAGCTCCCATTAGCTGGTTCCTGGCCAATGAGAGAGCGGAGCCGGTGCTTGGGGCAGCACATGGAGTCTCATGGCCTCGTTCGGATCCTAGGTGGGGGAGGCCCTGTTGGCCACTTCCAGGGCACAGCGTGGTGCCAGTGTAGTGCTGCAGCACCGCCAACTGGACCTTTAATGGCCCGGTTGGCAGTGCTGACCAGAGGCTCGAGAGTCCCTTTTCGACTGGGTGTTCCGGTCGAAAACCAGACACCTGGTCACCCTAAACCCTACCCTAACGATTGGGGCCCTCTGGGGCCTGGGGTTCTGTCAGTTTGCTGGATCAGGAAGAAGGCCCTAAGCCTGTTTATAACCAGGCTATTTATCCAAAAAACCCTTTCTGTATCTGTTGGTCCCTGGAGAATCCAGTTTGAATTGGTATATGCAAACCTCTTCAGGGGACTTCAAAGGATTGGTAAGAGGAAGTGCATTATCATCCCCCTCCCTAGTGGAGAAGGTACATACAATGCCACAATAACACAATTGCATTTTTAAGACCATGTACCCACCAAAGGTATTAACCCTAATTTAATAATTTTTCCTGAATTAAGTTAAACATCATCTAAATTCCATAAGGATTGTTCAGGATATTGTCAGCCTGTCACATTATGTATGCAACATCTCACACACTTGGAATCCATAGAAATTGTCTCTAAGTGGTAGGAGCTGATGAACTGTTGAGAAATAAAGATCCTGTTTTCATACAAAGATCCTCAGTTAGAAAGAGGCGAGGGAAAAGAAACGTGATTGATAAATAGAACTGTTTCTTGTTGATAGTGTATTTCAAAATGCTCCTTGAGGCAGCAGTAGCTTTTTTATAATCCTGCACTTAACGCACAAACTATGTTATAAAAGTTTTAGGTCAATAAGCTATGATGAAGAAAGTAACGTTTAAAATAGTGCACGCTGTTCTGGAGATGAAATATTCAAGGCTCTCCGTATGTAATTTATTGGTGAGAATACAGTTTGTTCACTTTATGTAAAGTTACCATACTCTTTTTGAACACTAGACTGTAGAGGAGAGGTGAGTTGTTTGTCAAAGATTGGACGTAGGCAATATGTGTAGTCTTTAGTGCCATATTGTTTCTAAGCCTTCCATCCCTACCAAGTCAGTAAATACACTGCAGTCTTAAATCTCTCTCTCTCTCTCTGGCCTTAATGTGAAAAGGGGGATTGTACTCACAACTGAGACAAGTGTCAGTTACGTACAACAGAGTAATTCCCATTAACTTCAGTGTTGATTTAAATGCACAGCCCTGATTAACTGGCTATACTAGTACTATAACCCCTCCCATGCCCAACATGTCAGTAGTTTGCATCTTCTACAAAGTAGAAGCCGCTTTCTGGACTAGTTGAAAGACCTAATGTCAGCACAGATCATGCATGTAAGCTCATTACCCACCAGCAAGAGGAGAAACTGCTTGCTCAGCAAAATATTTTATCAAACTAAATAGAGAATTAGCTTTCTGAGCCATCATTGTGCTAAGTTAAGTCATCTCCCTCTGCACATCAGAGGTGAATGTATTTCCCAGTTACTGAATAAATCTGAATTGATATGGGCAGGTACAATACTTGCTATTTGACCTTTTGCTAGCACATTTTAATGCAGAGTTTAAAGCATCACCCTCTACTGAACTGAGATATTTCAGTTTTCATGTCTGCTCAGGCAAGACTGAAGATTCATTGCTCCAAATGGGCTTCCTGTCTGATATTTCTGGCTTATACGTTATCAGTGTAACCCTGAGTGGAAGCATAGTTTGCTCCAGCTTCTCTTGCAGATGGCAAATTCCCACTGTATATTTACAAGTTCCATCTCTAGACAAAGGGCAGTATCTGGCACACATTTTATTCCATGCACAGTACATTTCTTTTATAACTTTCTTCATTGTCACTGTTTTGGAAAGCTGGAGAACCTTTTCCACTGCTACCTTCTAACTACCCTTGTAGTGCATAATCCCCCTGATAATGTGTGTGTGATCCAAGCTGTCAATTACATTTATGGCTAGACCCTACTGAGAGTGGTATTTCTCTCATTAGAATAAATTAATAACCAGTCTCAACTGGAAAAAAAACTTAAAAAATAATGGGAAGGTGGACAAGACAACAAATGGCTGTGATTAGCGAGAGACCCATTGGATGCTCAACCACCAGCTCACAACATGGAAAAGAAGACTCAGGCTATGTCTACGCTATGGACCTTACAGTGGCACAGCTGTGCCACTGAAAGGTCTCCAATGTAGCCGCTCTTTGCTGGCAGGAGAGTTTCTCCTGCCGACATAACACTGTCCACACCAGCACTTTTGTCGGCTAAACTTATGTCACTCTCCCCCATCCTCACTTACTCCTTCCCCATCCATTACTGACAAAAGCGGAATTGTAAACAAAGCCTCAGTGACTTTCTCCTCCAAAAACACAGGCATTGCTTGAAGTAAAGGAGAATTGCCACTAGCTATTGGAACTTTTATCCACTCCATAGGCCAGGTCTACTTTAGGGGAGTTTTCTGGGAACAAGAATTGTCCCACCTAATCAGGTGTGCTAAGCATACTAATGACCCATCTAGTCAAGTGTCCTGTTTCCAGTGGTGGGCAGCTTCAGGTGAAGGTGTAATAACTATGTAATAACATCAGAAAAGTTTTTCCATAACTGCAGGCAGCTAGTGATTGGTTTACATCTTGAAGCAAGGTTGAGTTTCTCAAGGATCTGTATGAGGTTCAGTCTTATTTAGCCTGCTCATTAATTATCTGTAAGAAAGAGTAAATAGAAGGTTAATGAAATTCACGATGATACTAAAACGAAAGGAGTTGTGACCATTGCTGGGGGTGGGGGGAATACAAAGGGATCTAGAAAGAATAAAGTTATGGTAAAGAAATAGGAAAGTGGGATTATTTTGGGAGGGGGAACAAACTAATACATCTGAGGAAAAGTACTGGTAATCTGAAACCCAGAGATCCTTTGGGATTGAAAAATTGGGAAAACAGTAATGAGGATAGAAAGTGTGAGAGACATTTCCAATGACAAGGCCAAAAGTCATAGTATGCAATCCTGGAGTTGTCATCTTCCTATATGCCTCTGGTGATTCTGTTGAATCCAGTTCTGGCTGCTTCCGTACGAGACAGAAATTGTTATAGGCCATTTAGAGAGAAAAAAGCATAAAAAATGGTTAGGAGGCTAGAGACCTTATGAGGAAAAAGTTAAAACTGTAACTGGTGTAAACAACGATGAAGCAGAGACATAGAATAGGGTTGCCAATTCTGGATTCAACAGAATCACCACAGGCGTATAGGTTTCATCACATGACCTATTTATTTGAAAAATAATCTTTAATTCCTGGAGACTCCAGGATGATCCTGGAGGGTCGGCAACCCTAACAGAATTGCCAAAAAGTATTCAGAGATGAGGAGAGGAACTATTTGGTTCAGAGGGTTATAGCTAGGTAGGGAACAATTAGAATGAATATCAGGAAAACTACCTGAGTGAGAGAGTCTCTATGGTGGCCACCTCCATTATTTTTATTTAAAATTAAACTGGTTTTTTTTTAAATGTAGTGTTAGGCAGCAACCCCATATTAATAAAGAGATGGTCTGGATGACCCAATGTATGTCAGTTTTCTCCATCTTTAAAGTCTGATTTATCAGAAGCAGCAAAGAATCCTGTGGCACCTTATAGACTAACAGACGTTTTGCAGCATGAGCTTTCGTGGGTGAATACCCACTTCTTCGGATGCAAGGCTTGCAAAACGTCTGTTAGTCTATAAGGTGCCACAGGATTCTTTGCTGCTTCTACAGAACCAGACTAACACGGCTACCCCTCTGATACTTGATTTATCAGAGTGCAACATGCTTAAAATTAACAAACATTTGAGGTTTTTCTCCTTGTGTCTAACAGAGAGCAGTGGTACCAATAGATACCTACAGACTGGTACAATATTTGCCTAAGCAACTGTATAATTTTGGTTAGGTTTGCAGAGGTATTTGCATAAAATATCTTGTTTCATACAGCGATGCCTTGTCACTGCCACAGTTAATGTTCTCAGTGTTTCCACTGTAGTCCCTTATTTTCAAGGGTTTGTAATTCTGCTGTATTAAAAATTTACTTCTGGCTGAAGTTAGGCACTTTTAAGTGTGAGCCCAGAACTGAACAACTGTATGTTTAAAATATCCTTTTCAACTCTTTCTAAAATATAGTTCTAGGACTGCTGCTAGGGTTTACACTTGCAAATCTCTGACCTGTGTTAAAATGCAGTTTTGTGAGTCTCACGGCATGGTGCTGCATCATGACGTGATGATGAAAAATGTCTCAAGGGAGCATCTTGGAGGTCAGAGCTTTGGTGCATTTTAACTGTTTTATAAAATACTCAAATCACTTTTCAATAGCATTGCTGAGTATGTCAAGTAAATAATGAATTTCCAATATACGTTTCATATAGATTTGGAGCATGCTGGCATTCATGCTTGGCAGCAACCTTTGTATCCTTGATGGTAAATGTTAGGATAATGTACCAAAGACAAGTACTTAAAGAGGGATTAACAGGCCCATTAATGCTTAGCAGGTAATCTACATTCTTAAAAGCTCTGTACACATTTACATAAAACAGCTATGACATTGTACCACTTCCGTCATCTGCCTCTCTAACTCCTCCCTAGTCTTGTATGTACACACCTCACCACAATGGCTCTGCAGGTGGCGGTACAGTTTCTGGCAGAGTTCCCCAGTGTTTTTTGGCCTACTCTACCAGTCAGAGCTTCCCATTCAGTGTTTCTGGCACCAGTCCATGATGGATCTTAGACTGCTCCCAATTCCAGCCTCATAAAATGGTTTTGGAGCTGGTCAAACTCAATTGTGAGTTGAATCTTTCACAAATGATATGGGGTGGCTAGTGGCAATACCCATAGCTTTGGACTACAGTATATGTCTAGGACCCAGGGTCCCAGAGCCTGGGCTTCAGCCAGAGCCCAGAAGTCTACACTACCCTATGCTGCCGGTCTACAATAAAACAGTCCCGCAGCCCGAACCACACAGAGCCTGAGTCAGCCAGCATGGGCCAGCCACAGGTGTCTAATTGCAGTGTAGACATGCCTAATAAGAAAAGAAAAAGCTACGCCTGATGTGCTGTCATTCGTTTAGCCTCTTATGCATCTAAACAGCAGTGTTGCAAAGTCAAAGGGGCAGAAACAAAAGGATTTAAGGGCCACATATCTTCCTTGGCTTTGAGTTTCTGAGAGGACTTTGTGAATGCTCCAGCAGGAGTTGGAAACCTTAGGAAAACTCTTTGTAATTCTAAATTCCCAGTGGAACCTGGGTTGCTAGGCACGTGCTCAGATTGCCCAAAGCTGCTCTTATTTTAAGTTGAGGACGTGGCAGTGAAAGCCGTGTAGCCTGCAATATCCATAAGGTATATGCTGCTATGCACTCACCTATGATTAACCTTACTTGGCCATTAAATGTCACAGTTGCTGCGTACACATGGAGCTGAAAGAATATACATTTGTCAGTAAAAAGGTGAGCGAATGAAAGAAGTTGTGAAATGACATTTTTTCAGAAGGGTTGTCATATCTCAAGCTCAGAGGAAAATTGCTTTCTGTAAATCTTGGCCCAACTGAACAAAACACGCATTTCTTTCCAGTTGGGAAGCCATTCTCATCGACATAATGAAGGCATTGTAAGCTGTGACTTTTGCAAACTCTGATAGAACCAATCTGCAATCTTGACAGATATGATCTTTTCCTGGGTGCACTGTTCATTTACAGCACCAAGAGACCTCAATTAATTTATGAGTGAGGACAGCAGACTGTGAACTCTTCAGCTCAGCCTAGGTGGAGATATCCCTGTCTGAATTTATGTTCTGGTAATTTAAAAAAGATTTATATTAAGCTTTTCTTTCATTTTGAGAGTAGATTAAAATTCTAATGGAAACCATTTGTATGCATTTGTTGAATTGAATAATATTTATTACTGTGTGAAAAGGGGGGAAAGAGAAACCGAAATGCTGCAAAACTTTGCCAACAATAAAGTTAGTGAGGCAGGAGAAAGTAAGAAGCAAAAGCTCACCGAGAAAGGAAACACTTTGGTGAGTCTGCAGAAATCTTACTGCTTTACTGAAGTGTCATGAAAGGTAAGAAACTGGTATTTTTTTTAAACATATAAAATAAGAGGCTACTGCAGTGAGTGCTTCTTCTCTCTTCTCCCCTCCTCCCCCCCATCTCCTTAACCCCAGCCATTGAAATCTCCAGTGCTTGAGGTGACAGGCCTTGGATTTGCATATCAAGAGCAGATTGTTTACCATTCAAACCCTCCCTTCTGGAATTCATTCCCTACTCTGTCTGACAGAGTCAGAGTTTCCTGCACTTCAGGATGAGTTGCAAAGCTTTTGTATTTACTTGGTGGGATTTGCAAAAGCACATACATGCCTTAGGAGCACAAGTCTCACTGAAAGTCTTGTGCTTTAAAGTCAGTGGGACTTGCACTCATAAGGGCTGGCCTACACACCAGTTTTTGTACCAGTATAACTACTTTGGATAGAGGTGTGATATATAACAGCTGAAATAGTTAGATCAGTACAACCCCTAGTGTGAATGCAATTATACTGGCCTAGAGATGCTTTATACTGGCATAGCTTCGCTTTCCTATATAGGAATAAACTGTATTGGTATAACTGCATCCACACTAGGAAGGTTGTATTGCTTTAATTATTCCAGTGTAGTTAAAGCAGTACACCTTTTGTGTATAGACGAGGCATGAGGTGCACTTAAAATTCCAACCCTTGGACTTTTCCTGAGAAACCAGCCTGAGGGCTGGGAGTTATTTGTGTTGGCTCCATTGGTGAACTGTATGTGTCTTTATAGTTCATAGTGCACGCCCATAGATGGCACATTTGGACTGGAAGCTCTTTCGGGCTAGGACCTTGTCTCCATACCTAAATGTAAAGAACTTGGCAAACTATTGGTGTTGTACAAATACATGTATATAAACTAAAACAAATAATCAGGATAGGGATTGGCCTGCAGCCCTAATTAAAGCATTGATTTATTACAAGTACCCAAAGGAAGAAATATGAGAAGGTGGGTAACACTGCAGAAACAGGGTACCTGCAGGCGGTGGGAAGGGGTGGGGGAACAGACCATCAACTGGAATGACTTGAGGACATTTAAAGCCATGGATTACATTGTTCTTTAAAGTATGTATTCTTCTTTTGAAACGGGGAGGTTACTAGAGGCAAAAATAAAATAAAAACAGGAAATTCATCCAGACCTTTAATTATTTACAGATTTCTTAAGGCACTTTCCACGTCAAACACGTTAATTTTATTTAACATATTTATCAGTCTCTTTCATCATTTGAAGTAGTGTATGCACAGCTTGAAATAGCACATAGAAAAGTAATTAGACTTATTTGACATCCTAGAAACTCAAGGCCAGTCAGAAACAGCAGATAAACTTTCTCAGCCTTCAAGGGCTGATCAGACTGCATTTAGGGCCAGCTTTTTATGTCTTACTCATGCTAAGTAATATCTTACTTGGTGAGTAATCCGTTTGAGGGTTTTCTTGATAATTCATTGATCTCAACACGAGTAAGAGTGACAGATTATAAAACAATAGGAACCAGATTAATGAAGGGATATTTTAAAGATCATTAATGTGTAGATGATTTTGGTCAAACATTTTTAAATGGGTATATGTTTTAAATTGTATCTGTATTTTAGGCACTTAAATAAAGTTGTCTGATTCTTCAGAATGCCCTCTGTTGAGAGGAGGAGGGATCAAGCCCAAACTCAGGGTCTGATTCTGATGCCCTTAGTTCATGAGCAGCCCCCCTGATCTCATTGAGACCGTGCAAGTGCTCATCATGACTAGGGTGGCAGAATCCAGACCTTGATGAATTACCAGCCAGCAAAATTGTCAAGGCTTTTCTTTTCTAGGCTGGCCTGTGACAAGAGCTTGCATAAATAATCATCCTCTCATTGTACAACTCTCCGGAGCGTAAATTTTTTTCCTGCTGTTTTTATCTCCACTCTTACGTTTCACTGAACTGTACAATAAATTCCCTTTTTTTGTAATACAATGCATTTCTCTCTCCCAGCTCTCCCCCATTCTTCGGTTGCCTTTAGGAATCTCATTTGATAAAGGCCTCGCTAATGGAAATGCAAATTTCCTACCTGTCACAGAACACTTTCTGATAGCAGTGGCACAGCAGAGTCAGAATGCCAATTCCTCCCAGGCATGAGTATTTTGTAACTTCACTGAAGCCAGTGAAGGTTGTGCCTGCTAACACCTGGGCTAAGTTTGACCCAGGGTGTGCTAGCATCATGGAGAGGGACCAAGTTCTAGGAAATGTTCAGGAGACAGATTAGTTTATTAAACTGTGGGATATAATACAAAACTGATTAGATTTAAAGCCTTATTAGACATTGATTTATTCAAGCTACTCATCCGTTTCCTGTTTAGTAATTTCATTTTACTTTAATAGACAGCCAACTTCTCTCTTCATTTGTTGGTGACGCATTAGTGAGTCTGGCTCTGATGGTGTCCTATCTAATCTTATCTATCTAGGGTTGCATGAAACCATGTCCATAAAACCATAGAAGGCACTTGCCTATGTAGTTTAGCAGATTAAACAATGTCTCTTGCCTTTACAGTCCCAATTTAAGCAAGGGAATGACCTTTTGGTGGTTTAAAATGGAATTGCCTGAAGTCCTCAAGTAATCCTGGGGCAGTGCATATAGAATTGGGCAGCTGTGTTTGGGAAATGCTTAGACTGCCACCGGAGGGGAAAAAAATAACCTTTGGTTGGTAGAAAAGGCAATTTCCTCTCATTTCGGCTGTGGAAGCTTTGGAAAGTTGCACTTGTTCTGCTTTCCCTTTTCTTTGGAAAACCTAAGGTATTGCATGTGAAGGGCTTTTCTTCTGCATATTCTAAATGTTTCTTTTTCCAAGGGGCCATAAGCGTGTTTGTGTTTAAGGCAGAGGTTCTTAAACTTCATTGCACCGCGACCCCCTGCTGACAACAAAAGTTACGTGACCCCAGGAGGGGGGACTGAAGCCTGAGCCCTGGTGGGGGGTGGAGGCCAAGCTCAAAGGTTCAGCCCTGGGCAAGGGGCCTGTAACCTGAGCCCCACCACCTGGGGCTGGAGCTGAAACCTGAACCCCATTGCCCATGGCTGAAGCCCTTGGGCTTTGGCCCCAGGTGGTGGGCTTGGGTTTCAGCTTTGGTACTGGGCAGTGGAGCTCTGGCTTCAGCCCCGGGCCCCAGCAAGTCTAATGCCAGCCCTAGTGACCCCATTAAAATGGGTAGGGACTCACTTTGGGGTCCTGACCCACAGTTTGAGAACTGCTGGTCTAAGGCAATACAATGGGTGAAATCCTGGCTGCGTTGAAGCCAATGGCAGAAAAATGACATGAAGCCTGAGTGAAAACACTGACTTCAATGGGTCTAGGGCTTGATCCATAGTTTTTGCAAGTCAAAAGTGTGCAAGTCAATAGTGACAGTATTTTTAAATGTACAAATCACATCCATGCCAGCCACTCCTAAAGCACACGCTAGCATGTAGGAATGAGAAGTAAAATAAAGGCTGATTTGTATCTTATGGCTCTTCTTCCCCTTCCCCCACCCCTGGCCCTGGCCCTGACACTCATTCATTAATATCTACACGCTTGTGAACACACAGGCATGTGCAGCTCTTTTCCTTTCTTCTCTCTCCCACTCTAATTCTTTCCTTTTGTCTTCACTCAGACTTCCTCATGCCCCTTTTCTTTCTTCCCGTCTCCATGTACCACAGTGTACAGTGCTGCCACACTTTCTTCAGTCTCTAAAGCCTAAGCCTTTTCTTTCCCTCAGTCTTCCTACCTTCACTTCCCATCCTTTCTATGCTCTTCCTTGCTGACTTGCTTCAGGTACTTTCTCTTACTCACTGTCCCATAGTGCTCCTTCCCTGAGCCAAGGCTTCTTTAGTGCCATTTGCCTGGCTGGGCCCAGCCCCTGCTGCTCTTGTCATTACTGACACCATATCCATCTTCTTGCTTTTTTTGAGGAAGGAAGAATGGGGCTCATCACAAAGGCTACATTTTAGTCACAGGTATTTTTAGTAAAAGTCATGGACAGGTCACGGACGGTAAACAAATTCATAGCCCGTGACTGGTCCGTGATAGTACTATATACCCCGGGCTAAATCTTGGGAGTGCTACAGGTGCTCAGCAGAGAGGGTTGGCCTGGGGGGTGGGGTGCCGCAGGTGCTTGGGTGGGGGAAGTCCAGGGGACACTGAGTGCTTGGGTGGGAGCAACTTGGGACCCCTTCTGGTGCTGGGGTCGGGGGGTTGGCAGGGCTGGCAGTCTCCCTACCCGGCTTCTCAGAAGCGGTAACTTGTCCCTCCCTAAGCTTCTAGCTCTGTGCACTGCCAGTTCCGCAGCTCCCATTGGCTGGAAACAGCAGCCAATGGGTGCTGCAGGGGTGGTGCCTGCAGGCGGAGGCAGCATGCAGAGCTAGGAACTGAGGGAGGGACATGTTGCTGCTTCCGGGGAGTCCGCCCAAGGCACGTGCCACTCAGAGCCCTCGCTCCCTCTCACACCCTAGCCTTGACCCCCCTCTCACACCCAAACTCCTCCTGCTGCTCTGGGGGGGAAAGGGAGAGTGGGGAGTTTGGCCCAAAACTGCCCCAGCCCTGGAGCCAGCCGCACCGGTTCTGCAGAAGTCTGTGACCTCCATGACAAACTTGCAGCCTCAATCATCAGGGCTAGTGCCAGTCCTATGATGCCTGCTACTCATGTCCTCTGGGCTGAAGCCAACTTCTTTGAGGCTGACTGTCTAACCTAATATCTCTCGCCAAGAAAATATACCTTGCTAATCACCACCTAATCAGGGTGGACCTGGATGACACGGGCACATTTGGAAAGCTATTTAGGTGCCTAAATGTACAGATAAGTGCTTTTGAAAATCCTACTAGGCACCTAACTCCTACTGAAATCCAGACTGAATTAGGCTCGCTGTTCTTTCTTCTTCTTTAACTTTACTCCCTTCTGCCCACCAGCACTACCCTCCATTCAGCTTGTTCCTTTGTCATACTCACCAGCATACGTTAAAAATGCCAAACAACTCAATCTCAGTAATGATGGCTCTCCCTGCCTTCCTTCTACGCAGAGCAATTCTTTGTTGTCCCCCTTAGTTTATTAACAACAGAGGGAGAATAATATAAAGCTGTCAAATGCCCAGCGTGCATGCCCATGTGTCTGCACAGATCTTATGATGCTGCAGATAACAAAGGACTTCACTGTGACGTGGCCAGTTAAGTGACTTTCATAAGCACAGAATCCTCCCTCCATGATACTCAGAGCTGGCTAGCAGCCGCCAAGGCTACCCATTGTGGAGAAGTGGTGCAGCCTGTTTAAAAAGAATAATACCACTCTACACAAAGACTTTTCCACTGAAGTGAATGATACTTTCCATGGCCCAAATTGCTGGGAAGTAATTCTCTAGCTGTAGAGCAGAGATCCTAACATTCAGTGCTTTCCTTGAATTATTAAAGGGCAATACTGCACAGTAATCACTACTGTACTGCTTCAGAAACCCTTCCCAACAATGCTCCCCCAGCAGAGAAAGTACCATTTGCTTTAATGGATAGTTGCTGCACTAGGGAAGAAGGGGAGCCCGCACTTCAGACTGATTTGCATTTTCCATGGGAGTGAACAGCATTGTTTCTAATATTGATTCCATGCATGGTTTATATTTAAAAAATTAAATTCCTGGCCCTCTTGACAGGTCAGTGTGGTTTTCCTTTCCTTTCCTTTCCTTTCAATAATACCAAAAGCAGGTTGCTGACAGCTTCAGCCTTCTGTATAGTCAGCAGTACAAGAGAACAGCATAGTCCTGAGCAAAAGTCAAATGGTCTCCCAGGAGCGCCAAACCATTAAAACAATTGCTAAGGGAGCAAGAGAACGATAAACATCTGCTGTTTCCCTACACAGCATACACTAGTGTGTCTCAGTTTCCATCTTTTGGAGATGGGCCTGTGCTGTATGGATTGACTCAGAGCTGAACTTTTCTAAGGTTCAAGGATTTTCTGATCCTGGATTTTCATTCACTCCGTGACCAACAGTGGAAGCAAATGCAAAGTTAGGATCCAGATCAGAACTTCCCCAAATTTGGCAGTGTTCTAACAACATGTTCTAGTTTGGACTCTTCTCTGATGGAAACTGATGAGACTTTGGAAACTGCCAGTGGTCATAGCTGGTATCCTCTCTTTGGCAGTGACCAGTACTATATACTTAAGCATGGAAAGCAACCCCATAATGAACCAAATAATGAAATACTATAATATGAGGGGAATGTCTCCCTGATGAGTTGGCATGAGTGATATTTATGAAGAAAACCAAGATTCAAAATGTATCTTACAGCAGTGGGTGCATCAGTATCTCACCACATAAGGGGCCTGTCATTTCTGAGGCAGTATTTCACTACATTGGTCTCAAGGCTTAATACAAAAATGTGTTGTCTTTTTGTTTTGTTTTTTTAAAAGGATGCCATTAGCAACCCAAGTGGTATCACACACAAACCTCAGAGTAATACAAAGAAAACACCATTTTGTGTGGGCACGGATAGCTCAGTGGTTTGAGCATTGGCCTGCTAAATCCAGGGTTGTGAGTTCAATCCTTGAGGGGGGCCATTTAGGGATCTGGGGCAAAAATCTGTCCAGCTCAGTACTTGGTCCTGCTGTGAAGGCAGGGGGCTGGACTCAATGACTTTTCAAGGTCCCTTCCAGTTCTATGAGAGAGGCATATCTCCATATAATAATAATAAAAAAGTAAACATTTATCAAAGCATTGAACAGTCACATGATCTGGCATTTTTCTTTTTTTTTAAAAGCACTAGAACTTCTGTGGCTGGCCAGCCAGCAATAACAAACAGGTAGGAAACCTGCTTTTAGAATATATTTGGAATATTGTTAACAAATGACAATTTTGACTAATGTCTCCAGTGATAAATATGTTTTAGAGGGTACAATTAACTTGTTACTTAAAATTAATTAAAGCTATTCTAGCAGATGAGTATAAAGATGTCAAAGTAATTTAGTAGTATGATAAAGGTAAATCATGCAGTGCTCAATTTATCTGTACAAGCATGTTTGCTCATTACAATAAAGAAGAATAAACAAGATCTTGTTAGCAAGAACTATATTTTTCTTAAGTCTTTGCTTAAAATCTTCCTTGAAGAGGCAATGAGAGCCAAATGACATTATAAACACAAGCTGCTATAGTAAGCGCAAATTGTAACACTCTAAAATCCTGCATTAATTTAATCCTTTTCTATTTACTTCTATGTATGGCACTAAAAGTGGTATAACATAAGCAAACACAAAACATTTCCAATTCAGGGTTGCCTTCTTCTGTTGATTTAAAAATTACTTTAAGGCATCACGTTTTGGGTATCCAGCAGATTAGCACCATCACTTGCAATGCAAGAAGAGTTTGAAGTGTAATGGAGACTGGTGTGAACTGTTTTTAGCATCAAACATTGAAAGATACAGAAGGATCAGGAACAACAGCAATCAAGAGCTTTTTTTTTAAACACATTTTAAATTCAGATGATTTTAAAAAGGTGCAATTACTGATGACTGATGGAACAGTTGACGTATGAGGTTCAGAGGTCCTTGTATATTTCTGTCTTTTCTTCCTTTGTGTATGTTTGCATTTGAAAAGGCAAATAATGACCAATTTTATATATTTATTTAGCTTAGCCAGTTTGTACAATGATCTAGGTGTGTTCACGAAAGGGGTTTGCAATGGTTTAATTAAATAGAATTGGAAACCAGGTTGTTAAATCGATGAATGTTCTGGGTGTAGAGAGCAACCAGATCTTTAGAATCCACACGTAGGCCTGGGCTACACTAACGTGGGGGTTTGAACTAAGATACGCAACTTCAGCTACACTATTCGCGTAGCTGAAGTCGAAATATCTTAGTTTGACTTACCTGGGTGTCCTCACCGCGGCTTCCCTATTGACTCCACTTACTCCTCCTGCCGAGGTGGAGTACGGGCATCAATTTGGGGATCGATTTATCACGTCGATGAGACGCGATAAATCGATCCCCGATACATCGAACACTACCCGCCAATCCGGGGGTAGTATAGACGTACCGTCAGGCTTCAGAGAAGGGGGATGAATAGTTGGAGCAGCTGTAGGCTAGAAGAGTGGCTCAAATATTGAGAGTGGAGGGGATGGTTTACCTGGCAGGAGCAGGCAGAGCTTTGAGGGAGGAGAAAGGATCTGTCTTAGTGCATGAGCCCTGGCAGCCACTTGCCATGACAGCCTCTCTGGTAAGGATTGTAAAAGGTTCCTTGGATATCTGCTGAACTCACTGTCTGGAGAGCACAGAGCTTGGCAGGACTGTTTGTGTTAAGTTGTATTGATTGCTTTGTCTATTATTTAATAAAGTTGAAGCCTGGGTTTCTTTCCCCTCAGTCACATGGCTCATCTGTCCTCACTGGAGTGTTCCCATGGCAATCATGGGTTGGGTTTTTATTAGCCTGATTTACTTGATAAATAAAGAGAAAAACAAAGCAAGATGATCATGGAGCAATGAATAGCTACAGAGAAAACTGTGCTAACAGCCACTGGCAACAGGCAATGTTTTAGTTTCAAAGTAGAGCAGAGATTCCTAGGATAATTTTGTTTGACTTTCTGCTGCCCCCCAACCTCATTAGGTGTCAGGCTCTGGCAGAGCCATCCCTTGAGTATGGTGAATCAGAGTGACCGTTCTGGGCCCTGCACTTCTGTATGTGTGTCGTGCACAGGGCTGGCTCCAGACCCCAGCACGCCAAGCGCGCGCGCTTGGGGCGGCATCCCGTGGGAGGGCGGCAGGCGGCTCCGGTGGACCTCCCGCAGGCGTGCCTGCGGAGGGTCCGGTGGTCCCGCGGCTTCGGTGGAGCATCCCCAGGCATGCTTGCGGGAGGTCCACTGGAGCCGCGGGACCGGCGACCGCCAGACTGCCCCCCGCGGCGTGCCGCCCTGCTTGGGGCAGCGCAAATCCTAGAGCCGCCCCTGCTTGTGTAGGGTATGCTAGGCTGTGCTGGGGTTTAGGGGTGCTTGGGGGGGTGCTGGGTTCCCCACACCAGATTTCACCTGTATACAAAATGTTAAGGGGGGCCCATAGAGGCTGATTTGTCCCGGCCCCTGCACCACCCTAGGGATGGCCCTGAGCCCTGGAATGGTTGTTTATACAAGTTTGCTGTATAATAATTGGAGATATACCTATCTCCTAGAACTGGAGGGGACCTTGAAAGGTCATTGAGTCCAGCCCCCTGCCTTCACTAGCAGGACCAAGTACTGATTTTTGCCCCCAGATCCCTTAAGGATTGAAATCTCAATCCTGGGTTTAGCAGGCCAATGCTCAAACCACTGAGTTATCCCTCCCCCCCACAAGGGTCTCCAGATTTGCTTATTCCATGAATATCTTAATTGTTCCTTTTAAGCCCTATTCCAGTGACTGCCCTCTTATAACCTGTAAAAACCAAAGCCTGCTGGGAAGAGTGTCTCACTTAAGTTTTAAGTTTGAGAAGTTTCCTCCCCTCCCATCCCCAATTTGAATGGAAGAAAAGTTTGTGCTTCTAAAACAAACATCTCTGCTTCCCCTCAGGGCTGAGCTCTTAGCAGTGAGACTATTATCAGGACACAGATTTGGAGACCATGAGTATTGCAGCATGATTTTGTATTTGTATGAAAGACAGAGACCAACTGATGTCCCCAGTGGCAGTCTCTAAGGGAGTTGCATTCCATATGTTAAGGTATCAGGCATAGGTCACTGCAAGGAAGCCTGTAATAACTATTAGAGCCCAAACCCTTGCTGCAGTGTAGCAGCACCTGGGGTAGCGCAGTAGGAGAGGGCTTACAAAAGCGACTTTGTACTCTTGATACTATGGCGATTAAATCCCAAGATAGATAGAATCCACTTTGTGCTCCCCCAACCTGCTCTCAGTCTCAAAGGTTGCTATAATTTGTGCTGGCTTCTAACAGCCCCTAACCATTCCAGCAGGCAAAGATCACCAGGGCACTAAGGGAACCTGGACACATGCGCCCTTCTCCTCACTACTCGCCTTATGTCACTGGGCAGGAGAGGGCGTGGAATAGGAGTGGCTATGGCAGAAGACTGAGGGAATTCTTCAAGGGTGGCTAATGCTGACAGCAGGGCAGAGCAAAGCTGCCCTGCCACACAGCAGGATCTGGCCCTAGCTCACTAGTTGTAAAGAGACTTCTATACAGACGCTCAGCAGGGGGGAGCCTCTGTAGCTCTGTTGTACAGGGCCGAGTACCCTGTTGAAGCTCCATAAATAAGTCAGAAAGGGCAGAGTGAGGGTGTTTAATTGGATTTCCTGCACTTATTTCAGTTGCAATTGTGTTTAAATCAAAAGCCATTTAAAATCCTAAACTTTCATCCATCTTTATATCAACCAACAGGAAAAGAAAAATATTTCCTTTGAACTTTCAGCACACTGCTAATCAGAATGTACTATGCAAGATGCACCCAGTAGTGTTCAAGCAGTATGCTAAGCTGCACTTTAATCAGAAGTTGATGCTGTTTTCCCCTTTGAAGATCTTCTTTTCCTCTGGAGGAGCTCAACACAAGTGCAAAACTTCAGAAGGACTTTTACTGAATGGCTGGAAATGAGACATGCCTGACAACAGACGGCTTCTAAACTGAAAGCCAGGGAACTGGCTCTAGTTTGAATGTTCTAAACTAAAGGCAGCTGTAAAATGTCAGTTCCTTGAGCTCTATATAAAGAAATATTATGAGGCCTGATTCAGATCTCACTTATTCTGGTGTAACTCCACTGATATGAATGGAGCCACCTCAGATTTATTCCAGGGTGAGATCAGAATCAGGGCCATACAGTCTGTGCCCTTGCTTTTTTGACCCCTGCTGAGGGGGGTCATCCGTTACGGCAGCCTCGTCAGCCATTGGAGCACTGAGAATCCAGAGAGCTAGCTTCAGTTCTTGGCTTTGCATCTGACTTGCTGTGTGAATTTGTGCAAGCCATCCCACCTCTGTGCCTGTTTCCTTATGGGAAATAATGATATTTACCTTCCTTTGTAAAGTAGTTACAGTAGAACCTCAGAGTTATGAACATCAGGTGAACTGATGGTGAATCACACCCCTCATGTGGAACTGGAAGTATGCAGTCAGGCCACAGCAGAAGAAGGAAAAAAAAAAAAAGCAAATACAGTACAATATTGTGTTAAACATAAACTACTAAAAAAAAGAAAGCCGCATTTTTCTTCTGCATAGTAAAGTTTCAAAGCTGCATTAAGTCAATGTTCAGCTGTACACTTTTGAAAGAACAATCATAATGTTTTGTTCAATTATGAACATTTCAGAGTGACGAACAACCTCCATTCCTGGGGTGTTCATAACTCGGAGGTTCTACTGTATACCTAAGGCTGTGATTGCTGGGTGGCCGAGTAGAGCTGTGCATAGACCTCTTGGGAAGTAATGTTTTTGCCAGTAGAGGGTATTGAGCAAGGAGGTAAGAGTCTGTGTAAACAGGAAATAGTCTTCCATTCACCCCACCCACAATGAGATAGGTCTCTAATCTCTACATGATGTGATACTGGGATTGACTAAACATCCACTAGATCACAGAATACCCTGGCAAAAAGGGGCAAAGGAAAACCAACAAGCAAGCTCTTCAGCCCAGCCAGAACACCCCAAAAGCTGCACAGACCTAGCAGCAGTGCAGACACAGAGAGCCCCCAGAGCACGGCGCTGTGGGTCCAGCCTGAAGCAGGGAGTGAGGATGGGAAAGAAAGGGATGCTGGTGCTAAGGCTAGGCCTACAGCAACACCAATTTGCTTCCTGAAAGGGCTGCACCACCTTACTCCACCTGGTGGTACCTAAGACAAGGAGGTAGTATCGTGGGAATCTACAGCCTGGTAGAACAGTGGAAAAAGGCTGGGTCAGACACAGCCTTTTTCCATAGCCCACCGCCAGCAGAATTTGATTTCCAGCAGCCGGAGGGATGGCCACTCGGGGTAAGAATGGTCCAGAGGTTCCATCAGGTTCTTGGTTTACATCAGCAATCAGGAGGAAACAGTGCATCCCGTGGTCTGTACAAGGGGGCCTGTGCTGAGGCCATTGTCCTTACCAGAAGGCCTCACAACTGCATAGATGAAACAGTTCAATACAATTAAAGAAGAACTGGATAAATATTTCATGCCACACCACAATGTGATTTCAGAGCGGGCACAATTTGATGTATGCAAGCAAGAGAAGGGTGAGTCAGTCACTGATTTCCTAAGAGCCCTGTACAATCTAATCCAACACCATGGCTAGGGAGATATGAGTGAAGAATTTGTCAGACACAGGCTCGGGTGCAAGGCTGAGGGCCAGCTGCCTATTGGAAAGACTCCAGAATGACCCTAACCTTACACTGGAGATAGCCAAGAACATAGTCCTCAAAAGTCAATACATAAAGAAGCAACAGGTTCTTCTCTGAAATAACTTGGAAGAGGAGTCCACTTGAGAAGCCATAGACATGGAGAGGAAAATACCTCAGGAAGCCCTGAAACAACACCCCCCCAGGCCAAGCACAAGCTAGGGCTAGGGTAACATGGAGTAAAGAAAAGGAATACATGAGCATGAAAGAACACCCATAGTGGGGCAAATCACCTCACAGCAAATATCCCCAGCACAGGACACCACATGTCTGAAAGCATAGTAGCAGCTGTCTTTCAAGGAGAAAACTCAAAAACTACTGAGATTACTTACCTTAGAGCCATAGGTGGTGACATAGATCATCATGATCTCCATAGGAAAGTATAAAATAGTAGCCCTGGGGGAATTCTGCACCACTACGGGGGCGCAGAATTCATATCCTCCACAGATTTCTGGCAGGGCAGCTGCAAGAGCATTCATACATCACTCCCTAGCTGCACAGGTACATGGTTTCAGGCACCTGGCGCAGTCGAAGGAGAGGTAAATCACTGCAGGGCTGGGGACACCACTCGTCCCGGCTGGGTTAGAGGCAGGAGAGGATGGGACTTCCTCTTCCCCTGGAAAGAGTGGCTGAGGTGTCAGACACACCCCCATAATCCTCCCCCAGCTGCAGGAAGCTTCCTGCCCGCATTGCTCCTCAGCTGCCAGGGGAGGGGTCACTGTATAGGGAGCTGCTCTCCTAGCTGCCCAATTCCTGTGCATCTGGACCTCCCATACCCAGATACCCATTCCAAGCCTCACCCCTAGCCCTCCATACCTGAACCCCACCCCACTGGACCTCAGCTCCTGCATCTGGAGTCCCCCTGCCTCCAGACCTCTACCCCTGCACCCAGATGACCCCCACTGAATTTCCTGCACGCAAACCCCCACCCTGATGAGCCCCACTCCCCCAGCTCCCAGATCCACCCTGCTGAGAGCCCGCCACTGAGCCCCAACCACTTTCACTTGGAAGCCCCTGCAGAGTCATAGAAGATCAGGGTTGGAATAGACCTCAGGAGGTCATCTAGTCCAACGCCCCCATCCTCAAAGCAGGACTAATCCCCCACAAAATCATCCCTGCCAGGGCTTTGTCAAGGCGGGCGTTAAAAACCTCTAAGGATGGAGATTCCACCACCTCCCCAGGTAACCCATTCCAGTGCTTCACCACCCTCCTAGTGAAATTGTTTTTCCTAAATCCAACCTAGACCTCTCCCACTGCAACATGATCCCATTGCTCCTTGTTCTTGCATCTGCCACCACTGAGTCCCATTGCCCCAGCACCTGGAATCCACCCCCAACAAGCCTGTATGCATCCAGCTCCCCTCATACCTAGCCCCCCCCCACTGAGCTGACTGCACCCAGCTTGTCCCACACACACTCCTCTGACCCCCCCCACACCTGGATACCCCCTACATTGAGCCCGCCACACTTGAATCCTGCCTGGTTGAGCCTGCCTGCCCCACACCTGGTGCATCTGGTGCAGCGTGGCAGGGTCCTCCCTTGTGCTGTGTCAGGATTGAGTGCAGCCTTACCACTGAGTCCATGTCCTGGGGAAGGCGGGGGGGGGGGGGGGCGGCTGCAAGGTGCTCTCCCACTGTCATGCAGCCAGTGGCCTGTGCTCCCCACTGCCATGCTGGAGCCTCTGCATTTATTTATTGACAAATAAACTTGCAGAATTTTAAAATACTGTGTGCAGAGTTTTTAATTTTTTGGCACAGAATCACCCCAGAAGGAATTAAATAAACTTCAAACTAGATGCAGGCATTGGTGTAATAGTGACCATAGCATCACTTTATAGGTGGCTGAAGTACCAACACTGCAAGAGCTTAGAAAAAATATTGAAAGGTCCAGGACAGTGCCCATTAAAGGGGAAAGGCAATTTTTTGGCCAGAAACATTCATAACTAATGCCTCCTGGAGAGGGACAAGCTTGGGTCCATGGGCTGCTCCCTAAGGACTGCTCCTGCTCCCCCATAAAGGCCATGATAAAATGCCAATGGGGCAGTGTCTGATGCTTGCAGTGCTGGCCAGATGAACTGTTCCCATGGCAAGCTACTGTGTGAATAGGGACTGAAGATGGGTGGCTTTCCTATCGAAGCACTGGAGCGAGCGGGCATAAACCTGCCCACATAGAATGCCCTTCTCCCCCAGGCTAAGTGGAGGCGCAACTGGACCCAGGCAACAAATAAGCACAGGGGCCAACAAATGCAAAAACAGTGGTGGGTGTGAGGGTCCTGGGTATAAAATCAGGGATCCAGGGAGGTACACTGAGCAGAGAACCTGGAGAGCAGCCACTGCTCCTAGAGAGCCAGTGGAAGTGGCCCAGAGGACCTCTGTCTGGAGCCATGACTTGAGGGAGAATCCGAAATAGCGCCCCCCCCCCCAGTTAACCACCCCTTCCTCATTCCCTATTCCAAATTCTTCCTCCTGATATGGTGGATGGCCACCTTGGCCGGTACCAGACGGAGGCTGATGAGGAGGTCTTGTGACTTTGGGGGGGCATAGCTGGGATTTGCATAAAGCTGGTGGAATGGGGAGAAGTTCAGCCGGAGGAGCCGGCGAGGGGTTGCAACCTTGTGCACGTGATGTAATTGTGCACAGGGTCTCCCTCTTGCTGCAGAAGGGGCAGGGGTCAGGGAAGTCATGAATGGTACCAGGTACACCTCCATCTTCACAGCTCTAGGAAGGCACCACCAACTAATATTCCTGGTGGGTTGTGGGACCATGGTGGAATAGGGACCAGTTCACCAGGGTTCTTTGGGTGGTAGGAGGTCCCATCACTTGGTGTTGGGGTGGGACACAAAGGTGAGGAAATGAAGATTTGGCACGTAAGCATGTACAGTTGTTTGCGGTTTGGAAATGGATCGGTGTGGGGCAGGTGGGCTCAACCAGGCGTGTCTCACAGCCAGCTCCGATGGTGTATGGGGGTAGCTGGAGAGGCTCACAGGGCCTGGGCCTGATGGTCAGGGCTGGAGTAAGGGGTGGGCAGGGAGCACCCTCGTGCAGGACCTGCGCAAGGACAACATGGGAGGTGGAGAGGAGGGCTGCCCTCACCTCCTGGAGCATGTGACTGGACATGAGGAGTGGAGAGCCCGTGTACCGGAGGATCCACCCAGTCCCCCCGGAGTGTAATCCAGGAGGCCTCTGAGCCTCGTGGTACCAGCCTCCGATGCGCTGAGAAGGCTGCTGCCACTTGCACACTGAGATGGGTGTGTGTAGCAAGGACGCTGTGAGGAAGGCCTCCTCCTCGGTGGCCACCACGGCCCACAGGTGCCAACTTTTTTCTTTCCATTCCACTCCCTGCTCTGCCCAAGGCCCTGCCTCCACCCTTCTGCCCCTTCCCCACCCTCGCACCACTCTCCCCGCCAGCTCTGCCCCCTCCCCTGAGTGCAGGCTGCCCTTGCTCTGCTTGTTCCCACCCCTGCTCTGTCACCTCCCCTAGACCCGCCTACCTGCCCCCGAACAGCTGATTGGCAGGGCTGGCTGAGCAGCTGATTGACGGGTGTCTGCTGAACACCCATTATGTTTTTTTCCGTGGGTTTTCCAGCCACAAAGCACCCATGGTGTCAGTGTCTATGCTGAGGACGGCCTGGTAAAAGACCAGCAGCTAGGACAAGGTCTTGGAGGAGACCTCCTGGGTGGACATAGAAGAGCTGCTGCTCCTATCAGAGCCCTTGGAGGTGGCGGAGGAAGGCAGGCACCAGTGTGCTCCATGCTGGACTACCTGCACCATAAAGGAGTCTCTGCAGGGCCTGACAGCAGAAGGCAGAGCATGCCCTGGCCACTGTCCCCCAGAGGGAAGTGGTCAGGACACCCGCAAAGCCCCCGTGCAGCCCTCACCAGACAAACTCTAGGAGCATCAGCTGGAGGCGGGCCAGTGTGCCCAGGGACTGGCTCAGGGTGTGGAGCCAGTTCCAGAGCCTGAGTAAGACCAGTTGGTTAAGCACCAGTGCCCTCCCCGCACATGAATAGGCACCAGAACAGCTCCGTCCACCTCCATAACCGCCCAGCCAACCCTAGAAAGAATACCCTAGGCTGAGAAACACTTCTGTAATAGGTGCACTGACCTGGGCTGGGCTACAAGTGTAGCTATACCAGTATAACTGCAGTCACACTGGTATCATTAAAGCAGTACCTCTTCTATATGTAGAAAAGCCCTTATGCCTGCCCCTGTGTATGTTCCACTGGTCTGGCGTGATTTGATGTAATGTGCAGGCTGTGAGATCGAAGCACACCAGCATGACTTAACTATAGGTTGTCAGCTCTGTATTGCCTTTCGGTTGTCAGCTTGTCTCACATCCTTAGCATTGTGTTTAAAGATAGTTTGTTTGTTTTGCCTGAGAAAGGGAATCAAATTCTGAAAAACAAATGGTGCTTCCTCATTGGGTCTTTGCTTCATGCACATGTCAATAGAAATTGCTTATTTTTTAAGCTATTTTAGGCTTCTCTTTAATAACAGCCCATCCTGGTATTAATGCATTTCTTGGGTGGTTGACGTCATTTGGTCTTGTGCCTCACAACACCGCATGGGGTGTGCCTTAATAGAAAGGGAAGGTGCAGCCTGCAGTGTCTTGTTTTTGTTTACTTTTATGTAAATACCAGTGTGCTTAGCTAAAAAAAAAAACAACCGAACTTCCACAGGTGCAGCATTCTGCTTGCTAAAGGTTACTGAAAGGACACAGAGTTCTCATCATCAGTTGATTGGAACTGAAAGCCTCTAAAAAAAAAATCAAATGTGTTGTTTCCCATTTATCCAGCTTGTCCATTTTACTGAGCTCAGCCAGCAAAACTGGACTCTGATCAGTTTCACTTCCTGGTTCGCATTCACCATGACTCTATTTGTGTTTTCAAGGCTAGCATGATACAGGAGCATATGAGGCATGTAATGCCAATAAAAATAAAACATGGATGCATTGATGGTTTTAGCTTAGAAACCGCAAGCTGATAATGGCTTAGCCAGAATCCCTCACGTTTAATGTGATAGCTCTGGCTAAAATGTTAAAGCAAGGGACAGCTTGATGAGACTTAGAAAGTAACCCTGTACGTTGGGCACTGTGATGATGAGGCACGCGTCTCACTGGTTTACTAGTAATTGATTGTCTTGCAGTAGCACCTAGAAGCCCAGCTGTACACAGATAAGTAAAAGATGGTGTCCGCCCTGAAGCGTTTATAAGAGCATCTGAGCCTAATTCTGCAGCCTGGCTTCACACTGGTTGGACTGGCCTAGGCATGTCGATTTGCGTGAGGCAGTGCTGTTCCGCAGGGCGAAGTGTTGCAGATGCTGGCATTACAGAATGGGAGGGATTTAACGGTTTTATTTTTTTTTAAATTTTCATTGTGTATTTTTATTAAACAGCAGTTGACGCTGGCTACAAAGCCCCCAGCCTCCCTTGTTCTGGCTATTGAGCAGGTACTGCAGCTGTTGTGCAGGTAGCCGGTATTTTAACTCTAGCTCATTGCTAGTTATTGCTTCAATAAGCAACAGCTGTTCAGCTACAGCGCAGCTTCTTCTGTGCTTTGAAAAGATGACAGTGCCCAAACTGTAGACTGGTGTTACTGCAAAGATGAATAAATGTTATAATCATTTCACTCCCCTACTGTTGGAGATTTTATGGGGCTTATAGTGCACTGTTATGTCAGGCATATTAATTACTAGTGTGCTGATGTTAAGCAACCATAGTGCAGTGTTTGGACACTTTGATATAGACAGTTTAACAGCATTCTTCTGGAGCGTCTCTCTCTCGCTCTCTCTCTCTCTCTGTATATATATATATATATATATATATATATATATATATTTTCAACAGTGGCGGAACCAGCTTTTTCAAAGTAAGTGTAAAATCATGTAGTGCTGTAATGCCATAGCAATAAGAAGCCATTAGCTGCATTGCAAAGCATGAGGTCAAAGTTTCTCCAGCCAGTGAAGAAGTGCAACAGCAGCCAATTAGTGGTGCTCCTTTAGCATCTTGTTGCTGTTGTAATATAGGCAGGGGGAAATACCGTTAATAGCTGCTGAAGGAGCATTTAACTTAGCAGAGTGTGAAGGCCTGACCTAGCACAGCACTGCGTGTCGCTGGATTGCTTTTGCCACTGGAAAGCCAGAGAGCCCGTTCTCTTCCTCATGCTGCTGCTGGGCTTTTGCTCACTTAGGGGGAATCAGGATTTATAGGGCCAGCTGCCTTGATTCATGGAGGAATTAAACTACAAAGTAGCCTTTCAGCAGAGGAAACCACAGTATTTGCAGCAGCTCAGCTGCTTGCTCCATCTCTCAGAAGAGGTGACTAAGTGTTAGGTTTGAGACTAGCTAGCTGATCAAACAATCTGTCAAAGTTGGGTATGGCATGGCTGTCAGTACATATGTTCAAGGCCATTCTTGACACCCAGTGGGTGGGTTAGGGCTAATGGCCACAAAGCAGGTCCCTTCTAACTAAAATAAGAAAAGATAGCTGAGATAATATCTGCGGCATGAAAGCTGATGCAGATCTAGCATGTTTTAGTCACTCTGGCTAAAACACTAAGGATGATGACAGCTCTGGCCAGTAGCACCTCTTCTTAGACAGTGCACAAGTTGTCAGCACAAGTGGTTTTCCTTGCGGGCTAGTGCCTGTGCAGGACAATTGTAATTCAAACCCCTTCTTCAGCCGCAAACTGATACCTGCCACAGCAGCTGAATGACAGCTGGGATTAGTAATCGGATTCAGGAACGCTGACACGTAGGTCACCAGTTCAGATAAAGCTCAGGCTGCTGGGGTTGCACGTGTACAAAAACTCAGGTCCAGAGGGGTAAAAATATTGTATGAAGTAAAATGAAGCCTGGTCAACTTACAAAATAATTGGACTATAAGTGCCTCTTCCGACATGGTGCAGAGTAGTTAGTGGCTGATGGTGGGTCAGTGAACTGTGACACACTTCTCAGTTTGGCTGCTGGTAGGCAGATGTGCACAGTACAACCAGCCCCCTCATGTGAGAACCCCACGGAGTGACTGTATATGGGAAATGACCTATCCGCCCTTAGAAATGGTCCTTCCAGGTCAGGCTCGAAGCATGTTAGCAGGGCAGTGTGGGGAATTACCAGTGCCCCAATCTGGCTGTGGCTAGGAGATGTTGGGCTTTAGGGCTGACACTGCAGCATCTCTTCTGTATGCATTTAAAATAAAAAAAAAAGTGGCTTTGGGGCTGAAGTCTGCATTAGCTCTCAGCCTCTCTGCGGGGCTGATGGGCTGACAAGTTAAAGAGAAACCAGCAGTAGTTCAAAAAGCATTAGGAGGGGGTGGTGCTGGGGCTGCTGCACTCAGCTGACCAGAAAACAGCTCTTGGCAGCAAGGTCCGTTCTGATTTGCCAGGCGAGAGGAACATTGACAAAAAATTGTGTTTGAGGTGAAGGGAAATCTTAAGGGAGTGATTTATTTTGCAAGGGCCAGGCATCAGTGAGCTGGAGCATGAAGCAGCAGTAATAGCCTTTATTTGTGAAACTCTGTGGGCAGTGCTAAGCTGTTAAAATGGAGGATAATGAGAATTCTTCAAACAATGGGGAGAGAAATGCAGACAAGGCTGATTTGCTACCAGCTATTCCTTTTTGAGTTCCTTTCCCAAAGTTTCTGTACCACTAGGGGATGCTAGAGTAACACTCGTGCTGCTGGAGCCATACACAGTGGTTGTAAGATCACAGTGGTGCTGAAGATGAGCTATCAGGCATTATGGTGCAAAAACCTGGTTAGGATTTCAGAAAAGACTTTATTAATTATGTAGCCTTAGGTGCGCATAGTGTGGGTGATGTGCTAGGTCAGTGGTTTTCAAATGGAGGTACCTGTAGGGGTACATGAGAAAAATCCTGTACTAGCGGCCAACACATTGTATTTAGTATAGCGATTTTCAAACTGTGCGGGGGGTAGGTCAGGCACGGCTTGGGGAGTGCATGCCAGCTCCATTCCCTGCCTCAGCTCAGCAGGCCACCCAGCCTGTGGGGGTGGGGAGGGGAGCACAACCACAATTTTTATTTAAGGGGGGGGCGGGGGGCTCAGCTCAAAAAGGGTTCGGCGTCCCCCCACCCCCTTGAGTTTGGTTGCCCCACCCCCACCCCCAAACCCAGCCAGGCTGGGTGGCCTGCTGAGGTGAGGCAGGCAGGGGAGATGACGTGCCCTTCCTGAGCTGCCTGGCATTGCCCCTCGCCCACCCCCCGCCAATGTTTCTCCATGGGGGGGAATGATTGACAGTTTGAAAACCTCTAGAAGCTGTTGCTAAATGGAAAGCTGACATGGGGGGGAACTGTGGGCCCCTCCCCTCCCCCACCTATCTCAGCTGGAGGTAGGTGCTACACTACATTATTTGGAAAGGGGCACACAGCCTAAAAAAGGTTGGAAACCACTGTATTATGTGACAGCTACAGGCTTATGTCAAATATTGCCATCCCCTTGGCTAGTGGCAGCAGTGCAGCTTCCGGGCCTGACCCTGCCCACCTTTGACTATTGTTGTAGTGAGCATAGGGTGACCAGACAGCAAGTGTGAAAAATCAGGATGGGGGGGGGTAATAGGAGCCTATATAAGAAAAAGATCCTAACATTGGGACTGTCCCTATAAAATCAGGACAGCTGAGCACCCTAAGGAATGCTGGGCTGGGTTTCAAAGAACTGAGCTAGAGGCAGCTTCCCCCGACTTTTTACACCTATGCATGTTGCAAGTGTAAAGCACTGGGTGCCTTAAGACCAGTGCAAGTTGGGTTTGAGGCTCTGGGATTCCAGAGAGGAGCTGCCTTGTTCAGGAAGGCTCCTTAGCCTCAGCTCCACTAAGAATTGTGCTTCTCCTCTCGAGAAGATGGAATTTTAGCTCTCAGTCTGAATTTCTCCGGTGTACCATCAGACTCCAGCCGAAATGTCTTTGTTTTTAAATGTTTGCAGCCCATGTACTGAGACACAAGTACAAGCTCCTGTGTTTGTTCTGGGGCCTGAAATTTTATTAAAATGATACATCACAGGCTGGAGCTAGCTATGCCTTTTAGTGTCTTTCCTCTCTTGTACTTTGCCTTTCATTGAGATCAGAACCGGGCAGAGGCGTGAGGGGCTCGGCTCTACATATTAAGAACACATCAGACTAATTAGGCTAGCCGGGGATCCATGCACGATGGCCTGCCTCAGCAATGCTCTGGGGGCCACCCCTTCAGTTTGCACCAAATATTGACTGAACATTAATCCCACCTTCAGTGAATCTGACAGAGCTTGAAACACAGGTGGTGAGTCAATCATGGAAGGCAGTGTGTGCTTAGGGCATGGTGCAGTGTCTAGTGGTGCAGCAGATGAAGGTAGATGCTCTTGTCAGAGTCCTGGCAGCTGTAACCATCATGCGCATACCAAGGAATGCAGTGGCTCCTCCCCCACCTTCCGAAAATTCTTGAAGAATTCAATGAACAGTTCCAGAAGGGTTTTTTTTTAAAAAGCTACCTGATAGAACATGCTAGAAAAATCATATTGGTGGTATAGACTACATTGCTAAATTTGATCCCTGCTATAAAATTCTACAGGCTGGTTTAAAACATAACTTCCAGAAAGGATCACATTCTTTATTAAACCCCTTAAGTTTTTAGAATAATGGCTGTAGAACCTCATTGGGTTCAATCCCTTTTAAATTCTATGGGACTTTCCCCATTAGGGCTGACAAACACACACAAATATGTTCCCAGGGGTTTCTAGAGAGAGCTCCCTGTTCTAAAAATTCTCAGTTTAATTAGGTCCTGTAATCGCAGCTCCTAGAACTTTTTCATGGTCCAAGTCCGTGAATTTCACAACTGTTAAGATACAAGCTTCCAGCATGCTACTATGTGTACATCTCTTCTGAATGCTGGTTTATACTGGAGAGGGCCCTTGTACAGCACATCTTATAAGCTGTGAACTAGCTAGAGCCAGCTGAAGTAGCTTTTCCCCTTTGTAGCCTTAGTCTTAGCTTCTGAATTTTCCCCCCCACTGAATCCCAAAAGGATTTATTAAGCTTGCTTTGTGAAACCTATTAACTGTAAACTGCATAATTATGTTACTGTGATCTCTGGATCGGTTTACAGTAATTTTTCTGTACAGGACACTTGGAATTTATATTCCTCCATGACAGAATTGTAAGTCAGTAAATGAAAAGGGTTACTCAATTTACCTAAAAGTTATTAGTATTTAACTAACAGCAGGAGACCATTACTTGCAGAAGCACTGAAGAGCAATAAAAAAATGCAGAATGAGGATAATCTTCTAAAAGGCATTTGAAAGGAGACAAAAAGCAGCAAACCAATTGAACTTTTCTTTCATGTGCACAAGGGTTACTTGCTCTCTTGCCTGGTTTTCAATGTGTTTTGGCTATAACAGTATTGATTCATTCATGCCCGTCACCCCAGTTGGGGTATGGGCCGCCAACAACAGATCTCCAGAGTCCTCTATCCTGGGCCATTTGCTCTAAAACAGTATTGATAATGTTTCTTTATTCAGTAGATACACAGGGCCTGATTTTTCCACCCCCCAACTAGGTGTGCAGGTGCATGCATGCTTGACAGCATGTGCTCCCACCTTTAACACTGCCTTGAACTGATCAGGCTTGTGAGACTTAAAAATCAGGCCCATAGTTCATAAAGCATATGGCCCAGCACAACCATGATTAAGCCGATGCCAAGGATTGAGCAATATTGTTGTAGTTTCAGACATGTTTTAGAACTATTAAAAGCAAGCGCTGGAGCTACCGCAGACTACAGTTGTCTTGGGATTCAGTATAATCTAGAGCAGTGGGTCTCAACCAGTGGTATGTGTACCCTGGGGGTATGCAGAGGTCCTCTGGGGGTAAATCAACTCATCTAGATATTTGTCTAGTTTTACAACAGGTTACATTAAAACCACTAGCCAAGTCAGTACAAACTACAATTTCATATAGCCAATGACTTGTTTATACTGCTCTATATACTATACAGTGACATTTAAGTATGATATTTATATTCCCTTGATTTATTTTGTAATTCTATGGTAAAAATGAGAATGTGAACAATAGTTCAGTAATAGTGTGGCTGTGACACTTTTGTGTCTCATTTTGTAAGCAAGTAGTTTTTAAGTGAGGTGAAACTTTGGGGAGTAAGCAAGAAAAAATCAGACTCCCGAAAGGGGTACAGTAGTCTGGAAAGTTGAGAGCCACTGATCTAGAGTCCTTATTGTCCTCACTATCGCAGACCAGCCATAAGGTGTTATATCTGCTCATCAGCAGACAAGACAAGAAACAATCCTTTGTGACACTTCCCCTCTGAAAGGGTCTGTACTAGCTGAACTTGTTTTCCAGCACACAGTGATCAGTCTGCCTGCCTGCAATTCTGTAAAAACGAAGGCTAGTATTTTCAAACTTTTGCTGCCTCACTTTAGGTAGTCATATTTACAGGACCTACTGGGAACTGGCCATGATCAGCAACTCTGAAAACCCACCTACTATTTTTAGGCACTTAATTTAGTCAGTCACACTTGTATACTGTGGCCTAGGGTTTTTGTCTGTTATTGTGACAGGCTTATTTATCACTGTATGTGCTCTACTCCAGTAGATCTGTGTGGAATGGCCTGGAGGTGTCTCACTGCCAGGTGTCACCCTGTAAGGAACCCCTTCCCGTCTCTTAAAATCTCTGTTCCCAGTTTCCTTATTGGCTTATTACAAAGTGAGAGGGTGGAGCCTCTGCTCTGTGCACACATGTAGTGGAGGAAGAGTTTGTGTGGGAGCAAATGCCTGATTCAATCTGTGCAGCCCTTTGGATCATTGGCTTCCACATGATCCTGTCCAACTGAGGTACTCAGTGAGGGGAATGCTTTGAATAAATGAGCCTAGAGTCTGTGTTTTACAGCATGCAATGATCTTTGTGTTTAGCCTTGTTTTGAAAGTTATGTCTTAGTCTGAACCCTTCCAATAGCTTCTAAGAAGGGTCTCCCCTGTGCATCACCCACTCTAAGCCCTGGTCTACACACAGCCCCTGGTTCAAACTAGGGTACGCGAATTCAGCTACGTGAATAACGTAGCTGAATTCGAACTACCCTAGTTCGAATGACTTACCGTCCAGACGCCGCGGAAGCGAACTCCGCGGCTCCAAGGTCGACTCCGGCAACTCCTCCTGCCGCGGTGGAGTACCAGAGTCGACCGCGGCGCTTCCGGAGTTCGAACTATCGCGTCTAGATCAGACGCGATAGTTCGAACTCTGAGAAGTCGAACTCGCCGCGTCGACCCGCGCGGTAAGTATAGACGTGGCCTAAAAGATTACACATTAGTCTCATCTTGTTGTTCCTAACGAGACCTGGAGTCAAAACCCAGCCATTTGTGGAGTCATGATTTGCTAGTCATTAAGAGGCTCCTATCAGTTGGGCAGCGCTAGGAGAAGTGGGAGAGAGTAAATAAAGGGAATATTTTAAAAAATGATCAGTTCGCTAAAAATTGCTCCAAAAGATCTGGAGAGTGACACTCAACATAGGTTTCAAATAAAAACTTTTAAACTAACCTGGATTTAAACTCAACAATTAAAGAGACTGAACACAAACATTTTGTCCTCTTAAAAGCCTTAGGAATACACTAGAGTTCGTCTCGGAGCAAGATAGGTTAGTGTAGTATTTTTTTCCTCTTTACCACATTCAGGCCTCACTGAAAGAGCAGTTTGAAGGACTGCTGTTGTAACTGGCATGTTTTTTCTTGTCCAATGCAAATATCTTTTTCTCAGCTACCAAGTGTGAAAATACAAAAGCACTGCACCAGTAAATAAATAAAAAATAGGCCACACTTAGCCGAGCAGAGTGACCTGATTTGTGCTGGATCAACATGTTAGCAAGTTGAGGTTGTCACTACATAGCAAGTGTGATGAAATCTGCCTGTTCCAACTAAAATCAAAGCACTCTCTTGACACACACACACACACAAGTGCTGAAATCAACGCTTTCTACAGAGTGGATCTAAATGTAGACTGAGACTTCTTGGGGAGGGGAAAGGAGATAACTGCCAAACTGATTATTTGTAATCAAATGCTTTAATTAAGTCTTATTTTAACTGTTCACGAAAGCAGGAGAGGGACCAGTTCCTAAGCAAACATGGAGAGTGAATTATCTATATAACAGTTGACTTTGTGAGGTGTACTTAATGTTTCTTTAAAGTAGGCCACTGGTGAGATCCCACTGAGCAATTCACTTTGCTGAACTAGCAGACTGGGCCATTGGATGGGAGAACAAAGATATTACTGTGTAGCAAATAAATCAATATCAGTACAACTGGATCACATTGCATCCTCAGGTATAAACTGAAAAGCAATAACACGCTTGTAATGTCTGACACACGTTTAAAAAACAAATATCAACGCACACACACGTTGGGTTGGCTTTTATTGGAAAGCCTAAATGCAATCTATAGTCATTAATTTGTGGAAAATTCAGGACACATATAAAGTTCAGAAGGCAAATTAAAAGACCAATACAAATCAGACAAAATTTACATCTCAAAATATCATGAAAGCATTTTGACTGGCTTCGCCTAAAATACGTTGAATCTCATTTTCTTTGCTGTAAGCTACTTCTTTTAATTATACAGTTTTTCTTTAAAAAAATGGTCTTTTGTTTACATATTCCCCAAGGTCACTATTTCCTGCAGGAGCATATCCAGATCACAAGTCTTTTTAGCAAGAAATAGGCTCATTATACTTACTAACAAGGCCACTAATTGGCTTGATTTGACTTTATCTAGAATGATCACCAACAGATACTATAAATTTGTTATTTATTGGTGCCCAAACAAAGGAGAAGAAACTAGTACAAGTCAAGTAGAAGGTATATTTCAATTCTGACATGTTATACAAGCTTTTCATACTGAAACAGAACAGAAACATTTGATATAATTAAGAATATGAGCCTATTTCAACAGAGAGCACTTGCATCATGCTAGATAGAGTGCTGTGACAGAGCCACCCAACAGAACTGCAAACACTTTACATTTTAGATTAAAACTGTAAAATGCTAAACCAGACCACTCCTTTGGGGGCTGACGTATCATAGTTTCTAAATTTAGGGTCCTCAGAACTTCAAGGGTAAAAAATATTAACTAATCTGTGCTTTCAGTCTAATAAAAGAGCAGAATTCATTAAAAGTGTAATTAGTTCTGTAGCTAGTTTGAATCTCTCCCAGCCAATCTGTTTATCAAACAATCCTGCTGTGCAATTTAGAGTATGTAATACTATAGAATCTCAGTATACAAATCAATTAGAAAACTATTTTTCTTACATCCACACGAACCGTTCATATTTAAGACATATTCACTTGCTATGTTTTGACATTATCATACATAGATAGAAATACCATGTATAGTTCAATGAAAATAAAAAAACCCAATTTTGTCTTGCCTTAAAAATACTTTTTTTGTGGCTGAATTTGGTGCTTAAAGAGCTGAGAATGGCTTGAGCCAAGAAATGGCGCACAGATCGGAGGTGCTGTGCAAGCCGCCTACCTGGAACTGTGTGCACACCTCAGTGCTGTCCTGCAACCAATTCAATGGACCTTTATTGGGAGCACAGCATGCCACATTGTGTGGTGGTTTTCTGATATGACTAGGCACTAGGATATTCATCCCCATCTCACCCCCAGTTCCTGTTCAGTTTTCAGAGTAACAGGGTTTGACTTGGAAGCCCAAGGCCAGGGCACTAACCCACTCAATGGCTTACCCTTCTAAACAGAAACTCTGTAGCATCTAATCATTGCTAGCTTTCCTCTTTCTTAAAAGTATACATTTAAAACAGCTGTATTATACAGAAGACAAAGTTGACATAAACTGGATGAGACTACATCATATCATCTTCTACATACATTTGCCAAGCACCTGAGACACTATTCTTTCCATTGCGTAATGTAGCTTCTAAGCCCACATAAAAAAAGCAAACAACAGAAACCCCACTTTTTATGAAGAAATGTCCATTTATTACATTGGGGCCAGGAGAAGGCAAGAAAAACCCAACCTATTAAAGACTTCCATCATAATAAACAAGCCTTATTTGGTTACTGTGCCTTCTAGCAGTGATTGATGAAGCTGCACTGGCTTGGGCGACAGGAAAGGGAGTTGTCTGATTAGCCAGCCACTTGGGAATGCTCCATCCTATCAGCAAAGTGATAGACAGATGCACAGTTTTAAACCTAATACAAAAATATTAACACTTCTGGACATTAGTCATACATTGTTATATCTCTACAATATAATCCTTTATACTGTACAGCTATAACATAACAAAGGTGCAATTCTTTTTTTAAAAAAATCACACACAGCACATGTTTTTATCATTTTATTTTTAAGTATAAACTTTTTTAAACACTTTACATAAATTAACTCCTCTGAGACTAATATTTGATGTACAGTAAATTGTAATTCATATAAAAATCCATAAACAACTTGTCTCACATAATTTACAAAAAAAATCAGGGTTTCCTTTGCTTATCTGTGACAAGGATTCTATTTGCCATTTTGCCCCCCGAGGCAAACCATGTTAGCATTGTAAAATCCATTATTAAATTCACATGGTAGCATAAGTCATTGTGCCAATGTCCTTTTAGAAAGCAGCACAATTTAAAGCAGTTGGGTTGTCTATAAACAATAATTTCTGCCCCACATTTTAAAATGAACAGAGCTATATACCACATCCTATGCAGAGAGAGAGAGAGAGAGAGAGAAAGAAAGAAAGAAAGAAAGAGATTACTTCTTGTAAGCAAAAGGTCAACAATTCGGTAATATTTGGAAACACTGTATGGATCTGTATTGTAGTTAAATACAGTGTTCAAAGGAACAGACAGCCTGTTGCAAAATCTTTAGGCCTTTTTTTAATACTTTCAGTCCAACTTGAGTGCAGCGATATGCATATGTAAACATATTCTTTAAAGCAGATCACCTTTAAGGTCATTCAGAAAAAAAGTTTTGTTTTTAGCAGTATCATTCTTCTGGAAGGCTCTCTCTTCTTTGTAGAGTCTAGTCAGATTGTGCTACAGCAAAATCTGAGCAAAGGTATAAGTTTAGGCTCAAGTAGTAATGCAGCAAAACAGTTTCATCTCCCTTTCAGAAGACACTGATACACAGTCAGTCTCTTTGGCAGCCTCAGCTAAGCCAGTGTGTTACCTCTTTCCTATCTCACTTTGTCTAAGGAACTGTATATTGTTAGCACTGTCTGCTAATTCAGGGTATTGCTCCACAGAGAGTACATAGTACCCATCATATCCTTGTACCTTTCCAGCACTTAGCAGCTGCCTCTTTTCCCCTTCGGTCCATAACCTGGCACCTTCCTCTCCATCTCTTACTCTTTGTTGTTCCCTAGCCCAGGCATTGGACAGAGCTCTTTGCCTAGCCTGCTCCAGTATTCGTGCCTTCTCCTCATCGAGCGTCATTCCGTAGCGGACGTGAAGAGCTAACGCACCATACTGCATTTCGACATCGGCAAACCTACGAGTCCTGCCATTCACCACTGTGGTGGACTGGGAAACGGTTACGTTGATGCCATTTTCCAGGGCTTTGCGCCCACTTGTCAGCCTCAAGGTGCCGAGATCGCTCTCCGGGGAGGTGGTCTTGATGAAATAGTGAGTGTCCTTCCCCTCAATGGTGAAATGCAAGTTCTCCAGGTAGTAGGCATTGTTCAGAACAGCTGCCACTTTTATGCAGTCCTCATTTGCAATGTTGAGCACATTAGTCAGCACTTTCCCTTGACTGACAGCAAGCATAACCCCTTTCCCAATCAGAGACTTCACTGTCGCAAACCACAGCCATGACTTCTCTCCACTTGATTTGGGTCTACTGATTTGAACTTCTGCCAACTTTCCCAGGGACAGGAAAGCCTTCGCTTGCCTTGCCACTTGTTGTTGCACTCCAGAAATTGGCTGGAAATAAGAAGAGACAGAAGTTTTAAAAACCATCTGTAGCCCTTACATGCCAAACAATCAGGCTTTCTTGGCATACTGCCCATGGCTGACAATGGGATATGCCACAACTGACAGTGCCAAGGAGCTAATTGAATCTACATACTGGTTGTTCCACTGAGTCACAAAGGCTAGTTTGTTTGATAATCAGTGTTTTTCTCATTTGGCTCCTTGAGAACATACACACAAAAAATCCTTTAACTTCAAAGGCTACTCAGTGAGTTATACAGCAAGGGCCCATGTGTTAGTACATGCTTAGCATTTAGACAGGCCTTTCATATTTTAACAAATTAATCCTGAGAACATCTCTATAATGTAGTAATATCCCCATTTTTCCCAATGAGGAATGGAGGCAAAAATTTAGCTAATGGCCTCAGTGCCACTGAAGGGAATTGGGACTAACGTCTATGAACCTTGGCTCCTAGTTCTGTACTCACACTGCTAGAACACCCCTTTCTGTGCAGATACAAATCTGTAGTTTGGCATTAGGTGGGGGAATTGCTAGTTCCAGCCAGTGGGTTCCTGTCCCAGCCATCTCTCTCTCTTTAGGTCTCCCATGTGGTGAAAATGATGAGAGGGAAGAGCACAGCGCCTATAATGAGACACCGTCACCAATTTATATTTGCTAGTAGGCTTACACCTTTCGTTGTAATGATGACGCCCCTCCCCTCTGTAAAACGCAAAGGGCAATAATTGCCTGCTAGGATTGTCATTCTAAACAAAGAGTGTTTAGGGCTCTCTAGGAGCCCACTCCCAAAACAAAACAAAGCCTTGCCCTCTGCTATAGCTGAACGGGAACTCTCAGGCAGTAGCAGGTCTCTAACTATGCTACTCCATGGCCAGGAAACGTGCCACAGCTTCCTGCAGCTGGTGGGGTGTGCAAGGGTAGGATCAGGAACTTCCCCCAAATTGGACACTAATAGGGAGGAAACAAGGAGAGAGAGAAGGGAAGCAGGCCCACCACCTGTGCCTGGTGGAGGGGTGCAGCTCTGTAGCTGTTGGTGAAAGCCACAGCCAGTTCAACTGTGTGGGCTCTGATCTCTCCTGCAGCAGTCAGGCATTCAAGAGTCTCTGCTCTGAAGCACTCCAGAGGGGAGCTGTGAGCTACGTGCAACCCTTCTGCCGTGGCACCTTTTCTGAGCGTGGGGACTCTTCCTCCTCCCACCTCCACAAATGGGGAGAGGGGATGCCAAGGCACAATGTATGGGTACTGTCTTGCCAGCCCCTGCCTGCTCAGACGTGACAACATGGGGTTCACATGTTAAAAAAAAATCCAACCCCGCCTATGCTGGGCAATGACTGGTGAGGCTCAGGGGAAAACTGCTGACAAATATGGCTTTCAGCTGGCAGTGCTCAATTCAAAATGACGCAAAGGCGACTCAGTTAGAAATCATAGAATCATGGAATCTCAGGGTTGGAAGGGACCTCAGGAGGTCATCTTGTCCAACCCCCTGCTCAAAGCAGGACCAATCCCCAACTAAATCAGTGCACGCTAAATGCACGCTACACCCTATCCCAGGGATCAGCAACCTTTGGCCCGTGGCCCGCCAGGGTAAGCCTCCTGGCGGGCTGGGCCGGTTTGTTTACCTGCCACATCCGCAGGTTCGGCTGATTGCGGCTCCCACTAGCCGTGGTTCGCTGCTCCAGGCCAATAGGGATTGTGGGAAGTGGCGTGGGCCGAGGGATGTGCTGGCCACCGCTTCCCACAGCCCCCATTGGCCTGGAGCAGTGAACCTGCGGACGCGGTAGGTAAACAAACCGGCCCGGCCAGCCAGGGGGCTTACCCTGGCGGGTTGCGGGTCAAAGGTTGCCGATCCCTGCCCTACCCAGTCAGACTACATGATGACACAAATAGCAGCCAGGTGCTCTAGCATCTTCCGAGGGGCAAAGATTATTTTTAAGCATGTTTCCCCAACCCTCAGCTCTCTCTAGTTGCCAGGGTGAATAACTCCATCCCCCACCCATACACATTCCCAGGTCTTTACATCCAGTCGGGGGTGGGAGAGGAACAGGTGAAGGAACATTCCCACCACTTGACTCTAAAAGGTTAAATTGCTTCCCCACCTTGTTTCTAATCTGCACAGTGCAGAGCAGAGACAGAGCTCAGGCCTACAGCTCTACTGGGGGAGAAGGAAGGTGACACACTGGCAGCACATGGAGCACAGGCCGTCTGTGGCTCTCATGTTAGTTAACCAGCAGCGGTGAGAGCTGCTTACCCAGAACCAACATGTATATATGCTGTATTCATGTCTGTTCATGCCTTCTGATTAGTTCTATCTTCTTACTGAATAATGAAAACCATGCTACTTCCTCTTCCAACATGAGCACTTTGAACCTCTCACCTTTGTCTGCTGCCCCCCTCCCCCCGAATCAATTTCGGTTCATTATCTCACTGTACCGAGCACCTTTGTTTGGAGGAAGTCCTGTGAACATGCTGACTCCTTCCACCCTAAGTTTGTTCTCTCTTCCATCAGCTCTGCTGATCCTGCCCTGTCCTGTATCTGCTCTCTACTCTCACGCCCCTAATATTTTTTCTTTTAAATTGTTAATATTGTGGAATTTTGTGTGCTATTAATGATGTTAGGGTGCCTAGAGCCTTAGCTAGGTGTCCTTATTACTTGAAAACTAAATTAAATAAAAGAATCTCTGATGGCTCTTCACCACTTATTCCTCTGCTCTCTCTGCCCAAGACTGTAATAACTTATTCAAAGGTCAAATTGATAGGTGCTCTCCATCCCACTGTCTCCCCTGTCTTTTCTTTACCTTTGATTTTGTCCTCTTTTAGCTCTGTGTTCTTCTCTGTCATCCCAAATGAATGCCCAGTTCAAACTCCTCTAACTTGTCAACTTGATCCCACTTCCTCCTACATCCCAATCTCCCTTGCTCTCTTTCTCATTCTTTCTCTGTTTCACCTCTCCCCTCTGGCACCTTCCCTTTTGCACAGATCATCTCTATTCTGAAGAAATCATCACTCAACACAGCTCCCTCCTTCCATTTATCTCCGAGCTCCTGGAGTAGGCTGTCTATTCCCAGCATCTTCATTTCCTGCACTCCAACTGCCTCTCACTCCTTTCCAGTCTCACTTCCACCCTCTGTTCTCATTTCAAAGATTCTGAAGAACTGCCCCAGCCTAGATCCCCCATCACTCTCCACCTTGCTGTGTGTGTTCTGACCACCCTTTTCCCTTGCTGTTTCCTTTGTGTCTGAGTCTCCTTTAAAATACCAGATTTATTATTCACTTCCCATACAACAGGTGTCGACAACCTTTCAGAAGTGGTGTGCCAAGTCTTCATTTATTCACTCTAATTTAAGGTTTTGCGTGCCAGTAATACATTTTAACCTTTTTAGAAGGTCTCTTTCTATAAGTCTATAATATATAACTAAACTATTGTTGTACGTAAAGTAAATAAGGTTTTTAAAATGTTTAAGAAGCTTCATTTAAAATTAAATTAAAATGCAGAGCCTCCCGAACCGGTGGGCAGGACCCGGGCAGTGTGAGTGCCACTGAAAATCAGCTCACGTGCCGCCTTCAGCACGTGCCATAGGTTGCCTACCCCTGCCATACAATGTAACTTATTGTGAGGTATATCCTTTTCCTACCCCCTTTCATAATCTATGTTTGTCTAAATTAGATTAAAAAAAAGACATGATCCTAAAGAGTTTACAATCTTGTAAAGCACTGTGCAAAATTCTGGTACTATACACAGATTCATTAACAATAGTGATCATGATAATAAATTACTGACCACTAATTAAAATTCTACATAATCATTCCTGTAAATGAGAGATGCTTTTTTTTGGAATCATTATTCTGGGATTGTCCATTTTTGATCTCTTCTTAGTCTGTCTCATTGCAAATTTTGGGATTTTATTATATGTAACTTTTTGTTCTCTGAATGACTAGATTTATAAATTCCATTTTACTAAATGGCAGATTTGGCTTTTCAATTTTACATTCTATTTCATTTCTTTTGTCATTTAAAACTGTTACAGGTTTTCTGGTCTGCAGTAGATATTTTTTTCCCCATGGAATTTCATAAGCACCTGGAGTTTTGATTCTATGTAATGTAATGGGTTTTACCTGAGGTAATTTCATTTTCAATATTTTATCTTTACATATAAAACATGGTTAATATTAAAGAGAAGTAAAATTGTACTGGTGCCCAGTATGCATAATTTATATCACCTATTCTTCTGTTTATTTCACAGTCTATTTTTTATTACCGTGTTCACTTTCTGCCTTCAGGCAGGGTGTTGGTATAAATCCAATCTCTAGAGTTTCCACTGGGAAACCTACCAGTCTAAAAAGGGTTTCAAAGTACTATATTTATTTATTATTTCTCTCTACATTCTTATCTATTTTATTGAAAACAAACTGGATCTTGTTTAAAATCATACTTAATTTAGCAAAAGCACAAAAACCGGTGTAGAATTACCACCTGTAATTTAGTAAATCCTTTGGAAAAATATTTAAGGCATAGAGATTTGCAATACATTGTTTAAATAAAAAACTGGCAAGCAGCACCCTGAGGAATGTATAGCTAAATTAGAAAAGTTCCTTCTATTCAACCCTATCGCCATCTTTGGTGGGTTTTTTTTTTTCTTACTGGTATATCGTCCCATTGCTGACTCTTCACAAGTTCATACGAAGGCTCTGTTAAATCAAATTTGGGAACAGGGAAACCAGGTATGGCATTGTGCAGATGGAAGCCAAATGTCACCAGCCAGCTGTTAACATCTGGAAGAAAAATATACAAGGGAAAAAAAATAATTTTCTGTATTTTGAAATGTAATTTTTACCTGTTTTAATCTAAAAGTAATTCTTGTCAAAGCCACAAGAGTTGCATTCCATAACATTTCAGAATTATTTAACATTCTTCTTGTGGTACTGGTGTCTATAGTCTGTGCAGCATGAAGATTTTATACTACAACTCTACTGGAACTAGCCTATGTACAAGTATAACTCAGATGGCATATTTAGATAACTTCCAAGGTAAAGTACTATTCTAATCTTAAAGGTGGCTGTTTTTAAAGCATTATAGTCTCTCACGTTTGTATCTCAGTGATCTCCAGAATAAATATAGAAGCACAAGGAAAAGATGTTTTTCTAATTGCTGCCCTGCAAACTCCACTGGCATTTCACAGTCAAGCTGAGTTCTTTCCATCTCCGTAAACAATCATCAGTAATAAAAGTACTGCAGGTCACATTCTGTTCTCAGTTGTGTCCAGGCAATCCTATTGTCTCCTCTTGCACTCCTATTTGGGTGCTCAATTGCCTTCCATGTAAGGAACTTAGTAGGAAATTTTGTTGCTGTAAAAGAGAGATCAGAATCCTACTCACCCTCTCTTAGATTTAGTTGGGCGAATGAGAATAAAAAGTAAAATTGCTCCCATCCATCAGTAATACACCTCTACCTCGATATAACACTGTCCTCGGGAGCCAAAAAATCTTACCGCGTTATAGGTGAAACCGCGTTATATTGAACTTGCTTTGATCCTCCGGAGTGGGCAGACGCGCCCTCCCGGAGCACTGCTTTACCGCGTTGTATCCGAATTCGTGTTATATCGGGGTAGAGGTGTACTGTTGAAATCTACTCTCTGCAACACTTCCTATTTCAGAGTAGCAATTAGCAACTACAACAGGAAAAACATTTTGCTTGCAGGATCTTTGTAGCAGTGCTACTCTTAATTGTCTATTTGTTGCTCTTGAAGTGTGGCTTCTACTCTGATTGCAGCACTGTAAAATGGAAACTTCTTAACTCAGCAGCTCCCCCTATATATATTCAGAATCCTAGCTGGTAAAGGCACTAAAATTAGTTTCTAGTTAAAAAAAAATATTACGTTGGGCACACTAACAATGGATTGTTTTTCAGTAGAAAGCTAGGAGCCGGGTTAGGATGGAGAAACGTTGATTAGGCAGAGTAGGGGCAGCTTGCTCTGCTCATGCCTGAGCTGTATCTGTTCTATGGATTTCTGTCTGGCCACCATCTTTTCGCACATACTACATTAAAAGAAGATGGAAGAGCTGTGGGTATTAAAATCCAGCAGTTTCCAATGAAAACACCCCACAAGTGGGGGAGGGAATAGAATCTTTCAGAATGTCAGAAAAGGTCTTGAAAATCTTTACTTTAAAATTATTATTTAAAGTGTTCCCAGGTACATAATAAACCCCAGCAAGCTATGGATACAAAGCTGCCATCTGGCATTAAGTCACCTAAACTAATCATAGAAGCTCCAGCTTTATATGTATGGTTGGGTTCATATTACTCTATACAGTAGAACCTCAGAGTTACAGGAATGGAGGTTGTTCGTAACTCTGGAATGTTTGTAACTCTGAACAAAACATTATGGTTGTTCTTTCAAAAGTTTACAACTCAACATTGACTTAATACAGCTTTGAAACTTTACTATGCAGAAGAAAAATGCTGTTTACTTTTTTTTTAGTAGTTTATGTTTAACACAATATTGTTCTGTGGTTGCCTTTTTTTTTTTTTTTTGGTCTCTGCTGTTGCCTGATTGCGTACTTCCAGTTTCAAATGAGGTGTGTGGTTGACTGGTCACTTTGTAACTTTGGCGTTCAGAACTCTGAGGTTCTACTGTAGATCAAAGATGTTAGTTGAAATTTAGTTTTCATTTTTCTAGTAATACTTTTGTGGCAACTGCATTTCTCTAAATGTCACACTGAAAATTAGTGCTACGGCATTCCCTACAGTACATATTGCTAGGAGATGATAGATTCAAGGGACTGTGGGCAGCCCTACCTCTGACAGCCTTTCAACTCCTATTAACTAACCAGTGGGCAACTGTTTGTCAAAATGATGGAAAACCACTTGTTTCCCTATTTCCTGTTCGGAGGAACACTAAGTCCTTACTAAGTGCAGATGAGCCTCATTTAGTCTGACCCAACCTAAATAAAAAAAGGCACAGATAATCTTACTTAGTTCTAATATTGAAACACATGACATGTATTCACATAACTCTATATTTTGCAGGAACTTCTGTTGATGCACAGTGATATGTCATTTTGCTTTACATAAGTGGAAACAAACTGAAACATGCATCATCTAACCTATTTGTGTAGCAAATGTTCTGAACAATTAAATTAGTTTTCCTGACATTTTCCCATATTCAGTTCAGCTGACAGCATACTTAGTTCATAACGCACATGCTCAGATTTCAGGGTGGTGAGTACATTATAACAGGTTAGATTTTTGAGTAGGTGGGAAATATTGCTACAATTTAAACAATTACAATTTACCTGTGATATAATCTTTCACATCATGTATTTTACTGGCTGGATTGTTATTCCTAAACATGTAGAGGTTAAAAGGAGCTGGATCCTTCCCAATTCTTTTCCAGATTTCAATGTCAGGTGTAGTCCAGCGGCCTGCCAATATGTCATAATCTCTTTCTCCAAAATGGACTAGTTTAGTCAATGGGTCATACAAGCCTCCGTGGAATCCTATTACCAACTGAAAGTCAAGGTTGGAGTCAAAATAGATCTCGCCATAAGCAGTGTACTGAATTTGTTTAAGCATCAGACCGTTGCTACTAAAAACAGCCAGTGGTGTCCCAGTGTTGTCTGAGGCAATATAAAACTCATCCCCACTACTAATCTCCATGGCAAAAAGGTGCCCTTGCAGGTCATAGTAAAGAGAAGTGATCTCAGAGCTTGAATGGTTATATACATGAGTTATCCTGGATGGATAAGTAAGGTCTGCATAAAAAAACTGGAGGTGTTGTCCGAGGCTAGTTTTACTGGAAACCCGTCGTCCTAGCCCATCGTAACGGTATATCACTGTCCACCCACTGCCTTTGCTGTAAACTCTAGTGAGAAGGCCCTTTGAGCTGTATTCAAAGATCTCAGTACCCCTCTGACGCAGGAATCCATCCTCATCTAATCGGTACTGAACATCGCCTAGTCGAGTGATTCTGTCTCTCAGGTCATAGCGAAGTGGGGTCAAACGGGCACTGTTACTAGGGTTGAGCAAATGGAGGTTGCCATTTAAATCATAGTTGTATCGCCACATGATTTTTTCATTTAGATAAACTGTCTGGAGCTGACCATCAACATCATATTCATAAGCATATTTGGTGGTGTTGGCAAATGGCCCAATTTTAATTTCTCTTTTAGTCACTCGCCCCATGTTATCGTACTGAATTGTAATCCAGTACATTAGTGACCTAAAGATTTCATACTGAATTTCTTTGATGCGGCCATGAGCATCAAAGTGTTTTGTGTAAGTCATTACAGCTGTGGAAATTATCTGGTTAATATCATAATATATAACTCCAAATTTTCCAAACTGCTCAACTTTACCAGAGATATCGTCAAACTGGTAGAGATCAATAGGCAACGGGGTTTCATTGATGACACCTTGCATGCTAGTCACTCTGAAGCTATTGTCATAGCTGTAGTCAAATCGAGCATTTACCATTCCATCTTCACTAAAGCGGAAAATCTGCCTGTCAATCAGTGGGCCGATTTGCCTGTATCTAATGGTGCAGATAAAACCATCACTCTGGAGGTTTACTGTTTTCAGAACACCTGCTGTCTCATCATAAGTAAAACTGACTCTTGTACTATCATACAAAATTTCTGAGAGCTTCGTCTGCCTTCTGTATTTGAACAAGACTCTTCGGCTTGTACCCAAGAAAGCTGTTTGAAGGAGCTGTCCCTCTTCATTGTAGTCCATGATAACGGAGGCGTTGCTTTCAGGGGGGTTGTATATGTTCCGGTAATAGCCAATGGAACGAATGGTTTGCATGGTATGACGAGCAACGCTGGGCATGGTGATGGCAGAAAGCCGATCCAACAGATCATATTCAAAGATGTACTGCCGTTGGCTATGAAGCAGGAGGACCATTGACTGAAAAGCAAGAACAGATTTTAACCATGTGACAAATGGTGAATTAATACACAATTTCTTGACAACAAAAATGTGACATTCCACTTGAGAAAATTATAATCTTTTTAAATTAAGTTAGCCTTGACCTTACATGTTAAACGTTTCCCTGCCTAATTTACTTAGATGCTTAATTGTAAGGGGTTCTGTAATTAGTGGCTCCAGATTCATAATGTGCTACTTGTTATGACTGTGTCATTCTTTTATCAAGTACTTGCAGCCAAACAGCAGATTGTCAATGGATTTGGATAAGGCATGTTTAATACGGGTAGAAGAAAAACTGTCTTCAAGCCAGTAACTCACGAAGGGAACAACATATGGGAGATGCAATTTCTCCCCCATAATTAGTGATAATGCAGAAGAATTTTACTAGCCTGAAGATCCCTGAATGTTATTGTTCTTGTTCTATATGTATTTATGACACAGGCATAGCAATTGTTTGATTATTTACATCAACAGCAGCTACACAAGAATTATTCTGTCAGTCAATGCCATTTTCCTGATGCCTGGATATTGTGAATCATTGGCCTTGATTAAATCATGTACACAATTGTTAGTGAACAATATTTACTGAATAATGGCTTCAATGGAAAAATAATTAGAATATTAGCTCCTCAGATAGGAACCTTGACTTCTTGCATTGTATAAATACAGGTACATTTATAGCACTAAATAATAACAGTTGCATTACACCTAGAGAGATGCCGCATAATAACAACACAGAATTATTTAGTAGACAGAACCCAAGTTAGTAGCAAAGCAATACTGAAAGAAAGGCTCTGTCCCAGAGCAGAGTTGGAACTGTGGATCCTGAGAGCATCTGTGGTTCCAGTTTCCTTCTAACCAGTAGTATCAGTTGCTCTGGCGAGAAAATCCATACCATCAGCCACAGTTTGGAACTGGGATTTCCGCAAAGTACCGTCATTACAGCTCAGAGAATTTCTTTTCTAAAAGGCTTGGCCAGTAGATGTTTTTACCCATGTGGGCTTTCCCAACTTTATGGATTCTGCTGTGTATGAGAGCATTCCTCTCCTCCTGCCTGGCTACAGGTGGAGCCTTCCCCTATGTCTCATGGATACTGGAGAGGAGGTGGAGAGCTTTCCAGCCTCATACTTTTTTTTTTAAATAAAGTTTTCTCCTATTTAGATCTTCCCTCCACTGTAACAAACTGGTCTCAGCTTTGCAGCAGCAGAATGAAATGACTTAATCAGTTTCATGCAGAGGCTCTGAATATCAGCAGTCATAGATGCTGCTACTTGGGGTACTCTGTAGGGAGTAAGGGGGTCAACTTGATGGAGAAGAGATAAGGACAGACCCACGAGTTATCCTTTATTCCAGCAGGACCTTCTGAAGTAGCTGTAGAGTGAAACCAACCAGTCATGCCAGGTTCACTCCACTGTTGACAGCTTTCACCAACTCTTCAAAAGATTATTCCATATGCAAAACGTAAACAAGCAATATAAATGATAACAAGTAGATGATTTTAGAAATAGTTGCATATTAATAACGGAAGGTGTTATCAATAGTTCAGGGAAGGCAAGGCATTTATTTGAACATGATTTTAATACTGCCCCTTTACTGATTTTAGTTTTAGAAACTGGCAATATTTTATATATCTTGTCATGTAAACAATGCATGATTTCGAAATCATGCAGCCAACACAACCTTTTTCTTACCCATAAATATAGTATGTGACTATGGTCATGACTAGCATGTATTCCTGCTAGCTGAAAATATCTATTCAATATGAATTTTACTGAAAGATGGATAAAGCAAAATCCCCTCAGTATGAACTTCATACCTTGAATGGCAACTTCATTTTTTCCTCATATCGAACAATACACTTTTAAAATTATATGTTCCATATAGCAATATACCTAACCCAAAACTGCAAACAACAGAAAAAGAGAAGTTACTTATCAAAGTAACTTTTGTTCTCTGATTATATTACCTGTGAAACAGTGTGCCCAGCCAGGAGTTAGTAGATCTATAACAAAGCAATCAGGCTGGGGGGAGTGGGAAAGGTAGTATGTGATTGCTGCTCTGTCATAGCACTCTAGAACTAAGGGTACTAGATGGGTTCTGCTGTTACATGGCAGGGCATGAGATCTCACAATGGAGATATGCAGAGACAGTATGAGGAAAGAGAGTCATGTTTCTACGATATTAATATATAAAGTAGACTCGTGAGTTCTCCATTATTGCTTTGATTCTGTGCTACAATATGAACAAAGTATGAACTGGCAGCTTTAACTATAATGAAATAATAACTCTTTTCTGTGCCACAAAACACAACATACAAGTTGGACATAAATCATTTACCATTGACTTAAGTTACCAAGATCTAATTAGTTCCTGTATATTATTTTATGTATTAAGAAAGCAGGTAGATAGAGATGCCACTTGTTTGTTATATGGCCTAAATAATTTACAAATACACCAGTTACTAAAAGTTAACTAAGGCTAGACTGCATGTTTAATGCAGAAACACTAATCACCCCAGTACCCATGTGAATCACATATGGGCACCTAAAACCAGAAATAAAATTTGGTTCTGCCATGTATTTTCTTTGCATATGGCTGACATGTTCTGCATAGCTTTCAATGCGCTCAAAGCAATGTTGATAGAAAAATGCATTTGTTAAAACTTTAGTGTTCTCTACCTTTTCCAGATAGGTGTAACTCCAAGTTTTTCCATCAGCAAATACTCTAGATACAATCCTTCCCTGCCCATCATAGTCTACTTTTTCACTAGTGGTTCCTCGCTGAATACTGCCAATTTGACCTGTAGATGAATAGGTAACATTGACAGCCATCAGCTTGCTGCTTGGCAGCCAGAGAGTTGGATGCCCTGATGTGTCGTAGGCAATCCTCAGCAGAAATTTACGGTGGTCATCATAGATCTTTTCTGTCTTTGTGGTTCGATCAAAGTCGACTGAAAGGAGGTTTCTGCCATTAACCTTTTATAAAACAAACAAGATGACAAAATAAATCATGTTGTTCAAATACCAGCCACCTATTACTTCCTCAGAGTACCAGCTATTGTTTAAACACCATTTATAATGATTGATTCCTTGTGTCAGTAAATTAATTTAGCAACTTCTTGCTATAAGTGCAAGGCTTTAGATTAACTGCTGTTTTAAAAGGTTTCATTAAGTAGAGAGACAGCCTGGCATTTGTTCAAAATCTTTTCAATTAAATTTGTTAAAGTTTAGTCAACAGTTAACAAAATACTAAAGTATATGCATTGAAAACTTTTATAATAACTGGTGCTACTTGAAGAGCCCGTACCACTATTTTAAGTAAGCAGTACAAAAATGTGGGGCAATGACTAAAGAATTAGCAAATGATTCTGTGAAACAAGACAAATCACTGCACAGTTAATTAACATTAATCAATGACACTTAAAAAGTGAGCAAAGAACTCAGCCCTAACCCTTTACTGTGAGCACTATCAAAACAACTAGTAAAAGTTCAGGTTTTGAAGCTAGATTTAAACTTAAGCACATAGGAATTTCCATACTGTATCAGAGACACAATATTTACTCCAGTATCCTGTCTATGACAGTATCTAATGCAAGATGCTTCCAAGGAAGATGCAAGAAACCCTTAGTAGATAATTATGAAATAACATGCCCTCAGAGGCAGTTTATTCCCAACCCATGGGTCAGTTAAAGGTTGGATAATGTCCTGAAGCATAATGTTTATAAGAGTTTTTAATAAAAACAGACAAACCAGCAGCAACCTTTCCAGTCTAACTATGGAACTTTTCTTAGTACATATACCGAAAAACCCTTTGTTGAAACCAGTGATAACAGGGAGTTCCATACATTAATTATACATTATATGCATTTTTTCATTTTTAAATATACTGCCTTTTAGCTTAATTGATTGTCCCTTTATTCTTGTATTATGAGAGCAGGTGAACAGAAATGTCTGATTCTCTTTTTGTTTACTATTCAGACTTTATAGACCTCTAGCAAACCCTGTCTTATTTATCTCCTTTCTACAGTAACCTGTCCCATTGTTTTTTAGTTTCCTTTTTAATCCAGGCCTACAGCCATTTTTGCTGCTCATCTCTGAACCCACTTCACATGTGCTCTTCCCTTTTCGAATTTTCTGTGTGAAGATGAATTGTGGATAACCAAGATGGATTTTCAGCACAGCAAAATGATAATAACTGGGAAGAAGGGGCAAGAACAAGATGATAGTTGTACAAAGCATTTTTAAAAATCTGCTTTCTAAATTGACACATGCAAGAGAAGAGGAGTATGAGTAAGGGGTGAAGAGAGCTAGTCCAGTAACATTTGGAAAGCAGCAAGAGAATATGCTGATCAGAGAAACTTTTCAAGAGTGCACATGAATGAAAATGTAACTGTCTTGAACTTTACCCAACAGTTGATGTGCATCAAGAAGATGCATCTAAGTTAGATATTTATTGTTGGGCTAACAGGTATTAAAGAGCTGCTGCTGGATCACAGAAAAGTTTGGAAAAAACCCCCAAACATTTTCCAGAGAATCTGATCTAGTTATGTATCATATTTATCTCTGTTGACTTGTTCTTGTGGGATCAGTGGCATAAAAACAGGATCTTTGTTCTCACCTTCAGAACAAAAATCTTGTTTTTGTGTAAAAACTGTCTTGTATAAAAAACACAGAAAAATCTAACAGCTGCAGAAGTGTTATCTAGTACACTTAATGAGCCATCTAATGTTCCTTAAATATACTTTCACAAGTAAGTGTTCTAAGGGCTTGTCTATACTTGAAACACTACAAGGTGCAGCTCTGCCTCTGTAGCACTTCACTGTAGACACTACCTATTCTGATGGGAGGGGTTCTTCAGTTGGCATAGGTAAGCCCTCTCCCTAAGAAAGAAGAATCCTACCATCGACCTAGTGCAGTCTACACCAGGGGTGAGTTCAGTTTACCTACGTTGCACCGGGGTCTGGATTTTCTTACACCCTTGAGCAATGAACCTGGGTTGACCTAACCTTTTAGTATAGACCAAGATTGATTCTAATACCAGTTTAAATCTGAATATGGCATACTCCCATCTGCCCCACTTCCCTTGTTTGAGGGCTTTTGCTATTATTATTTTCAGGCAGATTTTTTTATTCCATTTTCCTACCTTTTAGATCAGGCGATTTGCCTGAATTAGTTTTTCTGTAGAAAGTGCTCTTTATCTCTCTGTCTTCCATTTCTTAGCCTTCCCCAGACACCCCTCCATTCACTTCTGTCTGTCCCTTTCTGCCTATTCTTTCTTTGGAATTCTCAATAAAAATGGGAGAAATGTATCAATAGTCCACGATTATGAACATAACTAGAAGATCCAAAGTCCTTCCGTATGTGGCATAGATTGCAAATTATTTTGTGATTATGGATAGATTTAAAAATTATTCAGATGAATGCATCATGTTACCTATATCAAGTATATTAAAGTGAAAGTGTAATATTCACTAGCACATATATCAGCAATACATTTTGTCATTGTCTTTGTGTACATTTGTCTTCTTTGCAGCAAACTGTTATTGACATATTAGTGGAGAAAAGTTAGGAGTGCCCTGTTTTTTGTTCTTCCTTCTTTTCTCATTCTCTCCCCTCCATTCTCTTTTCTCCTTCATTCTTATGCAGACTGCACTGCAGCCTTTTCATAGTGTGTGTTCACACAAGTTTTTAAAAAAGGTTTCAGCTTTTTTTCTCTAGGGCTTTTTTTCCCTTTCCTTTCTCAAGGCATTTTCCTCTCGCCATCTTCTTACTTTTCTCCTCCTGCTCTCTTTTCCCCCAAAGAATTTAATTACTATTATTTTATCCTAATTTCTAATTGCTCACTCAGTTTTTTTCCCTATTTTGACAAATCTCTCCCCCCATTTGCCTTTCCCTCTACTTTCTCCCCATCTCTCCATAACCCCTGCAAGGCTGTAGCACCTTACAGATTCTTCTCCCTTCCTGTTGCACTAGAGCAAGGAAGTTTGAAGGGTATCACTCAATTTTTGACAGACGGATTAATGGGGATTTCTCTTTTGCCGATTCTGTAATTTATTTGGCCATATTACATTTTTTGGTAGCAAGCCAGGTTTAAGTTAGATTTTCTTAGATGCCCAGAGGCCTTTGGGTAAGAGAACACTATAAATAGAATATTATCCTCCATCTATCTAGGGTGCCTTGGCCGCCAAGAAGATTTGACATGTGCTTCAATAGGGTCTGCTAACCTCCCTTGTTGCACAATGAGATGGTTATGAACCAGAGAAGCCAAATCATTTGTGGGGGCGGTGGAGATGAAAGTTACAACGCTAAGGAGAAAAGAAAAGTGACCCTCAGGCTGAACACAGTAATACTTAAAAAGAGAGTGTAAGATTTCTGTCTAGGCCAAGTTCCCTTTCTTTTAGTTGTGCTGCTTTCCTTTCTCATTCCCTTAGCAAGAAACAGCAGGTGCCAAAACTAGGTAGGGTTTTGCTTACCCTGAGCAACCATCACTGTAAATAATCATTCCTCCTTGTCAGAAAAAAAATCAATTTTTCTTGGGGTTGAGGAGGAATATGAGATGCAAGGGTGTTTTTCTTTTCTCCTTTGTCCCTAATGAAATTTTTTAAATGGCACAATACCTATAACTAGTCAAGAGGAGCAGACTGAAGTTATTCACCTTTATTTGATGAACTACCAAGGATCGATTTAAAAGAATTAGGAGTAATTCCAATAGTAATTCAGATTTCTATTGTGGTCTTGAGGTGGTCTCCTGGCAACCCAATTCTGAGTGCTTAATCTAAGTTGTTTTTATTAAATGGCTGTTGTAAATCATAGTTTGCCTGCTGAATACATTTTGCCTACTGTATAATAAGGAGAAAAAAACTAACAAGATGGTAAAAGGCACATATTAGAGGATTATTTTGGGAAACAAAATTAAGACTTTTCTTCCAGAAATATGTATTGTTGCAACTTTCAGTATTTTTTAAAAAGAATGCGATCCTAGGATTGCACTAGTGTTATGGCAGGAAGTGTTACAAAAGATAGTAAAAGTTATCTTCAAATACAGTAACTCCTCATTTAACAATGTCCCACTTAAGGTTATTTCAATGTTACGTCCCTGCTCAATTAGTTTAAAGTTGTGCAATGCTCCCTTATAATGTCATTTGGCTGCCTGCTTGTAAGAGTCTGTGGAAGAGCAGCGACTTTACAGAGCATTGCACAAGTTCCGCTTCTCCATCTCCTCCCCCTCCCTCCCAGTGCTTCCCCCACGGCCAAACAGCTGTTGGGTGGCGCTTAGGACTTTCTGGGGGGGGAGGGGGAGGAGCGGGGAAGCACCATGTCTCTGCTCCTCCTCCTCCCTCACAGAAAGTCCTAAGAGCCGCCAAACAGCTGTTTAGTGGCGCTTAGAATTTTCTGGGAGGGAGGGTGAAGAGTGGAGACGCGGGGCTTCCCTGCTCCTCCCCCTGCCTCCCAGCACTTCACACTTAGGACTTTCTGGGAGGGAGGGGCAGGAGCAGGGAAGCACTGTGTCTCTGCTCCTCCCCCTCCCTCCCAGAAAGTCCTAAGCTCTGCCAAACCGCTGTTTAGTGGCGCTTAGGACTTTTGGGGGGAGGGATGTGGCATGCTCTGGAGAGAGGTGGGAAGAGGTGGGCCTGGAGTGGAGCGGGGACAGGAAGAGGCGGGCCTGGAGCATTCCTGGCAAAATCTGAGCCTGTTCTCCGGGGAAGCTGCCGCTGCAAAGATGCTTCCTAGCATCCTTGCCTGCAGTCGGCTGTGCCTGTGTGGGGTAAGCCGGGGGACTTCCCAACCACAGTACAGTACTGTACAGTATAATGCTTTTTGTCTGCCCCCCCCAAATTTCCTTGGAACCTAACCCCCTGCATTTACATTAAATCTTATGGGACAATTAGATTCATTTAACATTGTTTCACTTAAAGTTGCATTTTTCAGGAACATAACTACAACGTTAAGTGAGGCGTTACTGTACAGGAATTCCATGACATTATCAAGACTCAAATTCAACTGACATCTCTATGCTGATGAAGTTGGGTTTGGTCCTGCTTTGAGCAGGGGGTTGGACTAGATGACCTCCTGAGGTCCCTTCCAACCCTGAGCTTCTATGATTCTATGATGACTCACAGATCTACCTCTCCACTCCAGACCTGTCTCCTTTTGTCCAAACTAAAATGTCTTACATCTCCTTGTGAATATCTAGTCATCAACTCAAGATTAAGATGGCTAAAACAAACCTCTCAATTGCTCCCCACTGCCAAGTCTTCCTTGTTACCTCCTTTCTCAATTACTGTGGACAATACCATTCTGCTGTCACTCAGGCCTGTAACCTGGGAGGTCATCTTCATCTCAGACTTCTCTCTCTCGGTCCTTGCATTCAGGCTATGTCTAAATCTTGCTGATTCTTTCTGCATAACATCTCTAAAATATGACCTTTCCTATCCACCCACACAGCAAAACTCTCATCTGAGCTCTCATCATCTCATGCCTCAATTACTGCAACATTCTTCTCTCGGGCTTGGACAAATGCATTCTTGCCCCACTCATATCCATTCGGAATGCTGCTGCAAAGATAATTTTCCATCACTTTGACCATATAACCTCTCTCTCTGCATCCTTGCATTGAGTCCCCCTTCTCTAACACATCAAACCTAAGATGGTTCTATGCACTTTCAAAGACCTTCACAGCTTATCTCGATGCAATATATCATCTCTCTTTTGTTACTGAGGTGTCAACACTCACCTCCCATCACCCATAATGCCAGTCTGTACAGCCCCTTGTTAAATTTTCATATAAGCATCTCTGTGCTTTCTCCTATGCTACCCGTCACCCTTGGAAGGTACTCCCATAAACATAGACTCATAGACTTTAAGGTCAGAAGGGACCATTATGATCATCTCGTCTGACCTCCTGCACAACGCAGGCCACAGAATCTCACCCATCCACTTCTATAACAAACCCCTAGCCTATGGCTGAGTTATTGAAGTCCCCAATTTGCGGTTTGAAGACCTCAAGCTGCAGAGAATCCTCCAGCAAGTGACCCGTGCCCCATGCTGCAGAGGAAGGCGAAAAACCTCCAGGGCCTCTGCCAATCTGCCCTGGAGGAAAATTCCTTCCCGACCCCAAATATGGCGATCAGTTAAACCCTGAGCATGTGGGCAAGACTCACCAGCCAGCACCCAGGAAAGAATTCTCTGTCATAACTCAGATCCCAACCCATCTAACATCCCATCACAGACCACTGGGCATACTTACCTGCTGATAATCAAATTAATTGCCACAATTAGGCTATCCCATCATACCATCCCCTCCATAAATTTATCAAGCTTAGTCTTAAAGCCAGATATGTCTTTTGCCCCCACTACTCCCCTTGGAAGGCTGTTCCAGAACTTCACTCCTCCAATGGTTAGAAACCTTTGTCTAATTTCAAGTCTAAACTTCCTAGTGTCCAGTTTATATCCATTTGTTCTTGTGTCCACATTGTTACTAAGATTAAATAATTCCTCTCCCTCCCTAATATTAATCCCTCTGATATATTTATAAAGAGCAATCATATCCCCCCTCAACCTTCTTTTGGTTAGGCTAAACAAGCCAAGCTCTTTCAGTCTCCTTTCATAAGACAGGTTTTCCATTCCTCGGATCATCCTAGTAGCCTGTCTCTGAACCTGTTCCAGTTTGAATTCATCCTTCTTAAACATGGGAGACCAGAACTGCACACAGTATTCCAGATGAGGTCTCACCAGTGCCTTATATAATGGTACTAACACCTCCTTATCTTTGCTGGAAATTCCTCGCCTGATGCATCCTAAAACCGCATTAGCTTTTTTAACGGCCATATCACATTGGCGGTTCATAGTCATCCTGTGATCAACCAATACTCCGAGGTCCTTCTCCTCCTCTGCTACTTCCAACTGATGCGTCCCCAATTTATAACTAAAATTCTTGTTATTAATCCCTAAATGCATGACCTTGCACTTTTCACTATTAAATTTCATTCTATTACTATTACTCCAGTTTACAAGGTCATCCAGATCTTCCTGTATGATATCCCGGTCCTTCTCTGTGTTAGCAATACCTCCCAGCTTTGTGTCATCTGCAAACTTTATTAGCACATTCCCACTTTTTGTGCCAAGGTCAGTAATAAAAAGGTTAAATAAAATTGGTCCCAAAACTGATCCCTGAGGAACTCCACTAGTAACCTCCTTCCAGCCTGACAGTTCACCTTTCAGTATGACCCATTGTAGTCTCCCCTTTAACCAGTTCCTTATCCACCTTTCAATTTTCATATTTATCCCCATCTTTTCCAATTTAACTAATAATTCCCCATGTGGAACCGTGTCAAATGCCTTACTGAAATCGAGGTAAATTAGATCCACTGCATTTCCTTTGTCTAAAAAATCTGTTACTTTCTCAAAGAAGGAGATCAGGTTGGTTTGGCACGATCTACCTTTTGTGAAACCATGTTGTATTTTGTCCCAATTACCATTGACCTCAATGTCCTTAACTACCCTCTCCTTCAAAATTTTTTCCAAGACCTTGCATACTACAGATGTCAAACTAACAGGCCTATAGTTACTCAGATCACTTTTTTTCCTTTCTTAAAAATAGGAACTATGTTAGCAATTCTCCAGTCGTACGGTACAACCCCTGAGTTTACCGATTCATTAAAAATTCTTGCTAATGGACTTGCAATTTCATGTGCCAGTTCCTTTAATATTCTTGGATGAAGATTATCTGGGCCCTCTGATTTAGTCCCATTAAGCTGTGCGAGTTTGGCTTCTACCTCGGATGTGGTAATATCTACCTTCATATCCTCATTCCCAATTGTCATCCTTCCATTATCCCTAAGCTCCTCATTAGCCTCATTAAAGACTGAGGCAAAGTATTTGTTTAGATATTGGGCCATGCCTAGATTATCTTTAACCTCCACTCCATCCTCAGTGTTTAGCGGTCCCACTTCTTCTTTCTTTGTTTTCTTCTTATTTATATGACTATAGAACCTTTTACTATTGGTTTTAATTCCCTTTGCAAGGTCCAACTCTACATGGCTTTTAGCCTTTCTCACTTCATCCCTACATGTTCTGACCTCAATAAGGTAGCTTTCCTTGCTAATCCCGCCCATCTTCCACTCCCTGTAGGCTTTCTGCTTTTTCTTAATCACCTCTCTGAGATGCTTGCTCATCCAGCTTGGTCTACAACTCCTGCCTATGATTTTTTCCCCCTTTCTTGGGATGCAGGCTTCTGATAGTTTCTGCAACTTTGACTTGAAGTAATTCCAGGCCTCCTCTGCCTTTAGATCCACAAGTTCTTCAGTCCAATCCACTTGCCTAACTAATTTCCTTAATTCTTTAAAGTTAGCCCTTTTGAAATCAAAAACCCTAGTCCCAGATGTATTTTTGTTTATCCTTCCATCTAGTTTGAACTGAATTAACTCATGATCACTCGAACCAAGGTTGTCCCCTACAACCATTTCTTCTATGAGATCCTCACTACTCACCAAAACCAAATCTAAAATGGCATCCCCCCTCGTTGGCTCTTCAACTACTTGATGAAGAAATCCATCAGCTATCACATCCAGAAAAATCTGAGCCCTATTACTACTACTAGCACTTGTTGTCCAGTCTATATCTGGGAAGTTAAAGTCTCCCATGATCACACAATTCCCATTAGTGTTTACTTCATTAAAAACATTAAAGAGGTCTCTATCCATCTCCAAATCAGATCCCGGCGGTCTGTAGCACACCCCAAGCACTATCTCAGGGGAGGCTCTAGTAGCTTTCTTTCCCAATGTGATTTTTGCCCAGACAGACTCTGTCTTATCCATTCCATCCCTTCTTATTTCTTTACAGTTAACCTCATCATTGATATACAATGCTACTCCACCACCTTTGCCTTTATTTCTGTCTTTCCTAAACAGCACATAGCCTTCAATACCTGTACTCCAGTCATGACTACTATTCCACCATGTTTCTGTTATCCCTATAATATCCGGTTTCACTTCCTGTACCAGTAGCTCTAGTTCCTCCATTTTGTTTCCTAGGCTCCTCGCATTAGTGTACAGACAGCTTAATTTTTGCCGTTTGGCTTCACTGACATTCTTTATCTGGTTAGGCACAGACATTCTACCACCAGTATTACCTATTAGACTGGTATCTACACTACCCTTCCTCCTTATGTTCATTCTTCTGCTCATGGCTGTATCCTCTCTTACTTTGTTTTCTTCCCTCTCGGTGTTAAATTCTGGTGTGGAGATTACCTGGACATCTCCCAACCATCTCCCCCAAATTCCTAGTTTAAAGCTCTCTTAATCAGTTGGGCGAGCCTCCATCCTAGAAGTCTATTTCATCCGCATAGCCACCTCATTATCTACCTTCAGATCTTTCCTCAAAAGTCTCCTGTGATGTAATCGCTACAAAATACTTACTTGTCAACAGTTTGGCTGTTTGTGAACCGAGACCACAGCCTATCCACTGACCAATATTGTCTCATTCTTTCCTTGTACTCCCTCAGTCTGTCTGGATGCATCGGTTGTTTCTTTTCTTATACTTAGATTGTAAGCTTTTTGGGATGGGGAGCATCTTTTGCTCTCTATGTCTACAGTGCCTAGCACAATGGGGTCCTCATCCATGACTTGGGCTCCTAGGAAGTATGGGAATACTACAACTACTACTACTAAATGCTGACTCATTCCACAATATTAGATACCAAGTTCAACAAAGAGAGCCCATGGAAAAGACAAGAGCAATTAAAGAAAGAAAAACTCTACCCATGGCTACTTTCAGCTCTACTGTGGGAATATATATTCTACATATTCTGTGGCTGAGGAATGAATAGTGCCCATTGAATAGTGCCTCTGTTACCACTCATGAACATCAAATGCTGTTGATATCATACATACTCAAACATTTACTCACCCTTAGCTTTCGGCCAAACACATTGACTTTTCCCTGGGCTTGTTCTTTTCGGAATCTCCATTCTACTAAGTTCTGACCATTCTCTCCTGGAAGAGTCATGTTTCTTTTTGCTACTGTTGGATTGGCTGTGCCAGCTAAAACATGCGGTTCTGTTTGGTAGTGTGAATCCATGCCACTGGCATAGATAATTCTGAGGGAGCCATCATAGCCAATCTGGTAGCTGTTCCTTAACTGATCTGAAAATTAAACAAAGTATAAAAACTTACTTACATGAGTTAAAAATCTGGCTTTTTCATGCATTCACATATGCAACATAAGTACAGAGAGCCTTGACATTATATACTGACATTTATTTGACTAATACACGCAGGGTGAGATTTTTAAAAGTACCTACAGGCTACAGTTACACAGGGAACTTAGGCACAGCAATGCTCAGCACCCAGCTCGTAGGCCCTCTGCCACCCAGTGGTATTGACACCCCAGACTCTCCAGGCATTGTATGTGGAGAGTCAGGTGCTTAAGAAGGGGATTCACAGAAGCCAGCAAGCTGAACGGGGAGCCAGCTAAACTAGCCTCCACTGAAATGCAGAGAAAAAGGGAGAGGTTTAATGCCTAGATCCACAAAGAGACTTAAGCATCTAATAGGCTATGAGGAGGTGCTTCCTTCCAATTGGGATTTATAGCCATGAATCCTCTCCTGGAGTTTGCCACAGAGCACCTAATTCACAGAGACATGTTCTCCCCCATCTTATAGCCAATAGCCCAGTAGTGAGGGCACTCACCTGGGATGCGGGAGATGTGGGTTTAACTCCCCTCTCTGCCTTAGCTGGAGCTGGGACTTGAAGCCAGGTCTCCCATATTCCAGATAAATGCCCTAATTACCACACTATTGGGTATTCTGGGCAGCGCCTTCCTCAGTGTCTCCTTTTGAAGCTGTTCCAGTTGGTATAAATAATTAAATATTCATTGCAGCAGGGACTTGAACCTAACTCTCCCACATCCTGGGGAGTGCCCTAACCACTGAGCTATTGGATATTCTGGGATACTGTAGTGGGGTGGATGGCCCCACTCCCTGTGAGAGTGGGCTGCAGCAGGCCAGGGTGCCTGCGCAGACAGTGAGCCAATCAGAGAGGGGCTTATTGTGAGCCAATCAGGGCCCAGTTTGGAGACAGCCAATCAGGGCCAGGCTCAGGCATATATAAAGGCTGCCCAGGGCAGGAGTAGTCAGTCTGTCCCAGGTCTTTGACAGGGGAAGGTCAGTCTCCAAGGGAGGAGACTAGCACCGCAGACAGCGCAGTGCTGGCGAGGCTCGGGGAGGCTAGGGAGCTTGAACCCATAGCCTGCCAGGCTGCAGGCCCTGAAGGGAAGGGCCTAGTGGGTGCAAGGGGCCGTAGGGGAAGCGGCCCAGGGAAACAGACAGTGGAAGGGGAGAGAAGGACAGCGAGGCAGATGCCAGAGGGTCCCTGGGCCGGGACCAGAGTAGAGGGCGGGCCTGGGTACCCCCCTTCACCCCTTGCAGTGCACCCAGCCATTGGCCATAGGGAGCGGCCATCTTGCTACGCCAGATCCCTGACAAGAGGGATTAGACTCAAGGGCGACATAGTGACTGAGGTGCGGGACTGCTGATCACCAACCCCCGGAAGGGGGCGTAGCTGGACTAAGGGGCACTGCCGGAGGGCAGTGGCCTCGAAGAGGACACCGCCGAGCACGCAGCAACGCGGGTCCAGAGACAACAGAGGACAGAATGACGGACGGGGGCCTGAAGACAGGTGGATCACCAGCCTGCAGAGGGCGCGCCGAACGCTGGAACAGAGCTAATTCCCGGAGTCACCAGCAGGAGGCGCCGCAGGGGTGAGTACCGCCCTGTTACAGATACATTCTCACTTTTGCTCCCTCACTAATGGCTTTTGTGAGGGGTTAAGGATGCTCAGAGCACACCTACCAGATTGGGCCCACTGGCAAGGTGATAGATAGGAGAATGCCCCGTTTGAGAAGCCTGCTGGGGATTAGGCGTGAGTTAGTGCACCGAGCAGCTCAGCAATGACAGGACTTAAGCAGTTTTGCACATGCCCAACCAGCAGAAACTTAGGTGCCTAGGGGACTTTAGGCACCTATGGGGTTCGGTAGCAGCTGAGTAGTGGTTTTGCAAATGTCAGAGGTGCCTAAATATTGGACTTAGGTGCCCAAGTCCCTTTGAATCTAACCCTATGTGACTTAGAAGCACAAATCCATTTGACTTGCAATGGGACCTGTGCTCAAAGTCACTTAGACACTTTGGAAAAAAATCACACTTTCAAAGAGTAATTCTTTTAGACTGTCATAAAATATATTCTTTATTGTATCATTATATTTTACTGTATTTGCAAAATACTAAGTGCACTGTGATTGTTGCTAGAACATGCTGCTGTAGCTTCACATACTACCTTAAATCTCAGATCCAATGCCAAACCAATTTTTAACCAATTCTTTTCCCCCTCTCTGTGGTCTTTCATCATTGCTTATTGGCAGACTAGGTATCCTCTATGCCTGATCCCAAAGTTTGTTTCCAAAACCAAGAGCTTGTTGGTTAGATAATAGAGTAGAGTTAATTACATCCTTGTTTCTACTCCCTCCCTCTAAGGTCCTTGAACTGTAATATTTTCACTAACATCTGCTGTGCTAATGTACCCATTTAGGCAGCTGATCTGAATACATTATGCACTGAAAAAAAACAGTTTAGCAATTTAGTATCTGATTATAAGTACCTGTGGTTTTTGTTTTGTTTACAGTACCTTGAACCATGGTATAGAAAGAATCAACTGATGATAAGTTTGAAGTAATGCTGACATCTTCCTCTCTGCTAGATGATTCAATGTCCACTGTAATGGCCCTTTCCATTTCCCCATGAAGGTTAGTGACCACTCCAGTTGGAAACGTAACATTTGTGAGACGACCCTCACTGTCATAGCTAAAATAAAACACAGTGCAAAATAAAACAGTAAATAGCAAGAACAAATTGTTTTTACTTACAAGTAGAATAAACAGGAATATGAGCTGCTGATACTGTAAGGAATGTTTGCTTTGTGTGTGTGCTATATGCACAACGAAGAATTCAAACATACTTTGAAGTAGCACAAGGCTGTTTAACACACAAGAGCTTCAATGGTACTAGCAAGAGCAAACAGATGGATCTCCAGCTCTGCATATTCTTTGAAATGGAAGCAAAATCATGTTGCACATCTAATTTAATGTTTCAAAGAAAACATGCTTAGCAGTGTAATTCCTTAGCATTCTGCACTCACTTTCTATGATCAGAGTAGATTTATTTCACTGTTACATTTATATGAGGAGTCCCCACAATTTTTCATAGCTTGGACCATATCTTAAGAGAGATTGTCTCATGGGTCCATTTCCCCTGCCATCCACAATTATGCTTCATACCTGCCCCCTCCTGTTCCCGACTGCTTAACATCTCTTGTATTACTAAGAAAAGTAATATTAGAATATAGTCAATTTATTTGTAGCTCTCTTTTTGAAATTTAGCTGAACTGAGGATAGCCAGTGTAGGAGACTGGTGAGATGTTTGTGGTCCATGAACTACAATGAGAACAGCTGTATTCCATTAAATCATTTATATAATACTCTATTTTCCTGCTGCACATATATTTCTGTATAATACCTGTATATCTATTAAGCTTTAAATAGGTCTATAAAACATCTATAATGGAAATAAACATGTGATTTCTGAAATGTGCCTTTTCCCATTGTTATGTTAATTAGATGTCACTGTGTGACATGCATGGTACTGTAGACAGTTGAGGAATGACATGGAGAAAACAAAAATATAATGCAAGTTAAAAGAGCATTTTCCCAAAATATTTAGTTATGGTTTTTCCATCAGAAATAGGTATTTAATAAGAATTCTAGGTCTCAGTAGTTGCCTTAGTTGCTGGCAGAGCAGATTTTAATGGAAAAGTAGCAGCCAATCTCTATGAAGTATCAGAGAGGTAGCCGTGTTAGTCTGGTTCTGTAAAAGCAGCAAAGAATGCTGTGGCACCTTATAGACTAACAGACGTTTTGCAGCATGAGCTTTCGTGGGTGAATACCCACTTCGTCGGATGCATCAAGGTTCAGGATCACTCAGAAGAGAGATGGAATGAATGTTCCATGCCATCTTGATGACAAGAGTAAGACCAAGTTAGAGCTGCATATGGGTTTTATGTTTTACACTTAACTTTTCCTATAGATGTGAGTAAAGTTGCACTTTCCCCCTAACTGATCATAAATACTGTGTTACTGAATTATTTTAAGATATGTCAATGCCTCAACAGTGGCTCTCCCAAAGCATTAAGTAGGCAACACGGGTTACCCACAGTGATTTCAACCCTTCAAATTCACATCAATCAGAGTGGTAGAACTGCAACAGCTTTCAACACACCACAGGAGGATGTTTATGGCCCTCTCATATTACTGCAAACACCAAATACATTCTGTTTCTATAGTGTGTCCTGTCTTTCTCATGCTGGTCTCAGATCTCTCTCTACCATTCTCTCAAATATCCCTCAATTCAAGAGACATCATACACTTTACACCCAAAGAACCTACAGTGCGTGCGCACACACACACACACACACACACACACAAAGTGTTCTCTCAGAAAGGCAGAAGTCATGGAATTGAAGTAACAGAAAAGGCTCTCTACTTTGAGGGAATGATTTCCACATCATTTTAAACCATCAACTTAAAATCAATTTGCTTGCATATTTCCTTTATCTCTCATAAATACCACATGGGATACTGTAATGGAAAGAGATTAGGGTAAAAATAATTCTCTAGTTGTTCAGTTTGGTTGCTTTTGGATTTGACAGCACTTTGTATATATCAATTTCATCCTTTCTCTGCAGTCCATTTCCCCTATTTGTGTAGGATTTTCACAACAGGAGAGAGAAAAACTTTTTAAAAATAAGAAACTGTGGTTGCTATTCCCAAAGTAATCAAGAGGTGGCCTCATGTTTTACAATTAACTATATTTCAATTTGACAAGATTTCTTCAAGTTTCCAATATAAATATATCTCTCATTTTGGGTCTTCTTCACATATTCTGTCTTACCTTTTGGACTTGGCAGGTTGAGCGATATTGTACTTATGCAAAAAATTGAACCAAACATACCAACATTTCTTTCACTTCAATTCAAATGACATTTGTCCCACCTTCAATCTCTTCCTTCAGAGCCATATACTTAATTTTCTTTCTTGCAAATCTTCCCTCTCTGTCTCCCATGGGAATGTAAATACGCCAATTAACGTCTCTTTCTAGGTTCTGCTTTATAGCACAATGTTTTAGGGGAGTGTTTGAAATTATCTTGCTGGGAATTATTTATTAACATTCTTTGACTGCTGTAGCCAAAGAAAAGAGCTCATTTCAAATAACTCTCACTGAAACTACAGCAACATAGTTAAGATCACTCATTAGAGGGACCTCTGTGCCTACAGAATCACAATACAATATGTAATACTTGATCATAACTCTGCGTATAACATTCCAAGTGTAAAGCAGTGATAGTTCACATTTCATCTCTGTAAGGTTGTGCCTATGGCTGACATGGAGTCCATGGGTCCGAACATTCTGTTCTCATTTTTTCTAGCATCTAGGGAGAGGTAATAAGGTGAAAATAAGAAGGCTCCCTTAAAACCTGCCAAGTTTTACTCGGCTGGAGAGAGTCTCAGACTGTCCTTTCTGCATCCCCATGGGTGCAGGGAGTGAACATTGTTTTCCCTCCAATTCTCACTCCTGGCTACTAGTGGTGACTCTTGGGACTGCTGGACAGGTACTCAAGCCTTCCTCCTCTTTTCTTAATGCTCCCATCACTGGCTTCATCGCCTCTGCTGTGCCTCTTAGTGCAGCACAGTGGATCACAGTGGGAAGGGGGAATGAGAAAGCAGTCATGAACAGCTGTGTTGGGGCCTAATATTTGCTGAGTCTCCTGATTGTGTACTGTAGCAGCATATCCCAATTCCATGTCTTCCCACATAGGTAACACTCTACTCTATAGTTCTCTTGTGCCAGGATCTGATTGTAGGTGACAATGTTTGGAGGAAAGACAGATTCTGGGTTGCCTAAATTGGGGGCAGGCAAACTGCATGAGAGAGGTCATAAAAATGCAGGGAAGGGAAAGGATTGATGGGAGTGTGGGCCAGTGAAGATAGTGGAGAAGACGACCATTGGAGAGGCTGAGGTTAAACAACTTAGTGAAAGGAAAAGAGTCACAACAGAAATTGGAACTCAAGAGAGACAAAGAGAGGCAAGGCTGCCCAGAGGATTCAGAGGGCCTGGGGTCTTCAGTGGCGGGTCTTGGGGCGGAAGGACCCCCTGCCACCGAATTGCTGCCGAAGACTCGGAGCAGAAGAAGCTGCGGGGGCCCGGGCCTCGCGAGAGTTTTCCGGGGCCCCCGGAGCGAGTGAAGGACCCCACTCCAGGGCCCCTGAAAAACTCTCATGGGGGCTCCTGTGGAGCCCGGGGCAAATTGCCCCACTTGCCCGCCCCCTCTGGGCAGCCCTGAAGAGAGGTGAGAAAACAATGAAGGTAAAAACAGGGGAAGGACAATGTGGTAGCTAATGCCTGGGACATGGAATCAAGAAATGTGGATTGTATTCTCAATTCACCCTACTCGCTTTCTGCGTAAACTTGGGCAGGTCACTTTCCTTCTCGGTGGCTCAGTTCCCCCAACTATAATCTAGGGGTAACAATACTTCCCTCTCTCACAGATAAATGAAAGGTGTTTATATTATGTGCCAAGAATTATCATTAATATATCAGTTTTAGATTGGGAGACAGGCTGAATCAGAAAAAGCTCACTCATTTCATGTGTTCAGATACTTGACACGTCATTTAAAAAGGTACTTGGAACTTGAAAGCTACAACTGCCTGATACAGGCATGCTGGTTTAGGAAATGCTGAGCAAACTCATAGGTAGTATGGGAAAAGAAAAGAAAGAAAGATTTTCCATTCCCTTGTAATCAGGAACAGAAAGTAAGGCGGGAAAGAATGAGCTATGGATGCATTGACTTTCAAAGCCAGAATGTGAGGAGATAGATGGGAAACTCTTACCTCTCCCAGCAACAATGGGGGAACTTGCTCTTTCTCAACAACCTGGAAAGTTAGTAGGGGTGGGGGAAAAACAGAGGGGAGGTGCTCTTTATTCTCAGAAAGAAGGAAAGCAAGCCAAAGATGCAGAGAGGATACTCCTCCCTTTCAGCAACCAGGGGAAAGGAGTGGGTGAGAAATACTGAGGGGGCTGCTTCGTCACTGAATATAACAACCTCACAGCACAACCCTCACAATTCAATATTAACACACTATACAGTGATTACTTTCTGGCTCTCTCTGATCTCATTCAATGAGAAAGCAGCTCTGTTAGTTTTCATAGGCTGAATACCCAACTCCTATGCCACTCCAAAACATCTAGCCTGCTTGATGATTTAGCTCCAATCACTCTTCCCAACATTCCCGCTTTCTTCACTTCTGTTACCATCTTTCATTTCCGCGATTTATTCACTACACAGCAAAAATCTCTTCTCCCCGTGTCCAATCTGCATTTTCATGATTTCTCAAATACTCCATTTGCCTTCGACTCTGCTTTTTCTGTAGTTTACCATAAATTCAATTTCATGCTGGATTGTAATATGGGCCCCTCATTTTGTATCACAGCATATGAGTACACACTGTAGCAGTATTTTATTAAACATGATCTCTTCCACAAATAATGTGAAATGTGACTACTTCCTTATCAGGGCGCTAGACATGGCTACGTCACTCTAGGCATCATCTTGGGCATTCCTAGGTTATTTTTCATTTTTTAAATTATATCCAATATTGTTACAATTTGTTGGTGAGTTCAGGTATTTTTCTCATCCAAACTTGTCAGTTTTAGTCCAAGAATTTTGTTTTACCTGCCCAGTGGTCTAACACTGAAATTACCCTTGAAGACATTGGATCTAAGGCTAGACGGCAATCTCCCTCTCTTTGGCTGGTCAGAGCTTCTTTGATTTCTGCATGCCCACCCACAAACGCACATACTACTACTACTCCAGGCCTTTCTGATGTTCCTCATGCACTCCAGGTTCTACAACAAAGCCACTCAGCCAACCTCTCAAATTTCTCTTGAGGATGGGAAACATGGTGAACTTTTCAAGGAAAAAAAAATTAAGCTCACTCACCAGTCTACAGAGCCTCTCTCAAATTCTCTCAACTCTATTCCACTCACCTTAACAAAATCACCTCATATGGTCAATGACCACAAAAGGCAAGAGGTGAGACTAAACTAATAACGCCATCGGTAGAACTGGCCCGGAGAGTCAGACTCCTTGGCCTACTTAAGATCATCTGCTGCTGCCAGCTAGGTTTCTTTTCCACAATGACAGACTCTCAGTGGTAATGATTACTATCTTCTCAGACTCTTGACCTTGTGATCTCTAACTGCTGGAATGCTCTCTTCTGATGTCCATCTTCTTCAGTTTTAATTGCATCCCTTCCCATACCATTTTCGATTCTAGCCTATACAGGACATTTTCTTCACTCTTTCATTTTCCAATGTAGTAACTTCTAGGAAAACCTTGTTGCAGGAGGAAATGTCCCATGCTTAGTTGCACAACATAACTTTCACCTGTGCCTTATATGGCATATATCTCAGTTCAGAGGAGATTTACCTTGGTCGCAACTGTCACAATTTTATACAGTAAATTATTTCAATTTAAAATATGGAGCCATAGAACTGAACTTTATAGTAAAGCTTTCTGTAAAACCTGATGTCAGGGTATGGCCAATATTGTTTTTCAAAGTGCCTCTATATAACACATGCTTGCAGAATTTCTCCCTTAACAAAATGATTGCAACAATGAAGAAAAATAATTATGGAACTTACTAACATGTCAGTTTCAAAGTGAAAAGACACTGCTTCTGGAACATCTCAGATAATAAGATGTGCAATTCAAATACACTTATGTATTTGTTGCCTTGCTTTAACATTATTTGACAGAGTATCTGAGAAATGAGGCATGAACATTTTTCATATTATAGCTATGTATAAATTGGGTGGTAGGATGAACAGTACTATTAATATATTCAGTGAACATACATTAGAAATATCTTCAATGCATCTCTCTACTTATTGTGAGTGAACAGAAAATTCACAAAACCTTTGCAGATTGCTTCTATTTTGTCAATAAAGAGGTCTGCATATCAAAGTACTCTGCACATGTTTCTAGTGGCAAACTACATCAAGTGAGAGCATGAAGAAAAGGTTCAAAGCTCATCTTTAATAAGTACAAAATACTGTCATTCTGTATGTCTATCATCATTTTGATATATATTGAAAATCTATTATAATGTGGCAATAAAATGTTTCATTCAGCTTGTTGAGGCCATTAAGCTCACATTTACACTGATAGAAAGTAGGATCTGTAATGCAAAAAAGAAAATACAGGGAAATGAGCCTGTAAGACAGGGGTTCTCAAACTGGGGATTGTGACCCCTCAGGAGGTCGTGAGGTTACTACGTGGGAGCTGCCAGCCTCCACCTCAAACGCCACATTGCCTCCAGCATGTATAATGGTGTTAAATATAGTAAAAAGTGTTTTTAATTTATAAGGGGGGGGGTCGCACTCAGAGGCTTGCTGTGTGAAAGGGGTCACCAGTACAAAAGCTTGAGAACCACTGCTTTAAGATATACCAGTTTATAACAATGTTCTTTTAATTATATTTAACCTCAAAGAAAAAAATGTCCTGAATTTTACCCCCCAAAATCTTGAGTGGAGTAAAAACAATCTGCCAGTCACAGGTCCAAGACTACCATAAACTGAGACTAGACAAAGTGATCATGGTTAAATTAGGGCTGTCAAATGATTAAAAAAATTAATCGCGATTAATCATGAGATTAAAAAATTTAATCGCAGTTTTAATTGCACTAACAATCAATAATAGAATACCGATTTAAATTATTATGAACATTTTTGGATTTTTTCTACATTTTCAAATATATTGATTTCAATTACAACACCATTCTAGACAAAGGATCTAGTTCATGCCTCTAGTGCTTCTGCACATAGTGTTTTCCTGAAAACGCAGTATAATTAAGATAACCAGAATTTTTGTTGGGCTAATGCTACTGTTGTTGAAGTGCTATGGAAAGGAGCAGTAGGGTAAAGCCCTTCCTTGTTGTACATATTCTTAGCTCTCCGACTATTATGTATCTACCTTCAGTGTCACTTCTACACACTTGCCCTATTTGAACCCTTTCATTACTGACAAATAATCTGTGTGTTTTGACAGTGTAAATCCTGGAGTACAATCATTCAAATGAATGAACTTTTAGGATATACCTTGTGAGCCTAATTCTTTTTTATATTAAAGCTCATTTACACAGTCAGAGTGGTGTAAAGGGTGCCAGGGTAAATGAGAATTAGTCTTGGTAGTCTGGATAGACTTTCTGGTTACTCTAAAGTAGTGTCACTTTATTTTGAAAGATGGGGGCCCTATTAAAACAGTTTAAGGGGTGACTGATAACTTCAGTACAGTATTAAAGTTTATAAAATTGAATTCTATGTTTACAGAAAGTTTAGCAAAATGAAGAAAAATTAAATTCCAATAATTTTACTACTCGGTCAGTATTAAATACTCAAACAAAGTGAGGAGTCCAAGTATGGATAAAGAAGTTCTGCCAATCTCTACTTTTTTAGATGACTCAATTAAAAAAATTCCTAAACTTTTTAAATGAAAGTCACTCTGATGCAGAAGGTCCTCTGCTTCTGCTGTTTATTCTCATGAAGTCACAAGCTTGTTTTCGTGACATCATAACTTCCATAGATACCAGTAGGAAGGATGATAACTTTGTTTACATCTCATCTTCCAGTTTAAGTGAAAGCTTTCCTAATATTTATTACTTTTAGGAAAATTCTTTTATATTTCCTCATGCTATCTTCCCCTGAACTGGCCTCATTTCTACCTCAGAAGTGGCTGCGTTTCAGTGATGCCGTATACAAATAATTTGTAAAACATAATCAGAAACTTTGGGATGAAAGACACTATATCTTTCTAAATATGAGCTCAAACATTACAAAGGGAAACAATCAATATTCAACAACACACAATTGCCCCCAAAGGACAGTGGCCCCCATTCCGCTAGAGGCTGTGAACCCCTCCCCCAAACATGGCCCTTGCCCAAAACATCTTAAAATCTAACTTGAAAGAAGAAGCAACAAACGGACTGTGACAAACAAAAGGCGGGAAGAGAGGATAAAGCACATGATAAGATCATGCAGTTACACAGATTAACGTTTGTATGCATTGATGGTTTCAGATGGTTCAAAATCATCAGAAAGATTAAAAAAATAAAAGCAGTTATTCCCATCTGCCACACAATCTAGTCTACAATTATGGGCTGATTCCTTTGTAGGACACACAGCAGAGGGTCTTGGTGAGACTGAAGGAAGAGATGATAGCATCCTTAGCAATTAAGAGAAGGATTTCCATGCAGGGGAAGTGTGGAGGAAAGCACAGACATATTTATAGGAGAAATGGAAAAGCATATAGGCCTTATATCTGTGGCAGAGCCAGGGCCGGCTCCAGGCACCAGCTAAGGAAGCAGGTGCTTGGGGCGGCCAATACAAAGGGGCGGCACGTCCGGGTCTTCGGCGGGAATTTGGCGGCGTGTCCCTCCGTCCCTCTCTTCCTCTTTGAGCTGCTGCCAAAGTACCACCAAAGAGGAAGAGAGGGAGTGAAGGACCCATCGCCGAACTGCTGCCAAAGAATGGAACGGCTCATTTGAGCTGCCCCGAAGTGCCGCCAATTGCTTTAAAAAAATTTTTTTTTTTACCGCTTGGGGTGGCAGAAAAGCTGGAGCCGGCCCTGGGCAGAGCTCAGGGAATGTAGGTGAAATGACAAGAGACATGAGTGGATAAGTTGGGAGATACATCGTATGAAGGGCCTTTAAGGTAAGGACATGATAGGAGGAGCCTATACAGGAGAGATGGGCTCCACCTAAACCAAAGTGGAACCAGACTGCTGGCACTAAACATTAAAAAGGTTGTAGAGGAGTTTTTAAACTAGGAGATGGGGGAAAGCCGACTGCTGCAGAGGAGCGTGTGGATCGGACACTGACTTCTCTTAGGGGAGAGTCTGATGATAGAGAATCTCCAGGTTATAGTCAGGAGCAGAGGACTGAGAAGTATAATGTAAGGGCCGGATCAGATGATAAACAGTCACATAAAAAAGAATCTGGCACATCAGAAAAAGGCAGGCTAATAAACAGGGACAAGTTTTTAAAGTGCTTGTACACAAATGCCAGAAGTCTAAATAATAAGATGGGTGAACTAGAGTGCCTTGTGATAAAGGAGGATATAGATATAATAGGCATCACAGAAACCTGGTGGACTGAGAGCAATCAATGGGACACAATCATTCCGGGGTACAAAATATATCGGAAGGACAGAACAGGCCGTGCAGGGGGAGGAGTGGGACTATATGTGAAAGAAAGTGTAGATTCAAATGAAGTAAAAATCCTAAGCGAATCCACATGTTCCATAGAGTCTCTATGGATAGAAATTTCATGCTCTAGTAAAAATATAACATTAGGGATCTATTATCGACCACCTGACCAGGACAGTAATAGTGATGATGAAATGCTAAGGGAAATTAGAGAGGCTATCATAATTAAGAACCCAATAATAGTGGGGGATTTCAATTATCCCCATATTGACTGGGAACATTTCACTTCAGGACGAAATGCAGAGATAAAATTTCTTGATACTTTAAATGACTGCTTCATGGAGCAGCTGGTACGGGAACCCACAAGGGGAGAGGCAACTCTAGATTTAATCCTGAGTGGAGCGCAGGAGCTGTTCCAAGAGGTAACTATAGCAGGACCGCTTGGAAATAGTGACCATAATACAATAGCATTCAACATCCCTGTGGTGGGAAGAACACCTCAACTGCCCAACACTGTGGCATTTAATTTCAAAAGGGGGAACTATACAAAAATGAGGGGGTTAGTTAGACAAAAGTTAAAAGGTACAGTGACTAAAGTGAAATCCCTGTAAGTTGCGTGGGCCCTTTTTAAAGACACCATAATAGAGGCCCAACTTCAATGTATACCCCAAATTAAGAAAAACAGTAAAAGAACTAAAAAAGAGCCACCGGGGCTTAACAACCATGTAAAAGAAGCAGTGAGAGATAAAAAGACTTCCTTTAAAAAGTGGAAGTCAAATCCTAGTGAGGCAAATAGAAAGGAGCACAAACACTGCCAACTTAAGTGCAAGAGTGTAATAAGAAAAGCCAAAGAGGAGTTTGAAGAACGGCTAGCCAAAAACTCTAAAGGTAATAACAAAATGTTTTTTAAGTACATCAGAAGCAGGAAGCCTGCTAAACAACAAGTGGGGCCCCTTGATGATCAAAATAAAAAAGGAGCGCTTAAAGATGATAAAGTCATTGCGGAGAAACTAAATGGATTCTTTGCTTCAGTCTTCACGGCTGAGGATGTTAGGGAGATTCCCAAACCTGAGCTGGCTTTTGTAGGTGACAAATCTGAGGAACTGTCACAGATTGAAGTGTCACTAGAGGAGGTTTTGGAATTAATTAATAAACTCAACATTAACAAGTCACCGGGACCAGATGGCATTCACCCAAGAGTTCTGAAAGAACTCAAATGTGAAGTTGCGGAACTATTAACTAAGGTTTGTAACCCGTCCTTTAAATCGGCTTCGGTACCCAAAGACTGGAAGTTAGCTAATGTAACGCCAATATTTAAAAAGGGCTCTAGAGGTGATCCCGGCAATTACAGACCGGTAAGTCTAACGTCGGTACCGGGCAAATTAGTTGAAACAATAGTAAAAAATAAAATTGTCAGACACATAGAAAAACATAAACTCTTGAGCAATAGTCAACATGGTTTCTGTAAAGGGAAATCGTGTCTTACTAATCTATTAGAGTTCTTTGAAGGGGTCAACAAACATGTGGACAAGGGGGATCCGGTGGACATAGTGTACTTAGATTTCCTTTGACAAGAGGACCAAAGAGGAAGGGGGAAAATGTGGCTCTAAGATCTCTTTCCTTAGAAAGCCTTTGACAAGGTCCCTCACCAAAGGCTCTTACGTAAATTAAGCTGTCATGGGATAAAAGGGAAGGTCCTTTCATGGATCGAGAACTGGTTAAAGGACAGGGAACAAAGGGTAGGAATTAATGGTAAATTCTCAGAATGGAGAGGGGTAACTAGTGGTGTTCCCCAAGGGTCAGTCCTAGGACCAATCCTATTCAATTTATTCATAAATGATCTGGAGAAAGGGGTAAACAGTGAGGTGGCAAAGTTTGCAGATGATATTAAACTACTCAAGATAGTTAAGACCAAAGCAGATTGTGAAGAACTTCAAAAAGATCTCTCAAAACTAAGTGATTGGGCAACAAAATGGCAAATGAAATTTAATGTGGATAAATGTAAAGTAATGCACATTGGAAAAAATAACCCCAACTATACATACAACATGATGGGGGCTAATTTAGCTACAACGAGTCAGGAAAAAGATCTTGGCGTCATCGTGGATAGTTCTCTAAAGATGTCCACGCAGTGTGCAGAGGCGGTCAAAAAAGCAAACAGGATGTTAGGAATCATTAAAAAGGGGATAGAGAATAAGACTGAGAATATATTATTGCCCTTATATAAATCCATGGTATGCCCACATCTCGAATACTGTGTACAGATGTGGTCTCCTCACCTCAAAAAAGATATTCTAGCACTAGAAAAAGTTCAGAAAAGGGCAACTAAAATGATTAGGGGTTTAGAGAGGGTCCCATACGAGGAAAGATTAAAGAGGCTAGGACTCTTCAGCTTGGAAAAGAGAAGACTAAGGGGGGACATGATAGAGGTATATAAAATCATGAGTGATGTTGAGAAAGTGGATAAGGAAAAGTTATTTACTTATTCCCATAATACAAGAACTAGGGGTCACCAAATGAAATTAATAGGCAACAGGTTTAAAACAAATAAAAGGAAGTTCTTCTTCACGCAGCGCACAGTCAACTTGTGGAACTCCTTACCTGAGGAGGTTGTGAAGGCTAGGACTATAACAATGTTTAAAAGGGGACTGGATAAATTCATGGTGGCTAAGTCCATAAATGGCTATTAGCCAGGATGGGTAAGAATGGTGTCCCTAGCCTCTGTTCGTCAGAGGATGGAGATGGATGGCAGGAGAGAGATCACTTGATCATTGCCTGTTAGGTTCACTCCCTCTGGAGCACCTGGCATTGGCCACTGTCGGTAGACAGATACTGGGCTAGATGGACCTTTGGTCTGACCCGGTACGGCCTTTCTTATGTTCTTATGAAGCTGGAATCTGGTGTAGTTGAAAACAGTGCACTTTTTATTCTGGGCCTGCTCCTGGATTCACTGAAGTCAAAGGGAATTTTTAATTGAATTGAATGTGCATTGGATCAGACCCTCTGTTAGAAGGGTATATTTTTTCATATCAAAGTGAGATCTGGAATAGATTTTAACTGATTTATATGGGAGGCAAAAAATGAAAACATCTTCTGGTTGCATTGTAAGAATAGATATTATGGGAATGACTATGCAAAGGAGATGAGATCATTTTAATATGGGAGTGACTGAGCTAATGGCATTGCTAAGCCTCTGATCTTGCTGGGAGTGAACGAGATACTTTCAGAAGCCTGAGGAAAGATAGGTAGAGCTGGGTATTTATGCAGTTAATAAAAGTGCTATTGCTTTTTTGTCAACTAACCTGACTCCTGAGTGCTTTTCTAAACATTACAGACACCATCTCCTGATTTTCTTGATGGAAACCAAGGCACCTCTCACTTTCCCCTGCATGGAAGCTTTATAATATTGCTGATCATTGTTGCCATTGTGATATTATTACCTATTTGATGGTATCTCATTTCTATTTTTATTACTTAACTTACCTTTAAAGACCAACATTATATAAAGTAATCTTCCAAGGACTGAAAAATGAAGAAAAAAGGTAAAAGTACATGAACTAAGATACACTGTTTGTACCTTGCTACCACGGACATGAGGTTCTCTGTAAATATCTAGGGAGCGAGATAAAGTTTTTATTTCAGAGTTTTCACGTTGATGCCTAGAGCACTGGTAATAGGATGCTATTTAGCATGTTTACTTTTGTTCTCTAAGCAGGCATATTATGAAATAGTAAGAGGATTTTGTTGTTCATTATGTTCCAGAATTGTAGTTTTTAATATTTTGTTTTATTACATTTATGAGACTGTAATATTATGCTATTTTTATATTATGGAGAGTTGCAAGGTCACAGCCTGTTTTCACAGCAAAAAGAATTTAAATTTTTAAACCTTTAGGAAGAAAGTTAAGAATCTGTGCATTTTTACAATTTATCTACAGTAGAAATGTAAACATACAATTAGAGCAAGCTGCACAATTATCGTTGAGAGTCTCAAAAATAATAAGTTGGATTCAACATTGTTAAATAATAGTTGTATATTGCATCAACTGTGCATTAGCAATATAAAAAGAAAGTTTCTGCCCTAAAGAACTTAGGCTGGATCTACTGCCTTCACGCACACAGTGAATGTACATCAGCCAGAGTTTTTCGCTGAAGAATTTCCTTTGCATAGGGCAAATCTTTGGCTAGTGGGAAGCAGGTGGAGGTGGTTCCCTCATGTCAGCTTTGCCACACAGTGCTGATGCGTCCCTCACTAGAGTTTTACCACTTGGCATAAGGGCAAGGTGGCACATCAGGGGCAGCGAGAGGAGGTGGTATAATGGACTGAAGCTCCACTATACCCCATCCTTGGCTGGCATAAGAGCTTCTGCCAGGAGCAGAAGTTAATGCTGCCCCCACTGCCATGGTTGGGTAGAGTAGGTCCAGGGAACCATGACTGTCAGCCTGCACATTGCACTGCACTTTTTAGAGGGATTTGGAGGAAAAATGTGTGTAGGGGATTCTGAGCTGAGTCAAGGAGAAGGTTTAAGGTGACTGAGATACCATGGAAGGAGTGCCAGAGAAGACAGCTGGAGGAGATGAAGAACGAAGCAGATACAAAGATACAAGTTGTTAGCTCGAGCTCACTAATGGGGAAAAAGACAGGCCAAGAAGCGGTCAGGAGCCAGGTTGTATAGACAAGACTTTGATATAGGAGAAGGCAAGAAAGGAATTTGAAAAGGGACTGAACACAGTCAATATAGTAAGCATGGTGAATGATTTTTTGCCCATCACATTTTGAACTCATTGATGGGGGAAGAGATGGGTGGGTGGGAGGAGATAGGAATAGTTGGAGCAAGAGATACTCAGGGCCTGAACAAACATGTTGGTGGTAGGAACACAGGGTGAATAGGCTTTGAGATGATGTAACTGCAAGATGTTTTAGAAGTAATGAAAAACATGGAGTAATACAAGGCAGAAACAGACAAGGCATATTTGATCATCTGTAGTCCAACCTCCTGCCAGTGCAGTAGATGTGTAGTATATTTTCTAATGCTAGGCTGATTCAGAGCAGCAGAGCCAAAGCATTCTCTGTGTGTGTAGCCTTTAATGGCTACTACCCAGCTATTATGGATATAGCAGAACAAATAACTCAAACCAGTATAGTACAACGGGCCAAATCCTTCGTGGATTATTCTTTACATCCGGTCGGCAACCAGAATTTCTATTCAGTGGGATATTATGACATTAAAAAAAATTAATTCCAAATCAGAATGAAAAGCTGAAATTTCTTACAAAATGAAAAATTCTGAAAAACCTGTACTTGGAACCACTGAAACGTTTTGTTTGGATGATATCTATTTTTGTTTGTTTTCATAACATAGAAATGTTTCTTTTATAAGGTGGAAACATAATTTCAATAATGTCAGATTTTACCTTCTCTAAACTAAATCATCCAACATTATTGAAACAAAATGATTCACCATTATCACTGTCAAAAAATTTATTGCAATCAATACATTCCCGCCGAATGTTTATAATTCAACAAAACTGCATTTTTGATGGAAAATGGTTCTGTCAATCTTTTTTTAATCAGATGATCGACTCCTGTAGGCAATTCCAGTGTCTATAATGAGACGACTTGTGCTAATATGGGAAGCAGCATATGGCCCAAAATATTGTTTTACAATATTTCCACTTCAGCCTTAATCAGGAAGTGTATAAAAGGAGTAAAATGGAAACATTTTCTTTACTTCTGAAATGTAATCTCTTCACCGTTGCTGCATTTCACTGGAATGTTGGTGCCTGGTATGTGGGGCAGCTAAGTCACTCAGTTCAGGGCCTGTACCCTCCTCTGACTCATACAGCACTGAGCGAACTGCCAGCAGTCAACACATTATTAATTTTAATAATAACCACAATAGGTAAAGCATGATGCTGAGCAGTCAAGCAGGTAAAAGGGACTTTTTTTTACTTGGAACGCCATATAAAAATTAACTTCAGAATTCACATTCTGCAAGATGTTAAAACTTTTCTAAATTCTCTGGAATACGTGTTCACTTAACAAGGGGGGCAGAATAAACTTATAGCAACATCCCTGCTGCTAATGTCACTCTTCTTGATTTCCATCCCCAGCTCCTTGGTGAAAAGACAAATGAGCTCAGGGCACAGAATGCCCAGGGAGAAGCAGGATGTCAGGAGATACAAGTAGGGATTAGGAAGAAAGGTACCATGGGGAGTGAAAAAGTCAGGCAACCAAATGTGCCTTTGAGAACTGATGGGGGAATTTGGAAAGGGGGAGGAGGATCAGAGAGCAGGTCAAAAATGTGACAAAATACTGCAGGAGGAGTAGGTTTGGGGGCCAAATGGATGTGGAAAAGAAGGAAAAGCAGTGAGAGGACTGCAGGGGGGGATGCACCTGGGATCTGGAGCAGATCTGTGTCTGCTTGATGCTACCCATCCCTGAAAGAAAAGAGGAAAGAACATAGAAAGGAATTAGATATACAAGCAGGAAATATGCATGCTTAGCCTTAGTAAGTGCTCCCTTCTACGGGCAAAGTAACACTAGACAGGGTTAAAAAGAGCTCTTTTCCTTGGTGTTTAAGCTCTAGGGAGCTAGTGTTTTGAAATCCAAATATCCAGATGTTATTGCCTCATAAACAATTCTTCAGGTTTGAGTATTTTCTTCTCTGAGACTATCCTGAGATCAGCCAGGCTGTAGTTTAATGTACTAAAATGTTTAGCTACTGGCTGAAACAATTTTTCAGGAATCACATTAAACCTGTGATTGAAGGCAAAAGGCCTGTAAATTGATCCTAGTTTTAACTAAGAATTCGTTGTTGGAATTAATTCATGGTTAATGACATAGATGGTAAAAAATTTTCTGTAGATAAGAGAAAGTAGAAGGTTAAAATTTTAGATTAGCACAGGGAATGTACATCCTTTTTACATCCTCCAGGAGAGTAAAAATGACCACAAATTGATTTAAAGCAGCTAACACCAACAACCAGATAGCACTAAGATATGTAGATACTAAATGGAGAGATTAGACAAAATATGCAGAATTCTAATGTTTATTTATTTTAAAATGTCTACCAGGACTTTTTTTTTTTTTTTAACACTTAAGACAAAGGGTCTTATAGAGCTGCTTGGCACAGGACCAAAGAGGAAGGGGGAAAATGTGGCTCTAAGATCTCTTTCCATTCCCCTGATCCTGAGCCCAGGCTAAGGATTGCTCTAAATTATCCCTTAGGGACCATACTACTAGCACACATCACTAGAGTGTAAGGTGGTCCAGCCACACCTCGTTCTGGCCCTGACACACCTACTGTTTTTCCCTCTTGAGACTTAAAACAAACAAACAAAAAAAATCACACACAAGCTCTTAGTACCACTCCAATTACTCAAATTTACAACATGAAACGTCAACCACCTCACCCCTTCTACCAAGTAGCAGCTTTAAATACAGACAACATCCCAAATGCACCGTACAGTACTTCAATCTCCCCTAACTCTCCTTGAAGGCCAGGTAAAACAAATTAACTTTGCAGCATGCTCTGAAAGACAGCAAGTCTGGAATATTTTAGCTCAGGGCCATTCCAGAGAAGTGGGTTCCTTACTGTTATTTCAAGGGAGATGGGGCATCAGTGCCTCAGCAGACTGTAACCATGGCAGTGTATCACTATTCCAGAAGATGGCATACAGCCAACTATCTTGGCTTTACGCCATGCCGGGATTCTCCTATGCCAAAGGAATCCCTAGCAGTTCCATTAGGGCAGCTTTACAGCTACTTTGTGTTTCCCGAGGAGCGCAAAGCAGACTGATTGAAGGGGGAAGAGCAAGGATCTGGTCTAATGATTTTCAGAGAATAACTTTACTGCAGTTAGAAAACTGATGATGGTATGATGTTACGCCATCATATCAACCTTGTGCACGTTTGAAATTGGAAATAAGTTCTGCTTTTGAGGACCTGCCAGCAGCCCTACTTTTAATTGTTTATATGGCAGGATTCTGTCAACCTCAAAGAAATTTAGTTAAATCTAAAAGTCAGCTGCATTTGCAATAGCTGAGGGTTACCATAATGCTTGGGCCCTTTACAGAATGAAGCTTTAAGCATGTGGTCAATTTACTTGAACGCAAATTACAGTGAGTTTCTGGAATAATTAATGCTCTTGAGACTCAAACATTCAATTAATAGAGAGTTTTGAAACTAAATCTTTTTCAGCTTGGGAGGTCTGACTGGCCAATTCTAGCACTTTGGGACATTCCATGAAGGACTTTTGGTTCCTTACACCAATAAATGGATTACATGGATTAATTTCAGGGTTTTCAAAATTGTGACATATAATATGGATAATCTTTTTCATTTCAGCATTTCAAAATCTTCAGTTCAGATAAAGATATTATTCATTTCACATACCTGTGCTAGCTTACCATGTGTGAGAGAACACAGCAGAGTGGAAACTGTTTGTACAAAAATGATGCAATACATACTGATCTGCTACAGAGAATCTCATTCAAAAATGATCATGTAAAAAAAAAAGTTAGAAAAATAATTCAAAGAAACAGCCACGATTAAAAAAAGTTCAGATTAAGCAAGATGGTTTATAACAATAGGAAATGGACCATGCTGACCTTTAGCATGGCTGTTATCTTTGCATGGCTGAATATATACATTATTCTATGGATGATTTCTTACTCTTTTTTCATGTGAAATGATTTGTATCAGAAGATCATTTCCTCATTTTTTTTGCTTTAGCAAACTGTTAAGAATCAAGAATTACAATAATGGATCATAACTGAAGTTACTGTACATTTAATAAAAAAGTACAACTTTAAGAGTTAAACTACCAACCTTTGAAACATAAAGCAGACATTTTATCCACTAGGCTATAATAATTAACAGCACAAGAATTCAGAAGTACCATTTTACAATAAAAACATAAGTTATGAAGCAAATAACTGGTAGGCAATCTAATATAGCGCTATGGAATTCAAACATAGTTTGTTCACAAACTGATACCTAAATCTGTGTGCCTGCAACATCACATGCTAATGAGGATTAATTGGCTGTGTTTTGCTTAAGAAAAGTGGAAAAGAGAGAATAGAAACAAATTTCCTGCATTTTAGCTATGTACTTGTTCATAAAAGGGCACTTTTTAAAACGGCCTTTTTGCATGTTATGTTAGAGAGATTTAGTCTGTGGAAAATCCTGAAAAGAATCAAGTCCTACTGCTTAGTGTTGTCAGGGCAACCAGCCAGATCATCCAGGGCAAAATTTTCCTTTTAGGTCTCCTCTCAGATCTTTGGACATCAACTGAAATCTATGAGAGTTCCTTGCATTTAAGTCCCAGTCCTGCTGGATCTGTACAGATAAACTCTTATGCCCACATAAGTCTTTGCAGAATTGGGCCAAAAAACTGACCCTATAGTTATAACAATGGTGGTGGCTTTTCTAACTGAACTTTTACAACTTTCAAGATATGTTGGACAATCAGAGTGTGGAACAAACAAGCCACAAATACAGCTGGTTAGAAAATGGAATTTTCATTCTATGGGAAATTCCAGCATTTGTTTTTGTTCCAAATCAGAACAAAAAGTCAAAATGTTGCAATCTACTGCGGAACAGAAATTCCAAAAAATTGTTGCTAGCAAACATTGAAATGTTTTGATAATGCCAAAACATTTCAATACTATGAAGACATTAACATAGAAATAATATTAAATATATAAATAACATAATATTAAAATATTTTAATATGAGTTAAAAATGACCTGAAACGATAAAGTCAATGCAAAACATTTTGGCATTATCAAAACATAACGAGAAAGTTGAAATAATTTGTTTTTAGACTTTTTCCCAAAGAAAATTTAATTAAAATCAATATGTTTTCACAAAACTTTTTATTCTGACAAAACTGCATTTTCTGATGGAAAACTGTTCCATTAAAAAAATTTCAACCTGCTCTAGCCATAAACTACATACATATCTGTCCATAGATTACAGAAGCTGTGGCTCTGGAAAGCAAAGAGGCAGTCAGATTCACCAATAATTAAAAGGAAAGGTACAATGAAATTTCCTTGTTCATATCTATCATTTCCTTTTCAAAAAGGAAACACATGGCCCTAAACAGGGAGATTTTATATGAACAAATATTTAAGGAGCTGTGAAGCACCATGTATTTTTTAAAGAACTTTATATTCTTGTCAAAATCAATGACGTGCTCTCACTGTGCATAGCTCTACACAGTCAGTGAGGTCTTCATTTTCAGTATCAATTTTATTTATTTCTATATTCTGGATGAGTGAAATTCTTTACCTTTCACTGTAATTATGTCAGTTTAGGAATTGTAATGAGTCAATACTGTGAGGTTATTGTTTATAAATGTACATAAATGGCAGCATGGAATGAGAACTAATACTGACTGAAGGGAAAAGGTGGCCTTTTCATAGTGTCAAAACACAAGGGGGCTCTATTAGTTAGCTGGACATACCTAGCAGAGACCAGAACGTTTACATGAAAGAAGGTCAGATGTGAAAGATGGTCGTTTACTGAATCAATAAATATGTAATTATTTAGCTCATGAAACATATTACCCTAAATCCTACCTGTAATGCAAAGAGTAGAAGTGTAAACTACTTGGTACTTGGTACTGAATACAATCTATCTTTGAGACTATGCAGAAGCCATTAAGTACATTCAGAAACCATCAGCTCTCTTCCTAATGAAATCTCAATAGGCACAAAATAATTACAAGTAACATGGAGAGAAATTACAAGTAGGAATAAAACACTAGTTCTACACTATCCAAAATGAATGCAGAGTGCTAAAAATGCCAGCTGTACCAAGCAGACACATTAGTTTCAATAACAAACTTACTATTCCCCTAATCCCCTGATTGGTCCAAGCCACAAGGTAGAAGCCAGGATTCTTATGTATATGTGTTGAAGTTAAAACAGCATTTATTCTCATTGAATAGGGTGACTACGCACAATCGACCTGGAGGCTTAGCTTTGTTCTCTCAGTTAAAAGGACATTTCTAACTCATGAAAACAAGAATGTATTCCCTGCCTATTGCTGAATATTCTCCCATTCTTCTGTGTGTCCTTGCTTTGTTTCTATACACTTTTGTCAAGGCTTAAAAAGATAAGAAATGATGCACGAATATGCAATTAAATATTACAGATGTGCACTAATGCTTTGGGAACATACTATCAGCGTTCTGCCAATCTACAGATTATTATAACAATATCTTAAAACTGGCAGCAATTCTGTTCCACCTGCTGCTTTTGTTTTCTAGCTGCATCTCCCCTCCAGGACACAATGTGCACTGAAGCAGTGCCTGCTGCTCTCACGTCTCTGATGGCATATGTAAAGGTTGGAGAGTAGATGCAGGTGCTCAGTCTCCCCGCCTACTGCCTCAGCCAAATGTACACTGACATAAATGTGAAGTTATCTCTGAACATAGATGTCTGGCTCTGCAGCCATTGCCTGACACCAGCACTTTATTTTCTTTATAATGTGCACTGACTTGAAAGCTTTTTTTAGGTCCTGACCTTGGTAGCAGTTGCTATTACGTTTCATCCTCAAGATAGGAAAGGTTAAAAAAGAAGAGACTGATCAGTTTTCATTATGCCCTTTGTAATTCAGAATACCTTAATACAGTTCCCTCTAACTCTGTTTTTTTCTCAGCCTGAATGATTCCGCTTCTTCTAATCTCTCAGTAGTCATTATATGTATATTATGTGTACATTCTGTGTGTTCCCAAATCACCTTTGGCACCTTTTTCTGAACTTTTCAATCTACACTGTTTCTTTACTGAGTGAGGTGATTTAAAAAAAACTATTTTCAATCCATCAATAAGATGCTTTTTTTTATTAAACAAATTGTATTAATGAATTGGGAAATAGATTTTTTGATAAATCACTTGTGTTTTTTAAGTGGCACATTTATTAAACTGTGCTTGGTATATTGATTCATTTCTTTGTTTATTTTTGGGATGAAGTTCTCTACAGAAAAACAAAAATTTTGAATTCTATGGTACTTCTAGTTACACAAAATGTCGTGATTCTTTTCAGTCAATGTTATCTGGGAGCCTGTAAATCCTTTTGATAATTCATATATTTTATTATGAATGGATAACAACAATATGATGATAACATTTGGGAAAACAGTTCTTTTTAAAAAACTTTTAAAAGCATGGTAAAAATCACAAGTCAGACTTGCGCCCTAACCACTCATGTTTTGCTACTTACTATGTACCTCACTGATTGCTGGTGTATCTGCACCTTCAGTAGCTGCTTCCCATGGGAATGACACTTTCACCGTGGCCTACACTTCTTTCATCAAACCACATGCTCTAGAGGCCGCCCATGATCCCCAGGGCCGGCTCCAGGCACCAGCATTCCAAGCTGGTGCTTGGGGTGGCAATCTTCAAGGGGCGGCAGTCCCTGTTGTTTTGCTCCCAGCAGCGCACCAAATTGCCGCCGCGGACGGCGGGGGCCGTCCGTGTGCCCTTAGGGCGGCACGTGAGTTTCCGCAGTGGCTGCAGCTTCTATATTGAGCTGTCCGCGGTGGCTTCAGCTAAACATAGAAGCTGGCGCCAAATTGCCGCCATCGCGGAAACGTGCCTGCCACCCTAAGGGCGCACGGACTGCCCCCGCCGCGGCAATTCGGTGCGCTGCTTGGGGCCGTGAAAACTGTAGAGCCAGTCCTGATGATCCCTCTGTGGGAAAGCTTGCCATTTTATCCATCAGAACCTTCCTGCATATTCTCTACTTTCTGACATTCCAACACTTAAACAATTTCCATTCTAGCTTTTTTGATACAGAGTACTCATCTGATAGACTGCTTTCACTTGAAAGGCCAAACAGTAGAGACTAGGCACCAAAAGAAATTTCTTCCAGTGGCTTAGTATTTATTACAGAACCAATGGGAGTATAATGAGCAAAAGGAGAGAGAGAAATCTAGATTTTTAACAAAAGCCTACAAAAGCTTGTTTGCCTGAGCTATGACACTTTGGACAAAGCTTGTTGCTGTCTCATAATAACTGTGTTACAGTATAACAGATTCTGGATCATCAATCTATCATCATTAATTCACATTAAAGTTTGGAAGATGTCAGACAGACAAAGAAAGTACAGAACTGTTTAAGTTAGCAAGTACTATCTTTTTAAAGCTTATTTTTGTCAAAGCCCTAAAAGTATTTCAAATCATGATACTGGACTCCAGAACTGTGGAGACTAATTATATAACTTTATTTTTTCTATACTTACTCAAAAAATGTAGTCCATCCAGTCTCATCACTTTTAGTTGCCAGAAGCCCACTGTTGCCATGATAAGTAAATAAAACAAGCTCTTGACCTTGGGCAGTCATGCTTTTCAGGCATCCATTGGTGCCTATAGTCAACCAAATCACTTGGTTATCAGGAGACACCACTCTCACTGGCATCCGATTGGGATCCCGTCTGATACGAAGTGTATTTCCATTGCTATCCGTTACTGCTGTAATATCATTATCGTTACTGTAGCTAAAATTGTACAGATAGTCTCCAGTGACTAGACTCATAGTGTATTGGTGAGTACCATTAACATCGAAGATATAGAGCTCTTGATCAGTTGGAGAAGCAACTTCATAAAAGTTCACTGAATTCAGCAAGGGCTTGTTCTTTGACACAGCTCGTATCCGAATATTTCCAAGATCAGCAATGTACAATGTACCATCTGGAGACACAGCCAAGGAGGAAGGGGCATTAAGTTTGGCATCTTTAGCATAGCCATCACCGCTTTGGTAACAGTCACAGTTAACATCATTTTTGCAATCACACTCTGATGGTATTCCAGCAACTAACGAGATCTCTCCATCAGTTGTAACCTGCCTTATTCTGTTAATCTTTTTTTCATCAGTTTCTGTAATGTAAAGTACCCCACTGTAGGACACTGCAATAGCTGTTGCTGATTCTAAAGTGGTCTGTACAGCATGCTTTCCGACAGAGTACTCCACGCCAGGCACTTGGCAGTGCATTGGTCTCCCAGCAGCAATACGGACCTGACGATTTTCAGTGATCTGCAAAACCACATTGTTATCCAAAACATAAATGGAGTTATCCATTGGATTGATAGCCAAGTCTGTGGGCCATTCCAGACGTACCTAAAAAAAGAAAAGGGTTTCATTAGTCAGTAAATCTGGGTTAAGTACAATTAGCTTGCTGAACTGAATTTAACCTTTTTGATAATAGTTTTAGATAATGCTTTTAGGATATTTCTAATTTCTTATAATCAGACTAGTCAAAAGGTCTCATATGAATACAAATGGAGTAAAAGAAACTATTTTATCCAAATTATAGATCTTTCAAAAAGATGCACTGGAACTATCCTACAGGCATTCTGCCCCCTCAATAATCTGGAATGACTTTATATGCACATGCAAACCCCTTCCCCCCCGCCAATTCAGAGAGGCTAAATCTAAGAAGTTCAAGGAATGGATATCAAGGAACTACCTACTTATATTGTATCATTCCTAGCAGTAATCAGATAATACCAAAAATGAAATTCAGTACTTTCCAGATTGTGAAATATTGTATTGGTATTCCATTTTCAATCACAGCAACAGTAAAGTCCCTTCATATAACTCCACTGGGACCTATAAAAAAGGGTCCTCTGAGCTCTTTAAAGTATCCTGGCATTCACACTAATAGACTAAGGACATTAGTGGTTCTGTTCATTTAAAAAATATCATTATGCCAATACTGGTCTAATAGATTTGCTACTCTGCTGGTATTTTATTACTATACTTAACATTTCTTGCTGACAATTATGTTGTTCTGTACTACACTGAACTTTATGTGCAGAAAAATTGAATACAGCAGCATATATTTGCTAGTAGAATATACTGAAAATCATGCCCTTGGAATAAGTTTCTTAACACAGTTATCCTGTTAAATATATAAATATTCAGCATGTTCCACCTGATTCTATTTCAGGGAGCAAACAAGCTGCACTAGCTTTCCCCCTACCCTATTTCCTCCTGGTCTCCCCCCCAAAAAAAACCAAAAAACCAAACAAAAAACAAAAAAAACCCACTCCAAATTAGCTGTATTTTAATACCTGGCTGATGTGCATGCTAGTGTCACATGTTAGAGGTCGTGCTGAGGTTAGATCATTAGAGCCAAGCAAAGTTGATATTATTCCATTTTGATCCACTTTTCTAATCATGGTCCCATCAACAAAGTAGATTAATCCATTCTTGTCAATTGCCAGTCCTTTAGTTAAGGAGAAAAAAAATTAGTTTTATTACACTAGCCATTTATTTAGCATCCGTTACTAACAACCTGCAAAGTGCTAGTGACTAGGTCTGAGCAATTTGAGGACAGGAAGTACACATCTTAGAAAGTATGCAATATAATAATTTGTAAACATATGTAGCATAATGAACAAAGGTTTACTTCACATTCTACTCTGGTTGACTGCATATACTGTTCCACAGAAAGTAAAATGCAGTCTATGAGAGGTGCCTGGTATTTTAGTATACTTGAAAAACTGAATAGATAGGAGTAAAACATTGACATTTTAAAACTTTGGATATAATTTGCTGGATACATAATCTTTGTGAAATTTGAAAAGGACTATAAAGTCAAATATTTCCTGTAAAATCAACTTGAGCTTTTTGTAGCTTCATTCTATACCTCTTTCTGGACAGTAGAGGAGGAGCTTTTCAAAAGCACAGTTGTAATTAAAGCACAGTTCAGGCACTGACTGAATTTTTAAGACCATGAATTGATAGTGTCTCTACCTTTGGGACTCATGAGCGTTGCTTCCATAGCCTTGCCTCCATCACCACATCTTGCCTCATCAAATGGAAGGCACTGTTCTCCAGTTCCTGCTACTACATCAGCATTTTTTGTCAGGTCTTTTGCACCAGTGAGTGACTTTGGACGATAGATCCTGCGTGTGTTAGTGTCAGAAACATACAAATCTCCTGTGACTGGGTCAGTTGCAAGGTAGTATCTGTGAGCTGGGTTGCTGCTGTAAAAGGTGATCACAGATTTAAACATAATGAGTAATAAACTGCACATAAGCACTGGAAGAAAAAGTTTCAGATTTAACTGGCTACATACTGGCATTCATATAAAAAATAAAAACAGTAGTCATATGCAATTTGAGATGGCTGCCCTCCCTATAATGAACTGAATCAAAACAATTGATTCTGAAATCTCTCCTGGGTGTTTAAAATCCTGATTTGAATCCAAACTTTGCAGCATGCCTCATCTCTAGGTTACACTCATTTCATCACTGTTATCTCAGTATCCTTTTTATTACAACTTATATAGGGTTGCTGAGGTGCATGGTTTATATTATTCATAAACAGATAAGGTAGGGTTCATATTATTGGTTCATGGGCAGGAGATAAGACATTGTCCTTAGTACTGGTTTAATCTGTTCCTCTCAAAAGCATGATATGCATGATTTAATACATTAGGAAAATTCATCTTTTTCACCACAGCATTGAGTGCAGTTTTTTTCCTTTGCACAAAGAATCAGATTTCAAGTTACTGTACTAACTACACCAATATACCCTTCATTATACTGAAAGAAAGCCTGTATTGCTATCCATTTTTCCAGAAACATACAGTTTGCTGCTCCGGTGTTACCACATCACTGAAAATTACTCTTTTGTCCCCCTGCTAGAGAAAAAGCAACACTGGAGAGTACCCCTCTTAGTTGATATATCATGATCCAGTAACTTAACCTGCTGTAGCTATGATTCTTGACCTGATTTATGGCACTAAGAACAGAAATGAGGTCATTCAAGTACAGAAGGTGATTTCTGATGGCCTGCTAACGCACTGAGCCATAGTGCCAGAATAGTCAGTTCCATTTCTGATCTGTTCGCAAATGCACTACTAAAACATATCTACCAATCATGATGATATCAAAACATCTGTTCACAAAAATGTAGTGTCTCACATTTTGTAAATATAAATCAGTGCTAATATAACACATTTTATACACTGCCACTTGCAAAAAGCAACAGAGACCAACATGAACAAGTTGTGAACAAATTATGTCTTCAAATAAGGACAGCTTTTTATAGCTATCTACTTTAAAACTATAGAAGAGTGCCATATACATAAGATTACTGTGAACCAAGATGTTAAAACAAAGAAATCAACGAAGCAGATAAATTATATCAAATGCAAAGTACTTAAACACCTTTTGTAACTGAGTATGTTACAGAATTAAACATTATATAGCACAACTGAAAACAATTACATGAACGTTTACATTAAATTTGTGTAGTTAATGTATATCTGAAATTGTTAACGTAGTAAGCTAATTATTGAAACATACTTTCAACTCTTAATTATAACACAAATGATTTATAGTATACTGGTGTACAAACTATTTACCACTATTTATATTTAGGTGATTACTTTGGTTTTTTAAGAAATATCTTGTCCATTTTAAATACAAATGTACTGCAAAATGCAAAATACAAATGAAATTACTATTTAGTATAATTTTTAGTGTTGGAATACAGCATCATCAGATCAACAACTGTGAATAATTTATATATACAGTATAATATTTCCTGTTTAATAAACAGTGGTTAATTATTTCATAAATAAATGAGGATAAAGTTTCTAATTTTAATACTCAGTTCTAATTATAAGAGAAAAGTAATAATTATTAGCTAAGATCACTTATCTTAGTGGTAAGTAATGGATTTTCATTAATACAAAGTTATTTAGATGATAATTTGAAAGTGTTTTCTGTTTTTAAGGAAATTATCAGATGTGGAGTTTGTTTTCTCAGGATATTATTATGTAGTTTATATAAGGCTCTTCAAGTTGTTAAATGGAAATGTCTAATTACAGTATATTTTTGAGACATAATTGGTATAAATATATAATTTGTTTTTAACGGAAAGCTTAAAAGTTGAGGTAACCATATTTGTTATAGGCACATCAATGCTGAATTCTGAAGAGCAAATCAGAACTTGGGGATTTCTGTAACATATGGTTAGTGAATTAAGTTTACAATCAGTAGCCATAGTACATAGTGCATACTATATAATTACTGAAAACAACTGGTGGTATTGATTGGCTACTGAGGCCATTTTATTTAATCGCAATTTAAAATACTAAGATTCTGACACGTCTGCAAAATCAAAGAAATAGAATCTAAATCCAAGTTACTTCTCCTTAAGTTATCCAACACTGTCTGACTCATTGTAGGGGGCTTTGAAGATCATGCCGCGAGAAAGATAGACTCAGAAGGGACCACTGTGATCATCTAGTCCAGGGGTCGGCAACCTTTCAGAAGTGGTGTGCCGAGTCTTCATTTATTCACTCTAATTTAAGCAGGGTGACCAGACAGCAAATGTGAAAAATCTGGACAGGCAGTGGGGGGTAATAGGACGCTATATAAGAAAAACCCAAAAATCGGGACTGTCCCTATAAAATCGGGACATCTTGTCGCCCTAAATTTAAGGTTTCGCGTGCCAGTAATACATTTTAACATTTTTAGAAAGTCTCTTTCTGTAAGTCTATAATATATAACTAAACTATTGTTGTATGTAAAGTAAATAAGGTTTTTAAAATGTTTAAGCTTCATTTAAAATTAAATTAAAATGCAGAGCCCCCCCGAACCGGTGGGCAGGACCCGGGAAGTGTGAGTGCCAGTGAAAATCAGCTTGCGTGCCACCTTCAGCACGCGTGCCATAGGTAGCCGACCCCTGATCTAATCTGACATCCTGCATATTGCAGGCCACAGAACCTCACCCACCCATTCCTGTACCAGACCCCTAACCTCTGGCTGAGTTACTGAAGTCCTCAAATCATGGTTTAAAGACTTCAAGTTACGGAGAATTCACCATTTACACTAGCTTAAACTTGCAAGTGAGCCCTGCCCCATGCTGCAGAGGAAGGTGAAATCCCCCTAGGGCCTCTGCCAATCTGATCCTGGGGAAAATTCCTTCCTAACCCCAAATATGGCAATCAGTTAGACCCTGAGCATGTGGGCAAGACCCACCACCCAGACACCTGGGAAATAATTCTTTGTAGTAACTCAGAGCCATTCCTATCTAGTGTCCCCTCTCTGGCCACTGGGAATTTTTGCTACTGCCAGTTGCTGCTGGGCCATATGCCATTGTAGGCAGTCCCATCACACCATCCGTACCATAAACTTATTGAAACCAGTTAGGATTTTTGCCCCCACTGCTCCCCTTGGAAGGATGTTCCAGAACTTCAATTCTCTGATGGTTAGAAACCTTCACATAATTTTGAGCCTAAACTTGTTTATGGCCAGTTTATATCTATTTGTTTTTGTGTCCACACTGGCGCTTAACTTAACTAGCGGGGAGGGATAGCTCAGTGGTTTGAGCATTGGCCTGCTAAACTCAGGGTTGTGAGTTCAATCCTTGAGGGGGCCACTTAGGGATCTGGGGCAAAAATCAGTACTTGGTCCTGCTAGTGAAGGCAGGGGGCTGGACTCAATGACCTTCCAAGGTCCCTTCCGGGTTCTAGGCGATAGGTATATCTCCAATTATTTAAATAGGTAGCAGGTTTAAAACAAATACAAGGAAGTTCTTCTTCACGCAGCTCACAGTCAACTTGTGAAACTCCTTACCTGAGGAGGTTGTGAAGGCTAGGACTATAACAGCGTTTAAAAAAGAACTGGATAAGTTCATGGTGGTTAAGTCCATAAATGGCTATTAACCAGGATGGGTAAGGAATGGTGTCCCTAGCCTCTGTTTGTCAGAGGATGGAGATGGATGACAGGAGAGAGATCACTTGATCATTGCCTGTTAAGGTTCACTCCCTCTGGGGCACCTGGCATTGGCCACTGTCGGTAGACAGATACTGGGCTAGATGGACCTTTAGTCTGACCCGGTATGGCCGTTCTTATGTTTTTAACTTAAATAGCTCCTCTCCCTCCCTGGTATTTATCCCTCTGATGTATTTATAGAGAGCAATTATATCTCCCCTCAGCCTTCTTTTGGTTAGGCTAAACAAGCCAAGCTCTTTGAGTCTCCTCTGATAAGGTAGGTTTTCTATTCCTCAGATCATCCTAGTAGCCCTTCTCTGCACCTGTTACAGTTTGAATTCATCTTTCTTAAACATGGCAGATCAGAACTGCACACATTATTCCGAATGAGGTCTCACCAGTGCTCTTCATAATGGTACTAACACTTCTCTGTCTCTACTGGAAATACTGCGCCTTTATGCATCCTAAGATTGCATTAGCCTTTTTTCATGGACACATCACATTGATGGCTTAGTCATCCTGTGATCAAGCAGTCTTTCTCCCCCTCTGTTGCTTCCAACTGATAAATCCCCCACTTTATAGCAAAAATTCTTCTTGTTAATCCCTAAATGCATGACTGCATTTTGCACTGTTAAAATTCATCCCATTTCTATTATTTCAGTTTACAAGGTCATACAGATCTTCTGGTATGATATTCTGATCCTCCTCTGTATTGGCAATACCTCCCAACTTTGTGTCATCCACAAATTTTATTAGCATACTCTAAATTTTTGTACCAAGGACAGTAATAAAAATGTTAAATAAGATTGATTCCAAGACCAATCCCTGAGGAACTCCACTAATAAACTTCCCCCAGCCTGACAGCTCACCTTTCAATATGATCCGTTTTAGTCTTCCCTTTAACTAGTTCCTTGTTCACCTTTCAATTCTCATATCTTGTGTCGAGTGCTGTAGCTATCTTTAGAAATCTCACATTAGTAATCTCACTGGTACAGACATCTGCAAGGCACTTTTGTAGCTGGCACTGCAAGGTATTTATGTGCCAAATATGCTAACCATTCATATGCCCCCAATGGGGAGGGATAGCTCAGTAGTTTGAGCACTGGCCTGCTAAACCCGGGGTTGTGAGCCAGGAGCACTGCCAGCTTTTTTGCCGCCCTAGGCGGTGGAAGGTCCCGCCCCTGAAATGCCGCCCCCGACAGAGGCGGCGGAAGGTCCGGCCGCTGCGGTTGCCATCCCCGAAATGTTAGTGCAGGCGGTCGCCTAATGGGTTGCGCTGGCCCTGTTGTGAGCTCAGTCCTTGAGGCAGGGGCAGCTCTAGACATATCGCCGCCCCCAAGCACGGCGGCATGCCGCGGGGGGTGCTCTGCCGGTCGCCGGTCCCGCGGCTCCGGTGGACCTCCCTCAGGCGTGCCTGCGGAGGGTCCGCTGGTCCCGCAGATCCACCGAAGCTGCGGGACCAGCAGACCCTCCGCAGGCATGCCGCCGAAGGCGCCCTGCCTGCCACCCTCCCAGCGACCGGCAGAGCGCCCCCCGCGCCATGCCGCCCCAAGCACGCACTTGGCGTGCTGGGGCCTGGAGCTGCCCCTGCCTTGAGGGGGCCATTTAGGGAACTGGGGTAAAAATCTGTCACGTGGTAGTCTATTGTTTAATAGTGCGATTAAAACTGCAATTAATCATGATTAATTTTTTTAATCACAATTACTTTTTTTGAGTTAATCAGGTGAGTTAACTGCGATTAATCAACAGCACTAAAAATTACAGAATAAGCAGAGGAAATGTGTCTATGAGGGAAAGCCTGGCTTGTGTCTCCTCACTGGCCTAACTTTATGTCACCTTTCCCTATTTCTGTGGTATATATAAAATCATAATGAAAAGTGGAAGGCAACCTTAACTACAGATGCTGCTACCTGTGCTGCCTACAATTATGTTCCTAAAATAATCTCTTTGTCACTGCTCGTATCAGGCTACACCTCTCTTTTAATTTCTCTACAGGTTTCCATTTACTGTCTACACCATCTGCACCTTCAATACTCTGTGAAATCCTGTCCCTACCTCAGCCTGTATTTATTCTATTCTTTCTTCCACCCACTGTTACACCTGGAGTCACTGGATTGAGGGCTTGGCCCTGCCCTGCTGGGGCACTGGGTTGGGGGCTGCACCACGTGGCTTGGTTCCACTCTGGCCAGGACACAGGGTCGGGGCCATGCTATGCAGCTCCTGGAAGCGGCAGCATGGCCCCGTTCCAGCTCCTACATGCTCCAATGGGAGCTGCAGGGGTGGTGCCTGTGGATTGGGCAGTGTGCAGAACCCCCTGGCCACGCCTCCACATGGGAGCTGGAGAAAGGACTGCCACTGCTTCCGGGAGACTCCTGAGGTAAGCGCCGCTTGGAGCCTGCACCCCCTGAGCCTCTCCCCACGTCCCAACCCCCTGCCCCAGCCCTGATCCCCCTCCCATTCTCCAAACTCCTTGATCCCAGCCCAGAGCACCATCCTACACCCCAAACCCCTCATCCCCAGCCCCACCCCAGATCCTGCACCCCCTCCCGCACCCCAACCCCAATTTTGGAGCATTCATGGACCGCCATACAATTTCTATTCCCCGATGTGGCGCTCGGGCCAAAAAGTTTGCCCACCCTTGATCTAGAATATGCAAAAAGAAAACTTACAATTCTGATCACTAACACTATAATTTAAAGAGTTCCAAATATTATATTTAATCATGGGATTTCTTGCTGATGCTACAGGAAATGACATATCTGAACTATTACTTCTTAAATAAAAAAAGCCTTCCAAAATTAAGGAAAGAAAATCCACATGAGTTAGTATGGCCAGAAGAAGAGTGAATTGTAAGAGAATACAGACATATGGAAAAATGAAATGTGAGTCTATGGGTATTTGTTTAAAACAAACAAACAAATCACCACCTGACAGGAAACATGAACACAGCCAATATGAAAACTAGTATGACTGCTGAGCCTCATGCATGTCACATGACACACACTTGTCAGCCCTGTCACAGAGGCTTGCTGTAATGTCACATGTCCAACAAGACAGCCGGATACCCACACAGTTTCTCCTCCTTACTACCAGGAGTTGGTAAGACAGAGGAACTGCAGGGAGTCAAGCTGCCTCTCTTTCTCTCCTCTGGGTGCTCCCCTTACTGTAGCCAAACTAGTCTGGAGCAGCCAGGAGGAGAAGGTAGCTGTAGCCAACTTCCAAGTCCCTGGCAGTGTTGCCAACTCTAGTCATCTTGGAATCAAGATCTTGTGAATCTTGGTGTCATGTTACTCTGCGAGAACTTCAGCTTTCAGGTTTTTTTAAAAAGTATAGTAACTCCTCACTTAAAGTCGTCCCGGTTACTGTTGTTTCATTGTTATGTTGCTGATCAATTAGAGAACATGCTCGTTTAAAGTTGCGCAATGCTCCCTTATAACCTCGTTTGGCAGCCGCCTGCTTTGTCCACTGCTTGCAGGAAGAGCAGCCTGTTGGAGCTAGCTGGTGGGGGCTTGGAACCAGGGCAGTCTAGCAGACCCCTATCAGCTCTCTGCTCCCCTAAGTTTCTGTGCAGCAGCTGCCCAGCAGGCTATCAATTGCTGGGCAGTTCAGCTGTCCCTCCCCGCATTGCCATGTGCTGCTCTTGCCCTCTGCCTTGGAGCTGCTCCCGGGAGCCTCCTGCTTGTTTTGCGGAGGGGGGGGGAGAGGGGTGCTAATGTCACTGTGTCCTCCTCCCCCCACTCCTTTACCCCATTGGGCCATCTCCACAAGGCAGGGGTGGGACACGACAGGGCTCAGGACGGAGGGAGCTTGCTGGCAGCAGCTTCTGTCTCAACTTGCTGATCTACTTAAAAAGGCAGTGTACTTAGAGTGTGGTCAGCGTACTTAAAGGGGAAGTACGCTGACCACACTCTCTCTCACACACAGTGTATGTGAGAAGTACTCTCTCTCACACACAGTGTATGTCTCTGTCTCTCTCTGCCATGCTGTCTCTCCTCCATCCATTCCTGCTTCCTTGTAGAGAGTGAGGCTACATTAATAACATGTTAACCCTTGAGGGCTCAGACGAGTGCTAATTCATCATTTAGCAGTAAGGCATTCCCTGGGAAATATCCCACCCTCTGACTTCACCACCTCAACCAAGCTTCACAATCATCATTGCTGTGTATAGTATTAAATTGTTTAAAACTTATACTGTGTGTGTATAAGTCTTTTGTCTGGAGAAAATTTTTTCCCTGGAACCTAGCCCTTCCTATTTACATTCATTCTTATGGTGAAATTGGATTCGCTTAACATTGTTTCACTTAAAGTCGGCATTTTTCAGGAACATTAAGCAAGGAGTTACTATATGTTTCTTGCCCTTGTGGTTGCACAGAAAATCTTGAAATATGAATCCCCAAAAGCCCTAAATCTGAAGGCTAATAAAAGGAACTCAAAATATATTACATTTACAAATCTCATGACTTTTAAGCTATCATCATCATATTTTGGGCCAGCCTAATGGGTTTTGAATGACTGAAGTTGACAATAATGCTGCTAGCAAGATATAAGAGGGGAGCCAGAAGCAGGTTTTAAGAATGGGAGACAGGAGAAGGGAGCAGGCAGCATAAATGGGAACAGTGACTGGGGATCAGAAGTGACAGAAACTGGGTACAGAAAATGGGAACCTGTGGCTAAAAGTAGGATGCAAAAGAGGACAGGATCTGAAGGGGGACAAGGAACAAAGAGGGTCCTTAATGGGACTGAGAACAGAAATTGAATATCAGTAATTCTACAACTTGACAACTGGCCTAACCAGAGGCAACATGCTCTCCTTTGACAGCTGAAGTCATTATTTTTGAAAAGCACGCCTCATACAATAAAAATACTGGAAGTGACTAATCCACAATATACATTCATTTGTAAAAATGGACAGTTAGAAGAAATATACATCTCCTTAAAAATACTTACCTATGTCTAAAATCTTTATTTCTTGGTGAGAGCAAGTAAAGAAGAGTAGAAAAGCAGTATTAGAAAAAAGGTTAGAAAAGAAACAAGAGGAGTAGAAGGCAAAATTTAAATTATTATTATTCTAGTGAAGAAGATGAATTACAAACTTTGATCCAACAGAGTTAACTTATTTTGACTCTAAAACAGGAAATACTTAGGCTAGTTTGAATTGCTACAATTTTTTAGATAGAGATATGCATAGTTAAACATTTTAGAGTTAATCAAATTTACTTCATTTTTTATTTGGTTCAATTCTTTTGGTTCAATGCATTATGTAAAAAAAATACAACATTTTATCTCCAACTGAATTTGATATATTAACTTATAAAATGTCAGAAAACTATCCCATATTTTAATTCTCAACACCACCTTAATTCCAAAAGTCCCAGACTGGGAAAAGGCATACCTTAGTTCAAGAACACTAGTGACGTTTCCAGATGGGAATATCCGCCGAACATAGTTGAAATCCCCTATGTACAGGCTGCCATCTATCCCACAAGCTAATGCTACCGGAGCTAGTAGTTTATTACCATCAGCTTGGCCGTTGCAACTTGGGCATGAGATGCTGCGTCTTCGTCCATTGCCCATGATGCTACTAACAACTGGAGGTTGCTGAGAAATAAATTGATTTTCACCATTTCCTTTGTAGAGGATACCTGATAGAAATAAAAATACAATTGCTTCCCACATCAAAGTCACATTCAGGAAATGATGATCATTAATAGCAAACATATCTTATGCAAGACTTTTTTTTTTTCATAAAATTCATTAATATTTACAAATAAATCAGAAATATACTTAGAGAACCCACAGCACCAAATTAAAAAACATTGAAAACAACCGTCTTTTCCAAAAGATATAGTAGAATATTAAAAATACTAACATCTGTAATATGAACATGTTTACAATCATTCTGTTTATAACATTTTTATATTTATAATGGAGGGGGAATTTTTTTTGAAAAAATCACAAAAATCACATAATCCATTTACTTTTAATGAAACATATGCTTCTAAATCCCTTCAGTTTGAAAATCTCCCTCAGAAGACTGGAGTTCTAATTGCATGTACATTGATTATTGTAAAAGATGGGTTTATATTTGTGAGTTTCATTCCTGTAGTCATACAGTAACTAATTAAAAATATCCTGTTACATTTGACTGGACCACTACCACATACATCAAACATTAATAAGGGGCTACTTCAAAAAAGTTCTGTGACTCAATTTCACATTATAAAAGAGTCTTTTTCACTGTACAATACTAATCTATCCCTGGTAACAAAGTCTGCACCTAGAATACATCTGCAGTTATATACAGTTATTAAAAATGTCAAATACAACAAAAAATGTCGTGGCAGGCCAACCTGTTCCTTAAACCTAATTCTGCTTTGAGGCATGAGAAGTACAGTCATTTTATAAAGACAAAGTAATATGCCAGCAGTACATTTTTATGGACTTCACAGGAAATGTGGGAAGCAAAATACATACCTGATGTTAAATTTTTCAGAGTTAGAAAATTATGTTTGAATTTGGACTCAGTTAAATGTTACCAGTGTCCTCATTATTATATAGATCAATGACTCCATCAAGTTCTGCTGTATGGATGGTCAGCTGCTATTGTTATGCTCATATGTCACAATAAATCTTAATGTGGCATAATCCATGTAAACCACTTTGTACTTTATAGTGCTACATGTTTTATTTATTGAGTACAAAGTTTCAAAAGCAGTTTTTGATGCTAATGGTAACACTTCTTTTTCGAGATACCGATAAAACAATCAATCTTACAAAAACACATTTAGGAAACTTGAGAAGGTGTATTCCTCCCCTTCCCCCCACTTTTTCCCCAAGGCACTTTTTAAGTTGAAAAGAGATCAGAATAAATATCTTTCCTTTTTCACTTAGACTGTTTTTGGTTGCTTCAGTTACTTTGTTAATGCCATACAATTTGGTAGAGGTAAATACCAGAGCAAATGTACATTATGAAATCAGAAAGGATGAAACTGGCTTACGAAAACTTAAAGAAAAGTCATCGAAATAAGGCTGCATCATAATAGCAAAGGGAGTGTGTTTTTCATGAATAGTCTGAGGAAGAATGCATTAATGGCATCTGAAATCACCCTTCCTATGATTACATCATTTGTGACAATCATGGAACCATAATTTTGCTGAAATAGCTAAGTTCTATAATTTTTATAAGAGGACTCCTACAAGTCAAGACTCTGCACTAGTGCACATGATTTATTCTGTCATTACTTTGAAAAATTGCTCCTTCATATTTCTCCTCTATTATCACAGAATGGAAAGATGAACATTAGAATATTTATTGCAGTGGTTCAGGGTGTCCATACAAACACCTGTCACTGTCTGTACTCTACTCTGAATAAATTTCTCCAGCTCATCCACCTTGTCATTACAACTAACTACTTCCTTTATTCAATTAGACACATGTCACTTTGAAAAGTCATACTTGTCAAATCTACTCTTGAACATAATTTAAAGCCACTATCAATTCACCTTGTGAATAGAAACAACCTCATAATTTAAAAAAACTAAACTAAATAAAACATGCATCTTTGCATTTTTATAAATATCATAAGAATTTTGCATGGCTCTTGTCTGACATTTTATATTTAAATTTCCATTTCCCCTTATTTGGTTGTACTATTTTTTTACTATTCAGCAGTACCAGTTAGGCTATGACCCATCATATCACACCAGCTAAGCAGGATCAAACTGAGCCAACACATAGATGGGAAACCTCTACAAAATACCTGGATACTGCTGGAAGTAGCATTCTTCCCTCTCAGGATATAGCTACACCACAAATTAAGGTGTAATTGCAGTGTGATAACAATAGTAGTGAAAATATGGTGGCATAAGGCTTCACTTCAGGTTACCTGCCACAGTACAAGCCTGCTGATGACATTGGGTGCATATTCAGATTGCTGGCCCATCCCATGTGAAGTCTATGCCACAGTATTTTTACTGCTATTGTTACCTGTGCTAGAGTGAAGTTAGAGTGAGTATGTCTACTTGCACTACAATTGCACCTTCAGATGTGGTGCAGACATACCCTAGATCAGTACAGAACTGATGCCCCAACACAGTGTTAGAGGGAGACCCACTCATACTTTCTGTAAGAGTACAGTGCATCCTGACCAAATTCCAACTTGCATCATTTCATTCTGCTTATCTAACTTCCCTTACAGATCCAACTGAATACAGTATTCTTCATTTCCTTTGCTAAACTCTTATGCCATGCTGCTGAACACTGTTAAACAGCTGCCTCATTTTACTCCAGAGTAGGCTATATTTCACTGGGGAGTGGAGTGATCCTCATATGAATTTTGGTTTTGGATCCTTTAGTACCAAAGTCACTATGTAAATTATAATGACTATATTATAATTGTGGCTGCTGCTATGTTGTCTGGGCAGTCCCTAGCAATCTCCACCACTCCCCTTCTCCATCAAGTGAGGAGCGGTAGGCAGAGAGGAACTGATTGTTGGGAGGCTGGTTCAATCTAGCTGCAATGAAGTGACATATGAAAATGTACAGTAGTTAGCAGTGCCTATTCTAAGAGAAGAGAGCCGCTCTGCATCACTGGCTTCTTCTTTATGTCAGTGTTCCCAAAGTGCTGCAGAGTCATTCATGAGACATCCTGCCAGGGAGTTGGGCCACAAGGAGAAGCATTAGCAACATGAATTGTAAATAACCTTGCTCCATGGAAATGTACTGTGTGGGGTTGGGGCGGGGGCATGACAGAACACTCTATAAGAGGCCAATGAGAAGCATGTTAGACACATTGACTCTGCTCTTGGCACTCATGAAAACTCAAATCTTACTAATTCACAATTGATCCCCCATTAGCTGAAGTTAGTGAGAACATAAGAATGTAAGAATGGCCATACTGGGTCAGATCAAAGGTCCATCTAGCCCAATATCCTGTCTTCTGACAGTGGCCAATGCCAGGTACCCCAGAGGGAACTAATAGAACATCATCACGTGATCCATCCCCTGTCACCCATTCCCAGCTTCTGGCAAAGAGTGGCTAGGGAAACCATCCCTGCCCATCCTGGCTAATAGCCATTGATGGACCTATCCTCCATGGATGTATCTAGTTCTTTTTTTGAACTCTGTTATAGTCTTGGCCTTTATAATATCCTGTGGCAAAGAGTTCCACAGGTTGACTGTGCGTTGTGTGAAAAAATACTTCCTTTTGTTTGCTTTAAACCTGCTACCTATTAATTTCATTTGTTGACCCTTAGTTCTTGTGTTATGAGGAGTAAATAACCGTTCCTTATTTACTTTCACCACACCAGTCATGACTTTATAGATCTCAATCATATACCCCCTTAGTCGTTTCTTTTCCAAGCTGTTCAATGTCCCTAATCATTTTTGTTTCCCTTCTCTGTACATTTTCCAATTCTAATGTATCTTTTTTGAGATGGGGCGACCACATTTGCATGCACTATTCAAGATGTGGGCATACCATGGATTTATATAGAGGCAACATGATATTTGCTGTCTTATTAGCTACAGCAAATATGCTTTCTTAATGATTCTCAACATTCTGTTAGCTTTTTTGACAACCTCCTCAGGCAAGGAGTTCCACAGGTTGACTGTGCGCTGTGTTGTCAAGCTGACTTCTAACTGATAAACAAGGGCCTCATTAAACGGTCATGGGATAAGAGGGAAGGTTCTCTCATGGGTCAGTAACTGGTTAAAAGATAGGAAACAAAGGGTAGGAATAAATGGTCAGTTTTCAGAATGGAGAGAGGTAAATAGTGCTGTCCCCCAGTGGTCTGTACTGGGACCAGTGCTGTTCAACATATTCATAAAAGATCTGGAATAAGGGGTTAACAGTGAAGTGGCAACATTTGCAGATGATGCAAAACTACTCAGGATAGTTAAGTCCAAAGCAGACTGCAAAGAGTTACAAAGGGATCTCACAAAACTGGGTGATGGGACAACAAAATGGCAGATGAAACTCACTGTGGATAAATGCAAAGTAATTGGCAAACATTATCCCAATTATACATATAAAATGATGGGGTCTAAATTAGCTGTTACCTCTCAAGAGAGAGATCGTGGAGTCATTATGGATAGTTCTCAGAAAACATCCACTCATTGTGCAGCGGCAGTCAAAAAAGCTAACAGAATGTTGAGAATCATTAAGAAAGCATATTCGCTGTAGATAATAAGACAGCAAATATCATGTAAAATAAAAGTTTGTAAGCTAAAAAAATGCAATAATATGCTTTTCATTGTGACACCTTTGTTAAGTAAATCCCAAAGGCTTATGTAATTTTAGGAGGGAGAAATATGGTATAAACTGTAAAACATGGAAACACATAAAATACTCAATTATTTCATACTTTGCATAGGTATGGTACTTCTTTACATGGAAGAAAATATTTGATTAATTTTAATGATATGTTTCAAGCAAGGGCACTAGAGTAAAATATTAAAATGAACAATGACAAGAATACATCCTTACCATTCTGAACATCTAACACATGATGTTTATCCAATGTCCAACCACCCATGTTAGAGGCATCCAATTCATATCCCTGCAAAATGGCAGTCCGCTTTTCCCAGAGAGTTAGATCCAAACAAGACTCGTATTCATAACCTACAGACACTGGAATCATAATAAATCACATTTCATATTCCCCACCATAGTTGAAAAATGGAATTTTGTTCAGAAAAATAACATTTCTATACTAAACTTGTGATTTTTTTGCCCTCTCAAACTAAATTAAAACCTGTATATCCTTTATCATACAGAGATTGTTCAAATATTTCACAATTTAAAAAAGGAACTTCAGATGATTAAAATGATCTTGTTTTTAAAAAGAGCAGTAGACTGACTAAGTCTGTCCTAAGACAAGGGTGCAGTACAGAGTGGGTTTTTTCCACATTAATTTGCCACTGTGCTTAAAATGAGATTCACAAAAACTATCCACATTGGGCCTATCCTCCAACTTATTTAATACAAATGAAAAACTATCAATTTGTGATCTCTTTTTATTTTGAAATACATTTTTATTATAAAAAGTCTACCTTTAGTACAGTGTTGTTGTGCTAAATATTTTCTGATTAACTGATATGGTCAGTTTCATTTTAACACTATGATTCCAAGACAGTAATAAATTCAGAAAGGCATCACACTGTACATACCAACAGCTTCAGATAAGCCATAGACCTTCTGGTTGTATGCATCGGTTTTATCCCATATGAAAGTGTAAGCCAGATTTGGGGATGCAGGGAACCATTTCTGAAAGAGTCTTCCCACCACTGCCACCATAAGATGAACCTTCATTAAGTTAAATGGTATAACAGACTGAGTCATCGTGATCTTAAGAACTGATTTATATCCTGCAGCTCTGGAGCTTAAGTATGATAATTTCAAATCAGTTCCTGGGATTGTAGTCTCTTCATGAAGTACCTAATTGTTGATAAAGAAACATTACAATAATGTAAGTTATTTTCAGATTAAACTGAATATAGTAGTATTTTAAAATCATATCTCGATCAACAATATATTAAAATCCATAATGAATCAGAGCCTTTATCTGAACTGCATTTTAATAAATAAAACATTTTAACAAAAGAAATCACAATATTCTGCTTTTTCTGAAAGACATCTCAAAGTCTTTTTGTGACGCAGTCGCTCAATTATTATTTTCTGCTGCAAACTTTCAAAGATTTATGGACATCTCTTTTTTTTCCCCCTGAAGAACACTTCCAGTCTCTTTTTCCACAAGAGATTTGTCAGTAAAGCATCCTCTTTCTGGGCAAATAACTTCTTCTGAAGCTCCATCCAAGCTGTATATCACATACAGTAACTGTGATACAGCTAGCACTCTCCCAATTGAAGATAAGTGAGCACTGGCCATCTGAGATCCAGCAATCACTCCTACATATCCCTGCATGAAGCTGACAGTTCTCTTCTGGGATACACACAATACCCTCAGAGGTAAGAATGGTTCTCTGAGCAACACCAACAAACCCAAGACACCATATATTGTGACAAGTCAATTTTACTATAATTAAGAATGTAGTTATGAAGATACTTGTTAGCATACAAAAATAATTCCTTTCTCCCATTCCTTGTCTATATTGCCTATTTAGATAATAAGCTTTACTGGGCAGGGAGTTATTGCTCAGAATGTGTAGGTACAGCCCCTCGCACAATGGCAATCCAGATTTTGATTAGGGCCTCTAATTGTTACTGTAGTACAAATGTTAAATAATAACAGTCATGTTTCATAAAATATCTGTTTTATTTCTGTATTGTAAATATTTTAAACTAGAGCTTTCTTTCATTTATTGCAAAGACATAGAAGCAGGATGCCTTAAGGAAAGCTTCCCCATATTTTCACTACTCAGACATCAGCTCATTGCTTTCTCATATCAGAAAGGTTCAATCCTGTTTTCATAAGTTTTTTCCCCCTCTCCTGAGAATTAGAGTTTGTATGTGGTAGTTGGACATGAAGGATTTCTGCCTTCTATGGATCAAGATAGTTCATCACCTTTATTTCACTCAGGACTTTAACTGGATAAGAATCACATCCTTAAATACTGAAGGCAGAGCCACCAAGCATCCCCATTAAAATGAAAAGGTTTCTATAAACACTATTGTAAATCACATCTGAGGGCTGAATTAAAGCAGTATGGGGCCATAGCAGCACTTAGTGCTCCTGGGAAACAAATGTAGGTAGCTTTACTCTACTTTTCCATTCCTTGGTCCTGGGGACAACCAAGGCCAATGTACTAACTTATACTGGTGGATACAGTCTTCAGGGAAGCACTGTGCTCTACCAAGCTTCCCCACACCCCGGAATGCCCTCTATGTTGAGGCAAGGACCAATACAGGCTGGCAGAGGGCTGGCTATGGGAGCTCTGTGCTAGGGAAATCCTCAGATGCAGTTTTAAAACTGTTAACAGACCCTTTAAGAGGTTGCTTCTTTAAGAGGGTCCAAGGACCTGGCATATAGAGTTTAAGAGGCCTTAGATGTCATGTCATAATATCCGATAACGGATGGAAACTACTGCAGGTATATTAAGAAAGATTTACATGACATTAACTATATTTTTCTCTTTCCTCATTCTATGACCAATTATCACTGACAGCAGCTTGGCTCATCTAAGAGGAAGCTTAGGATGCAACAAAGCTGTCATTCAAGTAAGGTATATATAGGCAAGCACCTCTCTTCTCCTCCAGTCAGAAACTTCCCACACAGTGTACAATTTCATATTACAGCAGAAAGGAAAGGAGAACTAGGATGGGGAACAGATTACTAGGACAAGCCCAATTACTGATAAGCAATTCTTAATTGCCAAATATCTGCTCTTCCCACTTCACCAGTCATCACTGAGAGCAGGTGACACACACTACTGTCATTAAGAAAGTGCTTAAAATTGGTGATATTTGTGTTGCCTCTAAAATTACTTGTGCAATGCCTCAGCCCAAGATGCAGAGAGTATAGTGGATGCTCCTCTGAACTGGAGGGCAAACAAGTCTCTGCAGGCTAAAAATGTAAAAACCCATCCAGAGATATAAGCAACTGAGGATCTGTTCCTTTACTAAGACCTTGAAGGCAAAACAACTCTAAGATGTTTGAAGGACTCCCACGCTGCACTTAAAAAGTGAACTAACAGATGCTGTTCTCTTTTGGCGGGGGGGAGGGGAGAGAAATCATCTTGACTAGCGAAACAAAGGAAAATAAGGTTTCAGAATAGCAGTCGTGTTAGTCTGTATCCGCAAAAAGAATAGGAGTACTTGGGGCACCTTAGAGACTAACAAATTTATTTCAGCATAAGCTTTCGTGGCCTACAGCTCACTTCTTCGGATGCCCACGAAAGCTTATGCTGAAATAAAGTGCTCTAAGGTGCCACAAGTATTCCTGTTTTTTAAAGGAAAATAACATATCCATAAATGAACACAGCATGATGGTTCCTGTTAGTCCCAAAGTTTACTCAAATCTTCTCTTGCAACCAAAAAGTGTAGATGAGTAGTGCTAAGTCATAAAGCATCCATCCACCCACTTAGCTGAGAGAACAGAAAGTAAACAGGTCACTCTGGTGGGCATTTTCACAAAGCTCTACAGTGGGTTTGGATGGATGTCTCATTACGAATCAGGAGGCAAATTCAGGTCTTACTGAGATAAAAAACTGACTATTGCTATGGTAAGATTCACAAAGGGGGCTCAGCACTGCAACTTCTAACTCTGCTCTGCTGCTTAGCAGAATCCACAGCCCAGAGGTAGGCACCCTGGCTCTCTATAAAATGCATGGGGAGAGCTAAGTATCTAACTATGGAATCCACAGCCAGCAAGGTGAGTGAGGTGTTCCTTACGTTAGCCACAGGAAATGCCAAGGAGAAGGGTGTGGTTTAAGCATTGCCCCTCAAAGGAAGTTAGGTGCCTAAATCTGGGTCAGAGGGAGGTGTCCATCTTTGCTTAGGATTTACAGTCATGAGCCCACTCCTGGAATGAAGTGCCTAAGCCCTTTCTTGCAAACACAAGGGGGGAGAAGCTGCCACATACTCCCCCTTATAATCTTGAGCCTAGGGTTTAGAGCGCTCACCCTGGAAGTGGGTGATGCTGGTTCAAATACCCACTTTGTGTGATTAGGAGAAGGGGTCTGAACCCACATTTGTAACCTTTCAGGACAGCACCTAACTTCTGGCCTATGGGATATTGTCAGGGGGGTCTCTCTCAATCTTTTCTGTTGAAGCTGTTCCACTTTGTATAAATACTTAAACATTCAGTGGACCAGGGTGAGAGAATGACTTTACATCCCAGTGGTTCTGGCACTTGGTGGAAGACCACAGTTCAAGTCCCAGTTCCAATGATTATTTAATTATTTATACAAAGTTGAACAGCTTCAACAACAGAAACTGAGGGAAAGAATACCAAAGAATACCCTACAGTTCAGTGGTCAGGGTGCTCACTTCTAATGTGGAAAACCCAAGTTCAAGTCTTTGCTCCACATTAGGCATGGGGGACATGAACCTGGGGCCCCAACATCCTTGCTGAGTGCTCTAACCTCTGGGCTAAAAGGCATAGAGGTGGGGACACCACAACTACCATATTTTTTTGCTAGAAGGCACAGGCACCACCACCACCTCTCCAGCTCCTGTATTTTGTGTGGGGACTAATCTTTTAGGTGGTCTTTGAGAATGCCTACTGGATTGGGTCTCACAGGGGACACAAATGGGGAATGCTTACTTGACGATCCTTCTAGGTTTTAGGTATGAGCTGGGGGCCTGGGTGTCAGTTCTGATGCAGCTGTGCATATGCTCAGTGGCAGATTTTTAGGCACCTAAGCGACTTTTAGGAGATTAGGGACTTTAGGCCTAGAGACCCAGGGTTGGGTGGCAGCTGAGTGGGTGTTTTGAAGATCTAAATTTTGGACTTAGGTGCCTAAAATGGCACCCAAATTGCTTTGTGGATCTAGCTCCTAATCCTGGAAATGTAACAAGTCCTTACAAATCACATTGTTCTACTAGATGTGCCCTGTCTTAACAGAACTCCCTGAGAACTTTGGCAATCTAGAGGTGAGTAAGGAACATGCATTCCAGCTCTCCCCCGAACCATTAATTCCCTAACCTTATTACTAAAGAGTTAAATCAGCAGGCAAAGACAGTTTCTCACTGGTGTCCGGAGGGTGAATCAATTCAACAAAGAACTAGAACTAGAAGGTCTTCAAGTACAAAAATCAGAATCCATCAGCTCAGCCACTCTGCTCATATAGTAACAATAGGGAATCAGAGTGTCTTGAAGAATGCTAATTCTACAAGGGTAATAAGTAATATTCCAAGTAGCAAAATACTGTACTGAACTACTAAATCCCAAAGGATGCACATTGCATTTATGCATGATCAAGCCTCTTAGCAGGACAACTGTGGAACACTAAACCTACAGTACTCAAATAAGGGTCATCTCAGTTTTCACAGAAACAGAGAAAATTTGTCCTCCTGAGAACTCAAGTTGGCCCATTCAGCCATACATGGCCCAAGAGAGTCAATTTACCCATGTTGCAAAATGCCCTAGCACTGCAGTACTGACTATCGTAAATCACATCTAGGGCTGAATTAAAGCAGTATGGAGCCATAGTGAGTATGGTGAAACCTACTGGGCTGATATGCACTGATGGTTGCAGGACTGGAGAAGATACAGTCAGAGTGAGGTAAAGAACTCCTTCCCTCTGCTGAGTTTGGCTGCACTGAGCAACTGCCATGAATGCTCGAAGGCCCAAATCCACAAAGGGACTTACACATTACCAATGTTGAGTGTTGCAGTGCCTAGCTTTTAGATGCCTAGCCATGCAATGGAATTCACAAACCCTGAACTGGATGCCTTGGCTCTCCATGCAATGCGCAGGAAGAAAGAGGTGCCCACGAGAAGCTTAGGATCCACAAAAGCCAGCATGCTAGGAAGGGTGCTGCCTAAGCTAGTGAATAGAAGATGCTGAGGAGAGGGGTGGATCCTAAGCCCCACACCTCTAAGTCTGGGCTAGAGGCAGGTGCCTCTCGCTCTGCTTGAGATCCACAGCCAGAACCCTCTCACGGAGTCAGGGGCCAAAGCCATTCCTTGCATTATAGATACAACAATGATGGAGGCTGTAGAAAAGCTTTAGGCACATAGAAGCACAGACAAAGCATAAATCAGGATATTTACAGACTCCAGAGGTTTCTGGAGTATAGAAAATAAAAACTGCTGGACCCAAGCTGGAGAGGATAAACCTTGGAGATACTTGATGAAAGGGTGTATACCCAGAACTAGATACAGTTCTACAAACTTTAAGGGAAGTCTTAACAAGCTCTGTCAGAGTTTCCTCTCAAATTATTGTAAGGGACCTTGTGAGAAGCAAATCAACAGTTAGATTTCCAATTAAGACCAAATGAATGATAATGCTCATCCATAGGACTGAATCTTCAACAAACATTAGAACTGAACAGAGAAGACACCTGCTGACAGGTCTCCTAAACGTATAGCCCAAACCAGGGCCGTCCTTAGGATTTATGGTGCCCTAGGCGAGATTATTAAACTGGTGCCCCTGTGCCTAATCTGCTCTTAGCAACACAAATATAAGCATACAGTATTGGAAAACTTGCCACATTCACGTTATTAAAACCAGTTTAACTTAATTAAGCACACTGTAATGCTGATGCACTAGCACTAAAGAAGTAGCCCTATAGAAAAAATTCTGATTTGACAGAATGATGCAAATAATATAATTTTTTTAATTTGTCAAAATTTTATTGGAAATTTATATGAAGAGGTATTGAAACAAAGATTTGTTTTTAATTAAAAGCAATCTTTCTGGCTTTTTTGGCTGCAAAATCAGTTTAATAAGCTGGGTTTCCAAACAGTGGGAAAATATAACCCTAGTTTTACTGCTAGGTAAAGCACAAAGTGACCAAAATGAAGTCAGCACAGAATCATCTCATCTAGATTAAGGTAGCACAGAAATGTTACAGAAGTCCTATTGTGCCTTATTTTTGTTTGGAAAGACATTGGCACTAGCAGCACATTCACATGATAAAATACATGATAAATCACTGTCTCTAAAGTTCCATCAAAAACTGACATTTTCACAGCTCTAGCATGATCTGCTATACAGATTCTTCACAAGGAAGTGTCCCTGGCCTTTTAAACTCATATTAACTATGTATTTACTTTATGAAAGTTGGAGAAAACATTGTGAAAATGTAAAACATTGGCTGCCCAACTTCTGGGCTGGCAAAAGCTATACTGACTCACAGGAAAAAAAAAAAAAGCAGGAGAATCTTAGTACAACATATGGTCAGTCTATAGCAGGGGTCGGCAACCTTTCAGAAGTGGTGTGCCAAGTTCACTGTAATTTAAGGTTTCTCGTGCCAGTAATACATTTTAATGTTTGTAGAAGGTCTCTCTCTATGTCTATATTATATAAATAAACTATTGTTATTATCTGAGGTCCTGCTCAGGCCACTACCAGCTGAGTAAATGAAACCCCAGACCGGCAGCGGGCTGAGCGGGACTGGTGACTGGAACCCTAGACAAGGATCCCAGGCCCTGCTCAGCCTGCTGCTGGTCTGGGGTTCTGACTACCAACTCCTGCCACCCAGGATCCCGGCCGCCAACCCCCCTCAGCCTGCTACCAGCCTGGGATTCTGCTCACCCAGGCTGGCAGGAGGCAGAGTGGGGCCGGCGGCTGGGCTCCTGATTGGCAAGGGGCCGGCAGCCAGAACCCAGGAGTAGCAGTAGGCTGAGTGCTGCTGGCACCCCAGACTGGCAGCAGACTGAGCCACTCAACCCCCCAGCCCGCTGCCGGCTGAATGAATGGAACCCCAGGCTGACAGCAGGTTGAGTGGTTCAGCCGGCCTGCTCAGCCCGCTGCCAGCCTGGGGTTCCTTGGGGGTCCCCAGGCCAGCAGCAGGTGCTGAGTGGGGCCGGCGGCTGGTATCCCAGCTGGCAATAGGGCAGCAGCCGGAACCCCAGAGCAGTGATGGGCTGAGCCGCTCAGCCTGCCGCTGCGTGCCATCAAAAATCAGCTCACCTGCCACCTTTGGCACGTGTGCCGTAGGTTGCCGACCCCTGCTTTATACACTAGTAAGGAGATGAGCATATTACAGTTGTTGGAGGGCTCTTATCAGGAGTAACAGGCTATAGGAAAGTCAGTCAACATTTTTTGTTTCTCTGATGAAAACTGGCCCACTCCCTGCCTCAAACCAAACCTGTCACTAATAATTGTCAACAACTTAATTTTCTGTTTTTGGCTAAGATATTAATTTTTAAAAAAAAATATTGAAATTGGATTCAGGATTGTTAGCAAGAATTTTTGGCAAACAAAGTTGTTAAATGACAATCTAAATGGCAACACAGTACTGCTTTCATGCTTGGCTCACTCCCCAGCCTGCTGGTCCAACAGCTGCAGTAGACCCCAAAATCCACCTCTTGGGGTGCAGAGTGGCAACAGCAGCAGCAAACCCTCAGGTCCAATCACACGCCAATGGGCACCACCACCAGCCTTACGGACCATGGTGAAGTTAGCACAGCATCTGATCTCAGGGACAGGTCACCCATGGAGCCACAGCAGCTAATCCTGCCCAGTGCAGCCCCCCCGGGATGAGATGGATCGCTGGCAGCTGCCAGCCCAGGGGAGAGGCGCTCCCCAGCTAGGGTGACCAGATCCAGATGTCCTGATTTTATAGGGCCAGTCCCGATATTTGGTGCTTTGTCTTATATAGGCACCAATTACCCCCACCTAGAGTGACCAGACAGCAAGTGTGAAAAATCAGGACAGGGGGTGGGGGGTAAAAGGAGCCTATATAAGAAAAAGACCCCAAAATTGGCCCTATAAAATAGGGATATCTGCTCACCCTATCCCAATCCCCTGTCCTGATTTTTCACACATCTGGCTAACCCCAGCCCAGCCCTGTGTGACATTCTAATCCTGGCCGAGGAAGTGAGTTACTTTCACTTTCATTCCTCAGCAGGCAGGCAGCCTCCTCCCCCCACCTACCCCCCAGCACCTCACCCAACCCAGCCCTGACGGAGGGGAGGGAGGAGAGAGAGAGGGATGCTCCTGGGGAGGAGGGAGAAAGGAGGGGGTGCTCCATGGGGCATGGGGGAGAAGAATGGATGTTATGGGGGACAAGGATACTGGTTCCAGAGCCGCAGAGCCTGCCTCACCTCACTTCAGCCAGGGGGAAAGAGTCACACTCACAGGTGAGCTCCTTCCCCAACCCCTACCCCCTCCCCTTCCCAGAGACCCCAGCAGCCAATCCCCTCCCTCAGACTGTGCTGCATTCAGCTCTCTCTAGGACCCAGCAGCCTGCTCTTACATGCTCCACTGCTTCCCGTCTGTCCCGGCTCCCGGCAGAGTGGTGCCCCCAGACCTAGTGGTGCCCTAGGCGGCTGCCTATTCTGCCTATGCCTAAGGACGGCCCTGGCCCAAACCCCTAAATGCAGGTTCCTGACCTGGAGGTAGCTAAAGCTGCCTGCTTGTCTCACCACTAATGAAACCAATGATAAGTGAAGGGAGTAGAAGAAAAAATCTTTGTAGTTCCTATGCTCTCATTAGTAGGATGTGGGGCAGGAGAATACACTCTGGGCATCAAACTGAGCCAAGGCCTGCAAAAACCCCAAGCCAATCTAATCACTTTGAGCATCCATGCCACAGAAAGATTCATCCCATCAGCAATATGGAGTGTTAGACATACCTGGACAAGGTTTATAGTGGGAAAAGAGCTCCTTGCTGTTATGTTGTTTGAGAATCTCCTTATAAGAATGGCCCCTGAAAAGGGGTGGAGAATGGAGGTTTTGGAGGGGGAAAGGAGGTAAATTTGATCGCATAGTTGGAATGGATGATGTACCCACCTGAGCATTGTATTCCACTCCAGATGTGGAAAAAGAGTGCTAAATGGTGTGTGGGAACTGGCAGGTGGTTTGCAGCTCTTGAACGTCCTTCAAAAGTATCATTGGTTTGCAGCTCTTGAACGTCCTTCAAAAGTATCATTTAGATGGGCGCTGAGATTGGGATGATGATGTTGCCATGGAAGGTGCAGGGAAATGGAATTTCTGAACCTTGTGGCCATAGGCGCCAACTCTGTGGGTGCTCTGGGGCTCAAGCACCCATGGAAAAAAATAGTGGCCAGTTTTCAGAATGGAGAGAGGTAAATAGTGCTGTCCCCCAGGGGTCTGTACTGGGACCAGTGCTGTTCAACATATTCATAAAAGATCTGTAATAAGGGGTAAACAGTGAAGTGGCAACATTTGCAGATGATGCAAAACTACTCAAGATAGTTAAGTCCAAAGCAGACTGCAAAGAGTTACAAAGGGATCTCATAAAACTGGGTGACTTGGCAACAAAATGGCAGAAGAAATTCAATGTTAAATGCAAAGTAATGCACGTGACAAAATATAATCCCAATTTTACATACAAAATGATGGTGCCAAATTAGTTGTTACCTATCACGAAAGAGATCTTGGAGTCATTTGCAGTATTCTGGAAGCACTATGTTTCCAGAGTACTGCACATTTATAAGAATCCTTCTCACTGTGCCTGTATCATCCTGAACTCATTCTCCAGCTTCAGAAGACTTAAAAATCATCTCCAGTCATCAATGGGACAGACACAACTGAATAATATAACTGTCCTTAACGTGCATCAAGACAATACCAGGGAACTAGATGCAAGTAAGATTGCTGACATTTTCATCCAGAAAGCAACAATGAGACATAATGTCTTTAAACTGGGACGTTAGTGAAAACAGCTTGTAGATGATTGCAATGATTCTAATATACTGTAGTCACTGTCCTCGATGTATCTGCTGCATCTACTTGTGACTGAAGGGTGGTCCTGGCAACCAATTGGCCTTCCTCAGTGAGAGCCTGAAATCGAGCTCTCTCCTTGTTGATGAAGTCCATGCATTTGGAATCATAGGACTGGAAGGGACCTTGATAGGTCTTCTAGTCCAGTCCCCTACACCCAAGTATTATCTACAATAATTCAGGTAATGATATTTAGCTATCAGTGCTTGGTAACTGGCTATCCTGAACTGAAGTCTAGTAGAAGCGAAGAATATTCCTCCCAATAAAACAAGTAATTTACCCTCTTTATCGACTCTAGTAGACCTAGGCTGTCTATGTTGTCCATGGCAGCCCGGACAACTAAAGAGTTAGGAACAGGATGAGAAAAAAATTCCGCCCTTTTGGCTGGGACAAAATAATTTTTTTCTGCCCTCTTGGGGGTAAGGGCACAAGTGGCTGGGGTATTCCAAACTGTACTAGGTGGTTCTAGAATGGCTTTGCTAACAGGAAGTTATATTTGGCTGGATCAAGACAACTGGAGGCTCTCCATGAACTTATGCTGAGGATCCTAATCTTCCTTAAGGGAGATCTGTAGCTCCTCTGCAACCCAACATAACATTTCCTGAAACGGCTTATGGTCATTAGGAAGGATGGAGACATTGGAGCAATTGCTTCATCGAGAGATGATAAGGGCAGTCTTGTCAGTACTGGCAGAATTGCTGGATCCAGCTCATAATCCTTCTCTTCCATAGGGTCAGGAGCAATCTCTGGCTGTACTCTTGGTAGGGAAGAGTGGACTGACTCCCTAGATTGTGTTGACTATGCTGGATGATACAGGCCCCACCCTCCCCAGTATGGCCAATAAGATGGGTCAAACAGTGATTGTGGAAGTCCCCATGGCATGGAGTACGAACAGTTTTGAGGCAGTTGTAGATTTGGAGGTTGGTTCCAGACCAGTCCAAGTCGCTTGTCTACGAAGGCATGCCTCAGAGGAGGTGACATCGGTTCATTGGGTGGTTCAGAGTTTCCTGAGAAAGAAAATGCTGATTCTGCACCCATCTGCGGTACCAATGTTTCTGTTGGAAGGAAACCATGACTAAATGATGGAATTGGAGACAGACTTTTCCCACAAGTTGCAACTCCTGGTGGAGTTGGAACCTTCTTTGTGAGGGAAGGACCTGGTGGTGATGGAGGCTGGGGATCTCAGTGATCAAAAGTGTCATCAGGTGGAGCATAAGACTGCTCTCTCTAGAGTGCAAGGGATCCTGTCCATATGAACCAACAGAGCTGGAGCAATTAATACTAGAGGCACCATTGCTGTTGGAGTGCAGTCTGGTACTGAAAGAGCCCTGGATTTGTGGACTTTCTTGTCATGACCCTGTGAGTTAGAACATTCTAAGTCCTCATGGGCTGAACAAGAAGACTTGCCCTGGGTCTGACTGCGGCCTCATGGCCTTCTCCAGTAAGTGCTTCTTAAGGCAAAGTTCCCACCCCTCAAAGGTATGACCAGGGAACAAGTGGCAGAATCTACACCTTGCTGAGAGCTGTGCAATCCCAAGGCAGAAAGGCAGCATTGATGGTCATCATTGCTGGAGAAGCAGCATGGGCTGGAAGCACAGATTTGAATCTCAGAATCCTGGACATAGTCTGGGGTGGAGGGAATTCCTCTTGATTGAGAATCTAACTATTAAACTACCAAATTTAGCTAAAAACTATCAGATAAAGCTCTAAAATGTTTTAAAATATATAATATGTATTTGCAGCTCAAAGAATAAAGGAAGATGAAGCTCCAGACATTGGAGGTGTCAACCCAAGCCATGTAGTGGTAAGAAGAAACCGGAGAGGCAGTCAGTCCACTCTGCCTTTTATCTCCCAAGTTGGAGGCATGAGGAGAGTGAGGGCACATGTGCAGATCAACAGACACTGCTGTCAAGAATTCTCTGACTTGGGCACATGTGTAGCCATGGAGGAATACACATAGGGACCAGCACTCGAAGAAGAACGTTAAGTTTAAGACTCTAAGAGGCACATTATACTTGTTTAATATGTAACAATTTCTCTTTCTACTTGTTATCTCTGCTCACTAACTCTTAAATCTCAATCTTTGATAATAAAGTTATGATTGTTTCAAAATAAATATATTTTAGTGCTGTGATGTTATTCAGGATCTGATCCTGACTTGTACCAGTCAAGCTGTGTGTATAGGGTTCCTCTGGAGAGAGTATACCTGGCAATTTCTGTGAGTGTCCAGTGAAGGATGCATTCAGAGGGATTTGGGGGCTAGATACACCTACTGTTAACTTCCAAGGCAAAGTAGGGGATGGCAGAGGCCTGAGGAGATTGGTTTGGTGGGCAACAGACTGATGGTGTCAGGGAGCTGACACCCGGTTAGCACCAGTAACTCTCTCTCTCACTGAGGCCAGGGGGAAACAAAGTGATCCACAGTCCTGGGCACTCTGAGAAGTGTCATACCAGGATCTAGTCCTTCTGCTCCAATGACTCTTATTCACAGTGGAACAGCTTCAGTAGGAGAGATTGAAGGAACTCTACATCAGAATATCCCATAGCTCAGTTGTTAGGTCACTCCCCAGAGAGAGAACAGCTCCCTGTTCAAATACCTTCTTCTCTGAGGCAGAGGGGGGCGGGGACTTGAACCCAGGATCTCCCACATCTCAGGTGAGTACCTTTACCACTGGGCTAAAAGTTATGAGGATGGAGCGGTACTGGCAGTGGCTGTTTTGTGAGAACTCATCTATAGGGCCATTCCACTAAGTGAGCTGCATGCTTACCAGATCAGGCCCCGCAGGCACATTAGGCAGAGGAAAGACTATCTTTCTCCAGTCTATGGAATGCTTGCAGGCTTAGGTATCTGGATGTCTGGCATGGGACTTCAGTGCACATATGCTCAGGTGGACACAATGGCACTTTGGGAACTTTTACTGCTAAGCAAGTTTAGTTGCCTAAGGGCTCAAAGGAAGCTGAGTAGGTATTTTGTGAATCCCAATGGGGCCTGATTCTGGGATTTAGGCACCTACAGTGGCAGTTAGGTGCCTAAATTGTTTTGTGTGCTGCATTAACTCTAGAGGTAATGCTTCATCATCCCCTAAAGGTACTGTTTCCGGAAGAACACTCTTAGGGTCACAGTACCTTTAAGGGATGATGAAATGTTACCTCTAGAGTTAATGCAGCACACTATTCTCCCCTGCATGTGGTGCTGAGCGTTGCCAATCCACATTAGAAGGATGGTTGATTAGCAGGGAACTGGGGAATTGCTCCTTTGTGTTTTCTGTGCCAACTCCAGTCTCTCCTACAGTAAATCTGGCTCTGGCTCTTTTCAGAAAAACAACTGTTAAGCTTTCCTCAGAAACTTAATGGATAGTTTTTTAATAGAATAAGCTGCAAATCTGAATTTGTACTGGGAGATGTAGCATTATGCACATGCTTCTGAGATTAGACTCTGACTGTTACGGGGTATATTATTCTTGCTATATTGGTGTAACTTCCATTAGCAGAAATAGGAGTTATGTGTATTCACTGAGTGGAGAAAACAATCCTTATTTTGTATTTTTGCATAGTGTAATGATTAGTTGCATGAATAATTAGTTTTAACTTAATCAAAAAGTGCTCACATTAGCACAGAACAAACAATAAGCCTGGTGTGAAGATGGCTTTTGGGGTCGGGGTGGGGGTTGTTTTTATTTTTTATATATGCATATATAAAAAGAGCTTTTAAAGCTCTTTACAACTAGCATTGTACATTATTACTTTTCCTTGTTTTATAATAATATATTTGCCACTTTCCATCAATTTTTGGGACCAAATCTATCATATGCTGCCACAACATGAAAATTGGAGCTATTTTGAAATGGATTCACCTAAGTTGCAGCTATCAAATGTAGAGAAACAGAACTGAAGGATAAAAACCATGTATTGGATAGCCTAGTTTAGGCTTAAATATATTTAATTGCAATTTGTTTATACTTTACCAGTTCCTACCATGAATTATTTAATTGTTTTGTCCTTTTTTTAAAAGCTCTGAATACAACTAATTTTAATTGCACCTGCTATGTTCCCCCTGAGGAAGGAAGGATATTTCTTCCTGAAGAGTTATGAAAACATGTTCTACACAGTTATAATGAAGCAAGCAAGCAAACAAACAAAATAGCTATTTTAGCAGGAAAATCCTTGCCAAAAATAAATCACAAGATGATTGTCATTTCTTAAAATGCAATTCTATTTGGGAGCAGAGGAAAATTATATTAGTGAGTAGTTATTTGAGATTAGGGAATGTAATGTAATCTATGTTAGAAACACAAAATCTTCAGAGCATTTATTTTTAGTTCAAAACAACTTTTTGATAACTTCAATCCAACTTTAGGTCTTGCTCCTACAAAGTGCAGAGGTGTAAAGGCCTCAAAAGGTACTGAGAGTGCTCAGTGCCCTGCAAAATCATGTCCTGAAATATCACAAATATGAAATTTCTCACTACTGAAAAAATACAAGTGTACATAATATTTATTAACAATGAATTGATAACATTAATCAAACTATAGTCTTATAAGGGCTGTGCACTACAATAAAAAAACCTCATCTCTCACTTACAATTTTGTAGGTGTGTTCTCAAAAAATAATAATTTTGAACACTAAGGACTGATAGTCAAAGTCAAATACACAAATCTATTCCCATTTTGAACATATAGGATATGATGATCCTGCAAGGAAATGCACAGCTGAACATCTGTCAGTTCATGACACGCAGTATATTATAATTATGGCAAGCATGTATACATGTCAAGTATTTGCATGCATGATACTTTCGTGCACCGGATTTTGAAAATAAACAATATTGGTGTTAACTTACTCACATATAGCAGTTTTTCATGAATTATTCAACATTCTTTATTATTATAAATCAGCAGCATACATCTTCTTTATGATAATCTAAAATACATCTGATAGAAAATGTTATTTAGTTTGAAGCGCATTGTACCTGTGTCTCAGGGATAATGGGACTGTCTTCAGGAGAAATCCTAAAGAAGGTGGATAAAGGTGATGACACAATGACAGGGTTTGGCCTCACAAATCCACTCAGATCACAGCTGGGAATGTCATTCTCTTCCTTCTTCATGACCAGGGTATCCATGACATAAAAGACATTCCATGGAATCCACACTGTGTGATACTGTGTGAGGAATGGTGATCGTTCAAACACCAGAGTTAGAGATGCACCACCATTTGCCACCAAATCAAACCTAGGAGAAATCATAAGGTTATTCAGCAAAGTAAAAAGAAGTCACATACTGTGCAAAGCCATTTAAAGTTGGCATTTTATGGATCTGATTCTTCATCCTGTTGCTCCAGTTTTATGCCAATGTAAGGTAATTGGAAGCAATGGAGAAGTTCATCAAATTACACTGGTGTAAAACTGGGGTAAGAGAGTGGAGAATATGGCCTCTGTGTTTAAATAACCAAGAACTTTTTCCTTTCTCAAAATAATAATTAAAAAAATAATCAACAAGTAGGAAAATGTCTGATAACTGTTTTTGTGGTATTTACAAAGGAACAGTTTGCAGTGATAGTGTCTACAACTCCTGGTGTAACAAGTCTCTCTAATTAAGTAAACCTGCAGTCTCCATAGTCTAATGATAGAAGTGGCTGGCAGCAAACTTACATTCCATCTTGGCGAGTGATTGTGTAACCATATTCTGGATAATGTAAAAAAGAGACATTAACTCCAATGAGTGGCGTTCCATCGGCAGTTAATACTTGGCCCCTGATGACAGATGCAAGGCTGTGGGAAAAGGTGCAGAATTAGATTATTTGCTCAGATATTGCTAGCATGATTATCAGTAATACAGCTTAAAAAAACAAACACATCATTAAATGACATCTATGTAATCCATGCTGAAACTCTGACAAGCCATTGCCCTCTTATAAGGTCTAATATACATTCTCTAACTGCTTCTATATTTACCCTGTGTTTTAATTTGGCGCAGATTGTCTTGAGAGAGTTACCAAGACCAGTCATTTAGTAATGAATTTTTAAAACTTATAAATTCTAGACTTTCCTCCTCTAAGTCATATCTCTGGCACTTTCATAAAGAAAAATGTACTTTCCAATTAATTCCCAAGGCAATCTGTAACTCTGTAGGGACAAGAAGTGTAAAATGTAAAAGAGGCAATAAGGAACATTAGTTCACCAACTTTTAATCAATTGCTGTGCTGAAATGCATCAAACTGCAGATTCAGGAATGCTAGTGTAAATCATCTTCTTTCACTTAGTGAGATGTAAGACACCTGCTCTCAGTTACTGGTTTATTTTTAGGGCATTACTACTCTGTAAAGCACCAGTCAAACTGTATATTGCAACCGTACTGTCATGCACTTACCAATCCTATTACATTAATACATAATTAATATTATTTACTGAACTCAGCTTAAAAAGTGCACCTCTGCCTTTCCTTCTGGGGTGTTTTCATTGGTTGGATATATTGCAACTGAGCTAACCCAAATCAACTGGTTAAATGAAGATTTATTTAATCCTGAATGAAATAGCCTCTTAGAACCCAGGTATTAACATGGCAGAGTGTGTGTAACTCACAAGAGCTAGCCATTTGAATTTTTGTAAGAAATCAGATAAAATAGTCATATTAATATTTAAAAAAAAATTAATGATGCATTTGTTGAAAGCCCACTCCATTAAATGTCACAATCGCAGTGGACATCCTAACAATGTGAATCACATATACACTTTAAAATTTCATTTTATGCTCATGAAGGAATGATCCATTCATATTCACCTCTTATTGAAAGGACTTTCTCCAGGTATCACATGGGTACTATCTGGCCCTGTAAGAAAACTGATCCGGTCATAAAAAGATTTGGCAGCTTGCTGAGATGGTGATTGTTGGCTTTGGCTAATGATATCTTGGGGATCAGGCAATCCACGACAATAGGGCTGATTTTGGCAGGAACTCTGCAAGCAGCAGTCGGGATCCATGCAGTCAATTAATCCATCTGTGGGCAGAAATTCAGACAAATGAATAATGCTTCTTTCTGTTCTTTATATCTGAATGAGCAATTAGACACACTTTTCATTCAGAGGGATTTAAAAATTATTAGTAGTTTAGATTTTTAATCATTCACTTTCAAGAAATGAAAGGCCCAATCTTGTACTGAGCTCCCAAACTCCCATGGAAATCAATGGGAATTGAAGCCACTCAGAATCTTGCAGGTTTAGTCCTCATATTAAAAATATTTATTACATTTTTTGCTTATTTAAAACAAAAGAAAGCATTTAGACTCTCCAGACACAACTGACTTATAAATATTAAATACTTTTTATGGGGGTTAAATAGCTTTTATGCAAGGTTATTTGGTATGCAAAGAAGAGAAACAGGTAACTCCCACTCTACTGCATTCTTGAACCTATATAATGTATCTGTGCTCCAAGTAGCTTTAAATATTAAAGAACATTTATCAAGCTAGATTTTTTTTTAACTTTGGAAGAAAGGGTTTGCGGCTACTGGCAAAAGTAATCTCCACAAGTCTTTTGCATAAAAATGTATGAGTGCAAAATCTATGTTAAACATTTTATATTTTAATTCATGAGCAGCTGACGCTGAATGTTAGCTAACACAAACATGCTTTACGTACACATGTGGATTGTTTTTATGTATAGGTACAGCACATTCACATATGATACAGATTAAACCCGTCATCTCTAGAAATCTAATATGGTGGGGGATTAAAATCAAACTCAAATAGATTACTGTTTAATTAGCTGCAAGTACAACAAGTCTGGAAATGTTAGCTACAGAAAGTTTTCTAGGTAATTTAATACAGTATCATAGAGCTGATAATTGTTTTCCCCCAAAGAGCAGCAAGGCTGAGATAGCTCAAGCATATTATCATTCAATTTAGATAAGGAAAGAGGACTGTATTTTACAAAAGAATAGAAAATATGCTGATACAGCAGCTTGAGGAAACCTATGATAGTTCCATTTACAAAACAGCCAGCTTTATTATTAAAACTAAAACCACACACGCAAATCAACCATGGTTATATTAATGCATTATGTGCTAAAATGATATAAATAAAGTTTTCTTCCAAATGTAGCTTATGCTGCATTTTGCTTAAGAATTTCTGTACTACACGGAACAGAGTTAATGTGCTGGCATAGTTTTAAGGGCCTGATGATACATTTCTTGCTCACATAAAACTCCCACTTCAGTCAACCAACATCAGTGGGCACTTCAGGAATGGTAAAGGAGTGACGACTCAGACCATACATTGAATTAAGAAGAAGTATTACTGATCCGGGAGGATTTTCTTAAGACTGATTCCATAAAAATATGAAAACTTTCATAACCAAAATATTCTGATACCATATTAGTTTTGGCTGGACTAACGTGGGTCAGTATTAAAACCCAATACAGTCACGGCTAAAGGCTTTGTTTTGATTTTTACACTTCTATGTCCTCCCTCAGGCAATATTTGGTACAGTTGCCAAAGAGAAATGCACAAATTTAGTCATTCATCTTTGTTAGTTTATAAAAAGCAAATGTACATCTGGTGTGTAGTCTGCAGGTCATAAAACTGCATGAGATTGACATCTTCTGAACTAATCAGCTGGAAATGCATTTTTACAAGCCTCTCTGCTAACATCAATCAGAGAAAGAATCTCATTTTCACCAGCCAAGATACAGGTACACACTGTTTGTTATTTTTCTGTGGAGTTTATCAGCAACTTGCCCAAGCGAGTGACGGATGGTTATGAATCTGGCTCTCTATAACTTAAGAGAACATTTTTCATTCTCTCTCTATACTTATATAGCTAGTGCTGTCTAGTGATACTAAGTTGTCTGTTTATTGCCCTCTGTGTCAAAAAGTGGAATAGCTCAACAAAATCATTGATGTATTTTAGTTTAGCCTAAAATTATTAGACTTGACTTAGCTGCTATATTTCTCAGAGTTAAAGGAAAAAAATACAAAGAAAATCAAAGATGTTCCAGTTCATTCAATAATCATTACCAACTCAGGAAGACTATTTTGTATTTTTGATTCTAGATATAAGTTGTTCTTTCATGTACAGCAGATATGTATATATTTGTGAAGAGAAAATCTTCATCCATTCAGAAAGTTTAAAATCTTGTAATAAAAATTTTGGCTAGCTGAACTTTTTCCTTAGCTGAAACATGCATAGAACTGCAGCAGGATATGGTCTTGTTTTAAGAACTGCTATCTCTAGAGATGAATAAAAAGGCACTGAAAGGGAGGGGTCAGAACTCCCCCAGGGTGTGTTTTGTCCCATTGTCCCAGCCTCACCCCCTGGAAAGCCCCCTGGTATGTTTGGGAAGTAAATTCAAAACAGAACATAGATTAGAGACCTACAAATTGGAAAATCATAAGCCCCGTTTTTAAAAGAAACACCAATTAACTAGGAGGTTGATGGGGAATATTTCTCAAAGGTGCATTTTAGAATTATATTCTGCAAAGCTGGCCAAGGAAGGATGGCAACATCACTTAACCCCCGTAACTGACATTCCTTTTGAAATTCTATATATTATGGAGTCAGGGTGTAGGAAAGGCATCTTTTGCATAGATTTATTTTACTATAAGTTGACTTACGTGATTAATGGAAGTTCCAGCTCTTTCTGACTGCTTTCAAGGTCACATATAGCTCAGAACAGGACCCAATCCAAATCTCCTGTTTAATCAGTGAGAGTTTTCCAATTGACTTTAATGAGAGGCAAACCAGGCTGTTACTGTATAAATCAGCTCTATAAAGCTTCACAGAAGGTTGCTGCTGAGACTGAGTGCCTGCTGAGTTTTTAAATGGCTTGGAGAACCTGTAGAGCTGGTAAAGCCTGCATATTTTCTCCTGCAGAAATAAACTCTGTAGGCTCCTTGCCCAAGCAACTTTTTCTTTTGAGGAGCTTCCCAAGATCTACAGACTCCTAATAGATATTTCAGTCCCTCATTGCTCCTTATACTGTATATATGGAGTTGTGTTTCATGATAAACTGATTGCAACTGAGAAAAAAGACTTTACTTTCATTTCAGAAGATAAGTGAGATCCTTGCATGTAAATTTTACTTTACTCTGAGCCATAACTAGCTAATGATTTTTATATGAAACCACAATTGACTTAAATGGAAATTCTACATACATGATAATGATAAAAGATGGGTCTTTTTTATATAGTGTAATACAGGAGCAATTTTTCTAAGTGAGGAAGTACAAGCATTCTCTGTCTTTGGCTGCACATGCTTTGTTCCCACTGAATTCAAATGGAGTCCCTTCTCTCCTCACAAGTACATTAAGAACAGAATTCAGCCTATGCTCATTGTGTGCATCCATAAGTCTAAGCCAGGTCTACACTGAAAAGTTAAGTTGACCCAGCTACATCGCTCAGGGGTGTGAAAAATCTTCCATTTACCTAACTACCACCTCCTTGGCCGGTGGACGAACTACAGTGATGAGAGAACAACCTCCTGTTGCTGTAGTGAGTGGCTACACTGAAGTGCTACAGAGGCATAGCTACAGTGCTGCAGTGTTTTAACTGTAGATGTAGCCTAAGGGTATATCTACACTGCAAAAAGAAACCCACAGCAGTGAGTCTGAAACCTGTATAAACTGACTCAGACTCATACTAAAGGGCTAAAAATAGCAATGTACTGTTCCTCCTTGGGCTGGAGCCCAGACTCTGAAACATGGTGACAGGGTTGGATCTCAGAACTTGAGCTATAGCCCAAGTGAGAATGTCTGCTATTTTTAGCACTGTAGCACAATCAGAGTCAGCTGACCAGCCGTCTCAGACTTGCTGCTATGGGTGTATATATATATATATATATATATATTTTGCAGTGTAGATGTACACGAAAGCTACATTCTCTCCTGTTATAAACTGTCATAGCTTCACTGAAGTCTACTTCATTGATTCCAGTGGCGCTATGCCAACTTACACAGGGCAGAGAGCTTGGTCCAATATTGGCTCACTGCCCAACTGAACCAACTAGTCACTAGAGCCTAATGGGTCACCTCAGGACCCAAACTGTGAAACGTATGAACAGTTAACTCAAAATATAAAATAAGCGATATAGAAGTGTTGGAAATAAACATTTATCTTAACATACAATCTGAAAAATAGAAAATAAACTTAGCAAAGATGTTTTGACAATAATGTTTTCCTCATGTATAATCTCAATGGTAAATGTTGTTACTACTATTCTTTATTATGTGTATTACTGAGATCAGGGCCGCATCATGCTAGACCAGGGGTAGGCAACCTATGGCACACGTGCTGAAGGCGGCACGTGAGCTGATTTTCAGTGGCACTCACACTGCCCTGTTCCTGCCCACTGGTCCGGGGGGCTCTGCATTTTAATTTAATTTTAAATAAAGCTTCTTAAAGATTTTAAAAACCTTATTTACTTTACATACAACAATAGTTTAGTTATATAATATAGACTTATAGAAAGAGACCTTCTGAAAATGTTAAAATGTATTACTGGCATGCGAAACCTTAAATTAGAGTGAATAAATGAAGACTCGGCACAGCACTTCTGAAAGGTTGCCAACTCCTGTGCTAGACAGAAGCAAAGAGACTATGAGGAAGGGAATCGGAGCAAACAGCCAGTCAAAACAGGGACGGAATATCCAGAGCAAAAACTGAAATCGGGCACTGATGACATAATCAGTGTCCAAAGGTCCTTATTGAAGCTGGTTGCCTCTGCTCCTTCTGGATGAGCTTCTGGGTTGCCCCTCACAGCAGTTCCATTTCCCCAGACTCACAAAGAGGCAGGGGGGTGGGGATGCTCTCCCCTGCAGAGTTCTGAGACGCTGGGGGAGAGGAGCTACAGGGTAATGTGAAGTTCAATCTAATATTTTACTATATTATTTCCTTCACATGGTAGATGTGATTCTGAAGACAAGTTGATAAGTTATATCTACCTTTTATATCTCTTTTAGGCCCCAACCCAGCAGTGAGATGTACACAGGCAGATCCCTGAAGCCAGTGGTCCTGCATGCATGTCATTGTGGATTGGGGCTTTGTTATCTAAAAAGAAATATTCAATTTGTTGGATAAGTGACAGACCACAGGATAGCAAGTAAAAGAATGGTGCTGGGAGTGTCCTGTTCATTACCTGGCTTCACAGGTTATGGATAAATGAGCTATTCTTACACTGGGCACACATCCTGTGATGCAATTGTTTCTAATGATATGGTCCCAAATGCAAAGTCCTTACACAGTCCTTTCACTCAATGATATTCCTAATGAAGTCAATGAAAATGTTGTCTTAGTAAAGATTTTAGAACTGTTCTGTATTTGCGTACAATATGTTTCTAATGCTCACGGAATTAAGACCCTACTGTTTGTCCTTGCATAAAATAACGTTATCTGGAATCTAATGTGTCACTAATGGATTTCTAAATACACCTTTCAGAGGTGTAGCCGTGTTAGTCTGGATCTGTAAAAGCAGCAAAGAGTCCTGTGGCACCTTATAGACTAACAGATGTATTGGAGCATGAGTTTTCGTGGGTGAATACCCACTTTGTCGGATGCATGTAGTGGAAATTTCCAGAGGCAGGTATAAATATGCAAGCAAGTTTCCACTACATGCATCCGACAAAATGGGTATTCACCCACGAAAGCTCATGCTCCGATACTTCTGTTAGTCTATAAGGGGCCACAGGACTCTTTGCTGCTAAATACACCTTTGTAACCAACTCTTAAGGGTTTGCTGGCATCCCAAATGAAGGCAGTCAATGTTGTAGTACCATCTATTTTTACATGCATCTCATCAATCTAGTAAAATATATGTATGATTCTCATAGCAGCATTTTTTCACCTGATTGTAAAATTCTTTGCTTCTCAATATATTTTCCCCAGTGTTAAAATTTAACTCTGTATAAAACTTACCTCCTTCATTGTCCTTGCTATCAGTGCACAGAGTTTCCATGGCTACATCACATCCTGCTCCTCTCCATCCTGGCTGGCAAACACAATGCCAACCATTTTGGTCCAATGTACATCTTCCATTGCTATTGCACAGACCAGGGCAGCCCTCTGTCAAAAGAGACAAAGAAGGAGATCAAAGTGATTTAAATATTGCAATTATTTTCAGAAAAAAAAATACAAACAGGGGACACTTACTGGGAACAGGCCTTAATAACAGCACAAATACTGTAATTGCACATGGAGAGGAACAGCAACATTACCTAGGGAAATCTAATTCTTAACCAAGTGGCATCTTTGATTGGCCTGACACTTGAGACACCACTTACCTGTGCAGGCAGGAAATATATGCAACAATCCTCTAAAATACCTGCAGGCCAGACAAAATTAAGTTTTTATTTTGTTTGAGAAAGCAACAAGAGAGGAGCACACAGCACAAAACACAGTCATGTAAAGTGATACCATTTCTGTGCTTGTGGTATAGATTAATATTTGCCCTGTGCAATATTGGTCACTTGCTGGTACAGATTTTGTTAAGCTCCTCGTTACTTTAAATAAATCCCTCCAGATTCTGAAGTATGAAAGTAAGTATGATTCTATGCACGCAGTAAAAGAGAACATTAATTTTATCTGGTCTCAGAGTTGCCGTATATTCATGTGAAATTACAGTGCATTAAATAATCACACAAAGTATAGGCCAGTTTTAATGACTATACTTTATGCCAAAAGTACATTCCTTTTCACAGAATAAGCAAAGCCCAGGAAATAGTGAAGCAGCTTAGCATCTATTCTAACAAACATTAGGATTCAGGCTGCATACGGATGGGACAGGACTGACAGGATTTCCAACTAAATGTAATAGCTGTGCGTATTTGATTACTTAGGACGGACAAAATGAAATACCATAAGGACCACAATAAAACATTGATAGACTGAACAAAAACACGGTAGTGACGTGCTTCAAGACAGATAGCGGAGAGTGATTCTTTGTGACAATCTCCCTAAGGCTTTTGTGCTGTTACCTTTATATCCTATCTTGTCTGCTTTTATGGCCAAGGAGGGAAAATTTGGGAAACAATTAAAATAATTTAATATATCCAAAATCTATAATTGTTTTACGTCTAACATTACATAAAAACAATATCTGTCACTTCCTACTGATGAAATCTGGCATGCAGCCAACATGATCCGTATGAGGATGATGACACTTTATAAATATGTAGATTCTAGTTCCTTATCTATGATAGTGATAAGACATTGACAGAAGCAAGTACAGAAATGGTATTAAATATCCTAAGAAGAAGTGGTGGCTACAAATCAGATATTTTTGGACACAACAGTTATTTGTAACTTTACACAGTATAAAAATAAATAAAACTTGCCACAGCATTTTTTTATTTTTATTGGTTTTGCTTTATCTACCTATATGTAAACTAGAAAACTGCCTGGTTTTGGTTAATGTTTAGTCACTCTTGGAACAATCTGTTCAAGATAATTATATTAATTTTTCTTCTAAGGAATTATTAATTTACTGACTCCCTTCTCCACCTATGTAGCGTGAAATAAAAAAAAGTCTATGGGGCATTGTCTTTGTAAAATGTTGAAGGTACGGAAGGAAGGGAATCGTAACAGCCTCTCATAACAAGGTATGATAGAGTTATACTTATGGATATCATGTCATCATGCCAGGCTGAGATTAGTCTTGCTGCCCTTTTTCTTTTCAGGCTGCAGTTGCCAACTGTATTTATTAACTGTATGTGCAGAAGGCTAATTTTGCTTCTGAATACATTTCTTCTGCTTTGTTTATAGAAGACAGAGATTTAATTCCCCTACTGACAAAGTGTTACAGAAGTCACCTGAGTGCACTCAAGACTTATGTATGAAAGCCTGGATATTGTCATGAATATTGCCATATTCTAATGAAAAAAGCACAAAAAAGGAATAGAAAAAAGGTAATTTGGGGAAAGAGGGATAGGGATTTTCTTTTTGGAAGTATTTTTTCACCTATTTTTTACAATAACTGAAGATATGAGAAACTCTGCTGTTTTATGTTGGGCCTTATTCTGCCCATGAATTTTGTATCTCTGATCCATTCCGTTGCAAACATTGTAAGGCTTTTTACAGCTTCTCATACAAAACTTAAAATAAGATTTCACATAGATTTTCAAACATTTAGAAAAAGGGAGGCAACAGAATGTGTATACAAAATTAAGTGGGTTGCTCTCGCTATTTAATCAAATTATGTATTAGAATTGATGGTTTCTTACTCTGTGACAAGAGTGTCAGTTTGCTTCTTTTCTTAAATATTTAATGCTTCACAACTAAGTGCCCAACTAGCGGGATTAATAAAACAAACAGCAAATGGACTGTTATCTTCAGTTTTTGGTTTTGGAAAAAATTAATGTATTTATACAGTATATATAGAAATTTATGTAACAATTAGTTAAATGTTCATGTGTGACACAAAAGGTTTAGTATTTTAAGTCTGAGGTATGTATTAAAAGTAATGTGAACCAAATTTATAATTCATGGAATACACATAAGAAAAAGTTGCTTTTGCCAAATCTAGTGCAGTGGTCAATATAAATATAAATATATCAATAAACATGTAGGCATAGGCAGGTCAACAAAGAGCAAATATACAGTACCTTTAACTATCTTATCCAAATAGTGAGCTTGAGAATTAAAAAGGAAAAAAAAAAAAAAACAGACAGACATTTCAGAAGTGTCACATAGGACAAGAATTGTTCAGAATTCACATGCAAATAGAGCAGGTGCAGCTGATATGAGAGAGACCTTACAGTACACAACAGAAATGTATTTCATAGCTTCTAAAAATGCAAAATATTATTTTTCAGCAAATGCAGTCGTGATTCTATGAAAAACTCAGCATTTAAAAACAAGGCTACAGAAAAAACAGATGCTACCTTTCAAAGACTGGGTTTTTCTTTTTTTCTTCCTTCTGACTGCTTTAGTCATATTTTGATTTTTATGTAGGACATATATGAAAGCTAGCAAAGAAATATGATTTTAATGCATCTTAGATCAGTTACTTAGTTTATGAACTTTAAAACACTGACCAGAGTGGAAGATCCAGTCTTTTTTTCAGGTCATGTATTGCTCAGACAATATAACCAGCACTATATCTGAATTCTGATCTGGATTAGCAGCATTTTAGGGAGGAATAATGTGCCTCTGCTTTAGCTCAACCCAGTTATTCATCTTAGCACAAACAGCTAATTATGCAAAACAGTGAGCTAAATTATGTGAGGGGGATTTTGTGTGGAGGATAGTAGTCTGATAGTGATGAAGTTGAAATTACCAAATCCATTTCAAGTAGAAAGAAGGCTGGTGTTAAACTAAGGTTTTAGATGTATAAAAATAAACAACATTGAATATCCAAGAATAGCAAGAATCCAACAATAAGTAATGATATCTAGAAAGAGAAGAAGCCACTGAGACATGTTAGTTGTATTCTATACCATTTAAACTTTTGGTAATTATCATCTCGAAATTTGGAAGTGGGGTTGGGGGGAGGAGGGGAGAAAATTTCAGCTTCTTAGGCTTTGAGGAAGAAAATGTAAGATGCTCAAAGCATAACTTATTCTTGATAATGAGAAGGTTAAAAGTTGACAGGACAAGATGTAAATAGTAATAACAGGACATTTAAGACAGTAACTACGAAGTAAATATCTTTTCATATAAACCACAACTAAAAAGAAAAGAAATATACCTGCATTTCAATGTGGGCCCAATTCTCCCCTCATCAACACCAGTGTAACTCCACTGAGTTTAGTGGGGTTGCTCTGTGATTACTCTCTGATGTGCATGAGAGAAGAATCAAGTCTTGTCCATATAAACTGTGAGCACTAATATTTGTTTGAAGATTATATGCAGTATATTTGTGCTACTGATACATTTAAAGTATTTACACACATGAAGATATAGCACGTTATGAACAAACAGCTTAATAAGTGGAATAATAAAATAAACAGTTATGGAATGGAAAATAACAAAAATGAAATGGAAGAAAATCCAAAAAATTGGGAAAAGCATGTTTTTATTAAATGAGCTGACCATGCAGCATTGCCTTCCTGAATGGTACCGAAACTAAGGAGAGGTCATATAGTAAAAGATTAAATGCAAGGGTAAAGGGACCAGAGGATCTCTAACTACTTTCCTCTGCCCACCAAGGGGCTCTTCGGTGGGATTTGGGACAATCTATCTAGTGTCAGCCACTGGCACATATATATTTATAAGGACTCCCTTGCCTGTTTCTTTCTGGTATTCTGGTATGATAAAGCACTCTCATGAGCAGTTTGGCTAATGCAATAACCAGGAGCCAAAAGGTTAGCTGCAGTATCACATGATGAAAGTGAAAAGAGGCCGTAAAACAAACAAATCTATCTGGGCGCTATGTTGACAGGGTCAGGAGGGAGATGTGTCCAGGCCTTCTCAACCAGCAGGGTGGCAGATTGATGCAGGACTTAGGTGTAAAGTATGTTAAAAAGGTGATGCTGTGAGGAGAGTAAAGGGAATTCTCATGGTTCTGAATGGAATGTGGAAAAATACAAGCAGAGGTGTAAAATTCCAAAGATTTTCTAGTATTATTATACCAAAAAACCCAACAACCCCCAAGTATATATTGCACTCACAGATCGTGCAGTATAAACAGGTACATACTTAACAAGTGGCAGATACATTTCCCTTATAAACTGTCCTGCAAAGAATTGTTAATGCTGGCTGGAAAATTCACATTTACCACTGTATGTTTCACCACAGATCACAAATCAGACTTTTTTTAATTTAATGTTTCCCATTAGTCTTCCATTAGAGATATAAGTAGGTAACATCCTTAGCGTATTCATATGCTAGTTTCTGTAGATGTGCTAGAACAGCTACAGTCTGCAAATAAGTATATATTAAATCCATTTATTCCAATCAGCTCCTGTTTAAATCAGCATGAGCAGCATACCCATTGATTTGATATTCCTTAATTGGTACTCACTGCACTGTTTTATTACTGATTACCCTGTCATAAAGGATTATAACAGTGACATAATTTTAAATGCTGTATAACAAATCCATATTCTTATTAATTTATTCATACACTTTACGAGAGATTTTCACTTACCATAATCTTTCTAGTCAAAGATTAGAATATAACATGCCAAATATTCTGTTTAGTAAATAGTATCATCAGGAAGTCTATCTAGTCTGATACTGTGCCAAAATACTTTGCCAGTATTAACAGCTTTTTCTTCAGACTGGGAACATAAACATTGTTCTTAGGAAAATTAGTTATGGGTTTTACTATTTAATTTTTCCTGTTCTGGAAAGTTTGCTAAAAGGAAAAAATTAAGTTTGGCTCCATAAAAACCACATAAGAATGCCTTGAATGACTCCCAAATATGGGTATTTGCCTTGGCTACACATAGCAGGCTTTAGACAAATGATTTAACGAATGCCGTGGATTAATGCTGGGGGGGGGGGGAGGACGTGGAATGAGCATACCGGTGTGTGGAAGAAGTATGAAATGAACTTCACAAAAATAGCAGACACATGGATGGATCACTAACAAACAGTTCGGCATAGATATAGCTGTATAGTACTAACACTTAATTTCATTTTGGAGCCTAATCATCCCAAAAGGGGCGTGCAAAACTAACTGCAGCATGTTTCCTTTTCATCCACTTTACATATAATCCTTATAGTCCATAATCCTAATTATGGACTCATTTACAGTGGTGTAAATCCAGGGCAACTCTGCTGTAATCAAGAGTTACTTCACTATAATTAGGAACAGAATTTTGCCCCATGACACCATCCATCAAGAAGCAAGGAAGTAAATAAATAAATAAATAAATAAACCAATCAACAAAACCCTGTCAGTCTAGGCCAGCATAAAAGAGTGAGGCTGCAAACCTCCTCCATCTTTTTTGCTTCCTTCATCTTGGAGAAGGCACCCATTCCTTCCATGCTCTAGCTCTGACTTTCTCTTTTCCTTAGTCCTCTCCAGTCTTGTCAGAACAGAAAAAGAAAGAAGAAATCAGAAAGAATGAAGAAAAACAGAAGGAGAGGAAAGAGGGTAAGAGAAGCATTCTGCTTCTGAGAAAGAGCTAGCAACGTAGGGGAGAGAACCACTGGAACACTGCTTCTACATTCTATACGTCTTCCTCTCAGGGCTCAAAACCTAGCTTTGTACTGGATCAGCCTCTCTCTTAAGAAGCAGCAGGCACTACCCTGCCTCAGCTTCACAGCTCTATGTTGCTGCCTGTAATGTCCCGAGCAGCTGTCTCCCTGCAGAACCATTTTTTCAGTCACACTATCATATTAAAATAAGTGTTTCTGAATTTTATGTGAAAGCACTGGACCTTCTGGTGGTTCCTTCAGTTCCTTTTTGGTCTACCTGGGCTGCTACTTTTCTTGTGCTCCCTCCTCATAACCAGTTAATTCAGTGGGAGAAGTCCCTCTCCATTAAAAATATTGCTCCATACCTTCACCACTTCCATAGGCTTGAAAGAGAAACGTACTTACCTTGTATGTAACTGAGGTTCTTCAAAATGGTTGTCCCTGTGGGTGTTCCACTTGAGGTGAATCTGCCATTGGAGAATTTCAGCAGCAGTGCCTGGCTGGGTCGTACATGTGCTATCCCCATTTTGCATCGCCTCTGGCGGTTACATAACATTGTGCAATGAACCCCCTCTCAGGCCCTTCTCTGCTGCAGAGTCCCTGGCATGAAACTCTGAAGTAGAGGGGAGGAGGGAGGATAGTAGAGCACCTACAGGGACAACCATCTCGAAGAACCTCAATTACTGCACAGGATGAGTAACTTTCTCTTCTTTGAGGAGTGTCCCTGCGGGTGCTCCGCTTTAGGAGACTGTAGAGCAGTGCTCCTCAGTGGAAGAAATGGGCTTCCGAGTTGTAGTTGTGATGGATGATAAGATTGTGAGTCCAAGCAGAGCGTCTGATGATGAGTACTGCTCTATTGTGTAGTGTTCTCTGAACGAGTGGACTGGTGCCCAAGTTGTTGCTATGCAGATGTCCATGATGGTTATATTGTTGAGGAAGAATATTGATGTAGAAAGCGAACTAGTGGAGAGTGTGCGGGCCCCCAGTGCGGGTTGTATGTGCTGCTGGCAATAGCAAAGGTCAATGCAGCCAGAGATCCATTCTGAGAGCCTTTGTTTGGATATGGCAATTCCTTTAGATCTCTCTGTGATGGAGAGAAATAATTTCGGTGACTTTCTGAAAGTTTTAGTCCTGTCAGTGTAAAATGCTAGCGCCCTTCTGATGTCCAGGGTGTGGAACATTGCTTCTCATCTGTTCCCATGAGTTTTTGGAAAGAATGATGGGAGATGGATGGGCTGGTTCAAGTGGAATGAGGAAACTATTTTAGATAAAAACTTTAGATGGTGTCTTAGAGAAACCTTATTTTTAAAGAATATTGTGTATGGATGGTATGTCATGAGAGCCCCAAGTTTTCCTACTCATCATGCGAATGTGGTAGCGATGAGAAAAGCCACCTTCATTGACAGGTGGAGAAGTGAACACCTCGTTACGGGTTCAAATGAGAGTACAGTAAGGTATTGTAGCACTAGATTAAGGTCCCATGGTGGCGTAATGGCTTGTATTTCAAGATAAAGATTATGTATACCCTTGAGAAATAGTTTAGTGGTCCGGTGGGCAAAGACTGAAAATTTGTCAACTTTGTGGTGGAAAGCTGTGATTGCCACAAGGTGTACTCTGATTGAACTCATTGAGAGACCTGATTTCCTAAGTTCCAGTATCTAATCTAATATCTAATATCATTTATAAAGGAGACGTAGTTGCCACTCTTTGTGTATTCTGGCACCATATGTGGAATCTCTCCCATTTGTGTAGGTAGGTAGGTCATGTAGTAGAGCTTTTGCTGTTTAATGGTAAGTCTCTTACTTCCTCTGAACAGGTCATGTTGCTGCGTTGGACCCATGGAGTCGCCATGCTTTCAGATGAAGTATTGCCAAGTTGGGTGGTGGACCTGGCCTGCATCTTGAAACAGTAGATGCGGAAGAAGGGAAAGAGTGAGTGGTGGACACACAGCCACCTTCAACAGGTTTGTCTAGACCACAAGGGGACTATCAAGATGATTCTGGATTTGTCAGTCCTTATCTTGTGTATGACCCTAGATAGGAGAAGTGTAGGGAGAAACCTGTACAGTAGAGGTACACCCCGTTTGAAGAGAAAAGCATTGCTTAGAGATCAGGGTTCCAATCCTGCTCTTGAGCAGAAGTATGGGCACTTGGCATTCTGGGTTGTGGCAAAGAGGTCTATGGTTGGGAATCCCCAGCATTTAAATACCCCCTGCAGTACACCAGTGTTTATTTCCCATTTGTGGTCCTGGGAGAATTTTCTGCTCAACCTGTCCACGTTTTGGCATCCTGGTAGGTAGGAGGCTAAGATATCAATGTTGTGGTGGATGCACCAGTTCCATAATCATATCACTTCTATGCACAGTGAGTGTGACTATGCCCCACCTTGTCAGTTTAAATAAAACATACAAGCAACGTTGTCTGTCAACGCCTTTACGAACTTGCCACTGATTACGGGTAGGAAGTCTGAGCATGAGTTGCGGACTGCTGGTAGTTCTAATAGGTTATGTGCAATGTTGATTCCACGGAGGACCACCCACTCTGGATTGTGTGGCTGTGCAAGTGTGCCCCCAACCCTAGCAGAGAAGCATCCTTTGTGAGTATCACTGATGGAGGGGTCTGTGCAAAAGGGGACTCCTGCGCAAACATTGTGTGGTCAAGTCCACCAATGCAGAGAGCTTTTTACTGTGCTTGGCATTGTAAGGTACTTATTTTTATTGTGTGTCTGTGTGGAATGTATACTGTCCTGAACCAGCCTTGAAGGAAATGCATGTGTACTCTGGCATGCTTCATGACAAATGTCATTGCTCACGTATGGCCTAATAGTTGGAGGCAGATCCTTGCCAATGTCTGTGGGCTGGTTTATGTTGCAGTGATCAGATTGTCTAAAGTGACAAATCTGTGGGGAGGGCGGGCGGGCAGAGAAGCTGTGGCTGCCAGTTAATCGATGAAGGCCCTAATGAACTCTAGTTGCTGCACAGGCGTGAATGTTTATTTTTGCTCATTTATTTGTAGGCCCAGTTGTGGGAAGAGTGACATTGTCCTTTGGGTAGCTCCTAGGGCTTCTTCTTGTGTAGAGGCGTTGAGTAAGCAATCATCCAGATAGGGGAATATTATGGCTCCTGGTCTGAGGAAGTGAGCTGCCGCCACCACGTGTACTTTCGAGAATACCCATTGAACTGTAGACAGGCCAAAAGGGAGTACTTTGTATTGGTAATGATCTTTTTCCAGAACAAATCTGAGAAATCTCCTGTGTGAAGGATGTATTGTTATGTGGAAATATGCATCCTGGAGGTCGAGGGCTGGGGACCAGTGCCCTTGTTCTAGTGCTGGAATTATTGTTGCTAGCGTGACCATCCTGAACAATTGGGTCTGCATGAATTTGTTGAGTTTCCTTAGGTTGAGAATGGGCCTTCATCCTCCAGTTTTTTTCTGGGATAAGAAATACTCCTCTCCCCCGATATAATGCCGTCCTTGGGAGCCAAAAAAATCGCGTTATAGGTGAAACTATGTTATATCGAACTTGCTTTGATCCGCTGGAGCATGCAGCCCCCCGCCAACCCCCCCCGAGCTCTGCTTTACTGCGTTATATCTGAATTCATTTTATATCGGGTCACGTTATATCAGGGTAGAGGTAGTGAGAGTAGAAACTCTTCCCTCTGTGTTATGTTGGTACTGGCCCAAGTGCAGAAGATGATTTACTTCCTGTCATAGTAGGTGCTGATGAGAAGAGTCCCTGAAGAGGGATGGGGAGGGAGGGGGGTTGGGGGAATGGAGGTAAATTGGATTGAATAGCCAGTCTTGATAATTTCTACTACCCATTTGTCTGATGTGATGATCTGCCACACTGGCTAGAATGGAATCAGATGGTCTCCGAAAGGATGGATGGTTGTGGATGATTCCAGTACTTGCAAATAGGGGAGATTTCTTGGGCGTTTGACCAAACCATAAAAACTGCTGTTTAGAGGGGGCGTTGCTGGGATGTCGATGTTGAGATGGGAGTGTTCTTCATCTTGTGGGTCTCTGCCTCTGTCTTTGCAGGTCATATTACCTCTGTAGTTTTGTGTATTGTGCAGATCTTGCTCTTTGCGCTGAGTAATATTTCCCATTTTTTTCTTTGTGTAGGTGTGTCGATGCCTATGGATCAAAGAGTCACCTTGAAGTCTTTTAGTCAGTGGCGGCTCCAGGAACCAGCGTGCCAAGTGCGTGCCTGGGGTGGCAAGTGGCAGGGGGTGCCCTGCTGGTCCCTGCGAGGGCAGCAGTCAGGCAGCCTTCAGCAGCTTGCCTGCGGGAGGTCTGCTGGTCCCGTGGATTCAGCAGCAATTCGGTGGCGGGTATGCTGAAGCCGCAGGACCGGGGACCTTCCGTAGGCGCACCACCAAAGGCAGCCTGCCTGCCGTGCTTGGGGCGGCAAAAAAGCTAGAGCTGCCCCTGCTTTTAGTGTCTGAAGCAACTCATCTGTCTTAGCTGTGTACAGTTTCGGGCCTCAAACAGGAGATCTTTGACAGTGGATTGTACTTCTTTGGGAAATCCAGAGAAATGGAGCGATGAAGCTCATCGCATGACTATGAGCATGACGATGGAACATGCCGCTATGACTGCTGAGTCCAGTGAGGCTTGTAAGGCTGTTTGAGCTAGGCCCTCAGAGATGACTGCTTTAAATTGCTCTCTTTCTTGTCCTCAGGTAGATAAACAATAAAGTCAGACATCTTTGAATAATTGGAGAGGATGTATTTGCCCATTAATGCCTCATAAGTAGTGATCCTGAATTGTAGATTTGCTGAGGAGAAGGACTTATGCCCAAAATTCTAATCTTTTCAAGTCCCTATTGTATGCAGTGGATCTAGATTGATGTTGTCTGCTGTGCCCATTTATGTCCTCTAACACCACCGAGTCTGGTGTAGAGTGTGAAAACAAAAATTCCATTCCCTGGGAAGGGACATAATATTTTTTTTCTGCTCTTTAACAAGTAGGAGGAATTATTGCTGGGGTCTGCCAGGAGGGCAATCTTGGATGAAGTCAGTGTCTGGAGGAGGTCCAACAGCTTATGTTGTGACTCTGCAACTTCTTCCAATGGTATCTTTAGAGAGTCCGCAATCCATTTAAATGGCTCTTGGAATTGTTAAAATCATCACCTGCTGTGGGTGGTGGGGGCATGAAAGCTTCACCCAGAGAGGAGGAGTAAAAATTGGCAGCTGGGGTAACCTCTTCAGGTCCCTCAGGTGGCTCTTCCAGGGATTCAGAGAGTTCAGGCATTGAGGGTGATGGGGAATGCCTTGACTTCTCTCTCTGTGTACAAGGAGGCTTAGAGTAGTGTTGATGGTATGCCATACATGGGTCTCAGTACGGTCACAGTGGTGGGGATGGCATTGGTGGAGGAAGCCAGGGATGTCCGTAGCACCCATGAGCTTTGGGTCTGGGATGGTGTTCAGATTATTCTGGAGGACCTGGTCTGGTTGTTGTCCGGAGTGATGTAAAGTGAAGATTTCCCTTTCCTCATCATCCTCCTCTTCCCTGGAGAAAGGAGGAACTGATGTGGATGGTGGTGTAAGCTGGTATGGTACTGAGCATCTTTGTGCCAGAGAAATTGCCGTGATGCCGAGAGCATCGGTATTGAGAAGGGTGTTGTTAGCAGTACCGATGCAATTACTACGGTTAATCAGTGCCAAGGATTGTAAGCTACGTGCTATGGAAGCATAAGGTGGTGCCATAGATTGCAGTCCTACTGAGCTACTCAGTGCTGCATGTTGAGTAGCTCCGATGGTACCGAGGAAGGGATGGTAAGTTTCCTTTTGTTGCTTCTGTCCGAGCCTGCCCGCTTAGGGTTGTTGGCTTGCACGGTACCTGCGATACTGGAAGGTCCTGATGCCTCAGAGGTTGTTGGCCTCAGTGCAGTTGGTACCAATAGTGTCTTATGAGCCAGGGATTGCCTCTTTTTGGTAGATTCCCTGGAAGGGGAGGTCGTAAACCACTTCTTGGCCACCTTTTTGGAGGAGTCCTCTTTTCTCGGAGACGGTGGTGGAGAATGCATGTCAGATTCTGCTGGTGGACACCATTGCCCAGGAGAGGTCTGTGATCTGGATCAGCCGGATGCAGAGACGTCTCCATGAGGAGGAGTTTTAACTGAAGATCCCTTGCTTTCGTGGCTTGGGTCTTCAGATTATGGCAGTGGGAGCACTTTTGTGGTATGTGTGTTTTGTTGAGATGGTGGACACATTGTGAGTGTCTGTCAGACACCAGGATTAACAATCGGTAAGTGAGGCAGTGCTTAAAACCTGGGAGCTGAGCAAGACCCTTAAAATAGGGTTTCTCCCATGAAGAAAGGTATCTACATTATCCTAAAGGGTATAATATATGATAATTTAATGGGTATAATGATATTTAAATGACTAAGAAAAAAGGTTTGGGTTTTTTTTTGAGGAAAAATGGGGAAGAGAAAGGATAAATAAAAATTATTAACTAAATAAACGGGGTTATAAAACTACTAATCTAGACTAATTTTTAATCTAATGGTAAACTTGGAGGCACTGCCAATTGCTCCATTTCAATCCCAGGGTGATAGAGAATGAATCGAGGGGGAGCGTTGGTCACACAGCGCTATGTAACCTGCAAAGGTGGCGTGAGACAAGGACAGCACATGTGCGACTCAAGCAGCCACTGCTACTGAAATTCTCTGATTGCAGGTGCAGGGATGCAGATTCACCTAAAGTGGAGCACCCACAGGGACACACCTCGAAGAAGAACCCCTGTGCACTCAGGTATAGATCCTTTTAAAAGGAGAAGAGCAGATGCTACACACTGAAAAAAAACAGTTTTACAGTAAACATATATATCCCTATCGTCAATAGCTTTTAAGCAGATCAATAAACCAAGCTAACACCATCTTAATTCCACAGAAGAAAATTTCACTGTAGGTGATTTAGGACATCAACAGTAGAATAGCATCAGGAGGACATTTTATTAGTGGCATAATCTCCGCTACAAGAGTTGGTTGATAAATGCCTTTTCACTTTTTTAAAGTGTTATGAAATTCTTAATATTTTATCCTTACAAGTACAACTATGCTTGTATATAAATTTGTTTTACATTGCATACATGTGCATAGACTCAAAACTATACTAAAAATATTATTAAGGTGCAAGGTCAAACACTCAAAAGTTAGGAAATGACAGAATTAAGGTTGCCTGCGGAATTTTAGTTTGGCATCCTTGTACATGGGCGTTATGAGTTAGTCTTTAATAAATGATTATATATATTTTTTTCCTTGAAACCTCTGCTTCATTCAGTGCATAGGATGGATAGTACTCACGTAGCGAGGGACTATTCAATATTTTGTTCTCCCCATTCAATGGTTTATTTACTGCCCGCCATTCAGTCCCTGCTCTAAAGACAAAATTATTCATTTCCCCAGGGGTTTTCGATGGTGCTTATCACTAAGGCTACGTTTTAGTCATGGGTATTTTTAGTAAAAGTCATGGGCAGTTCACGGAGAGTAAGCAAAAATTCACAGCCCATGCCCTGTCCATGACTTGTACTATATACCCCAGCTAAAGCTTGGAGTGGGGTGGGATGGTGGCCCAGAGGGTGCCGTGGGTGCTTGGAGGGGCAGTGGCGCATGTCCCGGGGCTGGGACAATTGGCAGGGCTGGCAGGCTCCCTACCTTGCTGCATGCCTCCCTGGAAGCAGCGACATTCACCTCCCTCAGCTCCTAGGCGGAGGTGTGGCCAGACAGCTCTGCACCCTGCCTCCACCCAAGTACCGGCGCCGTAGCTCCCATTGGCCAGGAACTGTGGCCAATGGGAGCTGCAGAGGCGGTGCCTGCCTCCCCCTAGGAGCTGAAAGGTTTTGCCTCTTCCAGGGAACTCCCCCAAGGTAAGCGCCGCCCAATCTGTTCTTAATATTTAACGAAAATAAGTGTTTTAGAAAGACAATGGACATATTTTTACAAAAAAATAATCTTATTTGCAAGTGAAAGTACACATTTTGCAGGCTTCTTCATGTCATTGGACCAATCACATTAAATCAAAAAGATTTTGGGATTTTTCATTTTTATGTCAAATATTAATATGACATTCAATCATGTCATTTTAAGAGAAGAAAGTGTATTTTCTTTCACTCATAACTGAAATTTCAAAAGAAGCTTTTCTTAGCATGTATGAGGAAGAATTTTTAGTATGTATGAGTTAGGAACATTGAAACACTTTAAACATACTTGTGTGTGTGTGTGTATGTATTAGGGCTGTCAAGCAATTAAAAAATTTTATTGTGATTAATTGCACTGTTAAACAATAATACGATACCATTTAAAAATATTTTAGATGTTTTTTACATTTTCAAATATATTGATTTCAATTACAACACAGAATACAAAGTGTACAGTGTTCCCTTTATATTTTTGATTACAAATATTTGCACTGTAAAAAACAAAAGAAATAGTATATTTCAATTCACCTAAGTACTGTAGTGCTTAGTGTCTTTATCATGACAGTTGAATTTACAAATGTAGATTTTTTTGTTACATAACTGCATTCGAAAACAGAACAATGTAAAACTTTAGAGCCTACAAGTCCATTCAGTCTTACATCTTGTTCAGCCAATTGCTCAGACAAACAAGTTTGGTTACATTTACGGGAGATACTGCTGCCTGCTTCTTACTTACAATGTCACCTGAAAGTGAGAACAGGTGGTCGCATGGCACTTTTGTAATTGGCGTTACAAGGTATTTAAGTGCCAGATATGCTAAACATTCGTATGCCCCTTCATGCTTTAACCACCTTTCTGGAGGACGTGCTTCCATGCTGATGGTGCTCATTAAAAAAATAGTGTGTTAATTAATTTTGTGACTGAACTCCCTGGGGGAGAATTGTGTGTCTCCTGCTCTGTGTTTTACCTTTATTCTGCCATATATTTCATGTTATAGCAGTCTCGGATGATGACCCAGCATATGTTCATTTTAAGAACACTTTCACAGCAGATTTGACAAAATGCAAAGAAGGTATCAATGTGAGATTTCTAAAAATAGCTACAGTACTCAACCCCAGGTTTAAGAATCTGAAGTGCCTTCCAAAATCTGAGAGGGATCAGGTATGGGCATGATTTCAGAAGTCTTAAAAGAGCAACACTCTGATGCAGAAACTATAGAACCCGAACCACCAAAAAAGAAAATCCAACCTTCTGATGGTGACATCTGACTCAGATGATGAAAATGAACATGCATCAATCCTCTCTGCTTTGGATCATTACTGAGTAGAACCCATCATGAGGATGGATACGTATCCTCTGGAATGGTGGTTGAAGCATGAAGGGACATATGAATCTTTAGTGCATCTGGCACGTAAGTATCTTTGACGCCGGTTACAACAGCACCATGTGAATGCCTGTTCTCACTTTCAGGTGACATTGTAAACAAGAAGCAGGCAGCGTTATCTCCTTCAAATGTAAGCAAACTTGTTTGTCTGAGTGATTGGCTGAAGTAGGACTGGGTGGACTTGTAGACTCTAAAGTTTTACATTGTTTTACTTTTGAATGCAGTTATTTCTTGTACATAATTCTACATTTGTAAGTTCAACTGTCATGATAAAGAGATTGCACTACAGTGCTTGCATGAGGTGAATTGAAAAATACTATTTCTTTTGTTTATCATTTTTACAGTGCAAATATTTGTAATAAAAATAATATGAAGTGGGCACTGTACACTTTTTATTCTGTCTTGTAATAGAAATCAATACATTTGAAAATGTAGAAAAACATCCAAAAATATGTAATACATTTCAACTGGTATTGTATTGTTTAATAGTGTGATTCATTACAATTAATATTTTTAATCACAGTTAATTTTTTTGAGTTAATCACATGAGTTAACGGCGATTAATAGACAGCCCTATATATGTAAAGAGAGAGAGAGAGAATACATATACTCTAAAATGTTCAAATTCTGGGGAGAAAAAAATTAGTTGGAAGCTCTTCAGCAGAAAGATCTGCTGCTTTTTATGGTAAAACCATTTGTGGGAAATGTTTATTGGGTATGCTAATGATGTAAGCAGAATAATAGAAAATTTTCTGCTACATCAGGGACTAAAGAAGAAATTCAGGAGAGATGAAAGATATGATCTATTTAAAGTGCAGTTATAGTCTGAAAAGTGATCCTCTGGAAAAAATGGGCATCATAGGGTTTACTGTATTTCAATGACTCAATAAAAAAATTGTTCAGTTTCAAGTAAAAACAAGGTTTTTCTGTCTGCTACCCCTGAAAACTCTATCTGGGATCAGAAAGTCAGAATGTGTTCTTACACCCTTAGGCATCATAAATGTGTGCAGTTGGAACTTATTAAGAATACTGTTGATGATGTATGCTCCGCAACAGGATCCAGCTCCCTTTCCATAGCTGTTGCTCTGCAGTGCTTTCGGGAATGAAAAGTGCTACAATCTTTCTATAGTCAGCTGATGAGATTCTGGATATATACAAGAAACAGATCTCTTAAATAAAGAAAATGCTAAAAAAGAAAGGAAGGAAAAGAAAACCAAAGTCTAGATTGTCTCGTATGAAAGAGAAACTTCTGAAGGTGGGAGAAGTATTTAATTAATTGTTCTGTCTTGTGAGTGTGCCTGTGCCACTGAAATTCACTGATGTTTTACGATCTATGCAAGTTTGGGGGTCACCAATGTTTCAAGAAGGGCATCCACACAGAGGCTCAGATGTACAGCATTCTGCAGAGCTCGCTGTTCCACTCTCTCGTTTATATCGCAGCATGGCTTCCTCAGGAATCATGCTGTCCTCCTGTCCTTTGGAGTGAACACTGAACCAAATACACCCCTCAGCAAGATTTCACTATGCAGAGAAGCACCCAGTATTAAATAATTCTGACTAGATTAGTACTCTTTATATTGCACAAAACTATGGGATTAAAGGGAATAATGCCGTGAAGAATAATCCTCTCCCTGACTTTTCCATTTGAAGCTCAGCGTCTTGGTGCACCAGTAGAGGAGCTTCCTCAGGATCAGTGGAAGAAGAAATGATGCAATGGAGCTGGTAATATCTCCTATTTGTGCTGCCCCCCAACTCAGATCAACCTCATCTGGTTCCTCTACATGTAAGGAAGATCAATCAGGCACCCAAACTTGTCTTTGAGCAAGAGGACAAAATATGGCTTAGACTTGAACTCTGATCTGATAGAAAGAAAAGTAGTGCTTTCTCTATGGTCATATTTTAAATCTATTGTAAAATGAGCTCCGAGCTAAACACAAATTAAATTAAGCATGGGTGGGTCTTACAATGCTACAGAGGAGAATTCTGAATAACTATGCATGCCTTGACACTCAGTACTTTTGAACTCATGGTTCAACTCATGGTCAACCAGAAAAAGAGCATAATAGTGCCTTTAGCTTTAGGGCCACATACTCACAAAGCTCTCCAAATCCAATACCTACAGATGCCAATGGAAGTCCACATGGTGCATTATCATGTTCCTATTCATTTTCACTAGTCCTGTGACATAAAGTGGATTATTTTCTGCTTGCAATTTTCCATTTCTTTTTAATGATTATGCAAATCTATAACTTTCAACTATCTCATTTATCTAATTAATGTGGCCTACCTATGGTTATCTCTTACTCAAAAAATCCATGTTTTATATTTTTAAAGATTGATTTATGATTTCATGCAACAGAAAACAGTAAAAAAAAAAGTACTTTGTCTGCTTTTTCTTCTTATCACAACTTAATTTTAGGGTAAATAATTTTGCAAAAGTTCTTAGAACATAAAACAAGGAAGGCCTGATTCCCATAGAGATACAAATGTGTTACAAGCTGTACATTTTTTTTTTTACTGTCCATCATTATTTGAGGCTAATTTCAATTATGCCTATTAGATAAAGTAACCTCATGCAGTTACTAAAAAAGTAGTGTGAATACCACTATTCCAACTTCAGCCCTCCTGAGGGATTAATTAATGAATGCTTAATGACATTAATCCACATTTAGATCACTTATGTTTAACCACATGCTTTCTATGCATACATATATAAATATTAATTTTGGATAGAATGATAATCGTTCAACACCATAACAATTAAACAGCTGTAACCTGTCTCATGTGTTAAGTGATGGAGCTGCAGGCAAGCTCCATAAACAGATGGTCTTACCCACCCATGCTTAATGTTAACGACTTTTTAAAAAAGAGGTGTTGACAAATCAGAACAAGACGGCATAGTTTTAATGCAAATCGGCCAATTTGCAATTTAGATTACTCTAAAAACTAATTTGGTGTATAGAAAAAATTAAGCTGTGTTGTAAAACGGAGACATTATAGAGCACTTGGATATAACAGATTCCCCACCAACATAATTATTTACTGATTTCATTCAGCTAGCAGAGTTTAATGGAAAAGCAGCTGGCAAAGTATTCATATCGATGGGATTTCTATGATTGTTACTTATTTATTAAGGGTACATGACAGTTAAATCACAGAAATAATAGCCCCATTTCAAACAAACACTCTCTCTTCCAACCTCACAATATAGCTATTCAAAAAGGAGAAGGTCACTGAACTCATTGTGAACAGGGCTTAAAAAGAAAACATAACATCAAGCAGCAACAACAAAAACATTTTAGCAAAACTGCAATCAGAAAACATAATTAAGGAATAAATGTTCACTCAGGAGTCTATCTGGTGTCCAGTTGTGCATGTGCAATCTTGCATACACACAGAGATAAAGGTAGAGGTTGAGGATAGAAATTCCAATCTTAAATATGCAAACTACAATTACAGAAACTGGGAGGCCTCCTGTGCTTAATACTTAAAAAAACAAACAAAAAATCACCAACATTTTTAATATGAGACCAATTATTTGAATAGAAATAGAACTGGATTAGGATGAAAATCTACCATAAGAGACAAAAATAGATCTTCACAAAATAGTAAAGGGCCACATTCCAACCTCAGACTCATGAATGCCACTCCCAGACCAAATAAAGAATCGGGCAGGTAATTTCCCATGGCTTTGGGCTGTGGCTCTATGGTAAAATAATCCTTGATCTAAACTGCGCCCATGTGGATTTAAGCAGAGGTAAAATCTTACCACTCCAAGGGGAAAAATATACACAGTAATTTAGAAATCCTTTAATTTCCTTAGCACTTAATGTGCTTTGGAACATACACTGCCCTTTATTGACTCAACTCTATAAGATACTGAGCATCTGTGGGAGATTCCATGCTCCTTCAACTCTTATCAACTTAAGTACATTTCAGGATTAAGTCCCAACCTGAGCATGCAACTCCTGCTGAACAACTTGTACATCAATCTTTGGAATTGTGCGTGCATCATACAGACCTCACAATGAGTGTATCAAGAGCAGGTATGGCATTAAGTGAGATACTGTGTGCAACTACAAAGGGCCAATAGAAATCATGCATATAAATTAATCTTTGATCTATTTTCCTGTTAGTCGAGTAACCAAAAGAATAGGGTCAGTATTAAGAGTAGTTTTGTTTACTTTACATATTGGTTCTTACATATCACAATACCCCCTACTCTTTTAAAATTATCTAAGAAAAACAGATTTAAATTAAATAATTGGAAACACGAATTATTTCAAGGTAAAAATGCCAACATAAGTGAGAATACAATCCCTGATAGATTTCCTGGCTGATCCTTCCAATTTAGCATTACTAAAATTCTTGATAACCTTGCTAATGCTTTGCACAGTTTAAGACATTAGAAAACCCAAATATATTTTATATCTATTAATTTGTGAAAAACTATTAGTGTGAAAAATTGTGCTGGAGGAAAGCACTAAAAGCTCTGGGCTCATAATTTATTTGAAACAAATACCACTCTTGCTATACTGCTTATCAAAGATAACAAGATCTAGTGCATCAGACCAATATCTGTCCATACTGCTAATGCTTTTGATTTTTTTTCATATTGTTTAACAACTAACTCCCCAGCTGTGTGTATTTCATTTGCAATTTTCCAATCTTTGGTATCCTAAACCCCAGAGCCACCCTGGTGTTTAATAGAGGTATGCTGAGCAGTGCATGTCTAAGTTTTGTCTGAACAAACAAAGCATGTCTTTGTGATCATTAATGATCTTGCTTCCCAATGTACTAAAGAATGAGAATAAAAACAAATAGCTTGTATTTTGTAGCTTAAAAGAATTAGGAATTCCCCTAGGCCAAATTTCCATGTGAATTGCCTGAATGTACATGAAAATCAATGTAACTCAATAAACAACCTGATGTTTAACATATTATTAGAAGAGAATTCCACAAAGGACTACCTTCTTTAAAATCAGAGAGATGGGTTTTTTGGCCATTTAATATGTGCCAACTTGAAGAATGCAACCAGAAATAAAACATTTAGAGACAAACAGAAGTTCTCAGTAGAAGCTTGGAATATTCTTCACTTTACTGTCTCAAACGCTTCTCATGATTTATGTAAAATCATAGCTCTTTAGATAGTCAGATAGGTTATTGAATTGGACAGCTCAGTTAATGCCTTTACCTACTTAAGGCTCCATTCATGCCTTTATGATTAATATGCACATATCTCTCCCATCATTTGGATCTAGTGTGGACACGACAGATGCAAAATATTGAGTGGATATACCTGTCCACATAATGATGGGAATTTGTGCGTGTGAACTTTGGGTGGCATTTGGCTAGTTGTGTATATATGTCGATTTCTAAAGTATGTACAGTAGAACCCCATTTATCCGACCCTCCATTATCTGGCTCTCCGTATTAACTGCACAGCCACTAAGCACAGGTCCAGAAGCCTGAGATCTCTCCTGTGGCTGCTAGAAGGTGCTGCAGCCTCGCATTTTTCCAGTCTCTGGATTATCTGACATTTTAATTATTGGATCTGGCCCCAGTCCGAATTAGATCTGATAAACTGGGTTCCGGTGTATTATCCTAGTATCTAGATGCTGAATAGCATATGAAATCGTGAGTAAAGGGATTTCCTACTTTTTCAATAAATAAGGGAACATGTAAGACTTCCACATACACAATGCAGACTACCTAAGTATTTGGCCACCAAGGGCAAGTTGTGCCAGTAAATGGTATAAAAATGTTTGGTTTTATAGGCAAAGGATGGCAATGGAAGTACTGTGTACGCAGATATCACTTGTGCTTTGAAATCTGTTACTTTGGTGGCTATATTGTTATATAAGCTAGAGGGGCTGGGACAAGGGCTCATTGGCTCTTTGCACGCCAGGCTGAGGAAGAATCAATTCCCATTCCACAATGGCTATGCCTATGCTATGAGCTAGGTGTGTGAGTCCTCTGCTCATATCAATATACATGAGGTAACTCAAAGAGAGCTAGTGCAAGTATAAATAGCATTGTAGACATGGTAGCATGGGCACCAGCTGCAGAGACACAGCTGAGCTACGCCAAGTTTGTGCCCACCATTTTTTAGATGTGTTTATACTTGGCATCGCTCAGCTATGCCTCCACTGCCACCACGACTACACTGCTATCATTTATACTTGCGCTAGCTCTCATCGAGCTATGGTGAGTATCTGTACACGGGCAGGAGAATCATGCCCCTAGCTCACAATGTAGACAAAGCCCAAGACAGAGCTACGGTTGGTTAAGAGCAAGAAAAGGACCTGATTTATCTGTAATAATGGGGTCTCGAAGAGAACATCTCTAAGAAAAACATATGTATCAGTGTGGAATATGATCCTGTGGTTCATTACTAGTCTTAGCAGGGCCGCCCAGAGGGGGGGCAAGTGGGGCAATTTGCCCCAGGCCCCGGGCCCTGCAGTGGCCCCCATGAGAATATAGTATTCTATAGTATTGCAACTTTTCTTATGGAAGGGGCCCCCGAAATTGCTTTGCCCAAGGCCCCCTGAATCCCCTGGGCGGCCCTGAGTCTTAGAGACCATAAAAGCAACACAAACAAATCAAACATTAACCAAAGGTGGGATTTTCCTGACAACAGCAACCACACAATAATTTATTTATTGAAAAAGACAGACCTGCTTGCCCAGTGCTGAAGAAAAACCTGTTTGTGCCTAATATGTTGGAAATATTGTTCAAGAACAGTTCATCTCTGTACAACTATAACCCAGGTAATGCAGCCCAGGTCAGTGAGACCAACAGTAGAGTGATCTGCTGAGTAACTTCTGTTTGGCAAGTTAAAGCTACCTAAGGAAAGGCTTTATCTTACACTCCCATTTTTTCCTAAGATTAATTGTTTTTAAAAAGAGAAGTAGCTCTCCTCCTACCTCTCTAATCACTTCTTTAGCATGTGCTTTGGTGGATCCTCCTCATCCCCTCTCCAACTTGCTGGAAGGGTTTCACAGGACTCTGTCCTTGTTGCCTTTCTCTTCTCTCTCTACACCTTATTTGTGGGTAATCTAATCTGCAAACACAAATTCAACTACTATCTTTCTGCTGACAACTCCAGACCTCCCTCCCCATTCTTCACCTGTTTCCTTCTGTCCAAACTAAAATCTCAGCCTGTCTCTCTGACATCTCCTCATGGATGTCTAGCAGTCAACAAAAACTGAACCTGTCTATGAAAAAGAGCTCTTAATCAGGCTCCCGCAGAAATCTCCCTCTGGTCTTTTTTAATCATGTGGACAAGACCACCATCCTGTCACTTAGGCCCACAACCTGTGTGTCCTCTTCAACCTGGATCACGTTGTAGGTTCTCACTACCAGCCTATGTCTAAATCTTGTTGACTCATTCTGCATAACAGCTCTAAGATATGGCTTTCCTCTCACCTAAAAACCCTAACAAGTCTTGTCCAAGCTCTCATCATCTTGCATCTCAATTAATGCAATATTTTGCATCCTTTTGTCTGGCCTTGAATAATGCAATCTTGCCTCAGTTATATCCATTAAGAGTTATTCACCAAAGATCATTTTCCAGGCCCATCAATTTAACCATCTCACCCCTCTTGCAGCCCTTCACTGGATTGCCCTTCTCTGTTGCATTAAACATAAGCTGCTCATCTTCATTTTCAAGGCCCTCAGTAGCCTATCTCCATCTTGCCTATCATCTCTTATTCATTATCGAGATGCCAACTCCCACCTACGTTCAGTCCATGATGTCTGCCTCCATCAGGAAATTATTAAATTTTCAAACAAGCAAGCACCTTTGTGCTCCATGCTACCCTCCCTGCTTGGGAAAAGCTTCCAATAAACATCTGCAAAGTGACTTCATCATCCTCTTTCGAAATCTCCTTAAAACTCTCCTTTGCCACGATGCCTATGAAAACCTTGACAACAGTTATCCCACAGGTGGGATTAGACTACTGCCTATCAAACTGAAAAATATTCATAGACTCATAGATTATAAAGCCAGAAGGGACCATTGTGATAATCTAATCTGACCTTCTGTATAACGCAGGCCCAATAGGACTTCCCTCAATTAATTCCTGCTTTAAATAACTCTTATATTTTAGAAAAACAACCAATCTTGATTTAACATTTTCCTGTGATGGATAATCCACCACGACCCTTGGTAAATTGTTCCAATGGTTAATTACCCTCACTCTTAAAAATGCTCACCTTAATTCTTGTCTGAATTTGTCTAGCTTCAACTTCCAGCCACTGGATCTTATTATACCTTTGTCTGCTAGACTGAAGAGCCCTTTATGATCAAATTTCTGTTTCCTATGTTTTCCAGTGTTGTTGTAGTCATGGTGTTTATCGCTCTAGAACATTCCCATACCACCATCAATTTCCTGGACACCATGATCAATTTAAACAATGGAACCCTACTGACAGTATATTCAAGAAATCCCATGAATCATCACACTTCCCTCCACAGATCCAACAGTCACACCAGACATACCAAGAAACCTGTTATCTACAGCCAGTCACCCGGATACAACAGAATATGCTCTGAAGAGGAAGTGTGGGATACTCACTTAAAACTACCTTCACTAAACAAGGACACTTTACCAAAGAACTACTGTAGATTGGAGCAGGCTACCCAGATATTGCAGGAGACCTCTGCTTCAATACAGAAAAAAACCCCACTGACTGCATACCCTTCGGTGTCACTACCATCCCACACTAAAATCCATATGGAATATCATCCAACAATTACAACCCACATCTGATGGGGACCACATCCTGAAAGAAATCTTCCCTGAACCCTCTCTTCTGGCCTTCAAACAATGCCTCAACCTCACCAAGCTCATCAGAATCAAGCTCCCCATAGACCAGGATACACTAACTCAAAGTGGCACCAGACCCTACCATAACAACAGATGTAAAAACCTACAGACATATCTCCACTACTACGATGACCAATACCCCCACAACACACCTTTCAAGATTCATGGGTCCTACAGACATTTATCACAACATGTGGCATACCATATCCAGTGCATCGAATGCCCCAACAATTACGTTGGTGAAACCAGACAATCACTACATTCTCAAATGAACTCACACCAAAAAATGATAAAAAGACAAAAACATTGCATCACTTATGGGCAAACATTTTTCACTAAGCAATCACTCCATATCTGACCTCTCAGACTTCCATCTTTTTTTGTTCTGTGTTTGTTCTGTGTAGCACAATGGGGTCCTGGTCCATGACTTAGGGCTCCTAAGTGCTATGGTAATACAAGTAAATAATAGTATCACTTGCTTTTCTGTGACAACATTTCTTCCCCTTTTTCTAATTCCTCTGCCCTTTTTGGTATATGTACGCACAAATCCCCACATTTACTCACTGCCCACAGATGCCTGTCAAATTCTGTGCAATTGGAAAAGTATACATCCAAAGGCAAAATGTGGCCTTTGGTAAGTTTCTGGAGAGACACATTAATTAAATTCTGGGAAAGAGAATGATCTTTCATATAATTTGAAGGAAAGGGTCACACACTCTGCTTTTGTCTATGTTATATGGAATATACAGGGTGTAAATAATTCAATGATAAAAGCACAGGAGTTAAGAACATAAGAAAGGCCATACTGGGTCAGACCAAAGGTCTATCCAGCCCAGTATCCTGTCTACCGACAGTGGCCAATGCCAGGTGCCCCAGAGGGAGTGAACCTAACACGTAATCATCAAGTGATCTCTCGCCTGCCATCCATCTCCACTCTCTGACAAACAGAAGCTAGGGACACCATTCCTTACCCATCCTGGCTAATAACCATTAATGGACTTAACCTCCATGAATTTATCTAGTTCTCTTTTAAACCCTGTTACAGTCCTAGCCTTCACAACCTCCTCAGGCAAGGAGTTCTACAGGTTGACTGTGTGCTGTGTGAAGAACTTCCTTTTATTTGTTTTAAACCTTCTGCCCATTAATTTCATTTGGTGGCCCCTAGTTCTTATATTATGGGAACAAGTAAATAACTTTTCCTTATTCACTTTCTCCACACCACTCATGATTTTATATACCTCTATCATACCCCCCTTCGTCTCCTGTTTTCCAAGCTGAAAAGTCCTAGCCTCTTTAATCTCTCCTCATATGGGACCCGTTCCAAACCCCTAATCATTTTAGTTGCCCTTTTCTGAACTTTTTTGAGATGAGGAGACCACATCCGTATGCAGTATTCAAGATGTGGGCGTACTGTGGATTTATATAAGGGCAATAAGATATTTTCCATCTTATTCTCTATCCCCTTTTTAATGATTCCTAACATCCTATTTGCTTTTTTGACTGCCACTGCATGCTGCGTGGACGTCTTCAGAGAACTATCCACGATGACTCCAAGATCTCTTTCTCGATTAGTTGTAGCTAAATTAGCCCCATCATATTGTATGTATAGTTGGGGTTATTTTTTCTAATGTGCATTACTTTATGTTTATCCACATTAAATTTCATTTGCCATTTTGTTGCCCAATCACTTAGTTTTGTGAGATCTTTTTGAAGTTCTTCACAGTCTGCTTTGGTCTTAACTATCTTGAGCAGTTTAGTATCATCTGCAAACTTTGCCACCTCACTGTTTACCCCTTTCTCCAGACCATTTATGAATAAGTTGAATAAGATTGGTTTCTAAAGGATAGAACATTTTTGATTAGGGAAACATACAGAGATTAATGAAGACTGCTTCTTTTGAATTTGTCATTTCAAAGTGCTTTGAAATGTAATGTTATTTGCTTAGCAAATATCTTATACAACTGTAAAGTAGAAATTCATTATGTCAACAAAAAGGATAATTGGGGGGGGAGGCAGTTAGATCTCTTTATCACCTTGGTAAGTGTTTTTTTTGGGGGGGGCTCAGGTTAGAGTAAGCTTCTTAGGCTTTCTTCTCAGTAAAGGGGGAAAAAAGGTAGCATAGTAACATCTTTTGGAAAACTATCACATAAAAATAAAAAAAGCATACGTCAGAAGACTTACTTACATATTTTTTAAATCTGTAAGCTTCTCCTCTACAGGAGGCAGCTACAGGAAATGACTGAAAGTGAAATTCTTGCACCTCCCATTTGTGGCAAACAAGCTGTAAAGGATTGATGAGCCATTATATAATCATTTCCTTTCTTAAAACATTAATTCCTTTACACAGCCTGACAGGTGCAAATATTCTGTTTGAAGAAACAAGCTTCAAAGTGTTACATTTCTGATGCACAAAAGACCAGGAATTCTAGCTTTTTGAGTTTTGTATTGAAGACTGATATTAAAGCACAGCTAGCCTACCAATAGTACAGTGCTCTCCATTCCATCCCTGGCTACATTCACACTTCCCATCTTTACAGGTTCCATGTTCAGCACAGCGAGGGTGGCAGGCTCTTTGATTGCAGGCTGGTCCAGTCCAACCTTCTTCACAACGACATGTTCCACCCATGCAAACACCATGAGACCCACAGTCCACAGAACAGATTTCTGTATTCAAAAGGAGGGATGGGAGAAAAAGAGAAAGAATGAGAGGAGAACGCACATTAATTAGCAGAGTTACATTTTAATTCAACATATGAAGGAGAAAAGCAAAATCTTTGAAAATTAAATCAAAGGAATTTACAGCTAAAAGCATTTTCAGGTAGGACCCAAGAGAATATGGAATATGGAATTTTATCTCTGCTAATGCTTAATTAGTTACCCAGTAGACTTAGTAATGCCTAAAAGTCCACAGCTCTTCTGTCAGTTAGCTCTGAGTAATTTCCAATTATATTTTTTGCGAGCACATATTTCTTAAGAGTTACCTTTTGTAGCTTAGATTATATGCATTTAAACCCATTAGAATTTACTGCATAGTTTTAGTGACTAAATGTACCACATACCTTACAGGTCATTTACATTATAGGCAAAAATCTACAATTGAACAAAAGTTCAATTTAGCAAAGGGGCTTTTTTCCTTGCCCCCAGGTTTCTTTCAAATTTGAAATGTGCCATCTCTGACATATTTTTTCATTAAAAAGAATCAGCCTCAGTGAGACACATTAGTGCATTGCTGACATACTGCCATGTCTGTTAAATATAAGATTTTTTTTTAACTTTCTGTAAATTTATAGCAATGACAGCTTTAGGCAGTCTGGTTTAAAAACAGAAAGACTATTAAAAATAAATCAACAAAAGCATTCAACTTGTCACCTACACTAACAGGGTTTTATAACTAGTAGAATAATTGAAAAGAACATTAAGTCCTAAGTTATTCATAGGCCAAACAATATATCTTACATCTCAAAACTAATACAAGATGATAATTCAGGTTGTTATAGTTTGCATTTATCTTTTTTCTTTATTCAGTCAGTCTTTGGAAAACTTCATTTGTGTGAAGCTGACTACAGAAAAAAAAAGCCTGAGGGATGGTTTTTAGTCTCTTAGAATACAGTTAGTCACAATCATATGCTGGTTCATAAGATTATTATATTTAGTTTGGGATTCCTTGTAAAAGACAGCAAACCACCCTAATAGGAAAGAACTGAAATTATTTTTGACTGCAATAAAAGGAGAGCTCATAAAAGAGGCTGAAAGGTTTTACATATGGGCTTTGTTTCCAGTTTTTCATTCAGTAGTATTTTCCCCCCAGTAGATTATAATTCTCTGCCTCAAAGTGCTATAAAACATTCCACACAGCATCAAGTTGTGATGGCACTTCTTATGAACAATAGTGCAGAATGTTTACTGGGCAAGAGAGCTGGGGTGTTTTTCCCACACAACATTTTCTATCTACTTTGAATTACATTTTTGATTAAAAGATCTGAGATGGTCTGATTAACTTCAGAGTCACAGAACATCAACCCAGCTGCAGGAGAGGGAGAGGTTTATTTCAGAGGTTCCCTCTTTTCTCTTCAATCTAATCAATTTTTCATTAGGGTGAAGGTGTTTATCAGCTTTGAGCACACTAGCTTTGAGCAAGGTGTGTCAATCTTTGTAATGAACTTATTAATTAGAGTTAATTTAATTGAAGTGGAATTGAAGGGCTAATTAATGGACAAACTGCTGATGAAGATAGAGGAAAGCTCTGTTGATTTCAACCCTGTAAGCCGTCTGATGGATAACTCATTCTTCTCCCTTTAGCAGCTTAACAAAATGTTTCTTTATGAGTAAGATTTACTTATTTATTGACTTTAAATATCTGAAGGTCATTTTGTACAACTTCAGTAGGGGTTCTTTATGTTTTATTGCACAAACTAGTTAATATTTCATAAGTCTGAAGTAACTGAAATATCTGAATATACATGAAACAGAATACTTTTATACATTTGAACTATCAACTACTTTTTGAAACATGAGCACAGACAGTGAATTACTAGAAATAACATGTAGTGTGTAAAGATGGATGCCATCAGAAGATGTGTACAATCCCTATTTTCTTTGAACCATATAGCAGACTTTCCACAAACAGTCATATTTATAAGAACCTAAGCACATGGGTGCCATACCAGATGAGCTCAGAAAGCTTTCTGTGCACTGTAGACATTCAAAAACAAAATTAGCAGAATAGAATATTAGGAACCTCAGGAGGTCATTTAATCCAACCCCCTGTTCAAAGCAGGACAAATCCCCAGATTTTTACCCCAGTTCCCCAAATGGCCCCCTCAAGGATTGAGCTCACAATACTGGGTTTAGCAGGCCAATGCTCAAACCACCGAGCTATCCCTCCCCCCTTTAGAGGACAACACCTTTTCTTTAGAGGTACAAATATTACTTTAGTATCTGCGAATACATATGCATACACAAAGTAAATGCCTAAATCTGAAAGTAATATGGAACATTAAATATGGGAAAATACTCCCCTTCTACAGTTTTCTCACTCTGTTGCCTACCTATACCTGAGCTACCAATGACTTTCAAGGACTGTTGATCAATATCATAGATATCAGACACAAACTGTATTTCAAAATGGCAGTTATTTACAGAGAATTGATTAAATATCATTTATAACTTGATATAAAACCACTACTCCTCAAGTAGGCCACGTGTTCAAGTGTTATTAAGAGCATCAATTACTTTGTTAGATTATTACGCTTTTTTTGGCAAAACGCATCTGACAGTTAGAAATTATCCAGATTTTAAATATGTCGCTACAAAATGAGCACTGGTAATTTTTCCCAGAATTTGGCACAAAAAGGTTGCTCTCAGACTGAGACTAAAATTCAGATTCTGATATAAATTATAGTAATTCCATATTTTAATCTGAATTTATACCAATGTATCTAAGATAAGCAACTGGCCTTAAATGTGCTAAGTTTTGGCCTTGAAGAAAGCCTTATCTGTTAGAACTGTTGGCCCATTCATGTAGTCCTTATTCAAGCAAAATTTCCATTAACTTCAGTTGGAGTTTTGCCTGAACAAGAACTACAGGATTGGCCCCTCCAAGGAGCTAAAAATAGATTTTTCAAATGGAAATATTTCTGGATGCGTCATTAACACAGTTCTAAATATGTAGATGAATATCTCAGCATAGATCCTAAAATCAGAAGGTACATATAACATTTTGTTCTTTTCTTTGAACCACCAGAAAAAAATGCCTTCAAATGCCTGAGTGAAGAAACTGTTTGATTTTCAAATATTTACACATGGTCATTTGTTCTGAATGTTTCACTCATGATTTATGGCCTAATCTTGCTCCCACTACAGTCTATAGAAAGACTTAGCTTCAATGGCAGCTGGATCAGGTTCTTACACAATAATGCAAGATTATGTATTAATTTAAAATATATTAGAGTTTTACACATAGGGAATGTTTTTAATCCTTACCATTTGAGCAATCTGCACCTGTCCAATTAGGGTCACAAGTGCAGGTACCACTTTCTTGAAGGTACGTCCCATGACCAGAGCACTGGTCTGGACACATTGTCTTCAGTATTTCACAGTTGCTACCACCCCATCCTGGATTACAGTGGCACTCTCCATGGATACACACACCATGACTGGAACAGGCTGGGTCTAAGCAATCAGCTGGAGAGAAAAAAAAAGATAATCTTTAATATGTTATTATTAACAATTACAATAGCAACAATTATCATCCAGTGATTTTAAGCACTTTCTGAATTAATTAAAAAACTCCTGTGAGGTAAACAGTACTACATTCATTTAACAACAATCAGTAAACTGAGATACGAGGCGATGAGGCAAATCACAATGTTATGTAATGAGTCAGTGGAAGAACAGAGAGTAGAACTCATGAGTCCTAAGGTGGCTCCTAGCCCGCCTACTTTAATCACAAGATAACAAGCACTATCTGATCAAATAAATAAAAAAAAAACAATATATAACTAAGAGAGAGCAACTTCTAATCCATTTTTGCTAGCAGATTGGTAATTTTCTTTGTAGTACATTAGATCATCAAAAGTAATTGTAAGGATCCATGTACATATGTGTAACTGGTTTAATGACATCCTGGGGATAACAGACATAAACCTCAAAGTCATTGATGTAACTGAGACTCTTGCAAGGATTTGTAATTTTCCTGAATAACACCAAGATTCACTTGAGTTTTCAGGCTATTGCTCTCTGTTCTCCTAATCACAGAGTAACAAAATCTTGTATTCTCTATAACAAGCAGTATCAACTGACCTAATCCACTACTACTAAGTTCTGACAGCTGTATAGGACCCTCAACCTGTTTGAGAAATAAATGAGTTGGGTATTCTCTATCCTTCTTAATTCACTTTAATGTGCTTTAGATGACGAGATTTAATTTGACTCAATAAAACTTTACACTTGTAGGGTCAATGGTCTGAAAATTTAATTCCAGAGACTTAATTGCATTACTTTGTATGTAGAGATCAATAAAATCTATTTGATTGAGGAAGGGAAATGGTGCTTTTTCCTCCTAAAAAAATAAATAGAAAATGAACTCCATTTTACAGCACACCAGAATGAATACACACACATCTCTAAAATACCAAAAAAAATTGCATAATTTTTCAATGTGATGCATTTGAATCAGCATTTTCAACTGTAAGTCTTTATAAAAATGTTGGTGGGAAAGACCATATGCAATAGAGTAACAATTTCTTCTACAATGTGAAAAAAATCACTATGTCTTTCTGTGTTCTAACAATCATCTTTTCATGTGTTTCCCTCTTAGCTGATGTCAGACAGATAAAATAAATCTATTTTTAATATGCTGAAATTATTAGACAAAACCTGTTCAATGCAAAATATCTAGCAAACAGGATATTTTAGTATGCTTGATATAAGGTGAACAATTTGCCAGCACATGGCTTTACTAGGCCAGATTTTCATTTGGTGCAAATTGACATGGCTCCAGTGAAATCAACAGTGCTGTGCTGACTTATACCAGCTGAAACATCTGACCCACTATGTTGTAACTTGACATTTTAGAAACATTACTGTAGATGCTTGGGTAAATATTTACTTATTTACCTTCTTCACAGTTTTCTCCTTTGTACCCAGAGTTGCATACACAAGAGCCCATGATACAGATCCCACGGCCCCCACATTGAGGATCAATACACTGGGTGGTAGGCACATCACACTCTGTACCCTTCCAACCGCTGAAACAGAGACAGCGCCCTTTGGAATACTGCCCGTTGCCACTACACAATACTGGGCAGGCTGCTGTGAAATAAAACATGACAGAAGAATTAACAAAACTCTTTTCAATCAAGCTTTGGGAAAAAAGAAGAACATGTATGTAACAAGTTGCATGCCAGTTTCTTTTCCTTGGTAGATTAGTAATGACTTGTCTTTATGCAGTTTATTTATTTTAACTTAAGAAAAGAATTCGGTTCAGATACCTCTTGAACAATCAGGGCCCAGAAATCCAGGAAAACAATGGCATGATCCAGAAACACACTCTCCGTTTCCATGGCAATTTCGGGGGCATTCCACTACAGACTCTGAAAGAAAGAGTAAGAAAAAAAATTCATAGAGACTCCCACCATAGTACTAAACTAGAACAGAAGGTGTCTATCATCTAATTCTAAACCACTAGTGACTGACAGCAAATTAAGGTACTTGCAGAAGCATGTATGTCACTTTGTTTAGTGATTGTAAGAAGGTAAATAGTGGCTAATTTCTTGTAATTAATGCTTGTGGTATCCTATTATATTCTGTTATAACAAGAAGCTCAAGATTTAAACAGTAAAATGATAGTTACTTTATGCTCATAATACAGCCATTTCAAAAAAGCATCTTCCTTTGTGAACTATACATTATGGGAGGCTTTCATACTTCAATTACTAAACAATTAAAATACATTTCTATATATTTTGTTATGTAATGAAGAAAACATAATAAATTCAACATTCATGAAAACAACCCAGAGTATTTAATTCTGAAAACTCATCTCTATTTTTAACAGAATGCTTAGATTGCAGCTTTTGGTGAAAACTTTGAAGATTGTGCTTACCTATAACAATGGTATTAAAAGACACCTGCTCTGCATTTTTCCCATCATTATAAAAAGCCAGATGCCAGATTCCAGAATCCAAATACTGGATAAAACCAGCCTCATGGAGATTGATAGACCTTGTCTGTCGGCCTGCTCTCTCTGACTCAAGCAGGTTGCGCTGTTCTCTTGCGATCAATCTGCTACCATCGAGGAGTTCCACAAAGTCATACTACAAGGGAGGAATGTGCAAAGGGTTTATTATTCACTTATTGCTCTTTTTAGTTACCATTTTCATAAATTTTTCTATAATATAGCCGTTATGAAATGTGCCAGCACCAGAGACTGCAGTTCCATATTCCTTCACAGAACAAATAGTACAGAGAGTGGCAGTGCAAGCTTCCCCACAATATCATGTAATATGCTTTCAGTTTGACCTGGAGAGATCCCTTCTAGAACAGAGGAGATAAGATCTCAGACTATGTCTACATGGCCCCACAGTTCGACTATGGGGGTGTGAACTGAAGCATGCACTAGCATGTGGCATTGTAACTCCCCCAGGGGGATGCTTGCTGGCATGAACTAAACCAGTGGTTCTCAAACTTTTGTACTGGTGACTCCTTTCACACAGCAAGCCTCTGAGTGTGAACCCCCCCAATAAATTAAAAACTCATTTTTTATATTTAGCACTATTATAAATGCTGGAGGCAAAGCGGGGTTTGGAGTGGAGGCTGACTGCTCAGGACCCACCATGTAATAATCTTGCAACCCCCTGAGGGATCCCGACCTCCAGTTTGAGAATCCCTGAACTAAAGGACTATGTTAATGCAAATGAAGTACCTTTTAGTACAACTGCAGCATCCACATTGGGGAAGTACAGCGCAACATGCTAGTGTGTGCTACAGGTCTCACCCCACTATAGTCCAAACTGCAGAGCTATGTAGACAAGCCTTCAGTGTTTGTCCGTTCTTTCACCTCTCTTGCTGAGATTTCTAAGGAGAATTCCAAGTAATGCCAATTGTCATGGTGGTGCTTTCTTCTGATATTGACACCTGACCACCAATTCATTTAACATTAATTTGCAGAACAAAAGTCAGACGAGGTTAGTTTGTAGTCACAATCTGAAGATGTGAGCTGGCCATCTGCAGGTGAAAGACTCATTCCATATTGACTGTGCCATATAAATTAACTAATAAGAATATCCCACCCCAATCCATTACCCTTTGCTTCTTCTTTTCTTTCACAATCCAAGGTAAGTTCTCTGTTGGTGTAATCCCACTGACTTCAATAGAGATACTACAGCAGAAAATATGGCCTTACATTTCTTTTGTACAAAGTAAACCAAATACCAAATGCAAAGTATAACAGGTTAAAAATGCAGAAAGCAGTGACAGAAAATACTGTAGTTCAGATTAAAACTCTCTTCAAAAGCTATCACAACATTTTATAATTTGTTTTATTAATATCAACAACTACATTTGGAGGGTGGGGTGGAAAAACATAACATCTGAGTTGCCACAAGTACAGGAGACAAAGAGGTTTATCATCTTAAATCCACATATAAGACTCTATCCACAAAATGCCTGTTAGCACTAATGGTAGCTGTTTGGATTGTGAGTTCAATCCTTGAGGGGGCCACTTAGGGATCTGGGGCAAAATCAGTATTTGGTCCTGCTAATGAAGGGAGGAGGCTGGACTCGATGACCCTTTGGGGTCCTTTCCAGTTTTATGAGATAGGTATAACTCCATATATTTGGTCAACTCTGCACATTCAGAGGAGAAACCCTGGGTCAGATCTTCAGCTGGTGTAAATTGGTATAGCTCCATCTAGTCAATGGACCTACACTGAAAGTTTATACTACCTGAGGATCTGGCACCAAATCACTAAAGATTTCTTTGCTGCATTTGTCAAGTAAAGATTACATTATATAACAAAGAGTTACTACCTATTAACTTTAAGGATCACCGTTTCCTACAATAAAGAGTAACGTGGTTTCCACATTCAGTCCAGTTTCATTTTTACGCTGACGTATCTATTGTGTGAGGTGAACAACTATATATAAACCTTCTATCTTCCCACATATTTGAAATATCACTCAAATGGTATTTCATTCAAGGTCTATCTAGGTAAAGGCCAGTGTATGAAACCACTGATTTTTCTAAGTTGTGATAAAGTCAGTTACTGGGACTGGAGAATCAGTGGATCTCCATTCTGAGTTTTAGCTGGTTATTTATGGACAATATGAATTGTTTTTCAAATTACTTCAGAAGGACACTTCTTGTTGTAGGAGAATCTCAGTTAAAAACACATTTTTGATCTGGGATTTAGGGATTGTACTACTTAACTGACCAATTGGGGGAGGAATAGCAGTGGTTTGAGCATTGGCCCGCTCAACCCAGGGTTATGAGTTCAATCCTTGAGGGGGCTACTTAGGGATCTGGGGCAAAATCAGTATTTAGTCCTGCTAGTGAAAGCAGGGGGCTGGACTCAATGACCTTTCAAGGTCCCTTCCAGGTTCTAGGCGATAGGTATATCTCCAATTATTACAAAGAGTATACTGATAGTTGACAGGCATAGTATAATTAATAATTTTAGAACTATAACATAATAAAGATGTATGTTATTACCAGTATATGGATAGTATTTCTGAGGTTGAATTTTTAAAAGCCATGCATATGGATGTCACCATTCATTCCATCGCCAGCAAACAGGAGTAATGTGGCTTAAATCCTATAAAGACTGCCTCATAAATTTAGGAGTGGGGTTGTGAAAGGGCATAGAGTGGAAAAACAATGACCTTTATGTACTAAAAATACTTTCATTTTGTTTTCCTCCTATGAGGATAAATTAATTAGCTTCATTGAGTATAAATGGGATGATCTACCCCTCCACATTCAGTTTTGCTTTAAGCCACCAAAGTCCTTTGTTATTCTTAAAGTCTCCTTAAATAAAAACATATTGATTCTCTGGTTGCAATGAAACTGACATTTTTAGAAAGTGTCACAAAGACTTTTAGACTAGCATTGATTGGATTTGAATGGACAGCTACTGTCAATTATTTCTGGTTGACTTATTTATAATTCCCCAGAAATAGAGAACTATATACCTAGTGCTCCTCTATGACACACACATATTAGTAAGCACTGAGGTCATCATTCTGAAACTTGGGTGCCTAAAGTAAAAAACAGAAATACCACCTGAAAAATCACTGTTCCTAATTATGTTATATTGAAATATTTGTTAGATACTATGTCACATAAGCAAGAGTTAGTTACCCTCAGAAACTATGGTTCTTCGAGGTGTATTGTCCAAGTGTTGAATCATGCCAGAATGCTCTTGAATGCTGTTGTGGTACTTTTTTGGGAGCCAGAATGGGCATTCTGATACTTACAGTACTATCAGTGATGATTGCTTCTGAGCGATAGTAAAAAGTATCAGAAGTGTATTCCCCCCCCCCCTTTTTTTTAGGACTCTAGCACTGGTGTTGCCCAGATATTTATTCCACTGTTGGTGCATGTGTACCCATTGCACTTTAGTCTGGATTGTTTTGGCCAACAGTATTCTCGTACCTCCAACCAAGGGCATAATGGGCGCGGCAACCCCAACCACCCTTAATTTCTTTTGCCATAGAGAATCTTGATGTTAGTAGTAGGTAATGGGGTAGGGGAGGGAACGTGAGGGTTAAGGAATAAATATATGGACAACATAGCTTGAAGAATCACACTGTAGGGTAAGTAACCATTTCTTCTTCTTAGAGTGCTTGCCCATATATATATTTCACTCTTAGTGTCTCACAAGCAGTGACCTAGATTGTAGGAGATGGGTGCTAAGAGTCTAGCTAAACAATTATTGTAGGACAGCCCTGCCAAAATGAGCATGACAGAGTAGTGCTAGGTAAATGTATGTACTGAAGACCACATAGCTTCGCTACAAATGTACAGAATGGGAACATTTCTCAAGAAAGCAACAGAGGTTGCTTATGCCCTCATAGAATGAAATACGATTCTTATAGGTGGTGTAGAGGTGCAGACTCATCCCTGCTGCACCTCCTGCTGGTCTCTCAGGGAATTAGCTCGATTCAGCTCCGGAGCGCCCTCTGCAGGGTGGTGATCCGTCTGTCCTCTGGCCCCCATGTCCCTCCTGGACCCAGTGCCCTTGTATCTGGGATGCTGCTCCCTAGCAGTAATCCCCTCAGTCTTAGGGTCTCCCCTCTCTCGGGAACCCCCACCCACTAGTCCCACCTCACCTCAGGATAAGGCTACTGCCAGTCATTGTCTAGCCCCCCACACCCTGGGACAGACTGCAGTATCAGCCTACTCATCACTGGCAAGGTTGGGTTTGGACCTGCTGCCTTGGCCTATCCCTGGGCTGCCCTCTGCAACCCCCAGTACCTGTTGGCTTATGCTAGGCCACAGCCTGGGGTTTTCCAGGCTGGAGCTCCCCAGCTCCTCTGCCTTTCCCCAGCCCTGCTCCACTCAGGTACCCTGTCTCCAGCTCCCTGCAGCTAGCCCATCTCCCTTTACAGGCAGAGGGAGACTGTTTGGGCTCCTGGCTCACAGCCTTTTTATACAGGCCAGCTGTGGTCTGATTGGGGTGTGGCCCAGTTGCAGCCACTTCCCAATCAGCCCAATTTAGCAGCCTCCAGGGCTGTTTTAAGCCCTTCAGGGCAGGAGCAGGGTAACCACCCTGCTACAGTGGGATTACATTAGCTAATTCATAACAAAGTTTGATACAGGCCAAAAGAGTCCCAGCGTTGAAATGGCCTGTCCTTTAACACTGTCTTCACAGGCTATGAATAATATGGAGGATACTCTAAATAGCTTAATTCTGTCTGTACAAAAAGAATTTTGGGTGAGCTCTCAATGACACCCTGTCCTTATGAAAAACTGTATACAGGAGTCCTGCCAAGAAGACTTGTATCTCCCCAACTATTCTGGTTGATATTATTGCTACCATCAAGGCTGTTTTAATGGAAAGATGAAACAGGGTACATTTACCTAAAGATTCTAGAGCTGGATTCATTAATCCTGTAAGGACAATATTTAGATCCCACAGAGGAGAAGTTCCATTACTCTTTGTAAGAATCTGGCCATTGTGGGGCATCAAAATGTAGAAGCCCTCTGTATTGGAGGGCAAAGAGCTGAGATGGCTGCTAGATAGATGAACCCTCGATGAGCATACAGATAGTTCAAAGTTCTTTAAAATCAGGAGATGGGTCTGTATATATGGAATTGAGATGGTGAGAAGTACTGCTGTGAACAGATATGCAATCTCTTCCATTTAGCAGCATGTGTCCATTAGGCTTTTCAACCATGGATCAGGATATTTTGTACTTCTGATGAGCAGGTTCCTTCTGTTGAAGTCAGTCAGCCTGTACGGCAGACTTTGGCAAACCAGTAAAGTGCTTGAAACCACTATGGCTTATTGTTAAAGGTGGCCTAGTCAGCAAGCTGTAAATTGGCCATTCAGCAATCTCAGCTTGACCAAGGCAGGAAGGGAGGGGGTTTTGGGTGCCACAGAAAGGGCAGCTTGACCCCGCGTCCTTCCTGATAAGAATTGTGTTGAAATTGCTGATACATGCATTTTTAAAGAGTAGGATATGCCCCAGGAATGTCTACTGGGGTCTCAAGGCTGCAAACTCTGGAAAAACCCACACATGGTTAATCAATAATCAGAAGGAACGTCTTGCTGGATCATTGCAACTGCTTACTTAACAAGGTTTCTTTAAAGGACATGTCATTCTATTACTAATGTATAAATAAGGGGAAAAAGCTTGAGATGGGGGGGACTCTTCAGGACTGGTCTCTCCCTCTGGATGCATCTTGTGTTCCCCACTGGCAGACAGGCTGCCACTGTGCCACTCAAGAGCCACACTCAGCTTCGGTAAATATCGAGGGTTAAGGGTGTTTTACTAACCTGTTGCAGACGTGTGTAAGTGCTTAAGACTCAGGGTAGGTCTATACTTACCCGCCGGGTCGACGCGTAGAGTTCGACTTCTCGGAGTTCGAACTATCGCGTCTAATCTAGACGCGATAGTTCGAACTCCGAACGCGCTCCCATCGACTCCGGAACGCCACCACCGCGGACGGCGGTGGCGGAGTCGACGGGGGAGCCGCGGACTTCGATCCCGCGGCGTCTGGACAGGTAGGCAGTTCGAACTAAGGTAGTTTGACTTCAGCTACGCTATTCACGTAGCTGAAGTCGCGTACCTTAGTTCGACCCCCCCCCCCCAGTGTAGACCAGGCCTAAGTAAAGGTCAGCTGTAAGTGAAAGCACTCTTGTATTGTACTGTTTGTGCCAGCCATCTATCGGTCGGACGGCCGTGTCTCCCCTGATTTATTTCCTGACACCTCCTCTCACAGAGTAAAAGTTACCAAGAGCTATGGGTTGAAAGAACCCTGGGTAACAAGTCAGCATCTATGCTTTGAGGTGCCAGGAGCATGAGTTGGGATCAAGCACTGGACTGCATCTCTGCAATATCAGGTCTCATTGGAGAGGTAAGTGTATCAAAGAGATTATTTAAGTCTAAGTACCAGAATTCTCTTGGTCAGGTAGGAGCAACCATGATCATTCTGGCTGAGCCCTGCCTGAGCACTTTCTTAGAAGATGGGGACTAATGGACTGGTGGTGGGGGAGTGTGTGCGTACAGCAAGCTTGAGGACCATGGAATCAGGAATGTATCAGACAGGGATCCCCAACTCTGACTCCCTCTGGAACAAAAGTGTTCACACTTCCTGTTATCTCTGGTGGCAAAGAGGGATGGTGGGATGACTCCCCCACCGTCCTTCCCCCTGAGTAATATGTCTTGAATTATGCTATCATTTATAGACCACTCATGGTTACTTGAAAATTGTCTGCTGAGGTGATCTGCTAGCGTGGTCTGTGCATTCCTATCAAATGAACCACCCTCAGAATAATTTCATGATGGATACAAAATTCCCAAAGATAAAACATGGCCGAAAAACTGAGCATGCTGAACAAATGGCTCTTAGCTCCAGGACATTTATGTGGAGTCTTACTTCCTGAGGAATCCATATATTTTGTGTTTGGAGGTTATCTAAATGGGCCCCCCGTCCTAATGTGGAGGCATCTGTCATCAACATCTTTGTAGGTAGCAGAAGAGAGAATGCTACTCCTTTGCAGATTTTCAGTGGGTCCAGCTGCCAATTTAATGAGGGCAGGACTTGTGGTGTAATGTATACTAGCATGCTCAGCTGATGTTTGCTTGGCTGATATGCAGACTTCAGCCACTCCTGCATGAAATGAAAGTGAAGTCTGGCATGCTGACTTAGGAAGGTGCAGGAGGTCACATATCTGAAACAAGTTCCATTGATGTCTTGGGCTGAGTTCGCAGGTGGGTTAGTAGATTTAGTATGGCTTGCAATCTCTCTGGTGGTAGATAAGCCATTGTTGTTGTGGAGTCAAGAATGGTTCCAATGGATTCTATTTTTTGTTGGAGTCAGTATTACTTCTCTTCATTTACTTTCAGGCCTGAAATGGCAAACAGATGCAGAGTCTGCTGAATGCAGTCTGTTACTTGCCACTTGCATGAATGAGCCAGTCATCTAGGTATGGGAAAACTTGGATTCCTAGCTTTTTGAGGTAAGCTGCTATTACTGATAGGCATTTTGTGAAAATCCTGGGTGCTGTCAACAGGTTGAGTGGTAACATACTGTACTGGTAGTGGCATTGCCCACTTGAAACGTCAGTTATCTTCTGTGGGGTGGATGAATCGCAATAAGAAAATGTATGTCCTGAAGTCAAGAGCTACGTACCAATTGTTCCAGTGTAGGGATGGAATTATAGTAGCCAGAGTCACAACCCTGAACTTGAGCTTGTGAATTAAAGTGCAGAATAGGCCACCAATCACCTTTCTTTCTGGGAATCTGAAAGTAATGAGAATAAAATCCACTGTGTTCCCTGTGCTATTGAGGAACTTCTTCCACTGCTCTGATAAGAAGTGACCGCACCTCTTGATGAAACCTTCTCTGTAAGAGGGGTCCCTGAATAGGGACAGATAAGGTGAGTGGGGTGGGGGTGGATACAGAACTGGATGGTATAGCCCAGGGGTCGGCAACCGGTGGCTCGCGGCTCGCCACCCTGGCGGGCTGGCCCGGTTTGTTTATCTGCCGCGTCGGCAAGTTCGGCCAATCGCGGCTCCCACTGGCCGCGGTTCGCGGTCCCAGGCCAATGCGGGAGGCAGGAAGCGGCGCGAGCCGAGGGATGTTCTGGCCGCGGCTTCCTGCCTCCCGCATTGGCCTGGGACCGCGAACCGTGGCCAGTGGGAGCCGCGATCGGCCGAACTTGCCGACGCGGCAGATAAACAAACTGGGCCGGCCCGCCAGGGTGCTTACCCTGGTGAGCCGCGAGCCACCGGTTGCCGACCCCTAGTATAGCCCATCTCTATATCTTCAGGACCCATCAATCCATTGTGATGGTGCTCCAGAACCACAGAAATGAAATATCAGAGGGGTAGCCGTGTTAGTCTGGTTCTGTAGAAGCAGCAAAGAATCCTGTGGCACCTTATAGACTAACAGACGTTTTGCAGCATGAGCTTTCGTGGGTGAATACCCACTTGCATCCGAAGAAGTGGGTATTCACCCACGAAAGCTCATGCTGCAAAACGTCTGTTAGTCTATAAGGTGCCACAGGATTCTTTGCTGCTTCTACAGAAATGAAATAAATGATTCACAGATGGAGACAATATGACTAGAAGATCTGAAGGGATTTGCACTCTGTTCCTGACCAAGCAATCAAATCTGCTGCCTTGATGTTGATGGAGATTGATGAGCAGAAATGGAGGTGGAACCAGATGCCTTCCTTCTGTGCAATGTTTGTCTCTTTCTAGATTGTTCAGGTTGCCTATGCTGCAGGTAAAAGGAAGTACCTCTCTTGTGAGTATAGCTTAAAGTGCTTATGCTTAGGTATCAGAGGGTAGACCCTCCTAGGGATCTCAGTGTCGCAAGAGTCCTTTAGAGAATGTAAAGCCCTATCTGTTTTTGCATTAATAAGTTAATCCTTTGAATGGGTGACCCTCAATTGTTATTTGAACTTTTTTAGGGATCCCTGAAGAGTGGCGCTAGGAAGATCTCCTCTTTGCAACTGAGATTGCCACCAATCTGCAGGCTGTACCTGAAGTATCAAAGGCTTCCTGGAGGGACATATATGATACAAAATGACCCTCAGTGATGATGGATTTAAATTCTTCCCTGTCATCTTGTGAAAGCTCATATATAAATTTGGTAGTGGGATCCCACTTAATACAATCATATTTCACTAACAGGGCTTGGTAATTGGTGATTCTCACTTGGAAGTTTTATGTTGAATAATTCTTCTGACTGAACAAGTCTAATTTCTTGGCTCCCTGTCTTTAGGTGTTTATTTATGCTGATTTATGAGCTTTTGTTAATTGCTGCAACCACTAATAAACTAGGTAAGGATTGTGTATAAAACTGCTCATATCCCTGGAAAGGAACCTAACAGTGGTTTGCTCTCTTTGATGTTTGTGCTAGAGAGTCAGGCTCTTAGAGGACATAATGGAATTTCTCATGCTTCCTCTGAGTCTAGAAGTGAGTTTGTGTGTGAAACTTAGGTGTATTTTTCATTAAATACCATCTCTTTAATTTTTCACCTTTTTAAAAACCAAGGAAATTAACAAAGTTACTGTAATGTTCAGATGGTGACTTTAATTGCACAAATAAATAAATTCACAACGAATGCCCTCCAGAAACCTTAACTCTCTCCCCTTTCATTTCAACAGGGTATTTCAACATATTGCCAAATAACAGGTGAATGTGAATTAGTACCTGGTAAATAGAGAGACAAGGCGCATGAGGTAATATCTTTTCTTGGACCTGCTTCTGTTAGTGAGAGAGACAAATTTTGAGCCACACAGAGCACTTCTTCGGGTCTGGTGGTCCAATAAAAGATATTACCTCACCCACCTTATTGCTTTAATATCCTGGGACTGACATGGCTACAACTACCCCACATACCTGGTAAACAGTTCAGTATAATGTAATTAGGGATATCTTTCTTTTAAAAATCAGAGTTAAAGAAATCTGCAATAATCTGAAATAATGCAATGATATGCAAAAAAATAGTCAATATATGTTTTAAAATAAAACAAAAAAAGGAGTTTTGACGTTAAATTTTTTTATTGAAACCAAATACAAGTGTAATAGCTGATCTTCAATGCAAGTCCACTAATCTGCTTTGTTCAGAGGTCTGGACATGACAGATGCAGAATTTCTCACCCAGCATTAGAATTGCAAGAAGTTGCAGTGCTCTCTGAACTCGCTAATAGCTAATTTTCAAGAAACTGGAAAAAAGGTCCTCTTTGGTAGTGCATAAGGACGTAAGAATGGCCATACTGGGTTGGATGAATGGTCCATCTAGCCCAGTATTCTGTCTTCTGAGAGTGGCCAATGCCAGACACTTCAAAGGGGATGAACAGAACAGGACAACTGTCAAGTGATCCATCCCATTGTCCAGTCCCAGAATTTGGTTGTCAGAGACTTAGGGACACCCAGAGCATGGGGTTGCATCCTTGACCATTTTGGCTAATAGTCATTTGATGGACATATCCTTCGTTAGCCACGGATGAGAAAGCAGAACTTGGACTGAGATTGGGTTGAAATAGAAGAAATTCACATTTGGGGTGTTAAATAAGATTTTAATCAGGGTTAACTCCAAATTATTGTCTCTGAATATAGTGAAGAGGAACTGCCCTTTCACCCCCATACTACTCCATCCAGAAAAACTATTAATTAAATTGAATTATTCACACTCATGCTTAAATTGCACATTTCCCTATAACTTTAGATGCAAATATGTAGTATGTTTATTACTGCATACAAGTGCACAACCAAATGTACAATGAAATAGCTTTTAAGAAATCTCTTGAGGGGTGAAGTAGAACTGTATTCTGGGATACTCTGGAGAAGTCTTAAGACAGGAAAAATCTAGTAATAATTGATTCTTACAGTCTTAGTTCACTGTATCCCATATACACATATTTCAATATAATATATTTTTTAATCAAATAGCAAACCATAAATAGCGTGACATTCACTAGCAGAACAAACTTAACCTCTATCAAAAAGGATTTTTTTCAACTTGCTTGTAACTTTGCCAGCTTTGCTTTTTGGTAGACAATCCCAGGAAAGCAAATAAATGCATGACTATAGCATGATACACTAGTTTATTTAAAAGTTAAAAATATGTCCATGGACCACAGATAACTGCATTAAATGTCTCTTTATGATAGGCATCATCACTAAAAACAATTATCAGATTTGATCATAAAGCAAAAGTTTCCCCCACACTGCAGATTTTAAATTCCAGAATATCTTTTAAAACTGCACTTGTATTAGGACGATATATTTTTCATATAGTGAAAGATCAATATATACAATAGAAAGTAACAATAAAAAATAGGAAAAAGGAAAAGCTGCAATCCTGAGAAACACAGCTCTTAAAAAGATGCAAACTGGCAGTTTTCAGTATTATATCTTGCTTTTAATGAAAACAGCTCTTACCTGGGTATGTGATGGGGGTAAGCCTTTTCGGCCATATACTCCAATCAATGCATCTTTCTGAAGGGAGATATTGAATTTTAGAAACTGTGGCTGATCAATGAAGAGCTGTGATCTCCAGAAGATCCCTGGAGGAACCTCTTGTATTGCTCTTCGGCCTATATCGAGTTTTCCAGAATCTATAGTGTTGTTTTCTTGTGCAAATCCCCCTAATTTTACTAAAAAGGTTAAAAAAATAGTAAGAGATCAAACATTAATACCCACTTTTTGCTCTCAGGCTTCTTTTAAATAAGCTGTCAAATATTTAGACTCCTCTCAGATGAAATGTTACTTGAGAATCTTTCTGAGGATATTAAAGATCCTGAGGAATTTACTCAAGTGGAACTAACAAAACAAAGATCTCACACAAATACCTTCCAAGTCAGAAGGCAATGATTTACCTGAGGTATGTCTATTAAAGAAACTGTTTTAGGATCATCCCTCAGTCTTGATTATTATGAACATAATTATCTTGCAAAGTATGTGTCTTGTTATTTCTTAAGGAGGATTAACTATGGTGTTTATCAGTCCTAATAAACATACAGTCACACTATAAAGTGTAAATTAAGGGGAAATGGATTATACAGCTTTTCAAAGCGACGCTCATGTAAACAACAAAAACAATCAGCAGAATTGATAAGTGCAATTTTCACTAAATGAAATAGAGCATTCCATTTACACACCACTAACATTCTCTAAAGTATTTTACAAAGTCAATTCAGTTGAACGAATACAAACAGACCCTTTCCCTGTTTAAATTATGGATGGAACGGCCAAAAAATTCAGATTCAACCCCCCACAGAGTTCAGAACAGGGATATTGTTCAGTCCTTTACAGAGATAGGTTCATGCCTTGACCAATATTACACTAAACTATGGATACGCTTTAACCTGGAAATTTGATTCAAATAGTCCACCCCACCCCACCCTACCCCACCTCTGCCCTATTTTCTGCTTTAGGGCACTTTCCAAAGCATGTACCAAATCCAGTAGGATGCTGAGTGCCCTCAGCTCCCACTGAAGTTAACTGGAGTTGTCCTATTAACTAATTAATCTTCAAAGCACCTTGAGAAGTAGACAATTATAGAGTGCTGTTTAACATAGGGCAGAGAGGTTGAATGACTTGCTCAAAGTCACAGAAAATGCTACTGTTAGAACTAGGATTAGAGTTTAGTAGTCCCTGGTTCCTAGCCTTTTGTTTCTATATCTATTGTGTTCTTTATGGCACAAATGTGCTCTCTGATTACCGCACACTTAATAAAGCACTTTTCACAAACATCAAAATCATGTACATGAAATATAAAAATAAAGTGAGGAAAGGTAAATGATAGTAAACACACAAAACAAATGTTTTATGACTTTTAAGTTTTAAACATTTTTTAAAAATGCAAATTACACAAATAAGAATGCATTCTTTTCTGTGTCTGTACAGTGCCCAGCACAATACAGTCTCAACCCCTAAGGCCCTTCGGCATATCACTATTCCTACTACTAGTTCAACAAAGAAAGGATTTAAAAGACAAAGACAAATGTCAGCCACAATCATGACACCCTTATCGCCCTCCCTTAATGCTGCAGATTCTTCTGAACAAGTATAAAATCAGAGCAAGAAAGATGAAAAGAAAGTTGCATAAATATAATAAGAACATAAGAACATAAGAATGGCCGTAACGGGTCAGACCAAAGGTACATCTAGCCCAGTATCTGTCTACCGACAGTGGCCAATGCCAGGTGCCCCAGAGGGAGTGAACCTAACAGGCAAAGATCAAGTGATCGCTCTCCTGCCATCCATCTCCATCCTCTGACGAACAGAGGCTAGGGACACCATTCTTACCCATCCTAGCTAATAGCCATTTATGGACTTAGCCACCATGAATTTATCCAGTCCCCTTTTAAACATTGTTATAGTCCTAGCCTTCACAACCTCCTCAGGTAAGGAGTTCCACAAGTTGACTGTGCGCTGCGTGAAGAAGAACTTCCTTTTATTTGTTTTAAACCTGCTGCCTATTAATTTCATTTGGTGACCCCTAGTTCTTGTATTATGGGAATAAGTAAATAACTTTTCCTTATCCACTTTCTCAACATCACTCATGATTTTATATACCTCTATCATGTCCCCCCTTAGTCTTCTCTTTTCCAAGCTGAAGAGTCCTAGCCTTTTTAATCTTTCCTCGTATGGGACCCTCTTTAAACCCCTAATCATTTTAGTTGCCCTTTTCTGAACCTTTTCTAGTGCTAGAATATCTTTTTTGAGGTGAGGAGACCACATCTGTACACAGTATTCGAGATGTGGGTGTACCATGGATTTATATAAGGGCAATAATATATTCTCAGTCTTATTTTCTATCCCCTTTTTAATGATTCCTAACATCCTGTTTGCTTTTTTGACCGCCTCTGCACACTGCGTGGACATCTTCAGGGAACTATCCACGATGACTCCAAGATCTTTTTCCTGACTCGTTGTAGCTAAATTAGCCCCCATCATGTTGTATGTATAGTTGGGGTTATTTTTTCCAATGTGCATTACTTTACATTTATCCACATTAAATTTCATTTGCCATTTTGTTGCCCAATCACTTAGTTTTGTGAGATCTTTTTGAAGTTCTTCACAATCTGCTTTGGTCTTAACTATCTTGAGTAGTTTAGTATCATCTGCAAACTTTGCCACCTCACTGTTTACCCCTTTCTTCAGATCATTTATGAATAAATTGAATAGGATTGGTCCTAGGACTGACCCTTGGGGAACACCACTAGTTACCACTCTCCATTCTGAGAATTTACCATTAATTCCTACCCTTTGTTCCCTGTCCTTTAACCAGTTCTCAGTCCATGAAAGGACCTTCCCTTTTATCCCATGACAGCTTAATTTACGTAAGAGCCTTTGGTGAGGGACCTTGTCAAAGGCTTTCTGGAAATCTATGTACACTATGTCCACCGGATCCCCCTTGTCCACATGTTTGTTGACCCCTTCAAAGAACTCTAATAGATTAGTAAGACACAATTTCCCTTTACAGAAACCATGTTGACTATTGCTCAAGAGTTTATGTTTTTCTATGTGTCTGACAATTTTATTCTTAACTATTGTTTCAACTAATTTGCTCACTACCGACGTTAGACTTACCGGTCTGTAAATGCCGGGATCACCCCTAGAGCCCTTTTTAAATATTGGCATTACATTAGCTAACTTCCAGTCATTGGGTACCGAAGCCGATTTAAAGGACAGGTTACAAACCTTAGTTAATAGTTCCGCAACTTCACATTTGAGTTCTTTCAGAACTCTTGGGTGAATGCCATCTGGTCCCGGTGACTTGTTAATGTTGAGTTTATCAATTAATTCCAAAACCTCCTCTAGTGACACTTCAATCTGTGACAGTTCCTCAGATTTGTCACCTACAAAAGCCAGCTCAGGTTTGGGAATCTCCCTAACATCCTCATCCATGAAGACTGAAGCAAAGAATCCATTTAGTTTCTCCGCAATGACTTTGTCGTCTTTAAGCGCTCCTTTTGTATTTCGGTCGTCAACGGGCCCCACTGGTTGTTTAGCAGGCTTCCTGCTTCTGATGTACTTAAAAAACATTTTGTTATTACCTTTAGAGTTTTTGGCTAGCCGTTCTTCAAACTCCTCTTTGACTTTTCTTATTACACTCTTGCACTTAAGTTGGCAGTGTTTGTGCTCCTTTCTATTTGCTTCACTAGGATTTGACTTCCACTTTTTAAAGGAAGTCTTTTTATCTCTCACTGCTTCTTTTACATGGTTGTTAAGCCCCAGTGGCTCTTTTTTAGTTCTTTTACTGTTTTTCTTAATTTGGGGTATACACTGAAGTTGGGCCTCTATTATGGTGTCTTTAAAAAGGGCCCATGCAACTTGCAGGGATTTCACTTTAGTCACTGTACCTTTTAACTTTTGTCTAACTAACCCCCTCATTTTTGTATAGTTCCCCCTTTTGAAATTAAATGCCACAGTGTTGGGCAGTTGAGGTGTTCTTCCCACCACAGGGATGTTGAATGCTATTGTATTATGGTCACTATTTCCAAGCGGTCCTGCTATAGTTACCTCTTGGAACAGCTCCTGCGCTCCACTCAGGATTAAATCTAGAGTTGCCTCTCCCCTTGTGGGTTCCCGTACCAGCTGCTCCATGAAGCAGTCATTTAAAGTATCGAGAAATTTTATCTCTGCATTTCGTCCTGAAGTGAAATGTTCCCAGTCAATATGGGGATACTTGAAATCCCCCACTATTATTGGGTTCTTAATTTTGATAGCCTCTCTAATTTCCCTTAGCGTTTCATCATCACTATTACTGTCCTGGTCAGGTGGTTGATAATAGATCCCTAATGTTATATTTTTACTAGAGCATGAAATTTCTATCCATAGAGATTCTATGGAACATGTGGATTTGCTTAAGAGTTTTACTTCATTTGAATCTACACTTTCTTTCACATATAGTGCCACTCCTCCCCCTGCACGACCTGTTCTGTCCTTCCGATATATTTTGTACCCCGGAATGATTGTGTCCCATTGATTGCTCTCAGTCCACCAGGTTTCTGTGATGCCTATTATATCAATATCCTCCTTTATCACAAGGCACTCTAGTTCACCCATCTTATTATTTAGACTTCTGGCATTTGTGTACAAGCACTTTAAAAACTTGTCCCTGTTTATTAGCCTGCCTTTTTCTGATGTGCCAGATTCTTTTTTATGTGACTGTTTATCATCTGATCCGGCCCTTACATTATACTCTTCAGTCCTCTGCTCCTGACTATAACCTGGAGATTCTCTATCATCAGACTCTCCCCTAAGAGAAGTCAGTGTCCGATCCACACGCTCCTCTGCAGCAGTTGGCTTTCCCCCATCTCCTAGTTTAAAAACTGCTCTACAACCTTTTTAATGTTTAGTGTCAGCAGTCTGGTTCCACTTTGGTTTAGGTGGAGCCCATCTCTCCTGTATAGGCTCCTCCCATCCCAGAAGTTTCCCCAATTCCTAATGAACGTGAACCCCTCCTCTCTACACCATCGTCTCATCCACGCATTGAGACTCTGAAGCTCTGCCTGCCTACCTGGCCCTGCGCGTGGAACTGGGAGCATTTCTGAGAATGCCATCATAGAGGTCCTGGATTTCAGTCTCTTCCCTAGCAGCCTAAATTTGGCTTCCAGGACATCTCTCCTACCCTTCCCTATGTCATTGGTACCTACATGTACCACGACCACTGGCTCCTCCCTAGCACTACACATAAGTCTGTCTAGATGCCTCGAGAGATCCGCAACCTTCACACCAGGCAGGCAAGTCACCATACGGTTCTCCCGGTCATCACAGACCCAGCTATCTACGTTTCTAATAATCGAATCTCCCATTACTAACACCTGCCTTTTCCTAGAAACTGGAGTTCCCTCCCCCGGAGAGGCAACCTCAGTGCGAGAGGCAACCCCAGCACCATCCGGAAGGAGGGTCCCAACTATGGGAAGGTTTCCCTCTGCTCCCATTGACTGCTCTGCTTCCCTGGGCCGTTCTTCCTCCTCAACAGCACAGGGGCTGTCTGAGCAGAGGTGGGACAATTCTACAGTGTCCCGGAAAGCCTCATCAACATACCTCTCTGCCTCTCTTAGCTCCTCCAGTTCCGCCACTCTGGCCTCCAAAGTCCGTACATGGTCTCTGAGGGCCAGGAGTTCCTTGCACCGACTGCACATATATGCTACCTGCCCACAGGGCAGGTAATCATACATGCAACACTCAGTGCAATAAACTGGATAGCCCCCACTCTGCTGCTGGGCTTCTGCCTGCATTGTCTCCTAGTTAATGGAAGGGTGGTTTACAGAAAGGAGTTTTGAAATGTGGTTCGGTTTATAGGTTAGGGCTGGCGAGGGACTCCCACTCCCTTCCCACTCCCCTTCTAAACTCCCTTGCGAAACTCCCTGTTAGCAGCCCCTGGTCGCAAAGCTCCCTGGTCGCTTGTGCACGGCTTTATAAAGCCCTGGCCTGAGTGAATGCCCCGCCCACTGATTAAGGCTCAGCCAATTACCAGAGGCTTCGAGCTTTCAAACCTCCCTCCAACTGCCAGCCAGAGCACACGGTCCCTCAAACAACCAAACAAACAAACAGATTGACAAACACAAGCTCAGCACACAGTGTGCCACTCCACACCATGGGAATGCTCTGCAGAGAGAATGCTGAAAGCTGTGAGGAAACCCTACAGTGTGGTTCTAATGGTCAGTTGAATGACAAAAAGAAGCCTCTTCACAGATGGTCCTGGCCTGCAGTACTTCTTGGCTCTTGCCTATTCTAAGGTCTGGTCTACACTGTGGGGGAGGGGATCAACCTAAGATACGCAACTTCAGCTACGAGAATAGCATAGCTAAAGTCGATGTATCTTAGTTTGACTTACCGCGCGTCCTCATGGCGCGAAGTCGATTGCTGCAGCTCCCCTGTCGACTTTGCTTCTGCCTCTTGCCGAGCTGGAGTTCAGCAGTCGACAGGAGAGCGATCGAGGATCGATTTATCACGTCTACATTACACGTGATAAATCGATCCCCGATAGATCGATCACTACACGCTGATCTGGTGGGTAGTGTAGATGTACCCTAAGAGGAGAAAAGGAATTCTTGCCACTTCCATGGATCTATGCGGGGAAAACTGGAAGGGGAATCTTGCTCAGAGATTTCCTTTCTCCTGGCTTCCCTCCTGAGGATTTTTCTGAGGAAAGGGATGAGATCTGGCTCACAAGACCAACCATGTGAAAGCATAGTACAGGTAAGGCATGAAGGGAGAAACAGGGGAAGTTTCCCACCACTTGGAACCAGGAAGGTAGAGGTTGACAAAGCCAACAGAAAGAGTGATGGAGACAGGGCTGATGCTGGAGGAACTTGACCTATGGCTGAAGAACCAAGTGGTGTGAGAAGTCATAGACTGACTTGCTAGTGTCCACAAACTGAATACCAATATACCTGTTTGGCATTGATATGACACAGCATAGAGGGATCTGATGCTGAAGTGCATAAACTTTCAGCCAAAGCACTTGATATCACTTTAGAAGTTACTTTAGATAGCACTTTAGAAGTTCAAAGGAGATGTTACTGAGGCACACAACAACAGCTCAGCACTAGACACTAAAGCTCTGAGTACAGAAGCATGGTAGACACCAGAGACCAAAGAGGCCCTTGACACCAGATGCAAAAGCAGAAATGGCAACTCATTGGCCATTGTATCAAGAATTTGTGTGTGTCAACAATGAATAGAGATTGCTCCTGAATTAAGGAGATGTTGAAGCACTATCAAAAGGTGTAGAACAAGGACTTACATAGCTATGTTTCAGTGGTGGTGGTGTCACTGAAAATGTTTAACCTGCAGGATGATCAAACCAATTGATGTTCTGTTTTTCAACTTTAAGAGACTGTGGAACATTGGATCTTAAAGAATCCAGATATACCTATTTATACACTAATGAGGCCAAGTATGAACCCTCTCTATCCTTCTACTTAGCAATTTTTGACAACACACACATCCTACTCCAGCACATTTAACTGCTTGGTTCCTACCACTTCCTCCAACTTTAGGCATGTTGAGTCTTATAAATTCACACACTGATGTCTGGTAATCACTAAATAATAAGCACTTATTTGCAGAACTGATCAGCAACTTTCACAATGACTATATTGAGAATATCAACAATCTCCTGTGAAGACTGAAATATAAGATGAGCTAGCAAGCTTTTTACAGACCCACTTTATTAGATGTCCTGCCCACCCTTTCTGAAGTTTCCACATTTTAGCAAACCAATTCCATCTAGCAGATAACTGCTCCCATTTACTCCACCAAAAAATAGGAATCAATTGCACCCACTAGCCACATCCCTCTCACTCCACACTAATCAAATCCCTCTCTCAATCATTATTGACTCTACTCACTTCCCTCCCCAGGAATAGGGCTTCTATATGAGTCTCTGAATTTCCTATTGTTTCTTAATAGGCATAGAAAGATTCTTGATGTAACATTTTAAAATAGATGAAGTTATCATCTGCAGATGGAGATTAGACCGTAATGTCTCATTTCAAAATATTTAAAATATACGGCATGTTCTTTTATATAATTCAGAATATGTAAACACCTGAAAATACCTGGAAATTCTTCTCTTCCAGTCTCCCCCAATTCCTTCCCCACCCCAAAACAAAACAAAACAAAATGCAAAATGAATAAAAATTCAGAAAGAACACTTCTCCCAGGAAAAGCTATTTTTTCTCCATAACCTATTATCTACAGCTATTTATATAGATATATATAGGCACCTTAAACAGAATACTACAAACCAAAATATTGGTAAACTCTATTTCTAATTCTTAAGATTATGTTGTACAAAAATCTCAACTAAATAAATATTTAGTAGGCTATACTAAGTATTTACACAAGAAAAATGAATCACATGTATTGTCAGACTACTTTCCAAATTTACATAATTCAAAAAATACTATTAGAATATTTACCAAATACCTAACACCTTGGCTAATCTAGGAAAGAATTGCTTAAAATATATGTCCACAATGCAGAATAAAATGAACCAAAACATTAGAGACTAATAGTGACTGTTGTGGAGTGTAACTGATAATATAATTCCAAGTCTTTCATAGGCAACACTAATTAGAATATTGGGAAGCAAAGTTAGATTTATAACCAATCAATAGCACATCTTCCAGTTCCGTGGCTTAACCTTGGATTCATACCACCTACTAGGAGTCGTCTGATATGACACTGTACAGTCTTCTACAAATAACCACATGTCATAACTTAACGCTGCTGGTAAACTCCACAGACATCACACTCAAGTGAAATCAAAACTCCTTGCAAATGTACCTTTCTGGAAAAATCAATATAGCATCTAATTAAGAAACTATTACATTTCATTAACATGAAGTACTGTAAACAATACCAATAAAAGCTCAATATAGATGCATGCCATTTACAGTAACTATAACATATTTTAATTCACATATAATTTTTTAGCTGATTTCAAATTTTCTAATACCCTGATGTATACAACTTTAAATATGATTTCTGAAGGGAAATGGTACATTAAGAGAAATGAGCTGAAATAAAAAAAAATGCATTTTCTTCATTTTATAATCAAGAAAGGAGAAACAATTTCAGGTTATTTTTGCTTTGTGTAGTTTTCTATTACATATATAAAATGATTGATGCCCACCAGCATATGGTAAGGAACGTGCCCAATTCTTACAGCAAAACAATTAAAGCTAGGACTCCTATATTGCATGCTCAGCTCTGACAATTACTGTGTTACATAACCTCTCTATGCCTTCTTTCACCTATATGTCAAATGAATATCGTATCTACCTTCCTCACATGTATCTTTGTGCAGGACTGTGAATTGTTTGTAATGCACCTTGAAGTTCTTAAATAAAATTAAACAAGTTCATTTAAAAACCCTACTCCTGTGTCATTTGGAATCTTCATTTTTATGCCATCTAATGCAGTACCACATTGTGCCTGGGTGAGTGAGTGGTATGTTGCCTATATTCATCAGTAATATACGGAAAGTCACCTGAAAAAGCTTTTAGAAAAGACTGTTCATAGAATCCATTCTTGTTTGACAAAATTTAAGGATGATTTAATATGTTTTTATTGTTGGCTAATAACTAGATCTGATTTCTACATGAACAATAGTCAAATTTATTTTGGAGGTGAGAAAGTGGCATTTTACAGATTAAGTTCTGCTAACCTGCAGTGTCTCACCTTTGACTGGTGAAATAATAGTTAGCAGTTACACCACTAAGGGCCGTGCTGTCCTCCTGACCTAAGCAGGAACAGGACTGATCAGAGTTTAGATAAAAGCCCTCCAAGGAAAACTCATGTGCCATAAGAAATAGAACTGCAAATTCAGTAGGAGGCCCTCTTGCCTCTGAAGCAGAGCTTCAGCATGTAATTAAGGCAGTGGTTCTCAATTGATGGCTGGCCCAGACCTGGACCCCGGAGCTTCCAGGGTTGGGCAGCTGCCCCAACCCCCACCATGCAGGGTGGGCCGGCAGCCCAGATCGGGACCCCAGAGCCAAGCGGCTATCCTAGACTCTGTGGGGTTGGGCGGCTGCCCCAGACCCCAGAGCTCGTGGGGCTGGGCAGCTGCCCTGGAACCCGCTATGTGGGGCGGCCGACTACCCCAGACCCCCACCATGCAGGGCGGGCTGGGCCAGTTGCCCACACTGGACCCCTGCCGCATGGCTGTCCCGGACCCCATGGGGCCGGCCAGCTGCCCCGGACCCCGCCATGCGGGGTAGGGTGGCTGCCCCTGACACCAGCACTTGCGGAGCTAATTGGCCCATGTGTTGAGAACCGCTGCATTAGGGAATGCTGTACTGTGGGATATGTAGCTTTTTGGGTAATTAGCAAATCTAAGGCACTGACCATTTGTTCATTAAATATAATGGCAATTTTCAAGAGTGAGTATGTTAGCCCTGGTGCCCTGGCTAAATTCCATACTCAGTAATTATATTCCACCTACTTAATATTCCCTTAAAATGGACACTGTATTGTCTTTCTTTCATGTAGTGTTGATGTATGCTGTTAAATGACTATTGCCTTCCCATCTACAGGTGGTAGCATTTCAGTAGTGGATGAAACAAAGCTATACTGAATTTATAGGATTTGGGGATCTCTAGAAGTTAGAAAAATGTGAGTCACTATAATTTGATAGCTCATGCAACTCCCTATTATCTCTAAAGGAAAGGAGTTGTGCTCGAAGTCTTTAATTATGCCAAAAATGCAAATGACAATGGTATCAATGAGAAAAATGTTTTATATAAAAAAGAGCATTGGCTAGTCCCAGCTGAAGAATGCAGTAGTAGAAACCATTGCCATAGCATATATATTCATTAACAATACAATACTTTCTTTCTATTCCTTGTAACAAGTAAGAAGCCATCCATATAAGGATAGAGATAATGGATACTAAATACTAAATACACGTCAAAGACACTAGACAAAAAGAAAGGAGAAAAGAAAGAAGCACAGTGAGCCCTACTAGATAAGCTTCACAAGTCTAAAGGATGACAGAAAGAGGGAACTGAGCTATGTCACTTCTATAATTTGGAGTTGTGATTTCTTGAAAAAGTTTCAGGATGGCAAATGCCAGCAAAGACTTCCTCCTCCTCAGTGATGAGGAGATCAGCTGCACCTTGTGAAGGGGAAAATGGATTTTTTTTTTTGGTAATAAAGCAAACACCATTGAAATCAAGTTTTCCATTCAAAATAGGATTGCCAACCCTAAAGGACTGGCCTGGAGTCTCCAGGAATTGATTTTTAATTAAAGATTATGTCATGCGAAGAAACCTCCAGGAATACGTTCAACCAAAACTGGCAACCCTAATTCAAAAACTACTGATTTTAAAGCCTCTGTTAGCAAAAGGTGTGCAGACTTTTAAAAGTTTAGAGACTCTTAAAGGGCAACATGAAAAAAAAGACTGATAAAATATAATCTCTTTATGTGGTTTGTATTTTAAAAGCTCCCACAACAAAATTAATATAGTAGTTTGACATTATATATTATCTGATTGAGGAAGACTCAATAACATACCTAGATGCATTAGGGAAACAGAAGAATGTACCACACATGAGTTACTAAATTTCAGCCAGAAGTAAAAATAAAACCTGAATTATATAGAGGGGAAAAAATTAGGTTGATAGCAAGGTCATCACACCATTTGCAGCGCACACATTAATGTATTCACTCTTGCCAAGCTGTCCCTTACACGGAAATTACCACACAGAGGAGGATTAAAAAAATCAGCAAGTTCCTCCTCACAGAGTTTTGTCTCCATTTGCTCAGGAGTACAGTTTGCTTCCCTGCAGAACAAAGAGGGGTTTTGGTCTTGAAACTATCCAGATCTAATGGAGACCATCAAGACTAGAGCCAGTATATGGAAGGCCTATTCCTCTGGACTAGCTCCTCCAGTCATCTCCGGCTCCCTGACATTGTGGCTCTAACAGCAGCCATGGTTCCAGAGAATCCCCATCTACCTACAATCAGAGCTCCCCTAAGCAGGGCTTCCAAACTTTGGAGGGGGAATGCAGGTAACTTAGTACTGACAGGACTACATTAATTTATCTAAAAGAGATCCAAAGCGCTGATGGGATGCAATGATATCTCCACATCTCTTACATCCAACCCTATTGAAATTCCTTTTCTTCTGTAGCTGCACAGGCCAAACTCTGCAAGCCCACAGGTTTAGCCTATGAGAACTGCCAGTAGGGTGGCACTGCCCCTTTCTACATCTGTAGGTCAGGATCCACTGGATCCCATTACCTCCATCCATGTGGTGGGAGAGATGATGGGGTCCGTTACAATCTGAATAAAACTTTAATTGTTTACCTCTACTGTACAATATTTTTAATACTGCGTTTTTTTAAATGGCTTTATAATTTCATTAGCTCTACATGATTATGGTGGAAAAAGATTAGGAGGAAGTGATGTAAGTAGAATACAAGTTCAAGGAAAGGAAATGTTACCAAAGAAACGGAATAAAATTAGTGTCTCACTTACCATTTTCGCCAGAAGGTAACGATACAGTGTTTGTTGGCATGGTATCAGAATTCACCTTTCCATTCTCAAATGTGTCATTTTCAGTCTGTTGTAACTGCCAGTTGAGGCCAAAGAGATGCATTGCTGGTGATAAAGAACACATACTTTTTAAGGAGTTTGGTGTTCTTAACTGCAGTGTCAAGTGATAACAACTCACTTTAATAATGACATTTCCATGTATTTATGACAATAGCAAGTTGTGTATTAAAATATACAATAGGAACAAGCATTTACAGTCTAATTATTCAACTACAGTTTATGCCGTAGCACAAAGCAATTACTGTATGTGTAGTTTAGCAATATAGCAGTATCAGTGAATGCAACTGGCAATAAGCTCCATTAAGGAACAATACTGTGCCTCTGTGTCTCACACTCAATCTAATTGCACACTTTATGCTCTCGCACTCTCATCCTGACTCTTGCACTACTCTGTCAACAGATAAAAGACAAAAGTCTGTGCCCCTTCTCCTTTCCATCTCTAAATCTTCAGTACAGAGAAATCACTTCATTTTAAAAATTAGGCTGCCCAAATGAGTTCCTAAAATAAATAATTCTGTTCTGAACAGCCAAGCAGGAGGAACCAAAGATAACAAGCAGCAGAGAGGAAGCATGGTCCAGACGTTACGGCACTAGCTTGGGGACTCACGCTATCTGTGTTCACTTCCCTGATCTGTCACAGACTTCCTGTGCGACCTTGGGAAAGTCACTTAGGCCTGGTCTACACTAGGACTTTAATTCGAATTTAGCAGCGTTAATTCGAACTAACCGCTCAACCGTCCACACCAGGAAGCCATTTAATTCGAACTAGAGGGCTCGTTAGTTCGAATTTGGTACTCCACCCCGGCAGGTGGAGTAACGCTAAATTCGACATGGCTAGCTCGAATTAGGCTAGGTGTGGATGCAAATCGAACTTAGTAGCTCCGGGAGCTATCCCACAGTGCACCACTCTGTTGACGCTCTGGACAGCAGTCCGAGCTTGGATTCTCTGACCAGCCACACAGGAAATGACCCGGGAAAATTTGAATTCATTTTCCTGTCTGGGCACTTTGAATCTGACGTCCTGGCTGGACATCGGGGCGAGCTCCGCAGCACCTGCAACGATGCAGAGCTCTCCAGCAGAGGAGTTCATGTTATCTGTGAATAGAAAGAGGGACCCAGCATAGACTGACTGGGAACTCTTCGATCTGATCGGTGTGTGGGGCGAGGAGTCTGTGCTTTCGGAGCTGCGCTCCAAAACAGGGAATGCGAAGACCTACGAGAAGGTCTCCAAAGCCATGAGAGACAGAGGATACAGGCGGGATGCAACGCAGCGCCGCGTGAAAATCAAGGACCCCAGACAAGGCTACCAAAAAATCAAAGCGGCAAACGGACGCTACGGAGCCTGCCACCACTGCCCCACCAGTGACCGTGGACTCTGACGATGGGACAGTGTCGACGGCCAGTTCCTCGGTGATGTTCGCGGACGGGGAAGATGAGGAAGGGTTTGTGGAGGACGAGGCAGGCGAGAGCGCTTACAACGCTGGTTTCCCCGACAGCCAGGATCTATTCACCACCGTCACGGAGATCCCCCAACAACCCTCCCCGGCCATTAACCCGGACCCTGAATCAGGGGAAGGAGCAGTCGGTAAGTGCTTTAACCATGTTAACTTTTATTCTTAATATAACAGGAATCTTAACTGTGTGAAAAGGAGGTCTGTCTAGATATGGGGATAGAACAGAAATCATCCTTGGAGATCTCCACGAAGCTCTCCTTGCGTTAATCGAAAAGCATCAGCAGGAGGTTCCTGAGGAGAGCTGCCTTATTGGGTGCTCCGTGGTAGCACAGTTTTCCGCGCAAGGCTTTCATGAGGTACTCAGGGAGCACTGCCTCCCCGAGCACGGCTGTATCGGGCCCTGGTTCGTGCTAGCTTTCACGCAGCATGCGCTCTCTATCTCCTTCAGTGACCCTCCTCAGGGTGATCTCGCTCGGAGACTCCTGCATCTAATTAGGGTAATTACTGTAATTTTACGCCTGGTCCAAAGTATTTTTAAAAAATCTATGGACAGACGGCATAGCACAGACTCAGAACGCAGCTGCGTGACGAGCGTAACGGAAAGCCAAAGAATATAATGGACGCTCATGGAGGGAGGGGGGAATGAGGACGCAAGGTATCCCACAGTTCCTGCTGTCTCCGAAAAGTATTTGCATTCTTGGATGAGCTCCAAATGCTTCTAGGGTCAAACACAGTGTCTGCGGTGGGTCAGGGCATAGTTCGGCAATTTGCGCACACACCCCACCCACCACCAGAAGTGAAAACAATTCTCTGTTGACTCTTTTACATGTTACCCTATCTTTACTGAATGCTGCAGATAGACGCGATGGTGCAGCACTCAACACCAACATCCTTGCTCCCCCCACGCTATGGATGGCTGATGGTACAAAACGATGGAAATCCGTCCTCATCATCAGCCTATTGGCACATGGGGCAGTGCAAAAGGGCTGGTAACCATGCCGACTAGCATCAGTAAGGTCGATCAAGGGCGCCTGTCCCTAATTTTTCATGGCAGATGGTGCAATATGGCTGGTAACCGTCCTCATCATTGCAACGGGGGCTGAGCTCCATCAGCCCCCACCCTTCATTGTAAATAAAAGATTCGATTGCCCCTGGACTAGCAGAGGGATGATGGGCTCCTTCATCCACACTCCTTAATGTCCTGCCTGGACTATCATTGCAGCTGGAGGCTTCCTTCCAGTCATTTCTCACAAACAAGTCACTGTGTCTTATTCCTGCATTCTTTATTACTTCATCACACAAGTGGGGGGACAATGGTATGGTAGCCCAGGAAGGCTGGGGTAAGAACGGAATGAACAGGTGGTGTTGTTGCAGGAGCACCCCCTGTGAATAGCATACAGCTCATAATTTATGCAGGATCGGACACAGAGCAGCTGTGCTCTCTGGTTCTATGATACAGTGGTTCTCTAGTACACTTGCCCATAATCTAGGCAGGACTGATTCTATTTTTAGATACCAAAAAGGAGGGATTGACTCAGGGAGTCATTCCCAATTTTTGCTTTTGCGCCCCTGGCTGCTCGGCCAGGGGCACTTATGACAGCCCCAAATGGGGCAGTGCAAAAGGACAGGTAACCATGCCCATCTTATTACTATCTTATTACCAATTTATGGTATGGTTGATGGTACAATATGGCTGGTAACCATCTCTGCTGTCATGCAAAAGCAAAAGCATGCTGCTGTGTAGCGCTGCTGGCCCGCCTCTGTCAGCGGCATCTAGTACACATACGGTGACATACACAAAAGGCAAAACAGTGTCCATGGTTGCCACGCTATGGCGTATGCCAGGGCAATTCTGGGAAAACGGGCTTGAAATGATTGTCTGCCGTTGCTTTCCCGGAGGAAGGAATGACTGGCGACATTTACCCAGAATCCACCGCGAAAATGATTTCTGCCCCAGCAGGCACAGGGGTCTCAACCCAGAATTCACAGAGACAGCCTAGACTCAGTTAATTGTTCGCAAAAATGTATCTTTGCAAGGAATTCACTCCCTGTTTCCCATCTCACAGCTTCCACTGTCTCCAGACCTGCCACAGCATCCCCCTCGCAGAGGCTGGCGAAGATTAGGCGGCGAAAGAAAAAGACAAGGGACAAGATGTTCGAGGAACGTATGGGCTGCTACCTAGCAGAGGCGGACCAGCAGAGCAAGTGGAGGGAGACCGTCTCTCTGGGCCAGCGCTCACACAGCGAACGGGAGGAGAGGTGGCGTGAGGAAGACAAGCAGGCGACTGAAACAATGCTTGGACTAGTGAGGGAGCAAACGGACACGCTCAGGCACCTTGTGGATGTTCTGCAGGACCGCAGGAGGACAGAGCCCCCATGCAGTGTATCTGCAACCGCCCTCCCCCGCCACAAAGTCCCATACCCCCCTCACCGAAAATAATCAGGAGGAGGGGCGGCCGGGGACGTGAATACTGTCACTGCACCACAGCACAGTGCTCAAGTACCCAAAAGCTCTCATACCGTACATTTGCCGAAGTCCTTCACTTCCAGACTCACAGTAGTCCCAATCCAAGTCCCATCCCCTAACTGTCTACTTAATTAATAAAAATGATTTGCTGTTAATTACTGTTTCCGTTATGTTTTTTCAAAGAAGACTGTGTTCGAATGGGGGGCGTGGGGAAGGGGGTGGTTAATTGCATAGGACAGTCACCTTTCCCAGGGTACAGACACGGGGGCAGGATCAGCAGCGGGTCACACACACGGTGCAGTCAGTAGGCAACCTGGTCGGTTTTTGGAGGTGGTTTCCAGGATCTGTGTGGGCGGGGGAGATGTGACTTTGCAGCGGGGGAGGGCGGTTACAGATCTTATACAGCGGTCCTTCTCCTGGACCGCTGAGTCACGCAGCTGAGGAATCTGTATCCGTCCTCCTCCACCACAAGGTCACATATCCGCCCGCACACAGAATTCCATAAAGAGGGATGGCAGGCTCCGTTGAAAGAAGCCTTCCGGCACTGCGGACCGCTCTAGGAGCAGGAGCCTGTCATTCGTTGAGTTTAGAGGCGGTCTTTACATCACCGCACACCCTACCCAGCACAGCCTGCGTCCCAGTTTCAACCCTTTCACGAAAAGTCATGAATAAAGAAACCTTTGTTAAGTAATAATGGGACATGTATTTTATTTTTACACGTGTGCTGGAAGTGGGGGTAACGGGGTGAACGGGGTATGTAACCGAAGAGGAGAGTCAACAGTAACTGGGTAAAGAAACAGGGGCAGGTTCAGCTTCTCTGTAAAGAAACTGAACAGTCACAGGTCACGCTGCTCGCTGGTATTTGAAGAGTTCCTTGTCGCTGTCCCAGGCGCCTGTATAGGGCTTCATGAGCAAGTGCATTAGCGGGCAGGCTGGGTCCCCGAGAATGACTATAGGCATCTGCACATCCACAACAGTTATTTCGTGGTCCGGGAAGAAACTACCTTCCTGCAGGCGTCTGAGCAGCCCACAGTTCCTGAAAACACACGCATCATGAACCTTGCCCGGCCACCCGACGTTGATGTTTGTAAAACGTCCCCTATGGTCCCCCAGTGCTTGCAGCACCATTGAAAAGTACCCAATTTCTCAGCAGCTGACTGTGGAAGACGTGGACGATAAAGTGCGAGGAGGAGAAAACGGCGATGATCGCAGCGGGCTCCGTGCTTGCAGTGCTGTGGCGTCTGCGCTGTCACTGACCAGAAAAGTGCACAAACAGATTGCCCGCAGGCGCTTTCACGGAGGGAGGGAGGGAGTTTGTGATTGACGGTTCAATGACGACTCTTACCCAAAACCACCGTCAACACATTTCTCCCCCCAGCAGGCATTGGGGGCTCTACCCAGCATTCCAATGGGCAGCGGGGACTGCGGGAACTGTGGGATAGCTTCCCACAGTGCACCGCTTCCAAAGTCGATGCTGGCCCCGTGAATGTGGACTCAGAAATTCGAATTAGTTTATTTAGTATGGATACACAAATTCGACTTCATAAGGTCGAATCCACAAATTCGAACTAACTTGATTCGAAATAGTCTTGTAGTGTAGACAAGGCCTTAGTCTGTCCCCACCTCCATCTATAAAATAGGGCTATAGTATTTCCCTATCTCAGCAGGATGGGATAAGGTTAAATATTGTGAGGTGCTTAGCTACTATAGTAATGAAGGCCATATAGCCGGGGTAGGCAACCTATGGCACGTGTGCCGAAGGGGGCACACAAGCTGATTTTCAGTGGCACTCACACTGCCCAGGTCCTGGCCACCGGTCTGGGAGGCTCTGCATTTTAATTTAATTTTAAATGAAGCTTCTTAAACATTTTGAAACCTTATTTACTTTACATACAACAATAGTTTAGTTATATATTATAGACTTATAGAAAGAGACCTTCTAAAAACATTAAAATGTATTACTGGCACGCGAAACCTTAAATTAGAGTGAATAAATGAAGACTCGGCACAGCACTTCTGAAAGGTTGCCAACCCCTGCCATACAGTATTTGAGACAGTACATTGGAGGTACTCCATTCTCCCCTCCCCCCCCTTTTTTTTGTAAAAATTGCAAGAACATAAGAATGGCCATAATGGGTAAGACCAAAGGTCCATCTAGTCCAGTATCCTGCCAGGTGTCCCAGAGGAAATGAACAGAACAGGTAATCATCAAGTGATCCATCCCCTTTCACCCATTCCCACCTTCTGGCAAACAGAGGCTAGGGACACCATCCTTGCCCATTCTGGTTAATAGTCATTGATGGACCTAATCTCCACGAATTTATCTAGTTCTTTTTTTGAACCCTGTTACAGTCTTGGCTTTCACAACATCCTCTGGCAAGGAGTTCCACTGGTTGACTGTGCATTGTGTGAAAAAATACTTCCTTTTGTTTGTTTTAAACCTGCTGCCTATTAATTTCATTTGGTGACTTCTAATTCCTGTGTTATGAGAAGGAGTAAATAACAGTTCCTTATTTACTTTCTCCACACCAGTCATGATTTATAGACCTCTATCATATCCCCCTTAGTCGTCTTTTTTCCAAGATCAAGTTAAACTGAATAACTATTTACAGAGTAATTAGTACAGATTTATCTCTGGTATCATTGGGCATTATTAATTAATCCCATTGTATAGAGCTTCAAAGCAGAAAACTAATTTACACTAAAATTATTTTAATGTCATGTGAAATATTCTCAAGCTTCTTAATATTTATGGTTTCTTTTTTCCCCAATCTTCCACACCATCCAAGCCTGATTTTATTTTCAGCACTGTACACTAGCTTTGTAGGCCATAGTTTTGCAGCAGATGTTATCTATAAAGCACTATTCCCAGAGCAGAGATTGTCAATGATGCTGGTGCACAAAAGTGTTTTTGTAAAATACATTGTAATAATGTAGGTTTAATTTTTTAAAAAACTATTAATATAAAAATATTAAAAAGCTAAATCATTAGGTCTCATTCCGTTTCTTCCTCTCTCTTTCTCTCTCTCTCTCACGTCATTGTTACAGTCAATCTCATTTATCACTTCTGCACTTAGGGCATGGAACTTCATCCCATTTGGTTGTTTTTGATTCCTCAATCTGTCTGTACTGACCCTGGGCTGATCATGTAGTCCTTACTCAAGATAAGGCCCTCTGTAGGATTACACCCTCCATCAGTGCCTTGTGTGTAAAAAAAAAAGAAAAAAAAAAGCTTTTATTACTGAATGTTCCAAAGATTAAAGTCCTCCCTCCAGATAAAATATTCTCTTTGTTCCAAGTCTGACTCCGCTATCACTCTCCTTTCTCAGACCTTAAATTGGCTGTTGAGGCCTGAAATCATAGTAATTCTTGATACTCAAACCTTACTTCTTCTTTCTCTTCCACCTCCCTTTTGTCTATAAATGTGCCTATCATCTTAGCTGAAAATTGCCAGAATTGGCCCTTATTTTGACCCTGAGCTGAAATTCTTCATTATATCTTAACTATGGTTCCTATTTGATTCTTGCACCTCTTTTAAATATAGTCTTGCTTAATCCCTAGGGCCAATTATTTTGGCAGTTATCCTTGTTCATTTCACTGGCTTCAATGGGGTTAAAGTAGCGTAAACAGAACATAATTTAAAGGGGGATCTAAAATACTTCATGATCCAAAATGCTCCAACTAGACTACTCCACTACAGTTAATCGGACTAAATCATCTCCAACCTCTGCCACCTTTACTGGCTTCTTGTCATTCTCTGAATCTGTTTTCTGTTTGGAGAAGAGAGTATAATTTAGTATGGGCTAGGACATAATATTACAATCTGCCCTCAGTAAGAAGCAGTGCATAGATGCTTCAGTTTCTCTGATCCACCTTACCACTCTGTTCCAATTTAAGCTGATTGCACCCCTTGCATCTCCACAATGAAGATCTTAGCACTTTCCCTTATCCAACTGGAACTCTCTCCCTTCCCCATAACAATTAAAGAGGTGATTAAGTTCTGAGGTGAAACAGACCTTTTCTGAGGAACATAAAGGGGATGCAAAATCAAGATTGTAATAGAAAGCTAGTCATCCATCTCTCCACATAGCAAATTTGGGGTTTGATTGGTTTGTCCCGGGGTTCATATGGGTGGAAACAGGAAAGGTACAGGAGACTGATAGCAGGTTACTAATGTAATTTATCAGCCACTGGGATCCTAGAACTTCAGAGATTTAAAACTCAGTAGGATTTACTGGAAAGCAACTAAAAGGAAAACAAAGTTTGTACTGAGACACCAGTGTATGTAAAATGAATAGATAAAGCTATTGAGTGACTGTGGGGGAGGGGTACATTACAGTTGCCAAAGGTTGGAAATTGGTATGTTTTGGGAAGATATATTCATTCTTTATGGGAACGATCTGTGCATATGCAGTAAACAGACAGGAAACCAGAGAGATGTATTCACTCCTCAGGACAAAAATTCCAAAGGGCCTCAATCCTTTTTCTATGTGTATGCATGCACCTTTGGTCACACATTTTTATTTATTTATTTCCGAAGCACTATAATTTGTGTACTCAAGTGATAGAATATACATATGCAAAATCCACTGGGACAAACTAGGTTTTTGTATGTAAAGTCTATCAACTGTGCATGCAAGTGACACTGCTCAAAAATGCATGTGAAAAGTGCTGGACTTGCAAAGTTGCTTGCACATAAACCAAGGCTAGATTTAAAAATGTTGGCCTGGCAACAACAGAAAGTGAAATAGGCAGCTAGAACTCTGATCAATGTCTGGAGCGGAGATCTCTGAAGAAAACCCCAAATCCTGTTGAAAGTAGCAGCAGTAATTCAATGGGTGGCACTTTCACTATGGTACTGGTAATGAACCAATTCTCCAGTATTGGGTTAGAAAGCACTTTGCTGTTGGAGGTGATGTCTTTCAGATGAGAGGGCTGTCTACAGGTCCAAGGCTCAATGGAGGATGAGAGGGTGGGAAGTGAGCAGCATGGGGTAGGAGTCAGTGAGCATACTGTTCCCCCAACTTGTCCCTGGGATGACCAGGGAGGAAAAAGTAATACCGCCTGGGTAGTGGGAGAACACTGGAAACCTAGAAATGGTGGCTCTGTGGTCTCCTGGGAACAATTTTATGGCATGTTCTGAAAGGGGAAGTGACTAAATGAAGTGGTGAAATGTGGCCAGAGGAACCTAATAGTTCCTTGCCTCTCACATGAGTTTTACTTCTGCAGATCTGCTGTATGATAAAATTCCACTTTTCAGTATTGAACTTTATCATCACTGACTGCTATTGCTGTATATATCTGGGTGATTGCAAGTTGAGGTGTATAAATTGCTTTCCTAGAATTAAATGGAATATATTCCATTTATATATATATATATACACACACACTCACAAACACCTGTGTAAAAGAAAAAAAAGACTTTACATTTTCAAACCAATGTGAAAAGATTAAAATGCACACCAAGTAAATTGCAATTACTACTCAGTGTTGCTGAGGCATTATTTTCCATTAATCTCCCTGTTGACAATGTATTTTAAAATGAAACATTTGAAAAATGAAGTTTAACAAAAATTATTTACCATGTGTTTTTCTTGCAGCTACAATTAGAATTTGAACCTTTTTAAGGACCTAGAGTGGGCTGGACATAGTTCCGCTTGAAAATTACTTTAGATCTGCAGCATATAGCTCCCAGTTTGGCAAGAGACAGGGGTGAAATAAACCCCTTCATTTACAATCTGATTTGCATTCATTTGCTATCCACAAAAAATATGCTTTTCAGATGTATACTTTATTTTAGATCAAGAAAACAGTTAATTAAAAATACGTGAAATTATCAAAGCACAAGTTCTTCTTCATATGTTATTGTCTTTTCTCAAGTCATCACAAAGCCAGTTTTGGATGTGTAAAATCCAAGCAACTTGATGGAGCAGTTTATGCTGTTTGGCCTCATCTGAAGGTAGCCAATAAGATGCATACTTTTTTTTTTAAAGAGTGGCTGAACCTTTACTTCTAAAAGCTGTACATTTATAAATGGAATTTCATTGCATGATCACATGGAAACTTGCCAACATCTACTGAGATCTCTCCATACAATAGTTGGAAAAGTTGTGCTTTCTATCCTTATATTTTTGAATGGATTTGACCCATCCATTAATTTTGCAGTTTTATCTGTGAAAAAATCTAATCTTGATCCCATATTTTCCATTTTCTGTAAAACGTGTTCATAAAACAATCTGTGCAAAACACATCACAAAGGATATTGCTTAGAGAGAATGTGGCAACAAAGATATGTCAGGCAGATTTTATGGATGAGATTTTTGTGTTTTGGCCTCTAACCAGACATGATTATACGATATTTTTATACATTCTATATTTTTTATTTCCACAGTTGTAATGGGTGGATGATAGTCTCTGTATTTTTTTCTTGTTGTTCACTAAAAATGGAATGCACAATGTGTATATGGCTGATGTCACATTTTATTTTACAAGTCAACTATTTTTCTGCAATAACAATGATCATCTTATCAACTGTCAATAGCATTAGAATCAAGGTTAGACTGCAACCCTAGGTTTCCAATAACCAGGCCTAAAGAACATTACTCAGTAGACAATTACAGCGAATTTATCTGATATTCATCCTGTTTTCATATTTGTGCCTTTATTCTAAATACTCCAATATTACCCAGGATTCTCCATTGAGTAATACTCTTTAAGATGATATGTTCAGGCCCTGGAATTTCAGCTGAACGTTGATTATTTACACTTGTGATGAATGAACCTTAGAAAGTATAGAGTTTCACTTCAGTTAAGCCAGCCTTGCAAAATTATATTTGCCCTCAAATGAATACTTTATTTATATTAATTTTAATTACAATTATTACTGTTATTTTACAGAAGATGAAAAATGATGTCATTTGTTTTCGTCATTGTGTTAAGGGAGGGATAAGTATATTAGTATATTTGGCAAATGTTCATAACAGTTTTTACAAGGCTGAGTTAACTGTTGGTTGCTTACTTACACAATTTTTCAGCTCTCCCTGTTCACTCCTCTCTCAACCTTTTACTCCTTCCTCCAGAATGATCTTCCTCCCTTCCCTTGGACCCCTGACAACTCTCGTTTTGGGCAAGGATGAGGCTCACGTTCATTCTTATCTTTTTTTATGCCATTTCCCCCAACTCTATTTAAAATCTTTTCCAAAGCCACATCAATCATTGCAGTGCTCACAAAAAGCAATCTGTTTAGAAAAGAAATACTAAGTAAATTACACTGCCATTATATTGTCTGAGCATCTATTGGATATGTTTCATTTATGTGAGTGCATCACAAAAAGAGTGCAAATTTGGCCTTTTATGGTTTAAGAGCTTTAAGGTTTAAACTTCAAAAAATTCTTAAGGAATAGCAAAACTTCAAATTTAAATATTTAGGCTATAAGAATAATGATGAAATGATTCAGTACATTGAAAGGTACTATAGGATCAGCTGACAATCTACTTGCATGTTGATGGCAGAGAAATGTACAGTCTGTGAAAAGATTTAAGAAACCAAACAGAAGAGAGTCAAATAAAGGTCAAATTAATATAATGTTCAAATGACACTCTGAGCTGGTGTTTTACAGTTTATAGTGAAACCCTTGTGCTATGTATTTCAATCTCATGAATGGGTAAAACACATCAAAAGCTTTTATGTTTCATATTAAGAGTGACAAAATTTTATAGCAAACATGCAATAAGGATAAATGTAATAAGCTTTAATAAAGATGATAATAAGGTTTGATAAGAATTTTTGGAATGTCACCAGCTCGGGAATGTAAGATGAAAGCATCTGCATGTAAAGATTGTAGTTTGTTATTTGGACCCCCACAGGGCTAAACTGTGATTAGAATTACATATTTTTCCATAAATTAGCATTTGTTTTGAATTTCCTGCTGAGTTCACATGCAAGTTGATTGAATGTGCAAGTCAATATATAGGTTTTCTAATCCATTGCTGTTTGTTACATTTTATGCTATTACAACCACCTACATGTAGATCAAATGTTGGTCACTGGGGTCCATATAAAATAACCTGTGGCCCCTTTGAAAAGATTTTAAAAGCGGTTATCCCTATGCTAGATAATTATCACTTACCTATTCTCAATGCATGTTTGCTTCGATACATAACAAGTCAAACACTTTACTCAGACTTGCACACAAAACCACACAGTTTGTTTAATAACACATATAATGCTATTTGCAGTGTTGTTATAGCGATGTTGGTCCCAGGATATTAGAGAGACAAGGTGAGTGAGGCAATATCTTTTATTGGAACAACTTCTGTTGGTGAAAGAGATACGTTTCCAAGGTACACACAGCTGAAGAAGAGCTCTGAGTAGCTTGAAAACATGTCTCTCTCACCAACAGAAGTTGGTCAATAAAAGATATTACCTCATCCACATTGTCTCTGTTAATACAGTGCTATGGCAGAGACACTGGGTCTCCCTACCCAAGGAGCAGCACATAGCTTCATCTCTTTGCCCTCAAACATCCTCCAACACACTCCTCTGCTCTTCTACAGCCTAGCTCAACTCCCTGCTCATTTACCCTGGTGCAACATGGGGAGTCAAGATAGGGTGAGAGCTGAGGCAGATTAAGGTTTCCTGGGGCCCGAGGCCACAGCAAGTGGGGGGCCACTCCCCACTCCTTCCTCTGTTGGCCCCACCCCATCCCACCCCTTCCGTTGTGGCCCTTCCCACAGCCCCACCCCTTTCTGTCCCTTCCCCAGGGCCCACCATGTTCCACCCAGGGTCCCCCCCACGCATTCTGCCACCCCCACTGCAACCCTGCAATTCCTTTTGCTCTTTTCTGCCTCCCCACACTGCGGCCACAAGACCAGAGAAGCTTTGTCCCTGTGCCATGGCCCTGGGGCGCAGCGGGGAGCAAGAGCTCCTCCAGTCGCAGGGCTGGACTGGGAGTCTGCCTGCTGCAGGACACGGGGGCTTGCGCTGCCCAGTGGCTGGGGCTCCTGTGGCGGATTTTTTCTGGGGGCCCTCCAATTGGCTGGGCTCTTTGGGCATGGGCCCCATGGCTAATTTGCCGCGGATGAGAGATTGTGTGGGGAGTCACAGTGGGACGAGTAAGGACATGGAAGAAAGGGGAAGGCAGAATTATTTGTTGGCTTTGTTTGGTTTTCCTCTTTAGGTTCATGGGAAAAACAACAAGGAGTCCTTGTGGCACCTTAGAGACTAACAAATTTATTTGGACGCACGCTTTCATGGGCTATAATCCACTTAATTTGATGTGGGTTACAGCCCACGAAAGCTTATGCTCAAATAATTTGTTAGTCTCTAAGGTGCCACAAGGACTCCTCTTTGTTTTTACTGATACAGACAAACATGGCTACCCCTCTGAAACCTGTCGCCATTTAGATTTATGGGTTACTCAATAATTGTGCTATGAACCTGTTTGTGGGTGGATAGAATGATAATGAAACCTAACTCCCTTTTACTTGTATATTCTGATATTAAAACAAGCTTAAAGACAGTAAAGAAATCAGGCATCTACTCTGTTTGGTTTTAAGAAACTTTTGATCTTTACTCTTAAAAAGCCTTGTCATCAGAAAAGAAACAGAAATTGGGACTGATTCAATATTGCCCGCTGTATTAGATGGAGGTGGTATAAGCGAAGAGTTAGGCCTTGTTAGAGGCCTTCAAACAGGAAAAATAGTTTAGAATTTCATATTTAATTTAATATTGTTTCCAAAGTAAAAATAAGCCACAACACTGGGTTCTAAAAATCTGCAGGAGATGTTAAGAACAAAACAATATTAGTTTTAGGCCAGCAGCCACAGCTGAAATTGATGGGAAAGTGCTATCAACTGAGAGGTTGGCTGCCATTCATCTTAAAATGTGAATGGATGTTGGATCAGCAAACAGTGCAAATGCTTTAAAATAATTACCGTGTTTTGGCTCCCACTGAATCAGAACAGGAAACCCAAATCCATCTCTCCTTTCCAAATTTGTGGAAGTCTGCCTGTCAACTCCTCCGTCCTTCTGGGATGACAGTTTAGGGATCTGCTCCCTGACTTGCCAGAGAGAGAAAGCGAGAGGAAGCAGATTGGGACCTATATCCTGGATAGCAGCAGGGTAGTAGTCCAGAAACCAGTCATCCAGCAGCTTGAAAAGATTGGTGGGAGCAGCCTATGGACATTCTCCAGTAATGTTAGCTGACTAGTAACTTCTGAGGCCCAGATTCTCAAAGGTATTTGGGCACCTAACCCCCCACTGAAATTAATGGGAGTCAGGCAACTAAATACCTTTGAGGATCTGGACCCAAGAGATTTGTAATTTCTGAAGATTAAAGAGTAGATGGAATGCAGATGAGTTAGTGACATCTACAAATGAAGGGTAAAGGCACTGAGCTGATTTATATCCTGTGCAACCCAGTTGAATGATTTGGAGTTTATATCAGGGCTGCTGAAATATGGCCCTTTACACATTTTAGTCATCATGCCATCTACGTACTATAAGATTGGTGAACTAGCTACCTTTCCATGTGGCTGCTTTTCTTTCACAATACTTCAAAAACTACTCTCCTATGCAGTTATTATAACAGACTGTTTTGTATGATACTATTTCATCATATTTAGGCACAATCATTTTACTTGCTTGATTGGTTTTAATATTTGGAAAAAAATGAGGTTTTCAAATGCAAACACAGAAAATTCAAATGTTCACATCATCTGTACACTCATAACAAATTTTCTTCTCCCAAAACACAAAATTACAACTGGTATTATGAGAGATGATTCCTAAGGGACTTTTGTATTTTTTCTTTTCACAAATAAAAAGTCTTTTGAAAATGGCATCTTTATGTGACAACATGAGACCATATTTCTAAAGGTTTCTGCACATTTTTGAGAACGCCTAAACTGTATTCACACAGCTCCTGATGCAAGGATCCTGATGAAGGGATCTGCACACACATACAGAAGCTGTGTATACATGCAACCTCAGCTTACGAGTGTGCATCAACAACCTTGGGCACATGATACATAAATACATTTTGGTTGTGTTTATTTACTATTTACAGGGATGTTTACGGATATGTAATTTGAGGGAGACATTTTTAACATCAGAAATGTACAGAACACATACTGAACAAGCAGTTATATTAGTAAAACATAATCATTTATATACAAAGTTACCTTTAATTCACACACCATGATGTATAGTGTTTCCTAGACCAAGTGGCACCCCAGGCAAGAAGCGTCTTTGGTGTCCTGCCTTCCATTTGTTAAAACTTTTGAATACCTTATTTTTTATTGCATTTCTAGCCCATTTCATGATTTTGATGCATGATGTGCATGCATGATTTATCCCTGTCATATAAAATGATAAATTTGCATGCTAGGATCTGTAAATCGGTATTTACTCATGCGAAATATAAGCAAATAAAAAAATAGTTTCTTCTAAGTTTATAGACACTTTTAAATTTTAAGAATAACTGAAATGTACTAACATCAAGAAATTGAACTATGCACCAATATAGGCCGGACCAGTATTAAATAGTGTTACAGCAGGTGGCACCCTTAGAATGTTAACTCATTTCTTTTAGTTCAAAAGGCTGTTTTTTTCATCTTTGCCCTTGGAAACTGAAACATAGCATCAGAGAGATCCAAAGACTGGCCAATGGCATTTTCAAGTGATAAAATAGCAAAAGACTATCTTTCGCAGTCTTAGAAAGTCATCAAATATTATGTGTTAAGCATGGCAAAAGCAGTAACAGTATTTCTTTTATATTGTTGCACAGATAGGGGTTCAAGAGCTATCTCTGGTGTCTCATTAAGTATGTCCTTTATTAATTGATACTTACACTGTTCTCTTCTTAAAGCACAAGTACACTTTCATAATTACACAGTAAAACAAGGTTCACAGTATCACTGCTGGGCTCTCACTTCACTTCATTCTTATATCTCACTGACTGACTGGCAATGTCCCACCCCTTATATACCCACAAGGGCATGGCTGACACTATTCTAGGAGGTTGAAGGAAAATGTAGTTCTCAGAAAGCCTGGAAGGTTCCACAAGATACTACAAATGTCCACAACATTCTAGGAGGTTTAGTGAAAAATGAATCTACATATGGAATACCTGAAACATTTTACTTCAAATAGTCTATTTTCCCTTTAGTCACTAACAACAAAAACAGCGCCTTGAGCCCAGCGCCCTCCCAAGCCTGGCACCCCAGGCAGCTGCCTGGGTTGCCTGCCCCTAAATCTGGCCCTATAAGTCTTTAAGGGCTTTTCTTCAGCACAGATACAAGTCACAAGTTAATGGTAGTTACAAGGAAACGCAGAGGAAACTAGGGCCCCAAAAAGCAAGGGAGTTTAACATGTGAGTAATCTCATCCCTATTCGGCAAAGCACTCCAGCATTTCCATAACTTTAAACATGCTTAAGTCCTTCTGATTTAAAGTTAAGCAAATGCTTAAGTGCTTTGCTGAATTGAGACCTAAATTACTGAAGTACTCCTGAGTTGCTACCTGTCCTATCTAGCTAATGTAATTTAATCTAACTTAATTTAATTTCTAGAGTGTTGGTCACCACAGTATCTAAATGCTACTATTTCTGGGATTGCCACAGATTTGTTGGGGAGAGTCCACTATCCACAAGCACTGCTTGCAGGACATTCATTGTTCCTGAAAGCATGACCGGGGCCTGTGAAAAGTCAATTTGCTCCACTGGAAAAAACACAGAAAGGTAGCAGTGTTATTTGCAAAAAACACCTCCTACAAACTTGTGTTAAATCTTAATTTGAATACAAGCCTTCTTCAAACTGTAAGTGGGTATGCTCCTTGACAGATTAAATTTTTAAATTCCTTGAAATCTTCTCAAGTCTCTTAACTTTCTGACTGGCAATTATGTCTTATTCCATCCTTCTGTGGAAGGACTGTATATTGCATTGACCATTTTACTTTCAGTGCCACTGACAATGACAGTATGTGACAAATGCAACACAAATCAAATATTAATACTGTGCAGTGTTGAAATGGTAATATTGTATTATGCTTTACATTTTGTATGAAGCATAGTCAGAAGATCTTTCCACAATAAACATTACCTAAAAATTATTACCGATAATGGTTATCCATAACAGAGAAAAATTGTATTTAGGATTCATGTCTCAAGTCACTAATGTCCAACACTCTTCGATTTTGGCATAATTTAAATGAAAGATCCTAAATGCCATTCACTTATTAACATTTTATATATTCAGGACTCTTCCAAGAGCCCTAAAAGGTGGTGAACATGCCACAATCATTCCCTTCTCTACCCCAGCCTGTCCTCACCTTGAAATAAGCCTATGGTATTATTTAATTATATATTTTAGATATTATTTTACAAATAGTCCCACTTTTGGGATGCAATATGAAACCATTCAATAGCTTTTCACATCATTTTTCCTTCTGAGGGAGGTAAACACCATCACAGCTTTTAGATAGATAACACACATGCCAAGGAAAGTATGTTTATATCAGGTTGAATGTAATAGGCTGTACCTCTCTAGTGTCTTAGAATCATAGAATCTCAGGGTTGGAAGGGACCTCAGGAGGTCATTTAGTCCAACCCTCTGCTCAAAGCAGGACCAAACCCAACTAAATCATCCCAGCCAGGGCTTTGTCAAGCCTGACCTTAAAAACCTCTAAGGAAGGAGATTCCACTACCTCCCTAGGTAACCCATTCCAGTTCTTCACCACCCTACTAGTGAAAAAGTTTTTCCTAATGTCCAACCTAAACCTCCCCCTCTGCAACTTGAGACCATTACTCCTTGTTCTGTCATCTTCTACCACTGAGAACAGTCTAGATCCATCCTCTTTGGAACCCCCTTTCAGGTAGTTGAAAGCAGCTATCAAATCCCCCCTCATTCTTCTCTTCTGCAGACTAAACAATCCCAGTTCCCTCAGCCTCTCCTCATAAGTCATGTGCTCCAGCCCCCTAATCATTTTTGTTGCCCTCCGCTGGACTCTCTCCAATTTGTCCACATCCTTCTTGTAGTGTGGGGTCCAAAACTGGACACAGTACTCCAAATGAGGCCTCACCAGTGCTGAGTAGAGGGGAATGATCATGTCCCTCGATCTGCTGGAAATGCCCCTACTTATACAACCCAAAATGCCATTAGCCTTCTTGGCAACAAGGGCACACTGTTGACTCATATTCAGCTTTTCGTCCACCGTAACCCCTAGGTCCTTTTCTGCAGAACTGCTGCCCAGCCATTCGGTCCCTAGTCTGTAGCAGTGCATGGGATTCTTCCGTCCTAAGTGCAGGACTCTGCACTTGTCCTTGTTGAACCTCATCATATTTCTTTTGGCCCAATCCTCTAATTTGTCTAGGTCCCTCTGTATCCTATCCCTACCCTCCAGCGTATCAACCACTCCTCCCAGTTTAGTGTCATCTGCAAACTTGCTAAGGGTGCAGTCCACACCATCCTCCAGATCGTTAATGAAGATATTGAACAAAACCGGCCCCAGCACCGACCCTTGGGGCACTCCACTTGATACCGGCTGCCAACTAGACATGGAACCATTGATCACTACCCGTTGAGCCTCGACCATCTAGCCAGTTTTCTATCCACCTTACCGTCCATTCATCCAGCCCATACTTCTTTAACTTGCTGGCAAGAATACTGTGGGAGACTGTATCAAAAGCTTTGCTAAAGTCCAGAAATAGCACATCCACTGCTTTCCCCTCATCCACAGAGCCGGTTATCTCATCATAGAAGGCAATTAGGTTAGTCAGGCATGACTTGCCCTTGGTGAATCCATGCTGACTGTTCCTGATCACTTTCCCCTCCTTTAAGTGGTTCAGGATTGATTCCTTGAGGACCTGTTCCATGATTTTTCCAGGGACTGAGGTGAGACTGACTGGCCTGTAGTTCCCTGGATCTTCCTTCTTCCCTTTTTTAAAGATGGGCACTACATTAGCCTTTTTCCAGTCATCCGGGACCTCCCCCGATCGCCATGATTTTTCAAAGATAATGGCCAATGGCTCTGCAATCTCATCGGCCAACTCCTTTAGCACCCTCGGATGCAGCGCATCCGGCCCCATGGACTTGTGCTCGTCCAGCTTTCCTAAATAGCCCCGAACTACTTCTTTCTCCACAGAGAGCTGGTCACCGCCTCCCCATACCGTGCTGCAGAGTGCAGCTGTCTGGGAGCTGACCTTGTCTGTGAAGACAGAGGCAAAAAAAAGCATTGAGTACACTAGCTTTCTCCACATCCTCTGTCACTAGGTTCCCTCCCTCATTCAGCAAGGGGCCCACACTTTCCTTGACTTTCTTCCTGTTGCTAACATACCTAAAGAAACCCTTCTTGTTACTCCTAACATCTCCGGCTAGCTGCAACTCCAAGTGTGATTTGGCCTTCCTAATTTCACACCTGCATGCCTGAGCAATACTTTTATACTCCTCCCTGGTTATTTGTCCAATCTTCCACTTCTTGTAAGCTGTTTTTTTGTGTTTAAGATGAGCAAGGATTTCACTGTTAAGCCAAGCTGGTTGCCTGCCATATTTACTTTTCTTCCTACACATCGGGATGGTTTGTTCCTGCAACCTCAATAAGGAGTCTTTAAAATACAGCCAGCTTTCCTCGACTCCTTTCCCCGTCATGTTATTCTCCCAGGGGACCTTGCCCATCAGTTCCCTGAGGGAGTCGAAGTCTGCTTTTCTGAAGTCCAGGGTCTCTGTTCTACTGCTCTCCTTTCTTCCTTGTGTCAGGATCCTGAACTCGACCATCTCATGGTCACTGCCTCCCAGGTTCCCATCCACTATTGCTTCCTCTACTATTTCTTCCCTGTTTGTGAGCAGCAGGTCAAGAAGAGCTTTTCCCCTAGTTGGTTCCTCCAGCACTTGCACCAGGAAATTGTCCCCTACACTTTCCAGAAACTTCCTGGATTGTCTGTGCACTGCTGTATTGCTCTCCCAGCAGATATCAGGGTGATTAAAGTCACCCATGAGAACCAGAGGGGTGGATGCTGCTTTTGTCATGGAGTCCAGAGCATAGCTGTGCTGTTCAGGGTGTCTGCCCCCTTGTGAGGGGAGTTAGAGTAGTCCAAACACAAAACGTCAATAAACATCCACAGCCCACAATAAGCTGAGTCCTAAGACTTCAGGAAGCCAAAGACTGGGGGAGCGGTAAAGGGGGCAGAGAAAAGCATCCACCCCTCTCCTTTCTGAGAGGGTCTGGGCACCCAAGGCTCTCAAGTCATTTTGCTGGTCAGCAACCCCTTTTTCCAGAGACTGGGGAGCTCTGAGTTGTAGTCCTGCTCCTTCAAAGTGCCATCCTCCAGGGAGCAGGGATCCTCCCTTTTGAGGACCTGTCCACCCCCAGGCTTACCAAGCTTCACAGGTGTGCCTGGATGGAGCTGATTGTGCCCAGAGGAGCACTTTAACCCCTTCCTGAATGGGATGGGCACCTGTCCCACTGCACACAACAAATCATAATGAAGATAATTTAAAAATTCATTTTAAAATATAAATTAAAATTGCCATTATGGTATATTGAAAAAAATATATATTGCGTCAGCTTCAGAAGATTTTCTCCATTGTCTGATAATCACCCTGTGTGGAAGGTCCACACAGAGCCATCCACAGCTGTTAAGCTTCACAATAAGGGTTTAGGTGGTGTGGATAGCCTCATGCAAGGGGGAAACACACGATTTAAGAATAGCATCTCTGAGATGATTAAAATTGAGTTGATTGATCTAGTTGAGTTATTGGCACAAGACCAAATTACTGACCTAGACAGCTACATTTAAAAAGGTTGTTAAAAGTGTTGAAATCGGAACATTATGATGGCATACCAGACTCTACAATCCTCAGGTTTGATAAACTTCACCAATGGCTCATTTACTTTACTCCAGGGCACCCAATAGACACATACATACATACACACACACGCAGGCCTGAAGGAATTGGACTCCCTCTTTCAGACCTCCTAAGGCACCAACAAGCCTCCTAAGGCAGAGTTTCCCAAACAGTAGGTCCCAAGTCACAAGGTTGCAGGAAAGTTCTACATGGGTGATAGGCCCGGTGTATAGGGAATCCTTAAGAGGAAGGAGTGTTGGAGAGCCAAGCCCATACCACATTCACTCTTCAGTGGCAGTTCCTGTTCCACAGGACTGGGCCCAGCTCCCTACTCTGGGCGTTGTAACCTTTGCATGGGGTCACAGCGCCACCCAGGTCATAATGAGGGGTGGCTGGAACAATCTGAGCAGTGCAGTGACCATGTGTTCCAAGTGCAAATGGAGTAGGGAGCCAGGCATAGCCCCATGGCAGGAGCCACTGCTGTGGAGTGTGTGTAGGACAGGTTTGCTCTCCAACCCCTGCCGCGCTTTCGCACTGGGCCAGGATTAGGATTGTGATAGCAAGGTGGAGGGTGCTGCTATGGGTGGTCAGTGCCCCCCTTGGCACGGTGAGGAGCAGGATTAAGTAGAGAAGGTGAAAGAAAAGGATGCTGGCCTAGGATTTGGGGGCCTGCTCACAAATTTAGACCCTAGGTGGTTTGCCAAAAATAGATGAAATGCAGTCGGTGAGTTGTCTTACCAAAAGGCGTGGAAACCATTGTCCTAAGGAAACCTAGAGGGAGCTATGTACTTTGTCAGCACCTCCAGTTTCTCGGACCTCCTAAGGCTCAAGAGGTGCCTATACTCTTGCCCAAGCACTTGAGAAACTGTCGCAACCCTATGCTCAAACATGGCATCTGTATGGCCAATTGTCGGTCAAAGGGTCACATTGGTGTCGTGTGCAACACCGTGGTGCCGTGTGCTACCCTAAGGTGCGGTGTGCAACATTATAGTGCCATGTGCCTATTCTCGAACCTTCTGTCTGGTCAGTTGTAGGTCACATTGGTACCGTGTGCTACAATACCAGCGTGTTGTGTGCATAAACTTAGTGTGCCGGGTGCAGTACCTGTTGACGTAGAGGGCACCAGCTCGGAACCCGGTTGGTGTAGGAGCTGGGGACCAATCAGATGCTGACACGAGTAAGGGTCTTCGAATAAAACTATGTCCCACGCCAAAAAAAGGCAGGAGTATCCACATGTTAGCTGAAAGGCCTGATCACCCTTTCAGCCAGGGTCTCCTCCGGATTTTGCCGGCTCGTGTCGTGTCATTTTTGGATTACCACCCCCGCCCCCCAATTCATCATGCACTTGGTGTCTGTACTGCTGGTCAGCTGCGCCTGGAGTGTGGTATGTGCATTTTAATTTCTGTAAATATTCTGTTGGTTTAGCTTCTTTCCCTTTTCCCTTTCCTTATTTGATGCAAGGTTGTGTACATAGTATATGAGAGCCATATTGCTGTATTAATTGCCATTGTAGTTAGTTGGTGTATTTCAGTTTGCGTGTCCATTCTGGATTTTAGTGAGCGGTTAATCACAGATTGTTTAGTTTCTTGTTGTTGGATGTAAATAGACTGTTTCAAGTTGTGTATATTGCTGCTCTGGTGATATTTTTTGATTGGTGACTTGTTTTTCTCTTGATTCGAGTTGTGTGTGTATTCCTGTTCTGATAATATTGTTGGCTGGTAAAATTTCTCCTCCCCAGCCCAAGTTGCAATTTACCCTGGTTAATAAACGGCCACGTGGTTTGAAATTTCAATTTGTCACGTCTTGATTTTCCCCTCTCACTCAAATATTTCACTCGAACCTGCACTGGTCTCGGTCAGAAACTAATGGCCAAACTTCTAACTTGCCCTTAGGTGCCTGGTATGCTGACTTTAAAAGACTGACGGAAGGGAAGCCTCACTATAATGAAACTTTAATAAGTGTAAAAGTATGTTGTGAGTGGTGCATTGGGACACTGTAGCTGAGTCAGTAGTCTGGTACACTCTAACACATCTCCATACATTCTAAGGATGTAGATGAGGAAAAGGAGGCAGTATTTTTAGAATTAATGATGCACATAGGTTCTGGTACACAGCAACATCCGAAATGTTGTGATGACAAAATAATACACAGAGCATGAACATGGTATTGAAAAGATCTGCCACATGCTCTAGGGATAGACTGAAGGAAAACAGCCTTCTGACCCCATACAAGTGAATGTGACTCTTGCTCATATCCAGAAATCCAACGGGAGCCACATGCAAGCATCTGAGGGCAGATTTTGGCCTATACACCATAAATATAAAAGTTTAGAATAATATCTCTCTTAATAAGAATGACACTACTGTATTTAAATTAAATCCAGATAAAAGAAGAAAAACTGTCTTTATAACCACATAATGAAAGCAAAGATGATTAATGGCAATCAAGTTATATTTTCCCTCATGACTGTTAACAGATACTGCAATAAACATTAAATTTAAATGGCATTATGAATTAAGTTATGTTTTTCTTGCTACTGCCTGTAATTGTGCTTTAGGAGCAGCAGGATAATGTTAACTTAGCAATGCAGGGAAGCATATTGTACTTCTTATGAATAAAATAAACTCACAATGATTACGGCTACATTTCTGTCACTGCTGTCATGAGAGAGACATACTGTGTGATTTTCATGATTAATAACAAATCTATTACTCTTGATATCTTCTGCCCCACTAAATCAGTGAGAGTTTTGCCATTAAGTCCAAGTGGAACAGAATCCAGCCCTTTGGGATTTGTGGGTGAATGTGATAATAACAACTGTCATATTAAATGCTTGGCTGGATGGTAGAATAGTAGAGAGCAGAAACTCAGGGACAATACCATACCAACAGAAAGTCAACTAGTGAACAAAGAAGATTGATGATGTTTCTCATTTCCCAAGGTTAATTTAAAAATATCTATACAAAGGGTTAAGTTGGTTTAATATTCTTCCTTGCACTTGGCTCTCACTCTTCCTTCATGGTTCCACCCACCTATACTAGTTCCTGTCTTCTTTGGCCAAGTATCCACTCTCCTTCAAATTCTATTTTAAAACCCATCTCCTAAGGTTATCCCTCATATCTTATTCTCATAGTCAATCTCCTCACTCTCAGACTTCTAAAAGTGCTGTAAAGAGTTTTGAGTTTGTCTTGTAGCTTTTAATCTTTTCAGGGCAAGGAGAGTTTGTTTGTTAAAACATATACATTTACAGTGCAATATAAATATTTTGTAATAATGATGATAAAATAGGTAAATTCCTGGACTGGCAATAATAGTGAACAGATATGAAGACCGTAATCACAACACAAGCACAGTTCTAGATATTCAAACTAAAATGAGGAAATTATATGAAACTATCAAACAATGCCTAAGATAGGACTTTTTCTTGACTTTTGCCCTTCTTGTGTCATTTGCATTTTTCTCCCTGACATCCTTGTGACCTTTCGGCCATAATATAAGTTATACTGATAAGCCAGAAATTTAAATTTCACCTATATTTAACACAGTGAAATATAAGCTACAATATGTATTTTCCCATTACATGTTTCACTTGTTAGGTCTAAATCTCACCCTTCTACTCTGTACAGAATGGATTTACGTAAGAGTCCATAAGAAAGTACACCTCTACCCCGATATAACGTGACCTGATATAACATGAATTTGGATGTAACATGGTAAAGCAGTCTGGGGGGTACGGGGGGCGGGGCTGCGCACTCCGGTGGATCAAAGCAAGTTTGATATAATGCAGTTTCACCTATAACGTGGTAAGATTTTTTGGCTCCCGACAACAGCGTTATATCAAGGTAGAGGTGTAGTAATGAAAAATGGTCTCATGCATTACTGGACTTTTTAATTTAATAAAATAGCATTTATATTACAAAAATAGAGCAAAAATAAATGACAAAATGCATTTTATGTTGCCATTGATATTTAAATATTTGCTCTATCATGAAGAATGACTGGCTGGCATATTTTTTTTTCTGACCCTTGGCTGCAGAGCTAAGGCTAATGCAATAATTAATTTCAAGGTACACTGAGGGTAAAATGTTCATAAAATGCAAATAGACTTAAAAGTATGTCAGATAACTACTAAGAAGTCAGAACTGCACAGAAGGTGGATTGAACAGGGCATTCGTTCCACTTTTGTCAAAGAATGTTTTATGCTAATAGAAACCTATTTAACAGACACAGGAAAACAGGCCCAGTTGCCTAAGTCTGGTACTGTGAAAGTCCAGCACTGATTTAGGAGATCTGCTTGCCAAAGTAGCTCCATGCCTGGTACAACATTCCTGGTTCCATCTGGATTGACTGAGATGGTGCCAAGGAATTAGCATCATTGACTCTGGAGAACCACTTGCCAAAGAGTGTCTGTCTCGAGCACAAGAGGCACTGAGATCCCACGATCCACTCAAGTTAACTTAGTCCAGTGATGAGGCCATCTCTGATGGTGACTGGGATCAATATGGCTCATTGATTGATTTTCAGTTTGCTTTCTTAAAAACCACATTTCTGAGGATTAAGGATGAATAGTGAATTTCTCAAAAATTAGTAAATTTCTAAATGAAGGTTAGCAGACGTTTTGCAGCATGAGCTTTCGTGGGTGAATACCCACTTCTTCAGATGCAAAAGAAGAAGTGGGTATTCACCCACGAAAGCTCATGCTGCAAAACGTCTGTTAGTCTATAAGGTGCCACAGGATTCTTTGCTGCTTCTACAGAACCAGACTAACACGGCTACCCCTCTGATAAATGAAGGTTATGCATACAACTTTCATTTGGTCCCCATGTACATCTACCATATGATTAAGGCTATGATTTAGTCACCGGTATTTTTAATAAAAGTCATGGACAGGTCACGCCCGTGACCTGTCCATGACTTAGACTAAAAATACCCGTGTTTAAATGGGGGGGGCACACTATATGTGTGTGGGGGGGGGACTGCTGCTGGAGGGCATGTGTGGGAGGGCTGCTGCTGGGGAGGGGGCACCTGGGGCTAGCTGCTCCAGCTGCCGGGGGTCACAGACTGCAGCTGCTCCAGCTGGCTGGCTGGGGACTGCTGCCGGGGAGGTGGACACTCTGGCCAGCGGGCTGGAGACTGCTGCCCAGGGCCACAGACCGCAGCTGCTCCTGCCAGCCGGGAACTGCTGCCCGGGGCTGTGGACTGCGGCAACCAATATCCGGGACCGCGGATCACGTGTGCTCTGGCTGGCTAGCCAGGGACCGCTGCCCAGGAGTGGAGCAGCAGCTGGTGTGGCTGCCCCCAGGGCCACTCCAATATCTGGCCCCGAAGCCAGCTGCTTGGCCAGCCCTGGGGTCAACCACACTGACCCCTGGAGAAGTCATAGAGGTTGTGGAAAGTCACGGAATCTGACTTCTGTGACTGCTGTGACAGACACGGAGCCCTACATATGATACATGATTTGTTCTACAGAACCACTCCCTCATTCATTCAGTGCACATGATGGACTGTGAATGAAACAGAGGGGATCAAGGGGAAAAAAGTATTTATTTTGTGTTTAAGGCACTGCCCTGCAATCCAGGAAAGCTGGGTTCTATTTCTGGTTCTGACACAGACTTCCTGTGCAAAGATGGGCAAGACTATATTAATCCATATGGCCAAAGAGGCCAAATTAAGATTACATGGGCAACCTTATATTTACTTTCTTTTTCATGGCTTCAATTTAATATAGTTCCTCCCACTCTTTCAAAAAGGGCAAGAGAACACAGAAGTTCTGAAGGGGATAGAAAAGTTACTTACTTTGTAAAGCAAGTGGAATTCTTCAAAAGGCGTCCCAGTCTGTATGCTGTGACTGACCCAGACCAGTGGGGTACAGGAGTCTGGTAGAGGGCAAATATACTGGTCACTGGATGATTAGTTTTCTGTTCCCTGAGTGACCAGAGCAGGGGCTGCACTAGTGTAATCAGGAACCTGCTAGAACCAGTTAAGGCAGACAGGCTGATTAGATCACCTGCTGCCAATCAAGGCAGGCTAATCAGGGCACCTGGGTTTAAAAAGGAGCTCACTCCAGTTCACAAATAGAAGACACTGCTGGGGGAAGGGGGACGGTGCTGGGGGGTTCCGAGCAGCTGCAGTTCCCAGAATGCACTGAAGGAAGGAGGCGGTGTGCAGGAAACTCCATACAGGATGCAGCAACAGGCTGTTTCTCCCTCTGGGTCCCTAGACTTTGGGGGTAGGGGGCATGGGTTTCTGGGATGGGGAGGAAACTCTGCAGCTGGGTTCTGGGGTAGGGGAGAGGGTGTCTGGGATGGGAGGCACCCCATAGCTGGGCTCTGCAGGGGGAGGAGATATGGGTATCTGGGCTGGGGGGGGCTGCTGTTGGGCTCTGGAGAGAGGGGGTATAGGTATCTGGGCTGGGGGGTGCCCCACAGCTGGGATCTAGTGGGAGGGGATGCACGTGTCTGGGCTGGAGAGGGTGCCCCACGGCTGAGCTCTGGAGGGTGGGGGGAAGAGGACAGAGAAACAGGAACTGGTCTTGTCATTGTGGTTTCTTTAACTCTCGACTCCTGGGGTATTTTTTGTTGTTGTCTGTATTTTTAGACATAGCTGCTGACAGGTATTTTGAAATAAATTTCCAAAATAATTGAAACTAGCGTGATTATATAGTGTTATTTTGAAAAATAAAGTATGCAGAATTTTAAAATATTGGGCACAGAATTTTTATTTTTTGGCACAGAATTCCTCCAAGAGTAATAGGTACACCATTCTGAGTGACTCATCAGTATTCATTAAGGAGGAGGGTGTGAGGATTGGAGGACTGCTTTGCCAAAGGGTGCATCAGTTGTAGAAGCATGCACATGCGCATACTGTCTTGCAAAAGTGTGAACAGAGCCCCATGTATCTGCTTTGCTGATATCCAGGAGAGGGATATCTTAAAATCAGGCTACTGATGCAGTCTGGGCTCTAGTTCAGTGGGCTCTCACATATTGTAGAGGAGGGGGTCACTGTTAACTTTTAACAGTAGGAGGCAGCCTGAAATCCATCTGAAATCTTGGGTAAAATCTCTGGGAAACTTTCTCACTATGGAAGACAGTGTAAAATGGATCAGTCATAAGGACCTCCAGTTCACCTACTCTTCTCGTTGAGGTGATGGCAATCAAAAAGGCAACCTTCATAGACAGGAGGGCTAAGGAGCATGAGGCTAAGGGCTCAAATGGAGCAAATAATGCTAATAGAACTAGACTGAGATTCCATAATGGTGTAGTTATCGAAGAAGAGATTCTGATGAGATCTTTTAGAAACCATACTGTAATAGGATGGCTGAAGACCAAGCCGTTTTCTGCTGGATGTGGCTAAGTGCACTCGCAGGGAGCCAAAAGATAGTCCTTAAGTTTTTAAGGTGAGAATGTAGTCTAAAATGTCAGGGATGTCAAGCACTCTCTGGGATTATCTGGCAATGTTGGCCTCAGATAGAAAAGCTCTTCCACTTTGCTGCATAGCACTTCCTTGTGGAATCCTCCCTAGATTGCTAAGGATAGATTCTATCATCTTTGAGCGTGAGTTTTCCAGGTTCATCATCCATCCAGCTATCAGGCTGTTAGGTGTAGGGATGGTGGATTAGGGTGTTTGATCTTGCCTATGTTCTGAGTCAACAGCTCCAGGAAAAGTTGGACACACATGCATGGATGTGCTGAAATCTGGAGTATGCTGGGGAACCAGAATTATTTGGGCCATTTAAGACCAATCAAGGTCACTGATGCTTCTTCTTGCTTAATCTTACTCAGAATTCGAGATAAGAAAGGGATTGGTGGGATGGTGTAGCCCTGGCCACTGAACTAGAAATGCATCCCTTCTGGAGCCATGACTTGTGCAGCCCTGGAGCAGTACACTGAGCATTTCTTCTTGAGACACAAAGAGATCTGAAGATGGGGACCCCCACTGATGAAATATGTTCTTTACTACCATTCATGGTCCCTAAAGATATAGAGAATATAAACTAACATCATAATCATTGGTGATGTTCTGCTGACAGGGTAATTGGGTGGTGGATTTACAAGTTCCACAGATTGATTGCTTCTATGCAAAAAGGGATGGACCTTTCTCCTCCTTGTTTACAGATGTAACATGCTGCTGGTGATCTTGTTTAACATGACTTGGACACGTAAGGTCTGAATGAACAGTTGGAATTCTTTGCATGCCTCAAGTCCTGCCTGTAGCTCCAGGAGGTTTATGTATAACTGGGATTCCTGGATGTTGTATGTAACTTGTGCTATACATTCATCCAGATTGAACTACAGTGGGGAACCAGAGACATCTATGCTCAGTCTTTATTTGGGTGGGGAAAGGACAAAGGGAACCCAAATACAAACTATTTCTTTGTTCTCCTACCAGGACAGAGAAGCCTGAACTCTGTGGAATAGCAAGATTACTTTATCTGGACTGTGCTTGTTTGGCTCATAAATTGTCTGTAACCAAGCCTGAAGACATCAAAGATGGAGTTTTATGAAGGATGTCACATAAGTACAAGTACGTGAGGCTATAAGACAGGTTTGAACTGTCATCTGGAGGCTCAGATAAAGTTGAATGATGAGATCCTACATAGTTGGAAATCTGTTCTGCTTTGGTATTGATAGGGTCCAGGGTCACATCCATGAAGTCTACAGTCTGTGTGGGAATTAAATGCACTTGTCTATGTTTACTCAAAGCCCCAAGGAACGTACGAAACTGAGTATGCGTGAGGTTGTCACCCATACTTCTTGATGAGATTTCTTTGTGCATAAGCAATCATCTAGATAGAGAAAAACTGACAAGTCATGGTGGCAGAGATGGGCTGCCACTACCAACAGAATCTTTGCCCAAAAGGAACACTTTGTATTGGTAGTGGCCCTGACCCCAGTGAATCTCAGGAATCTCCTGTGTGCAGGCTGGATGTCTGTATCTGTATGGAAATAAGTGTTCTTTAAGTCAGGAGTTATGAACCAACTGTCCTTGTCTAGTGAGGGAGTTATGGAGGCCAAGGTGATGATCCTGAACTTCAAGCCACAGATGTAGACATCCAACCATCTGAAATCCAAAATGGGTCTCCATTCTCCTTTCTTCTGGGAGACAAGGAAGTATTTAAAATAAAATACTTTGCCCTGTGCTGAGGAGCTACCAGTTCTATGGCTCCCAGGTGGAGTTTACTTCTTGCCTGAGCATCCTCTTGTGAAAGGAACCCTTAAAGGGAGACACAGAGGGGAGGTTTGGGGAGGGAAAGGAGAGGAACTCTGTGGTGTAATTAGAGGTGTTTATTTCCGGGACCCATTTATGTCATTATAAGGAGACAGGTCAGGGAAAAGCAAGTTAAGCATCCCCCAAACTGAGTTCTGGAGTCCCAAACAAATAGGGACTGATCTGTAGCTCTCAATGTCCTGTCAAAAGTGTTTCCTGGTGGATGGCTGGGGTTGAAAGGAGGATCGGGGGGACATTATGTTTGCTACACTGCACTTTGCTGCTTCTGGGGCAGCTTGTAAACCATTTGATAGTACATGGATTGAGGGGCTAGTTGTTGTTTGCTGGGCTCAAATTTCTGGTATTTTATCTATGGTGCTAGAGTACAGATGCCCACCAAGTGGAAGGTGGCCCTTGAGTCCTTTAGGGAATGCAGTGACTCATACGTCTTTTCACTAAACAAATTGTTTCCTTCCAAGGGCAGATCCTCAACTGTGGATTGGACTTTTTTGGGAAACTTGGAGGACTAGAGCCATGATGCCTGACACATGACTATAGCAATCACCATTGAGCAGGAAGCTGTATCTGCTGCATTGACAGGACTGGAGGGCCAATCGGGCTAGCACTTTATCCTCTTCTGTGAGAGCTTGGCATTGCAGCTGACCCTCTTGGAGGCATTTGTTAGTGAATTCTGTAAACTTAATATAATTAATAAAATCATATTATAACATTAAGGCTTCATAGTTCACTCTGGAAGTATAAGCCTGCCAAAGTAAAAGACTCTCTCTCAAAGAGGTCTAAGCATTTAGCATTCTTTTCAGAAGGTGCAGATCTAGGATGCTATTCTCTGCTTTTTTCAGTGATAGCTGGGATGACTAGTGAATTAGGGAAGTGCCACTTTATTGAGACCAGTGGTCTGGAGAATGTCCAATAGTTTATCAGGGGAGTGTCCTACACTTCCTCCAGAAGGATTTTGAGTGTAGATCAGTAGATCTTGAAATCACCAGTAGTCATCAGGCAGTGATGGCAAGGCTGGTGCAACTGCCTTGTATGGGGATGAAGATGACAACCCTGGTGGAGCTGGTGATTCCACCTGATCTGGCTCCTCCTCTTCCTCTGTTAGATCTTGTGGAGGTGTAGGATCTTCTCAGATAAAGGAGGATAGTCTAGATTCCAAGTGGGATCATAAGGATTTGGGATGTTGCATGTATGGAGCCCCTAGAACTCAATAAGGCCAGTGTGAGGGGTGAAATTGGGCGGTTCCCATGGAGAAAGGTCCATAGGTCCTGAGGTGCATAGTCCTTCGTAGGTGAGAGGGACAGTGCCCATGACACTGGATCCTCTGTGTGGTCTGACTCCTTACCTTGATGGGAGAGGTGACGCTCTCCAACTGATCCCAAGTTGGAGGAGGAGGCTTCAAATCCACAGCACCCATTAGTACTGGGAGGCCTTATTATGCCCCTGCAGGTAGATGGTACTGGTGACAATACATATGCATGCCCTAAACCACTGATGTGTGGACCTCCCTGGTAAGGATCAGTTCCTAGGAATTCCTAGGTCCATGTACATGGCAACATCCTGAGGTGCAGAGTATTTATCTCCTGATGCAAAGGAATGGATTGGACGTCTTTCTTTCTGTGGTGACAGAACTGTCGATACTGTTCCAGTCTTCAGTACCAATAACCCCTTTTCATGCTGTGTTGGTATTAATGAAATTGGAGGCCTTCGCTGTCATTTTTCTCTTGTCAGTACCAAAGACAGTCCCACTCCTGTGGTTAACATTGGTTTCAGGATGCTCTTTCCCTTTGGAACCAAGAGAACAGTACACCATACTCTTTGTAAGCTCCTGACACTCCTGTACCGGGACACAGAGTCTAACTCAACTTGATGGGTGTAGGAGAAGAGGTCCTCTTTTTGGATGAGGATCTAGAGGGGGGTTTCTCTCACTTCTTGTAAGAGTGTTTCCTACTCTCTTTATGTCCCTATTTGGAGAGGTGTTTTGCTTTTCTCTTATCAATCTCGGAGCCAGAAACCAGTATACTCAGAGGGGTGCTTCTCAATGCCTTTGTCTGATGTATGGAGGAGGGGCTGATGGGCCAGATTCAGAATGGAGCCTCAATAAGAATGGTCTAACTAGCTCACTATCCTGTCTTTCAACAGTGGCCAATGCCAGATGCTTCAAAGGGAATGAACAGAACAGGGCAATCCTCAAGTGATCCATCCCCTATTGTCCAGTCTCAGCATCTGGCAGCTAGAGGCTTAGGGACATTCAGACCACATGGTTGCAACCCTGACCATCTTGGCTAACAGCCATTGTTGGAGCATCTTCTATGAACTTTTCTAATTCTTTTTTAAATCCATTTATAGTTTTGCCCTTTGCAACATCCCCCAGCAATGAGTTCCACAGGTTGACTGTGCATTGTATGAAGAAATACTTCCTTTTGTTTGTTTTAAACCTACTGCCTATTAATTCAATTGGGTGACCTGTGGTTCTTTTATTATGTGAAGGGGTAAATAACAATTCCCTATTCACTTTCTCCATACCAGTAATGATATAGACTGCAATCATGCCCCTTAGACATCTCTTTTCCAAGCTGAATAGTCTCAGTCTTATTAATCTCTCCTCATATGGAAGCTGTTGCATACCCATACCTTTTCCAGTTCTAATGTATATTTTTTGAGATGGGGTGACCATAGCTGCATGCAGTATTCAAGATGGTGGGCGTACATAGGTTTACATAGTGGTATTATGATATTTTGTGTCTTGTTATCTATCCCACTCCTAATGGTTCCTAACATTGTTAGATTTTTTCACTTCAATATCTCTTTCCTGAGTGGAAATAGCTAATTTAGATCATTTTGTATGTATAATTGAGATTATGTTTTCCAAATGTATTAGTTTGCATTTACCACACTGAATTCATCTGCATTTACCACACTGAATTTCATCTGCCCAATCACACAGTTTTGTGACATCACTTTGTAACTCTTCAGAGTCTGCTTTGGACTTAACTATCTTGAATAATTTTGTACCATCTGCAAGCTTTGCCACCTCACTGTTTACCCCTTTTTGTAGATCAGTTATGAATATGTTAAATAGCACTGGTTCCAGTAGACTCTTGGGAGACACCACTATTTACTTCTTTCCATTCTGAAAACTGACCATTTATTCCTACCCTTTGTTTTCTATCTTTTAACCAGTTACTGATCCATGACTGCCTATTTTGCTTAAGAGTCTTTCGTCAGGGACTTTGTCAAAGGCCTTCTGAAAGTTCAAGTACACTATATCCATTGAATCACCCTTGTCCACATGTTTATTGACTCCCTCAAATAATTTAAATAGATTAGTCCATAGCTGACCATAGCCTATACTCATAGACTTGGCAGATTCTGCTTGGAATGGATCCGTAAATGCTCCACTTTGAGGGGATGTGGGTTTTCCAGAGACAACAGCAGAGTCATTTGTAGTGGTCATCACTGATCAGAAAGGCCCAAAGGCAGACCGATTGAATCTCAGGATCCTTGGGCATAGTAGATGCCTCTAAGGGATGGGGGTGAGGTCGGCTAAGGGGAAGACCTGGAAGTTTTGAACCACTAAAACTACACTAATTATAAAACTGTCTAAAATGTATTTATCTAAAAACTATTTATACATAATTACAAGTTTGAAAAATGATTGCTAATGCTGCAGATGCTGAAGAGGTTCCATCTCAGACTACAGGTGGTAGAAAGGAACTGGAGAGGCAGTTAGGCTGCGATGTCCCTTATGCCCTCTGTTCAGAGCATGAGGAGGAGAAGGGTACAAGTGTGGACAAACAGATGCTGCTAGCAAAAATCTTCCAGCCTCAAGCACATGCCTATCTAAAGTGGAATACATATAGGGATCATCACCTGAAGAATCTACATTTTTTTTTGAGGGATTGGAGTATGTTTTCCTCTGAGTTCTTTCTTGGCTACAGATTCAATTGCTGATGATAGTTAACTATACCAGTTGCTAAAAGAAATTTAAGTTCATTCTCTACTCAAAACCAAAGCAATTTGTATTTATTTATATTCTTTTATATCCCTCCTCCCCTCTCCCCACTATCTCGCTTCCAAGGAGTTGTTCATTGGATCCACTCCCCTAATCTGGAAATATATTTTGGCTCCAATCCAATCTTCCAATCCCTCATATGTGGCCTCTTTCCATCCTCTCTTTGTTGCCCCATGTTCCCCTATTGAATTTTCTACCCCACATCTTTGTCTATCCCAGTTTTTCTCATCCTTTTCAGGGTGTCAAACCTGTATCCAAAATCAAAAATGTTCGTGACACCCTTCATTTATTATAAAAGTAAGGCTAAAAATGTATCAGTGCTAACAACAAACATATATCATTTATTTGAGTGTTTAAGAGATTATCAAAGGATACTTGACCTTATACAATAAGAATGTGATATTTTCTTTGCTTGAGACTGTAATACAATTGTGACCCTCTGATAATTTTTATGACCCTCCTCATGGTCACAGCAAGACAGCTGCGGCTTTTAATATAGCACCCCTCCACGGGCTAGCCGAAATGACTGAACAGTTAAACAGGGGCAGAGATGAGGTCTAGCAAACTGTCTCTTCTGCATCGTGTTGTTTGTGCTGGGGCAGTGGAATCCAAAGCAACTTTCTTGACCCCAGCTCTTCAGGGACTAAAAGTAAGCATGGACGTGGCCTGTTTCTCTCTCTCCTTTTCTGGGAAGGAGCTGATTGAGAGGCTACATCACTATTGCCAGAGGTGGGATCTATTACTTCCTCCCTTGCTCATGTCCATTTGTCACTCCCACAATCACAAATTAGATTACTTGTGTCTGCAATACTACAGACCTTATCAATATGTACTGGAATATTTTGCAGTACTGGCAGAAGCATTTCATAGCTTGTAGCAATGCCTCTCTGTGAAATTAAAAAACCATGTCACAAACTGGCTTTACAGATGTCACATGCCACCTCAGTGGATAAATCAGAGCATGATGTGTTCCCCTACATTTGCTGAGAAACATGTCACACAATGCTGCAGTCCAATCTAACTTTTATATGCAATTTTCCATTGCGTCTTTTCTCTCACACTTGGTGTTAAGAAACAGTAAATAAAATGAAGAGTATGTCCATCTTATATTACTTACATGGAATTATACATGGATGGTTTATTAAAAGTAGGGTATTTTTGATATTACATCTGCAGAGATGGGAAAACCACATCTATGAATAAGTGTAATCCATTCATAGCTTTATGGGGCCAAAATTATCTAGCAAATGTCCCTGGGTCCTGCATTTTACATTCAGTTTGCTGAGTTAGCTGAAATGTGTGGAATATCACCAGTAGGCAAAGAGATCCCTATTGACTATGTATAGAAGGAGGCTCCTGTGCATTGTTTATTTCAGCAAGAATATGAACTAGCTCATGCCCATGAAATGTAGAACAGTTTCACTTGTTTTCAATAATAGTATGTGAATAATGTGTAGGGCTGAAAACTCTCTATCTTTGGAAAGTTACATTCTTTTTTAAAATGAGACATGCCTATATTTCTGAATGTGTCTTTGGCACTGTAACAGAGTGCTGGCTTAAGAGGCACCGAACCAGCCCCTGTTAGCTCAGAACCTGCTCGTTAAAGGAGCCTGAGAGCAATAACCTGTGAGCCTGCTGAGAGGAAGGCCTATAAAGCTAGCAGGAAGGAAGTAGGAGGAGGGGAACAGGAAAGTGAGGGCCTGTTGCTCCCAGCTGCTGAAAGAGCAAGCTGTTCCCTAAGGGGCTACCTGACTGGTATTGAATTGTATATAGCTGTATATATGTGGTGGTGGGAAAATACTGGGAAATAAAAGGGTACTGGTCTGTGAAAGAGTGGTCTCCAGCGAATTTGTACCACGAGCAACGAAGCGCTCATTTACAGGCACGAATAGTCCAGTAAAGTTATCTTTTTGTGACATTCAGACTCATAAGTGTTTTAGCTCTTCGGGGCTTACAAGCCCTTGGTATTTTACTTTCGTTTACCACTCTTCTACAGTCTCTCCTCCTCCTCACAGAGATGTCTCACATTTAATACTGCCTAAAATCTAATACTGCCACTTCAAAATTTTAGCCGATGTTAACATTGCAATTAGAATCATAGAATCATAGAACTTAAGATCAGAAGGGACCATTATGATCATCTAGTCTGACCTCCCGCAAGATGCAGGCCACAAAAGCTGACCCACCCACTCCTGAAATAATTCTCTCCCTTATTTATACATCCATTATCTTCAAATTATTGTACCAATTTTCCCCAAATCCCAAACAGACATTGATATATAAAAGATATGTTTGATTGTAATAATAGAAATGCTGACCCAAAGTCTGTGACTGAGAACTTTTTAAACTTGCAGTTTTATAAATGTGATTATTTTAAAAATTCTATGTCAGAAGCCTACCCCCGAATCACTTATTTATATAAACAGACCAGTGTATATGACCAATGAAGAAAAAACAAAATTCAGCTAGGAAACAGATTGGTCTGCCATGCATGAGACTTGAGCTGGATTCCTATGCAGGTCTCCAGGCTGACAGGGAGACTGGAAATGAACATAAGAACATAAGAAAGGCCGTACCGGGTCAGACCAAAGGTCCATCTAGCCCAGCATCTGTCTACCGACAGTGGCCAATGCCAGGTGCCCCAGAGGGAGTGAATCTAACAGGCAATGATCAAGTGATCTCTCTCCTGCCATCCATCTCCATCCTCTGACGAACAGAGGCTAGGGACACCATTCTTACCCATTCTGGCTAATAGCCATTAATGGACTTAACCATCATGGATTTATCCAGTTCTCTTTTAAACGGTGTTATAGTCCTAGCCTTCACAACCTCCTCAGGTAAGGAGTTCCACAAGTTGACTGTGCGCTGCGTGAAGAAGAACTTCCTTTTATTTGTTTTAAACCTGCTGCCTATTAATTTCATTTGGTGACCCCTAGTTCTTGTATTATGGGAATAAGTAAATAACTTTTCCTTATCCACTTTCTCAACATCACTCATGATTTTATATACCTCTATCATGTCCCCCCTTAGTCTTCTCTTTTCCAAGCTGAAGAGTCCTAGCCTCTTTAATCTTTCCTCGTATGGGACCCTCTCTAAACCCCTAATCATTTTAGTTGCCCTTTTCTGAACCTTTTCTAGTGCTAGAATATCTTTTTTGAGGTGAGGAGACCACATCTGTACACAGTATTCGAGATGTGGGCGTACCATGGATTTATATAAGGGCAATAATATATTCTCAGTCTTATTCTCTATCCCCTTTTTAATGATTCCTAACATCCTGTTTGCTTTTTTGACCGCCTCTGCACACTGCATGGACATCTTCAGAGAACTATCCACGATGACGCCAAGATCTTTTTCCTGACTCGTTGTAGCTAAATTAGCCCCCATCATGTTGTATGTATAGTTGGGGTTATTTTTTCCAATGTGCATTACTTTACATTTATCCACATTAAATTTCATTTGCCATTTTGTTGCCCAATCACTTAGTTTTGTGAGATCTTTTTGAAGTTCTTCACAATCTGCTTTGGTCTTAACTATCTTGAGAAGTTTAGTATCATCTGCAAACTTGGCCACCTCACTGTTTACCCCTTTCTCCAGATCATTTATGAATAAATTGAATAGGATTGGTCCGAGGACTGACCCTTGGGGAACACCACTAGTTACCCCTCTCCATTCTGAGAATTTACCATTAATTCCTACCCTTTGTTCCCTGTCCTTTAACCAGTTCTCAATCCATGAAAGGACCTTCCCTTTTATCCCATGACAGCTTAATTTACGTAAGAGCCTTTGGTGAGGGACCTTGTCAAAGGCTTTCTGGAAATCCAAGTACACTATGTCCACCGGATCCCCCTTGTCCACATGTTTGTTGACCCCTTCAGAGAATTCTAATAGATTAGTAAGACATGATTTCCCTTTACAGAAACCATGTTGACTATTGCTCAAGAGTTTATGTTTTTCTATGTGTCTGACAATTTTATTCTTTACTATTGTTTCAACTAATTTGGCCGGTACCGACGTTAGACTTACCGGTCTGTAATTGCCGGGATCACCCCTAGAGCCCTTTTTAAATATTGGCGTTACATTAGCTAACTTCCAGTCATTGGGTACCGAAGCCGATTTAAAGGACAGGTTACAAACCTTAGTTAATAGTTCCGCAACTTCACATTTGAGTTCTTTCTGAACTCTTGGGTGAATGCTGCTTTGGGAGTTGTACTCTGCCACAGGGGAAAGGAATTTCTCCTATTACTCAGCAGCCACATTTTTTGCATTGTTCACAGTGGCTTCAGTCCAAGTAAGAGCTACTTCAAAGGCTTTATTCAGCTTAAGCTGTGGCTTGGACTGAAATTTAACAAGCCTGTTTCAACAAAAGCAATGAAGATTTACGGATCATAAGCCCCTCTGGGATTATTAATTTACATTGATAAAAAAGAATAACTTCCCCCTTGATATTTTCCTCCCTTGTCTGGGCATATGGATCAGAGAGCAACAAATATGGCTTTCAAAAGTTAGATTTGTACATTTACCATTCCATAATCACAGTGGTTTAAACTTCTTATTAACCAACAAGACACTAATTTCAGTTCTACTGATCTTTATATTGCAGATAAAAAGCCTATTTTTGATAAGTTAGTTTTTATCATAGATCCTGAAAGAGCTCAAAAAGCCATTCATAGGCTCAGAGGTACCAATATTCATAAACTGGTCATAGACACAGAAGTAGCAGAAAATACATTAAAGTCCTGATCCAACTCTCATTGAAGTCAATGAGTTTTCTTAACGACATCAGTAGAAGAAGCACTCTCCCATAATTAGGTAATTCTAAATTTATATAATGCTTAATATTCAATATTTGTGAAATTAAATAACTTAAATGAACAGGATCTTAATAGATTATATAAAAGAGGAAGAGATTGTAGAGGCACTTAGGAAAATGAAAACGGAGAAAGCACCTAGGCTGGATGAAGTATTGGAGGATATTAAAGCTATTGGGAAACGAAAGCATCAAGTATTTTACAAGTCTGTTCAATGATATACTTAAAAAAGAGAAAATGTCGCATGAATGGTATAAGACCTTTGTGGTCCACATTTTTAAACATAAAGGAGATACTGCAGTGTGTGGTAATTATTGCCCAATTAAGATGACATCAGATCCTACGAAAGCACAGGAGAAGATTATTGAAAAACATCTGTGTGTAACAGTGGAATTTGGAAGGGTCAGCACTGATTTATGCTGGGACGGAGTACAATTGATGTCATATTTGTTCTTTGAATCCTCATGGAAAAGTTCAGAGAAAAGAGAAGGTAACTGGGTATGGTCCTTGTGGATTTGGAGAAGTCGTACAATTGTGTACCAAGAGATTACTTTGTTGAAGTTTGTGAAGGAGAGGTGTGCCAGAGGGACATGGCTGTCTTATCCAGGATATGGATGATGGAGTGATTACTATAGTCAAAATCAAATGGGGCTCACAGCAAAGAATTTCCAGGAAACACTGGCCTTTATCAGGGCTCAGCCCAGAGCTCTGTTTTGTTTGCAGTTGTTCTGGGTGTGTTAAGTGAGAATATATGAAGGGAGCCACCTTGGAATGTGTGATTTGCTGAAGACTTAGAGTATGTCTACACTGGAAAAAAAATGTGTCTCAGCAAGTCTCAGAGCCTGGGTCAACTGACTCTGGCCCACTGAAACTGCACTACGGGGCTTAAAACAGTAGTGGGTTGCAGCCCACACTCTGAAACTCAACAAGGCAGAAGGGCCTCAGAGCCCTTTCTCCAGCTTGAGTGGGAACATCTACCTTGCTATTTGTAGACCCACAGTGTGAACCCTCTGAGCCTGAGTCAGCTGACCCAGACTCTGAGCTGCTGCTGTGCAGGGGTTTTTTGCAGTGTAGATGCACCCTTAAGAAATATGCACTGAAGACTGTGAGACTTTGCAAACCAACTTTTAAGAAAAGTGGGCAACAAAGTTTTAGGCAAGCGGGACTTACAGTGAGCATCAGTGAGACTAAGGCTTTGATATCTTGAGGGAGGAGTACTCATCATAAAGGGTATTACGGGCAGAGAGCTTAGAAGACTGAAATAATGTAAATACCTAGGATCAATAGTTGCTGATAATGGTGCCTTTCTGAGTGATGCCTGGCATCATACCAAATTGCTTGGTGCAAGTGGCTTGAGCTGACCCCAGTTGTCTGTGATAAAAAGATGTCAATAAAGTTAAAAGGTACAGTATATAGAACTGTAATTTAACCCATCCTAAAGTATGGAATAGATTGTTGTCCTGCCACAAGAAAAGAAATCAGTATGCTCTCCACTACAGAAATGAAGATGCTGAGATGATCAAATGGTTCAACACTCTGACAGGAAATGAAAAAAGGATGTGAGGTACCTAATGCAGAATGCCTCAATTGAACACAAGTTGAGGGAGGCTAGACTACAATGGTACAGACATGTTCATTGGAAACATGAGAGGTATATTGGTAGGATGGCTCTTGCAATGATCGTGGATGGAAAATGACCAAAGGAGAGGCCAAAGGCTTTGTACATGGACCAGATATCAGCGGACATTAGAGAGACCAATTTACACAACATGAGCATGAGTCTTGGAAGAAGGCTATAAAACTCATCGACCCCGAATAGGGAAGTGGCAAAAAAGAAGAGGAAGAAACAACTTAAATGATATTTTATATTTTGCCTCATTGTGTGTTAAATTCATTTAAAAATAGGACAGACTGAGAGGAAAAACATTATTTTCCCCACTTTTTTGTCTTTATGTCATCTGGTTAGACAGATAATAAATACCTGTTTCTGCTTGAAGTGTTTAGTAATCTTTGATCACTATAAAAATACAAATACATGATATCATAATAACTAACAACAAAAATTTTAAATGCTAAATACGGTAAGTTATGCTTGATGGGGAGGAAAACAGAGAATATACAATACACATGTTGGAAATTATGTGTGAACTACAGGCTTTTACAGCTTATATTTTATATACCTTAAAAATTTGACATTTCTGATTTATAGTCTTTTTTTTAAAAGGTATTTCAACTGACATTTTGCTGAAAAATACTTGCAAAGCACTTAATTTTTTTAGATCCTATCTAAAGAATGAGAGTTTCAATTAAATTGCTCTGAAGGTTTAAATTGTTACCAGAAACCACTGATAAAAATAAAGCTTTATATTGTACAGTTGGGGATAGTCCATATATAACCAACAAAACAGACATCCAGATTTATGGTGATGATAATCATATAAACTAGAACTTACCTATAAAGTAGGATAGCAGTATTGCCAGTAGCACTGAGACTCCTACAGCACAGAGTGCAGTACATTTCCAGCTACAGTACTTTGAAGACTTCTTGAATTTAAAAGCACTTCTTGATAGTGTATTTCTAGGTAGTGGCCGAGTAGGGGGGGAATAAACTGACCCAGATGCCATTGTGTAACCTGGTGTTGCAGTACTGAACAGTGGTGTTGTCCCTGTTCCTGTTTTGAATAAGAAATGCCTGTGGAAGAAAAAGACTATATTAAAACACAATAATAAACAAACAAATGGAACAGGCAGAGACATTTTTGGTTCTCTTTAAAGCTGCCTTTTTTTCTTAATATCTTACTTTTTTTTAACCTACATAAATTCTTGAAACCAATGCATTGCACAACACTTACACAGAAAAAACAGCATATTTTTAAAGTACAAGTGAAAATATTTGTGATACACACTCCGTCCACAGAGGAACCAGAACCTTACTAACTACAATAATGTAGGCATTGTAGCTAGCATAGTTCTTACCAAATTCTCTGACAAGTGTGGACAGGCATTCTTTCATCTGAATCCTATGTTATAAAACTATGTCACATACTACAGTGATCAGGATTAAAAAGTCAATGTTTTCCAGATACCTCTATCACCATTGTTTCTTAGTCTAAATACAGGGTGTGACAGATATTGAAACCCCATGCAGTATCTTTGGATACTCCTGTGTTAAAATTATGTATGGTTTCATGTATGACTGTGTTCTGCTCTATTGGTGAGAATTACCAGAGTTCCTCCGGGAACTAAAAACAGTGGGGGTGATTACCCTGGGGACTGTCAGTAACTCCAGAGACGCACCACCTGGGGTCGTGAAATATATTGGTCCAGAGAGTAGGAGACAAAGAAAGGGCTTTTGGTATAAAAGGATGAGCTTGAACAGACCCAGGGCCTTCTTTCTGACCCAGGAAATGAACAGTATCTTCTGTCCAATGGGGCTCCCAAATCCTTTCAAAAGGATGGGAATGCTTTGGCCTAAGAGAGTTCCATAAGACTGATGAATGAATTCCTGGTATATTTATTATGTTTTCTCTATAATGCTTTTACCTTAAGAACAAACGTGCTTGCTTAGAGAGAGCTGTGTAATAACTTGGAATTGCTGGCAATATACTGTTCGTAGCCCTTGGAGAAAATGCAATGCACAGGCACTGGTCTTTACAATAGTGTAAGACACGGAGCTGTGCCCTTCCAAAAACCCTAGTCAGACAGGAGTGGGACAAGGGTCTTTGCCAAGAGACCCATAATGGCTGGAGACCTAAGACCTGACTGGGCACCCCAGGAGCAGACTAAGGACAAGGGGGATAATGGTTCAATTACCTTGAAACTGTGATACAGGGAAAACAGCATATAACTGCATGGCAAGTTTTGACAAATGTAGGCAGTTTCGTTTTTGATGTAGCCCCAAGAATCATTTCATAATCCTCAGTTTATGTTTGTGGATAACACCCTACTAAGGTGTGATCATGGAAACAGCAGCGGGTTTCATTTTGGGGATTGGGTAGGTACAAAATTGTTTTGGAAGCCTGCCCAAAAAGGTTGTAGGCAGAATTAGAGGAAAAAAATAAAGCAATGTTTAGGACTCTCTCAATGAGTCAATCACCATGCTAACGCTGACTACATTTTTTAACTAAAATTTCTGGGGAGAATACCACTCTACATGAGCGCTGAGGCAACATGTTCAAATGAGTCTTCAAGAATCTTGTAAAACCTCACCTACTGGGTTAAGAAGGAGCACTGTGTAGAATTTTGTTATTGCCAGAAACACCAACAGCAAGACAGAAGTATACAGGTGTGTGCATACCAGAGGAGGAAACAGAGGGTGGCCAAACCATACAATTATTTATAATAATTATGTTATAATATAATTATAATTTAGTAAGATACATTGGACTTATATCAGGAATGAATCTGCTGTTTTACTCCCTGGGAGAAATAATGACACTTGATAACCAGGAAAATTTGTGCTTTGAGAAGGATTTGTGCTGTGGGAAACCAGTAGGCCATTAGAACCTTGGCATCAGCAGCCCTTCTTTGAAATATTCCCCCTGAGAAGATTCCTGGTAATATACAGCATAAGGAACTTCACTTGTAAACAATATTAAGGCTATTGCTAATGACAGCAGATCTGGGAACACCAAAGAAGACCACCTCATAGCATTTAACTTCAGAAATGGGAACTACACAAAAAGGAGGAAGCTAGTTAAACAGAAATTAAAAGGTACAGTCCCAAAAGTGAAATGCCTGCAAGCTGCATGGAAACTTTTTTAAAACACCAGAATAAAGCCTCAAATTAACTGTATATTCCAAATTAAAAAAACATAGTAAGAGGACCAAAAAAGTGCCACCATGATTAAACAACAAGGTAAAATAAGTGGTTAGAAGCAAAAAGGCATCCTTTAAAAAGTGGAAGTTAAATCCTACTGAGGAAAATAGAAAGGAGCATAAATTCTGGCAAGTCAATGTAAAAGTATAATTAGGCAGGGCAAAAGAGAATTTGAAGAGCAACTAGCCAAAGACTCAAAAACTAAACATTCAGTGGAGCCTCCTAAACATTCAGTGGAGCCATTGGTCGATCGAGGTGCTAAAGGAGCACTCAAAGAAGATAAAACTCATTCCAGAGAAGCTAAATGAATTCTTTGCATCATTCTTCACACATGAGCCATTCTTTTTAGGTGACAAGTCTAACGAACTGTCTCAGATTGAGGTGTCATTACAGGAAGTTTTGGAACATATTGATGAATTAAACAGTAATAAGTCACCAGGACTAGATGCTATTCACCCAAGAATTCTAAAGGAATTCAAATATGAAATTGCAGAACTATTAACTGTGGTATGTAACCCATAATTTAAATCAGCTTCTGTACCAGATGACTGGAGGATAGCTATTTTTAAAAAAGGCTTGGCAATGACAGGCTGGTAAGCCTAACTTCAGTATCAAGCAAATTGTTGAAACTATAGTAAAGAACAGAATGATCAGACACATAGATGAACACAATTTGTTGGCAAAGAATCAACACCGTTTTTGTAAAAGGACATCATGCCACATCAATCTATTAAAATTCTTTGAAGGGGTCAACAAATGTGGACAATGGTGACCCAGTGGATACTGTATACTTAGACTTTCCGAAAGTCTTTGACAAGGTCCCTGTCCAAAGGTTCTTAAGCAAACTAAGCAGTCATTGATCTGTAACTGGTTAAAAGATAGGAAACAAATGGTAGGAATATATGGTAGAGTTTTCAGAATAGAGAGAGGTAAATAGTGGTGTCCCCCAGGGGTCTGTGCTGGGACCATTGCTGTTCAACATATTCATAAATGATCTGGAAAAAAGGGGTAAATAGTGAGGTGGCAACATTTGCAGATGATACAAAATTACTCAAGATAGTTAAGTCCAAAGCAGACTGTAAAGAGTTACAAAGGGATCTCACAAAACTGAGTTATTGGCAAAAAAATGGCAGATGAAATTCAGTGTTGACAAATGCAAAGTAATGCACATTGGAAACATAATCCTAGCAATACATACAAAATGACCACTCAGGAAAGAGATCTTGAAGTAACTGTGGATAGTTCTCTGAAAACATCTGCTCAATAAGCAATGGCAGTGAAAAAGCTAACAGAATGATTAGGGAAGGGATAGATAATAAGACAGAAAATCATAATGCCTGTAGGTATACCCCCATCTTAAATATTGTGTGCAGATCTGGTCGCCCAATCTTAATAAAGATATATTAGAATTGGGAAAGGTATGGAGAAGGGCAACAAAAATGATTAGGGGTAGAGAACAGCTTCCATATGAGGAGAGACTAAAAAGACTTGGACTTTTCAGCCTGGAAAAGAGATGGCTAAGGGGAGATATGATTGAAGTCTATAAAATCATGACTGGTGTGGAGAAAGTAAATAAGGAAGTGTTATTTACTCCTTCGCATAAGATAAGAACTAGGGGTCACCCAATAAAATTAACAGGCAGCAGGTTTAAAACAAACTAAAGGAAATATTTCTGCACACAACGCACAGTCAACCTGTGGAACTCATTGACAGGTGATGTTGTGAAGGCCAAAACTATAACAGGGTTCAAAAAAGAACTAGTTAAGTTCATGGAGGATAGGTCCATCAATGGCTATTCTCCAGGATGGTCAGGGATGCAACACCATGATGTGAGCGTCCTTAGCGTCTGTTTGCCAGAAGCTGGGAGTGGGCGACAGGGAGATGGATCACTTGACAATTGCTCTGTTCTGTTCATTTCCTCTGGGGCACCTGGCATTGGTCATTGTCAGAAGACAGGATACTGGGCTAGATGGACCATCGGTCTGACCCAGTATGGCCATTTTTTGTGCTGAATGACAAACATGGAGAAAGATTTTTTTTAATGTTAATATAGGCCGCTTTGGGTGGCCAAAGCACATTCAACAGCATTATACTAATAATGCTGTTTTTAAAACAAACTTCCGTGCAAAACATGCTGTTGGTTTGGCTGGACTGATCTGCCATTTTAAGCATTCTTCTGGTGCTGCTTCTGGGCTCCAAAGACTGCAAATGGAAATGGGTCTTAACAAGCTTTCAAATTGGACTCCATATATTCTATCCTACAAAAGCTTGGTAGAGAAAAATCAGGTTCTGATCACTTTCTTCTCAGAAAAAATGAAAGCAGGTGCTGGTACAGCAGAGCCTAGCAGAGGCTCTGATCCAAATACTTACGCCCTTGGAGGAGTTAATCTCACTGATAAATTTGGGAGACGCCTGGATATCTGTGATGGTGCCAGCTGTCAAGGCTCTGTTAGTCTACCTCAGGCATCAAGGAAATAAAAGAAAATTCTGTCTTTTGTATTTGATAGTTCAGCACTGTGGAGTCTGAGGCCTGGTCTACACTAGGACTTTAAATCGAATTTAGCAGCGTTAATTCGAACTAACCGCTCAACCGTCCACACCAGGAAGCCATTTAATTCGAACTAGAGGGCTCTTAAGTTCGAATTTGGTACTCCACCCCGACAGGTGGAGTAACGCTAAATTCGACATGGCTAGCTCGAATTAGGCTAGGTGTGGATGCAAATCGAACTTAGTAGCTCCGGGAGCTATCCCACAGTGAACCACTCTGTTGATGCTCTGGACAGCAGTCCGAGCTTCGATGCTCTGAGCAGCCACACAGGAAACGACACGGGAAAATTTGAATTCTTTTTCCTTTCTGGACAGTTAGAATCTCATTTCGTGGTTGGACATCGGGGCGAGCTCAGCAGCACCGGCAGCAATGCAGAGCTCTCCAGCAGAGGAGTTCATGTAATCTCTGAATAGAAAGAGGGACCCGGCATAGACTGACCGGGAACTCTTGGATCTGATCGGTGTGTGGGGCGAGGAGTCTGTGCTTTCGGAGCTGCGCTCCAACAAACGGAATGCAAAGACCTACGAGAAGGTCTCCAAAGCCATGATCCAGACAGGATACAGCCGTCATGCAACGCATTGCCGCGTGAAAACCAAGAACCCCAGACAAGGCTACCAAAAAATCAAAGCGGCAAACGGACGCTACGGAGCCTGCCACCACTGCCCCACCAGTGACCATGGACTCTGATGATGGGACAGTGTCGACGGACAGTTCCTCGACGATGTTCACGGACAGGGAAGATGAGGAAGTGTTTGTGGAGGACGAGGCAGGCGAGAGCGCTTACAACGCTGGTTTCCCCGACAGCCAGGATCTATTCATCACCGTCACGGAGATCCCCTACCAACCCTCCCCGGCCATGAACCCGGATCCTGAATCAGGGGAAGGAGCAGTCGGTAAGTGCTTTAACCATGTTAACTTTTATTCTTAATATAACAGGAATCTGAAGTGTGTGAGAAGGAGGTCTCTCTATATATGGTGATAGAACAGAAATCCTCCTGGGAGATCTCCACGAAGCTCTCCTTCCGTTAATCGATAAGCATCAGCAGGAGCTTCCTGGGGAGAGCTGCCTTATTGGGTGCTCCGTGATAGCACCCTTTTCCGCGCGAGGCTTTCATGCGGTATTCAGGGAGCATTGCCTCCCCGAGCACGGCTGCATTGGTCCGTGGTTCGTGATAGATTTCACGCAGCATGCGCTCTCTATCTCCTTCAGTGCCCGTCCTCACGGTGATCTCGCTAGGAGACTCATGCATCTAAGTAGTGGAATTACTGTTATGGTGCGCCTGGTCCAAAGTATTTTTAATAAATCCACGGACAGACGGCATAGCACAGACTCAGCACGCAGCTGCGTGACGAGCGTAATGGAAAGCCAAAGAATATAATGGATGCTCATGGAGGGAGGGGGGAATGAGGACGCAAGGTATCCCACAGTTCCTGCTGTCTCCGAAAAGTATTTGCATTCTTGGATGAGCTCCAAATGCTTCTAGGGTCAAACACAGTGTCTGCGGTGGGTCAGGGCATAGTTCGGCAATTTGCGCACACACCCCACCCACCACCAGAAGTGAAAACAATCCTCTGTTGACTCTTTTACATGTCACCCTATCTTTACTGAATGCTGCAGATAGACGCGATGGTGTAGCACTCAAAACCAACATCCTTGCTCCCCCCACGCTATGGATGGCTGATGGTACAAAACGATTGGTATCCGTCCTCATCATCAGCCTATTGGCACATGGGGCAGTGCAAAAGGACTGGTAACCATGCGTACTAGCATCTGTGAGGTCGATCAAGGGCGCCTGGCCCTAATTTTTCATGGTAGATGGTGCAGTATGGCTGGTAACCGTCCTCATCATTGCAACAGGGGGCTGAGCTCCATCAGCCCCCACCCTTCCTGTGTAAAGAAAAGATTGAATTGCCCCTGGATTAGCAGAGGGATGATGGGCTCCTTCATCCACAGTAATTAATGTCCTGCCTGGACTATCATTGCAGCTGGAGGCTTCCTTCCACTCATTTCTCACAAACAAGTCACTGTGTCTTATTCCTGCATTCTTTATTACTTCATCACACAAGTGGGGGACAATGGTATGGTAGCCCAGGAAGGCTGTGGGAAGGCCGGAATGAACAGGTGTTGTTGTTGCAGGAGCACCCCCTGTGAATAGCATACAGCTCCAAATTTATGCAGGATCGGACACAGAGCAGCTGTGCTCTCTGGTTCTATGATACAGTGGTTCTCTAGTACACTTGCCCATAATCTAGGCAGGACTGATTCTATTTTTAGATACCAAAAAGGAGGGATTGACTCAGGGAGTCATTCCCAATTTTTGCTTTTGCGCCCCTGGCTGCTCGGCCAGGGGCACTTATGACAGCACCAAATGGTGCAGTGCAAAAGGACAGGTAACCATGCCCATCTTATTACTATCTTATTACCAATTTATGGTATGGTAGATGGTACAATATGGCTGGTAACCATCTCTGCTGTCATGCCAAAGCATGCTGCTGTGTAGCGCTGCTGGACCGCCTCTGTCAGCGGCATCTAGTACACATACGGTGACATACACAAAAGGCAAAACAGTGTCCATGGTTGCCACGCTATGGCGTATGCCAGGGCAATTCTGGGAAAACGGGCTTGAAATGATTGTCTGCCGTTGCTTTCCCAGAGGAAGGAATGACTGGCAACATTTACCCAGAATCCACCGCGAAAATTATTTGTGCCCCAGCAGGCACAGGGGTCTCAACCCAGAATTCACAGAGACAGCCTAGACTCAGTTAATTGTTTGCAAAAATGTATCTTTGCAAGGAATTCACTCCCTGTTTCCCATCTCACAGCTTCCACTGTCTCCAGACCTGCCACAGCATCCCCCTCGCAGAGGCTGGCAAAGATTAGGCGGAGAAAGAAAAAGACAAGGGACAAGATGTTCGATGAACGTATGGGCTGCTACCTAGCCGAGGCGGACCAGCAGAGCCAGTGGAGGGAGACCGTCTCTCTGTACCAGCGCTCACACAGCGAACGGGAGGAGAGGTGGTGTGAGGAAGACAAGCAGGCGACTCAAACAATGTTTGGACTAGTGAGGGAGCAAACGGACACGCTCAGGCGCCTTGTGGATGTTCTGCAGGTCAGCAGGAGGACAGAGCCCCCCTGCAGTGTATCTGCAACCGCCCTCCCCCGCCACAAAGTCCCATACCCCCCTCACCCAAAATAACCAGAAGGAGGGGCGCCAGAGGCCGTGTAAACTGTCACTGCACCCTAACAGAATGCTCAAGTACCCAAAAGCTCTCATACCCTACATTTGCAGAAGTCGTTCCCTTCCGGACTCACACAAGTCCCAATCCCAGTTCCATCCCCTAAGTGTCTACTTAAGTAATAAAAATACTTTGCTGTTAATTACTGTTTCCGTCATGTTTTTTCAAAGAAGACTGTGTTTGAATGGGGGGCGTGGGGAAGGGGGTTGTTAATTGCATAGGACAGTCACCTTTCCCAGGGTACAGACACGGGGGCAGGATCAGCAGCGGGTCACACACACAGTGCAGTCAGTAGGCACCATGGTCGGTATGGGAGGTGGTTTCCAGGTTCTGTGTGGGCGGGGGGGATGTGACTTTGTAGCGGGGGAGGGCGGTTACAGATCTTATACAGCGGTCCTTGTCCTGGACCGCTGAGTCACGCAGCAGAGGAATCTGTATCCGTACTCCTCCGCCACAAGGTCACATATCCCCCCGCACACAGAATTCGAAAAAGAGGGATGGCAGGCTCCATTGAAAAAAGCATTCCGGCACTGCGGACCGCTCTAGGAGCAGGAGCCTGTCATTCCTTGAGTTTAGAGGCGGTCTTTACATCACCGCACACCCTACCCAGCACAGTCTGCCTCCCGGTTTCAACCCTTTAACGCAAAGTCATGAATAAAGAAACCTTTCTTCAGTAACAATGGGACATGTATTTTATTTTTACACGTGTGTTGGAAGTGGGGGAAACGGGGTGAACGGGGTATGTAACCGAAGAGGAGAGTCAACAGTCAGTGGGTAAAGAAACAGGGGCAGGTTCAGCTTCTCTGTAAAGAAACTGAACAGTCACAGGTCACGCTGCTCGCTGGTATTTGAAGAGTTCCTTGTCGCTGTCCCAGGCGCCTGTATAGGGCTTCATGAGCAAGTGCATTAGCGGGCAGGCTGGGTCCCCGAGGATGACTTTAGGAATCTGCTCATCCACAACAGTTATTTCGTGGTCCGGGAAGAAACTACCTTCCTGCAGGCGTCTGAGCAGCCCACAGTTCCTGAAAACACACGCATCATGAACCTTGCCCGGCCACCCGACGTTGATGTTTGCAAAACGTCCCCTATGGTCCCCCAGTGCTTGCAGCACCATTGAAAAGTAGCCCAATTTCTCATCAGCTGACTGTGGAAGAGGTGGACGATAAAGTGCGAGGAGGAGAAAACGGCGATGATCGCAGCGGGCTCCATGCTTGCAGTGCTGTGGCGTCCGCGCTGTCACTGACCAGAAAAGTGCACAAACAGATTGCCCGCAGGCGCTTTCAAGGAGGGAGGGAGGGAGGTTGTGATTGACGGTTCAATGACGACACTTACCCAAAACCACCCTCGACACATTTCTCCCGCCAGCAGGCATTGGGGGCTCTACCCAGCATTCCAATGGGCAGCGGGGACTGCGGGAACTGTGGGATAGCTTCCCACAGTGCACCGCTTCCAAAGTCGACGCTGGCCCCGTGAATGTGGACTCAGAAATTCGAATTAGTGTATTTAGTATGGATACACAAATTCGACTTCATAAGGTCGAATCCACAAATTCGAACTAAGTTGATTCGAAATAGTCTTGTAGTGTAGACAAGGCCTGAGGTAGCACACAGTGTGGCTTCTCACTTTAAGCTCTTTCCCCTTCTGCTCTAAATCACATCAATACAATACCAGACTGGCCACACATACAGGCTGGCTGAAGAATGTCAGGCAAAAAATACCAAAAGAGGTGAAATAAAGACAAAAGAAACAAATCTTGGTGAAGGAAATATGTTTGGAACTCTCTATTTCTGATGAGTGGAGTTACTAGGTAAATTTCATTGCAGCCTCTCCAGGGGTATTAACTCAAAATGTTAAATATTGAAAGTATAACACTTTCAGACTTCCATGTCTTGTACACCTGTTTCATTCCTCTGACCCCTTGCTAACTAGCGTTTCCTATGAGATGTTCAGAAGGATGCTATGTCTGATAACAAATCCAGGCTGTTTCCAGATAGTGTGGAAAGTCTTGTGCTCTTGGAATATAATTTGCTCACAATTGATTTTACCCACATGCCTACGCTTTTATAGCATGTTCATCAGAAAGGTATCTGAGCAATTAATTTCTAAAGACTAAACTGCGTATGTGGTACTTCACCAGGCATTGACTTAAATGGTAAATTATAGTCTGTCTCATCTCACAGAAAGCTTATATTATCTATAATTACAGATCTTCATTTAAAAATTGATTATCTTACAGGCACTTACTTGATTTGCATGCAAGTGACAATTTAAATATTTTATTAAAAACTTGTAGACTGCAGAATTCTAATAAAAAACATTGGCACTTCTCAAAGTAATGCTATCCAGTGTTTAATTAAATGAATCAATTCACTTTTTAAAGTAAAAACTCTCCATTTTTATCATGATGTAAAATATATTTCTATTAAAAAATTTAGCTGATATTTGATCATTTTAGGGGCTCAAGTTTTTAGTATCCAGCAATTCCAAAACACAGATTTGTCACAGCTCTACTGTATTTTAAATAGTTTGTTATTTTATGAAAACAAACTCTTGGGGGCAAAGACTGAGTTGGCAGCTGAGAAGTAGGTGGGTGTTCCTGATTATTTTATCAATAGCAGCCACTTTTTAAAGTTTCTTTCACTGAATGACTGAAAGAAAAAATAAATATGTCATCAAAATCTTCAGAGATGCTGAATCTGGAGATATGAACATATGAATAAAAGTAAAATAAAAAAAATTGAACCTATGGCATCTCTCAGCATCATGTGATTGGCTGTACCTGCTGACATTTCTAGACAGTTTTTTGTCCAACGAATACTGGAGTGGTTTCACTCCCAACAATATCCCAAGATATTCTCTGTGCTGCCATTTACTCTGTGGAAAACAAAACAGAGGGAACCTCAGCTAAATTTACTAATTTGGAAGCCAGGATGGAAAAAAATATGTGATAAAAGTGCAGGAGTTGGACAGCAAGATCAAATTAATTGAAAATTGCATCTTCTGAACTACGGGAACAGATTACAAAACCATTCAAGGACTTATGGTGCAGACCATCAACGGGAATACTTAACAAGCCAAGTAAGATCCAGAAAAGTAAGTGGTAGGTGTTCATCAAAGGGAAAGTGATTCAGAACTGCTTTCTTTTTACAAAAATCTTGTACCAAAAACTCTTAACCTAGATACTGAAGAAAATCCTATCCACTACATAAAGCCCTACTGCATTATTACTCATGTCTGTATTACAATATTAGGAAGAAACATTTTAATTTGGGCTGTCGATTAATCGCAGTTAACTCATGTGATTAATTCAAAAAAATAAATCACATTGTTAAACAATAGAATATCAATTGAACTTTAATTAATATTTCGGATGTTTTTCTACATTTTCAAATATATTGATTTCTATTGCAACACTGAATACAAAGTGTACAGTGCTCATTTTATATTATTTTTATTACAAATATTTGCACTGTAAAAATGATAAACAAAAGAAATAGTATTTTTCAGTTCACCTAAAACAAGTACTGTAGTGCAATCTCTTTATCATGAAATTTGAACTTACAAATGTAGAGTTATGTACAAAAAATAACTGCACTCAAAAACAAAACAACGTAAAACTTTAGCGTCTACAAGTCCACTAAGTCCAAGTCCTTCTTCAGCCAATCGCTAAGAGAAACAAGTTTGTTTACATTTATGAGAGATACTACTGCCTGCTTTTTATTTACAATGTCATCTGAAAGTGAGAACAGGCGTTTGTATGGCACTTTTGTAGCTGGTGTTGCAAGGTATTTACGTGCCAGATATGCTAAACATTTGTATGCCCCCTCATGCTCTGGCCACCATTCCAGAGAATATGCTTCCATACTGATGATTCTCATTAAAAAAATAATGCAATAATTAAATTTGTAACTGAACTCCTTGGGGAAGAATTGTATGTCTTCTGTTCTGTTTTACCCACATTCTGCCATATATTTCATGTTATAGCAGTCTTGGATGATGCCCTAACACATGATCATTTTAAGAATAAGTGAAGAAACAGATTGACAGAGCCAGAAGAGTACCCAGAAGTCACCTACTACAGGACAGGCCCAACAAAGAAAGTAACAGAACACCATTAGGCATCACCTTCAGCCCCCAATTAAGACCTCTCCAGCACATCATCAAGGATCTACAACCTATCCTGAAGGAGGATCCCTCACTCTCATAGATCTTGGAAGACAGGCCAGTCTTCGCTTACAGACAGCCCCTCAACCTGAAGCAAATACTCACCAGCAACCACACACCACACAACAAAAACACTAACCCAGGAACCTATCCTTGCAACAAAGCCCATTGCCAACTCTGTCCACATATCTATTCAAGGGACACCACCATAGGACCTAATCACATCAGCGGTACCATCAGGGGCTCATTCACCTGCATATCTACCGATGTGATATATGCCATCATGTGCCAGCAATGCTCCTCTGCCATGTATATTGGCCAAACCAGACAGTCTCTACGCAAAAGAATAAATGGACACAAATCAGACGTCAGGATTTATAACATTCAAAAACCAGTCGGACAACACTTCAACCTCCCTGGACACTCAATTACAGACCTAAAAGTCACAATTCTTAACAAACAAAAAAAAACAAAAACAAAAAAACAACAAAAAAAACCAGACTCGAACAAGAAACTGCAGAATTGGAATTAATTTGCAAACTGGACACCATTAAATTAGTCTTCAATAAAGACTGGGAGTGGATGGGTCATTACTCAAACTAAAAACTATTTCCCCTATTTCCCCATGCTAATTTTCCCCCTACTGTTACTCACACCTTTTTGTCAACTGTTTGACATGGGACTTCTTCCTGATTATCACTACAAAAGTTTTTTTTTACCCTTGCTGATAATAGCCCACCTTAATTGATTAGTCTCATTAGAGTTGGTATGGCAACCCTAATTTTTTCATGTTCTCTGTATATCTATCTATCTATATCTTCCTACTGTATTTGCCTCTGCATGCATCTGATGACATGGGTTTTAGCCCACAAAAACTTATGCCCAAATAAATTTGTTAGTCTCTAAGGTGCCACAAGTACTCCTCATTCTTTTCACAGCTGATTTGACAAAACGCAAAGAAGGTAATCAATGTAAGATTTGGCATCTGACTCAGATGATGAAAATGAACGTGTGTCAGTCCACTCTTCTTTGGATCATTATCGAGCAGAACCCATCATCAGCATGGACGCATGTCCTCTGGAATGGTGGTTGAAGCATGAAGGGACATAAGAATCTTTAGCGCATCTGGCAGGTAAATATCTTGTGATGCTGGCTACAACAGTGCCATGTGAAAGCCTGTTCTCACTTTCAGGTGACTTTGTAAATAAGAAGTGGGCAGCATTATCTCCTGCAAATTGTAACCAAACTTGTTTGTCTGAGCGATTGGCTGAACAAGAAGTAGGACTGAGTGGACTTGTAGGCCCTAAAGTTTTACATTGTTTTATTTTTGAATGCAGCTATTTTTTGTACATAATTCTACATTTTAAGTTCAACTTTCATGATAAAGACATTGCACTACAGTACTTGTATTACGTGAATTGAAAAATACTATTTCTTTTATTTTTACAGTGCAAATAGTTGTAATAAATATACAGTGAACACTGTACACTTTGTATTGTGTTGTAATTGAAATCAATATACCTGAAAATGTAAAAGATATCAAAAATATTTAAATAAATGGTATTCTATTATTATTTAACAGCGCAATTAATCGCTTGACAACCCTAAATTTAATGCTATCTATTTTGAAGGACTGCAGCAGAATTCTGCTTGCTGTATGTACTATGAAAAAAAAGAGAATTTAAAAGGCCAAACTGCTATTTTTCCAAGATCTTGGGCCAGCTACATTGGCTAGGACAAGGGACTATTCTAATAAAATAAAACAAAATAAAATAATAATAAAGAAAGAATTTTGTGAGCAAAGAAACTAAAGCTTCTGCTTCCTATCAAGCAAAACTCAAAGCCGCTTTTGATGGGAAATAGTATACATTCTGGGATCAGATAGCAGCAGCAAGATTATTTAATACTATCCAAAACACTGCTCATGGCAAGGACTATGACAAAGAAGAAGAAAATAAAGATGGTAAAGGGTTTCACTGTGTACGACATCAACCTGCCCTTTGTTGACAGAAATAATTTCTTCATTCCCTACAAGGGAAAGATGTTCTATGTATTTAACACAATATTATTTCATACAGTGCATACCTGTAACATTGTGGGTCTGTATACTGTGGGTCTTTATATCATAGCAATAAAAGTTGGTAAAGTAAAATACTATAACATGCTTCTGCAGCTGATAGTTTTAATAATTCATCAGGGATTCCCTTCAAATCAACCAACCAAAACAAATAAAGTGAATCCTGACATTAATTTGTTTTGGATAATAGTATTTATTTACTAAAAGTGCTCATGAGCTTTTATGTTATACTTCAAGTTTTACAATATTAGTTTTTCTTCTTTTATTAGATTATACTGATTTTGTTTCACTTTGTTATAAAAAGAAAGACTGAAAAGGGAATGGATACTACTAATAGCTATAATTTCCATATTTAGGGGATCATTATCTAATGCTTACTAAATATCTGAATGCCTACTACTTCTATACAACGGAAATTTGTGTCTTCTTAATGATTCCCTTACTCATTACATTTTTAAATGGCCACCATTTGTTTTATTATTAATATATTGCCACATATTAGCATGAGATTCTATACTGTATCTGTGTTTATCAGAAATCCAAGACACTCAGAAACTGTATCACTATGTGTATGTGCTTCATCTTTCCCAGTCTCCCCCACCTATGCTTTGTCCAATCTCAGTGTCTCATCCCCCTCCCCCCACTACTTTTCTCAGTCTCTTTGCCAGGACAGTTCTAGTTCTCATTCCTCACCCTGACTCCCTGTCTGATCTCCCTCACCTCCTTTCTCTGCCCACAAGGTCCCACTCTCCTTGCCGAAACAGTACATGTCTCTCCTTCTGGTTTTTCATTTGATCTTTGTCTCCACCCACCCACCATGTCCCAGTCACAGGTTCATTGCCCAACCCTTTCCATTCTGCTGGCTACCAGTCTCCTTCCCAAGATAGTCCCAGTCTCCTCTTGCAATTTTCAGTCCCAGTTTCCTTCTTTCTCTGCTACCAGCCTTATCTCCTTGAGGTTTTGGTCCAGTTCTTTTCTCTTACACATTCTATTTATGTGACTTCCTTTTCCATGCTGTCTGAATGCCAGCAGTGGGTGGCATTGGGAACATAGTAGAGACAGGTGCCTAGTTCTGGTACCCAGATCCGGACTCAGCACAGCATGGAACAGCTGGGAATTACATGGAAAGTCCTGCTCAGTCCCAGGGTAGACCACGCTCAATGGAGGTTGAAACTTCAGGGAATTAAGCTAAAAAGCTCTAGCAAGTACTTACTGAGCATGTAAAAACTGAGATTTTTCAGAAGTTTATAACATGCCCATATTTGCATGGATTTTGACAGGGATGACAAAAGACTACCCTCCTCCCCCCAAAAATGAAATTTCAAGTTCTACTCCAAAGTATGGGACTGCTATGGCATCTCAAAGAAAAGGTTGCCAGAATTTTTTAACATGGGCAAAACAAAATATTTTCCCCTAGTGTCACTCTTGGAAATGGCTGAATCATTTTGGTTGAAATTACCCCTCCCTGCATTGCCCCCCCCCCAAAAAAAATCGGCCTGAGGTATACACCCAGCATGTCAGGTTTCAACCCAAACCATTAGACTTTGGCAAAATTACAATCAGCTGAGAACAGGGTCTTATGATAGGAAGTTTCAGGCAACCTCAATAACAGGCAGTGCTACCATCCCAACCTATAATAATGCGAAATTCACAGCTTATTCCTTTCATATGCAAAAATAAAGAAACAAAATCAACTTTTGGTAGAACAGGGACATTTTGACCCAAATGGTGAAGGTTTCAGAACATTATGAGACACTATATAAATAAGAGGTTAAAATGGAAACTGTTATGAAATTCAATTTAATTTTACTGATGTTGAATCTTCTCTGGATACTCAAATTTTGGGATTTCGATAACTCGTAGTGAGGGTATCAGATTAGATTAGGCTAAAGAGAGAGAACAGGCCTTTCACATAAAACCAATTTATTTTACAAAATATGTAGTGGTATATATTCACATATCTGAGATTAGAATAGTGCCCTAAGGTAAAGTAAACTGAACAAAACAAAACAATAAGATGCACTTAGAAATTTCAAACTGTCTTACAATAATTAATCAACTGTGCACATTCTGTAGGTCAAATAAGGTACTATTGCTAAGGACTAGGCATATGCATCCTTATAGCTTACTTTAGAATGTCTTTTTTATTATTTCAAATTCAGTATATTAATATGCTCTTCACCGGGCAAATAAAAAATAGCAAAATTAAGCAATCCTTAAGAAACAGCATATTATAATGTAAATAATACACACAACATGAAAACAAAAGAACAAATATAAAATGATTCTAGCTGTGACACAGTGTGTTAGTGTGGTTGATAAATTGCATCTACATGCTGATAGCATACTGTATTCTCAAATCTATTATGCTTTTGAACTGATGTGTTATCATCTTTGGACAACTTTCACACCAGGAGGTGATCCCTGCTATAGTAATTTTAAAAATGAAAAGCTTACAAACAAGATACATTTTATTGCTGTGTTACCTGAATTAGTATCAGCTAACAGTAATTTCACATAATGTAGCTCCATTTGCCAAAATATATACATTTGGGTTGCGCATTACAAACATATGTAATATGAATCTGTATGTTTCTATTAAGTCTGCTAGTTAGCAGATACTTATCTGAATGAGCATTGTGTGGTGCATGATCCCTAGAGGAAACAGCAGTTATTCCTTTTTATTTATTAAAGTATACTTACATGTTTAGTTTAAAAAAACAGAAAAACCTTAAGAATTTACGGTGGCTTTTTGTAATCTCTTCAATTTTGATTAAAATTAATTAGATAAATTTAATACAAAACTATCATATTGATGTTAATCTTCGACTAACTGGAAATTAAAAGGGCTGTTGAAAGTTGAAGTAGATTGACTTATAGTAGAATATTTTTATATCAACTAGTTATTGAGGATTAGATACTGATCCCCTTATTCAGGTCTTATGTTTTGTAGCATCACTGATTTCAATTGTACTGTTCTTAGAGTAAGATAAGCAACATGAGTGAGGGTTTCAAAATTTGGACATAGCTTTTGTTTTAACCATTAACAAAAGGCCAACAGAACAGATTTATGATGAATAGTTTACTTCTGAAATTCACCATTTTGTACTATCAAGTAGCATTGTATTCTTAGAAGCTTTGTTCCTTTCTCAGTTATTTCCTTTATGGGGTTTGAATCTAAATATACTGCATTATGTGGCAATAAACTGTCAGGACTGCAGAAATGTAGTCCAAATAGAAGATATGTAATATAATATATTAATATAAAAACTTAAATACATATGGAAAAGTTGTATAGAGAAAAAATATTTAAAAATTTATTGAAATATTTACTTTAAAATTTTTACCTATGTGGAATTCTCTATTACCAGACATATTTATTAGACGCTCAGATTTTACATTGGATGCTTTAAAAAGTTAATGCAAAAATTAAAAATATATTTTTTAATATTGGAGGTTCTTTCTCTTTGATCTGTGGTTTTATTGCAATAACATTTCATAATATTTATTTAATAAAAAACAGCTGAGTCGTAAATATCTTATAGACAGGGGCGGCTCCAGGCACCAGCGCACCAAGGGCGTGCCTGGTGCGGCAAGCCGTGGGGGGCAGCCTGCCGGTCGCCGTGAGGGCAGCAGTCAGGCTGTCTTCGGCGGCATGCCTGCGGGAGGTCCGCCCGGTCCCGCGGCTTTGGTGGCAATTCAGCGGTGGGTATGCCGAAGGCGTGGGACCGGCGGACCTCCTGCAGGCATGCCGCCGAAAGCCACCTGACTGCCGTGCTTGGGGCGGCAAAATACATAGAGCCGCCCCTGCTTATAGATTAATGGCCTGATTCTGGAAGCTGTGTACTCAGTTTCCATCAGATACTTGTTTTCTTAAATATAAGCTCACAAAATATGGCATTCAAAGTTTGATGTGCTTTTATTTTTACAATAATAAAAACTACAGTAGCTTCAAATGTAATTTTAAAAACTGAACCAGAAGATAGGAGAGATCATCCCAAATGTTATTTGGACAATTTAATCAGATTTTGAAGTCACATCTTTCATTCTGTGTCAGCAGCTAGCATCATATAAACACTTAGAGTCACCTACCCATCCCCATAACTGTTATCGTGGCATGTTGGAGTAAACACATCCATCTCTATAAGGCTGTCATGACCATTTGCAAGAACTGCTTGATTTCCTAATTTTCTACATACAGAGATAAGATACAAAAACAGTAAATTAGATTGAAAGTTTTCAAATTGAGGAGACTGTACTTTTTAAAGATCACTGAATGCAACTTTACTTATTAATATTATGTAAATAGAGGTAAATCATGAATACAGCTTATCCAATTTGATCAAGTTCACATGAGAAGAACTGGGAAGCTGATTGAAGAGACCTTGAATTTGACTGAAGTGGACGTTGTATTATTGGACAAGTCCATAAACTATCTGCTTTTAGAGACTTAACTCCTTTTCTCTGAAGCTCTTTTGGAAGCTTTTATACAAATTAACTTAAGGCTTCCCTACAAATGATTAATACACTGTTTCTCAGTGTCTTAATCAATATTAAAGACACTAGTTTAACTGGAAATCATCCCAATAAAAACACATTCTTGTCTAGTAGCAGAAATGCTTCATCATTTAGATGAACATTTAGAACAGTTCCTAAAACTTTCATATTCTTAAAAGAAGTCTTGGTCTAGTTTGCTGACTGATTTGGAAATGACAAATCTATGCAATTTTTTGCACTGCCGCCTTTTAGACTGTTAGTGCTTTAATTAAATGCTTCAAAGGTGTTGAAATATTTGCCAGTCAATTATTTCTGCAACAATTTTCTTTTTCTTCTCCACAATAAAATTAGCAGATAATTAATTTAAAACAGTGTAATGTTCCCACCTATTTTATTTTTAATTATAGTTGAAGCCTGAGAAAAGACAATACAGTATTAACATACAACTATAAAGATCGTGTTTAGTTTTTTGGCCTGCCTGAATGCTGACAACATAGTTCACAGTCCATTATACAAAATATAATTCCACCTTCTCTGACAAATTAAACGCCTCATATAGCAAATTCAACTAATCATGAGTCAAAGATGTTCTTTTTTTGACTCACACATACCTTAATATAGATGTTAGATAAAATTATAATATTCTAAGAGCTACATTTCAAAAGTGGAGCCTGGGAATTTTTCCACGAACATGGATTCAGATTACTGTTTAAAATTCCCAAGTAGTGCTGGGAAAATTTACTGAGACAAAAGTTAATTTTGCTTTCATGAGAGATGTAAATTTAAATTTACCTTATTCTGCCTTGTATATTTCTCTAAGGCCTGGTCTGCACCGGTGGGGTGGGGGGAATCAATCTAAGTTATGCAACTTCAGCTACGTGAATAACGTAGCTGAAGTCGACGTACTTAGATCTACTCACCGTGGTATCTTCACTGTGGTGAGTCGACTGCTGCCACTCCTTCATCGACTCTGCCTGTGCCTCTTGTGGCGGTGGAGTACAGGAGTCAATGGGAGAGTGCTCGGGGGTTGATTTATCACGTCTAGACTAGACGCGATAAATCGACCCCCCACTGGATTGAGTGTTGCCCGCCAATCTGGCGGGTAGTATAGACATACCCTAAGACACATAATCAAGTGACCTTGCTTTAAAGAGGTTTAGTACGTTTAGATATTTAAAAGACAATAAGTATTAAGGAAGAAGTAATTCAATATGCAATTTCATACATTAATAATTTGCAAAGCATTTACCAAGATACAAGGTAAAAGCTATGGAAATATAACAAATGAGATATCAATACTGAAGAAGATATTCACACAGAGTAGGATGTTAATAAATATTTTATTAAATGACTACAAATGAACCATTTTATTAACACCTAATAAGTAACTACTAAGCTATTTAACCCATATTTATAATGAGAGGCATGCAGTTAATTATCTGCACAATTTCTTTAGATTTAGGCTTCCCAAACAGGAGTTCAAAGGCCAAAAATGGAGAGTTACTTTGTACAGCTTGGCTACTACATTCTTTCAAAAGTTGTTATTATATTGATCTTATTTTGATTTTCCCAGCAGGTATATTGCTCCTACAGCTGACCATACTCACAGGAGGAGATGGGGAAGAGGCAAATAGTCCAGGCTATCAAATGACCCAAAAAGAATTCATGCAGGGGGCAGGAAATCAGAGGTTAAAAGAAAAAAAAAGATTTTATTTACGCCCATCAGAAGAAAGTTATTTGTTGCTTACTCTCAGTAACCTCACTATCATATAAAGGGGATATGGAGAGATGAAAGGAGGTACTCATGTAATGGAAGGTTTGGTTTTAAGTCCTCATAAAACTTTAAGGAAAGAGAATCCTTTATATAAAAAGGCCAGGAATCCCTGCTGCATGTTATTGACCGGTTACCTCACAGTTTAAACATTTACTAACAGCAGTGTTTTACACTACAAATATTGACAGAAGATAGAAATAGCAAAACAACAAATATTCTATTAAATATAAAACTGCATCCACCTTTATACAATATATATCTAGAAATCCACCTCCAAAATCAAAATGAGAACGTCTCCAAAAGGATGGATGCTAAAACCCCTTTCCGCATACTTTGCTTTCTCATGCACATATACACAAAAGCAGCCTACACACTACTGAGCTATTCACAGGAGTGAGTCATATATCATTCACTGATCAGTCATCACCAACCTGTGCCTAAAGAGATAGAAGAATGGTTATCTACATACAACTGACTTTCACATTTTCTGTCTTTAAATGACAGTTGTGGAAAAATTGCAGGACATCTAAGCTAGGTAAAAAAAAGCTGAGTATGGGCATAAGCTAAAATAATTGCTAGAGATGAAACAAATCACTATATAGAGAAACAGATAAAGGCAGAGACCTAACCCAGATAAAGTTTTTAATATAGTTGAAATTGAGCCTGAGAATCACACTCTATAGGGGATCTTAACTAAAAAAGGAAAAATCAATGACAAATAAGACTCGTTCTTCACCTCAAGAGTTCCAACCAAGTGAGACTATTAGAGAAACTACAGTAGGGTTGTGTTGGTTACAATGTGAGATTTTCACATTTCAGCTCATATTCAAGGGTTCAGGAACTGGATGTTCAAACACTGTCAGATGTTAAGATTAGCAACATTTAAAAGATGTGACAAGTGTACTTTGCAAAAATATTCCATCCAGTTTGGGAAAGGCATCCTAGTTTAAAATGTAGATCTCCTTTTTACACACACAGTGAAAAATAGATGTCTGTTTTTCTCCTGTGCCAACCCTGGGCAATAAAAGCAAGCATCAAGAATAACATGAATATACTGCAGATTCACAGGCTGTCCTGAAAAGGCTGAATATCTTAGCAGTGAGCTCTTCCCCAGAACCCATTCACTTATTCTGTAAGTGGATTGTTTCTTAATATGGTTAATAAATAATGCGAACAGTGTAATCCTATCCCACAGTGACTGCATATCATAAAAAAATACACAGTAGTTTTTAAGAAAGGTAAGAAATGGAGTAGCCGAGTCTTGTTTTATTCCCAAAAAATGGTTGGAAAGGGAGATTTGAACCTATGGTCTGAAACCCCTGGAATGACAAAGCTTCCTACTGTAGTGTCTAGCTGTAGGTCATATGTTTTAAATGAGTCAAAATCTGATTTGAGTATTGTTCAGTCTGCTATACATATATAATGGAAAAGGCTTCAAAGAATGAAATTGACATATATTTCATAAATATTTGTCAAAACAATTATTGCCAATTATGCATATTCAGTTTGATGACTCAATTGGAAAATTTCTTTTCTCTTTAATAAAAAAATTTCTAACTGACAATAGTGAATTAGTGCTGATTGACTGTTCAGTGTTAATTAATACTGAAGGAAAATTTAGCTTTATGCTAATAAATCCTACAAAAAATCTTTACATATAAATCTTTAACTAAAACAGAATTATCTGCCCATTTTATTTGCTCTTGCAAAATGATAAACAGTGCTAAACAAGAGAGACAAACTACGTAGTATGTAATGAGAAAATGAGTGCTCTTGGCCCACCAAACCATAAAGCTTGGAACCACCCCAACTGCTTAGGGTCTTGTCAAAGTGGCAAGGACTAGAGTGCTGAAAAAACACTATGAAAGCCCCTTCCCTGATGAGCTGATCTGTACAGCAGCATTGGTTTGGCTCATATATGTCTGGCAAACAAGGGTGAGCAACAAGTTCACAATAATCATAACCAATAAGGATTATAAACACAGGAGGAAATAATTGTCCACAAAATTAAGATATCCCCAAAGTCCAGTCATGAGGTGATAAACATGGCAAAAGAAAACAGTCTTGTGAAAAGTCACTCACAATGTGGGTTTTGGAGAGAGAGGCAGTAACAAAAATAGCTACATTTATTTTTTACATTTCACAACTTTTAATTTTGTTGATTGAATAAGAGGAAATACAACTGGCTGGTTATTTCTCTTTTAGTTAAGTGTTTTCATTATAAATTCTACACTCTTATAGGTCCCTAAATGGTTACCTGCTTTCCAGTGGCACATTACTGCCAAGGACCCAGCTGTCCTGCAGCTGGACCGACTCAGGTGTGGTTTGCAGCTCGGCGGGCAAAGCAGCCGGCGGGGCCGGACTCTGATTCCTCCTATTTGTCAATGAGTTTCTGTTAAGGGAGGTGATAGATGGATGATGCTGTGCAGAATGCTGCTTGTGAGAAGGTGGCAAAGGTTGCAGGGTCGACTGGCCTTGGTTATTTGGCGGTTGCTCTGGGAAGAAAGAAAATTGAGGTTTGTTATACATCACCCTGGCTTTTGCTACAATCAAAGCAGAATGAGAAACTGAATATAATCCCATCATCTAAAATATATTTGCATATTATTCTATTAGAAGGCATTCAGTGACATTCTCTAAGAGCAAGTTTACCCTTGATACACAAAGTTCTAATTAATATACAACAGATGGGAAAATTGCTTTTGGTTTTAATTTGTTTCAGTTTTTTTATCTGATTTTATTAACACCTACAGAAAACAGCATCTGACAGATCCCCTAATGTGCCTTTAGATTTCAGCTTTTTTAAACAAACCAACCCTGAAATTAAATGGGTAATTTCAGTAGAACACAAAGGTTTTCAAAATGCATATAATCCCTATAATTATTTAATGGAATTTTTTTAAGCTTTATTTAACTGCAATAAATTATTACAAGCTAGTTGCTAAACAGCAGTAGACTACTCTAGTTTACTGCATTTCAAATAAGGCAGCTCTGCACTATGATCTGCTAATAGATGCTAAGTATTCTTTAGCAGAAGGTCACTCTGTGAAGCAGATGTTGCTTCATGGATATTTAACAGACTGAATCACATCTGATTACAACGTCAGAAGACTCATATACTTAATGACCGTTACATCCATTAGAACACACACAGAACAGATTTTCCAATTTCACACTATGTGGTACAACTACATTTTGGAGTAAGTCACAGGTGATCAGAGAGTCGTGCCACCAAGACAGTGGTGGAAATATTTTGTTCCTAAACTAAAAGCACATAATAGCCATAGCTAATAAGTCAGAGGTCAGAAAGCAAGCTGTTCTATTTTTAATGATCTGGGGCTAAGGATGTGCTTGACAATATTTACATAAAAAGTTGTCAGATTTAGGTAGGATCTAACTAGATGCTGAATGGATTTGGCTTCAACACATACACATTGTCAGTCTTTGACTAAATGTAGTTCAACATTTTTAAGTAATGTTATTAATATAAATGCATGTATTAAACAGAACAACAGACTAGGGTTACATTTCCTTACACTGTGAATGCAAGCAGTCTATTGAGACTAAAAACCAATTATTGCTGCATGTTTCTGATAGTCTCTAATAATCCATATCATAGTAATTTAGCAACTAATAATTTTTCACCCTCATGAGCATTAGGGATAGAGCTTTTGCATCTTCTTTTCTTAGAAGACCATTCCCACTTCCAGTGAAGGAGTTTGGTTAATTACTTTGTTGCTGTGTGAAACTAAGTGAGAAATTATAGTAAGGATGAAATATGCCTTTTAGAGAGTGGCAGGGTTAAAACAGTCCATACAGTTTTGTTGAGTTTAAAAAACAAAACAAAAACCTCTACTAAATTAACAAGAAAAATTACAAATCAGGCAGCATACAATTAATCAGTTTAGTGTTTTCCAACACCAATAGGTGTCATCGCATATGATAAAAAATCACTATGGAAGCTTTAAGGCACATTTTAACAAGCCAGCTACAGGATAATTTAACAGGCTAAAGCTGGGAAAGATTTTGTTTTCAAGTCTATTTAAAATTTTATCTGATTTAGATTAGGAACTAATTATCAACTGTCACAGAATTAACTATGGTGCATATATATATATATGATTACTAACACAACAGGGAGCCATACTACAAGTATATGAAAATAAATCCTTTTCCTTTACTGGATAATCTAAAGTAATGTTTGTCTCATAAATCACATCTTTCTTTCCTTCCTTCCTCCGTTCAATTGCTCTACTTGTCTAGCATTATCCCCCTCCTCTTGTACAAACTTTCTATGATTGATGCAAGAGCCTTTTCCTCTGCAGTTCCTATCAACTGAAACATTATTCTGGAACTTCTCCACCTCTTCAATTTGTCTTCTCATTTAAAATTTCAATTGAAAGCCATTTTCTTTTTGTCTGGCATTTTATTTTCATACCATAGAAAGCAGATCCAGCTCCCTCCTTCACGAAAACAGAGAGCCCATTTGTAATACAAGTGATGTAGAGCTGCTGTACAAGAGAGGGTTGGGTGTAAGGAAGATACAAAGCCGGTAGGATGTAAGATCTGCCATAGCACAGATCCATTCTGAAGATAGCTACACAGATATACATAGACGCTGAAACTAGGAGTGTTACCACACCCGCTGGGTTGAAGTAATCATAAAAACTCAAATACATGGTTTCTGCCTTCAGCACCCTACTATAAAAATTATTCCAATACTACTGCAGATATACAGCACCTCTGTGGAGTAAGGGCTTGGGGCTATTTCTGCCTATCTGCCCAACTCACAGCCCAGCTACTTCAAGCCAGTGTCTGTGGTCTAGATTTGTGCATAGACATATTACTTATAGTAATTCTATAGAGCCTTCAAGACATCACATGTAGACACTCAAAATAATGCCATATGATAGTATAACAATTAGATGATATTTCCTCCTTAAAGACTATAATTAAAACGTATGGCATGAAAAAGAACTACAATGTCAAAGATTAGACAATGTTGTAAGATAGATAGGGTCGGATTCTGCACTCCACTTTTAAGTCTCTGAATCAAGGTGCTAAAGCTGTTACTCTCTACTGTGTCCAATTATGGCTTGAACCTGGTGGAGAATCAGTATCCCACAGTCTTAAGGTAGAATCAAAAAATCGTGAAAAAATTTAAGAGACGACAAAAAATTCTTACAAATTATGTAAGTATGATAGGTAAATATAACATGACAAGTGGGTGGGTTCCATAGAGTTTTGCAATATTAGAACTACTGAAAATTAGTTATACCTACAAATTGCTTGTCTTAAGATACATAGAATCATAGAAGATTAGGGTTTGAAGAGACCTTAGGAGGTCATCTAATCCAACCCTCTATTCAAAGCAGGACCAACCCCAACTAAACCACCCCAAACAGGGCTTTGTCAAGCTGGGCCTTAAAAACCTCTAAGGATGGAGATTCCACCACCTCCCTAGGTAACCCATTCCAGTGCTTCACCACCTTCCTAGTGAAATAGTTTTTCCTAATATCCAACCTAGACCTTCCCCACTGCAACTTGAGACCATTGCATCTTGTTCTGTCATCTGCCACCACTGAGAACAGCCTAGCTCCATACTCTTTCCCCCTCCATCCATACCCCCATTCTTCTCTTCTGCAGACTAAATAAGCCTAGTTCCCTCAGCCGCTGCTCTTGAGTCATGTGCCCCAGCCCCCTAAACATTTTTGTTGCCCTCCACTGGACTCACATCCTTTCTGTAGTGGGGGCCCCAAAACTGGATGCATTACTCCAGATGTGGCCTCACCAGTGCCAAATAGAGGGGAACAATCACTTCCCTCGATCTGCTGGCAATGCTCCTACTTATGCAGCCCAATATGCCGTTGGCCTTCTTGGAAACAAGAGCCCACTGTTGACTCATCCAGCTTCTCATCCACTGTAATCCCCATGTTCTTTTTTGCAGAACTGCTGCTTAGCCAGTTGGTCCCCAGCCTGTAGCAGTGCATGAGATTCTTCTGTCCTAAGTGCAGGACTCTGCACTTGGCGTCATTGAACCTCATCAGATTTCTTTTGGCCCAATTCTCCAATTTGTCTAGGTTAGTCTGGACCCTCTCCCTACCCTCTAGCATCTCTCTCTCTCCCTCCAGCTTAGTGTTATCCGCAAACTTGCTTAGAGTGCAATCCATTCAGATCATTAATGAAGATATTGAACAAAACTGGCCACAGGACTGACCCTTGGGGCACTACAGTGACCAGGTGTCTGGTTTTCGACCGGAACACCTGGTCAAAAAGGGACCCTGGCGGCTCCATTCAGCACCACTGACCCAGTCGTTAAAAGTCCAGTTGGAGGTGCTGTGGCACTAAGGCAGGCTAGTCCCTGCCTGTCCTGGCATCACGTTGTGCCCCAGAAGCGGCCAGGAGGTTTGGCTCCTAGGTGCGGGGGCCACGGGCTCTGCCTGTGGGCGAGAGCGGTGCGGGGGAGCTTCCTGGCCCCCCGGGCTAGGACCCGGACCTGCTGGCTGCTTCTGGGGCGAACGCAGTGTGGTGCCAGGAAAAGGCAGCCAGCCTGCCTTAGTCCCACTGTGCCACTGACTGGGAGCCGCCTGAGGTAAGCCTGCACCCCAACCCCGAGCCCCTGCCCCAGCCCTGAGCCCTGCCCCAAACCTGGAGCACCCTCCTTCACCCCAACTCCTCATCCCCGTCCCCATCGCAGAGCCCTCACCCACCCTGCACCATAACCCCAGCCCAGAGCCCCCTCCCACGCCCTGAATCCCTCATCCCCACCCCCATGCCAGCGCCCTCCTGTACCTCAACCCCCTGCCTCAACTCGCAGCACCTCACGCACTCCGAATATCTCGGTCCCATTCCCCAGCATAGAGCTCCCTCCTGCACCGCAAACCCTTCATTCTCAGCCCCACCCCAGAGCCTGCACCCCCAGATGGAGCCCTCACCCCAACTCCCTACCCCAAGCCCCCTCCTGCACCCGTAACCCATTTCAGCCCCACCCCAGAGCTCGCACCCCCACTTAGAGCCCTTACCCCCTTTCACATCCCAATCCCCTGCCCCAGACCAGTGAAAGTGAGCAAGGGTGGGGGAGAGCGAGCCACCAAGGGAGGAGGAAATGTAGTGAGCAGGGGTGGGGCCTCGGGGAAGGAGCTGGGCTAGGGTGTTTGGTTTTGTGCAACTAGAAAGTCGGCAACCCTATGGTACACTCCGCTTGATATCAAGCCGTTGATAACTACCCGTTAAGTCCGACCATCTAGCCAGCTTTCTATCCACCTTATAGTCCGTTCATCCAGTCCATACTTTTTTAACCTGCTGGGAAGGATAATGTGGGAGACTGTATCAAAAGCTTTGCTAAAGGTTCATTCATTCCTACCTGCCAAAGTGACATTTTTAAATTATGAATGTCATTATTGATTTATCTTTTTTTCTCCTAGGTTTAGCTTGCCAATTCCTTGAACCCACAACTCTTGTAACTGACTGACATAAAATCTGTAGCAGACTTTTCAATCTTATTTCATAGATTTGTAAGGAAGATGTCAACATTATAAAAGTGGTGATTCTGATGCCATAGTTAGGGTTGCATCATACCCCTATTTAAACCCCAATTTTCATTGATAAATAACTAAACAATAGTTTGCTTTTTATAGCATCTTCCACACAATATCAAAGTGCTTTACAAACAACTAAGCTTCCCAACATCACTGTGAAATAGTGACATATTGCCATTCTGATTATATACATGGGCTACCTGAAGCAGAGAGGTTAAGTAACTGGCTGAGTTTTACACGGGAAATTTGTGTCACAGCCAGAAGAAAAACTAGAACTCCTGACTGTCAGACCCACAATACCAGCCTTCCTCACCTTTTTATATTTAAGGGCCTGAGACAGGCAGATGGAGCCTCTGTGATTATTGGACCATGACATGGATATGGACTTCTTGAGCTCCACAGCCTTGAATATTACTCCTGGTTCTGGAAAATGTAAAGAAAATACTTTCTCTGCACCAGCACAAATGTCAGAATAGGCATTCTGCAGCTCCTCCCTTCAAAGCTGTCTCTTCATCTATGGCAATCAGCTTCTTGGGAAACAGGCATCCTAATGGAGGGAAGAGTTCGTCCCCCATTTGTGAAAAATCAGTGAATTTAGGAGCAATTCTGACATGGCCTAAGCTAAACATATAGGCTCCATGATTGATAGCTCCATTCTGATGGTAAGCCAGGAAGAAGAGTGGGATGATCCAGCATGAAGGCTATAAGAGGTACAATGATTGTATTGGAAGGAGCAGATAAAGGGCTCAATTTTGGTCCTGGCCCTTACTGACACCAGAAAGTTGCAACAATCTAACTTAAAGTGGATTTTAAACTGATTTAGTTAAACCTGTGCAAACTTTTGTCTGAACACACACATTCTGATTTAAGAATGGTTTATTTTGGTCCTCTAGCAGTAGGACCACTAGGAAGAGAAGAGGACAATAACTACTGAGGCAGTACTAGAAGTAACCCAAGGAGGAGAGGAGACAAAGATGATGGTTGGATGCAGAAGCCCTGGGATGCACAGCATCCTTTAGTGGATATCTCATGGAAGCTACTTATATAAGAAATGTCACCTGATAGAGCTCATGGAAGGGAAGAGCCAAGGATTAGAGATGCAGCTGGAGATAATGATGGTATTCAGATGAGAATTTGAAGCTATAATGCATGACAACTCAAGATTTACTGACACCTGCCAAACAAAAGAATCACAGACGTGCTGCAGAATGTATACATTTACCTAGTGAAAACAGACCTACCAGTAATATTTATATTTGGAACTTTAAAAGATCTGAGGGCAGACTGTCAGAAGGTGAGGGTGACCACTTCCTTCATTTTCCAAAGCTTAAAGTAACTGTTCGCACAACTGACAGAGAACATAAATGCAAAGTGGGAAGCATTAGCAAAAACTGGGAATTATTCAAGGATCACCTATTGGATCCATAATTCCAAAAAACATGACAAAACTTATGATTGGCAAGAAGCCATTATTGTTAAAAGGAGACATATATAAATAAAGGGGGAAGTAGATGGCAACTGATAAAAGAAGCTAAAGTAATCAATGAAATATCAATACCAAATAGAATTAAAAACAATAATAAAGCATCTTTAAATATATTAAGAATTAAAAAAGCTCTATGTCAGATATAGGCCCATAGCTAGATATAGATGCTAAAATTGTAACTGGAGGCAGAAAAGGCAGAAACGTTCAATAGATATTTTTGTTCTGTACTTGGAACAAATCAGGAGGATGCATTTATCCCATATGATCCTGTGGACATTTTGATTAATAAACTTGCATTGTGTGGAAGTTTAATTTTGTTATGTTTAAAGTTTAAATAGAACTAATAGGACATATGTTAGATGGACAAAAAACCTGATTCATGGGTAGATCTCAACATGTAGTTGTTAATGAGGAGGGGCCATCTCTATCAGACTCCCTTAGGGAATGGCTCTTGGCTATTTAACATTTTTACAATGAAACCAAGACAACGATATAAAAATTGATGTTGGTAACATTTACAGATGATACAAAAATAGGTGGGAGTAGTAAATAATGAAGTCAGATTACTTTACAGTGTGACGTGAACAGTCTAATTAATTGGTCTTAATTCAACAAAATACCTATCATATTTTGTATGCCCCATCAGACAGTCTGTATCCATTTGTTATTGCATGTTGTATATTTAGCTTGTAAGCTCTTTGGGCAGGAAGTGTAATTTTGCTCTGTGTATAACATCTAGCACAATGGTCCCTGACCTTGAAATGAAGCTCTGATGCGCTATGATAATAAAATTAATAATAAACAATAATACTAAAAAGGGAAATATCAGGCAGAAATAGGCAAGTGGTCCTCCATCTACTGGCACTGGGTACCTAGGATACTGTGATGTTTAAGGAGCTCAACTTATTCATGTTATCAAAGAGAAAGCTAAGAGTTCACTTGAGCACTGTGTATAGGTACTTACAGATGAAACAAATATCAGACAGTGGGAACTTTCTCAACTTTACTAACAAGGGCATAACATGATCCAGTAGCTGCAAGTTGAAGTTAAACAAATTCAGCATTGAAATAAGACACAATTTCCTAGCTGTGAGTGTAATTAAACATTGGAACAGCTTATCAGAGGAGCCAGTGGACTCAGTGTAGTTTGTAGTCTTTAAAATGAGATTAGCTGTTTCTAAAATATATGCTTTAATCCAGGTTCTTGGAGAAACTATAAGCCTTCATGTACAGGGTTGGTCTCGGGCTGTTCATCCCCTTCTTTCATGTGTTATAGGAATAATATGATAATCTGATACCCTCCACGTGCTCATAATGCTTGCACCTATGCATTAAAATAATTATTGCAATCAAATTTTGTGTAACAGGTCTCAAACAATTGCCTATGGGGGTCATCAAGGAATTCCCTCTCCTCCCCGAAGCACAAGTGGCCACATGTACTCTTAGTTTATTTTTTTCACCTTCCTCTGAGAGAATGTCTTCACAGCAGTTACCTTGAATTATAACTCGAATAAAGCAACAAAGAGTCCTGTGGCACCTTAGAGAATAACAGAAGTATTGGAGCATAAGCTTTCGTGGGTGAATACCCACTTTGTCAGACGTATTCACCCACAAAAGCTTATGCTCCAATACGTCTGTTAGTCTATAAGGTGCCACAGGACTCTTTGTCACTTTTTACAGATCCAGACTAACACGGCTACCACTCTGATCCTATAACTCGAATGTTACTCTTAACCCCACTCCTGTCTGCACACAAAAATCTTTGATTTATGTTAAAGTGGTGCTTTAAGCTAGAGCTAGCTGTCCTGTCTGAAACTTGAGCCATGCTGCTGCTGCAGCTAATAATGCAGAGACAATGCAACAGCTCAAATTACAACAACTCTTCAGCAGCTAATCCAAACATTCTGTGCTGCCAATCAAGTCACTGTGTAACTCTAGTCTTATTTTGCAGACAGCTCAAGTGTAGCAACTCAAGACTAATAACTGAAGATAACTGTTACAGTGAAGACAAGCTCTATTACATTAGAGATTGGCCACAGCTGGAGACAGGGCACCACATAAAATGAACTAGTGCTCCAAACTGGGACAGAGAATCCTCCTTCTTAGATGCCCGGTAGGCAGGTCTTGCCGACATGCTCAGGGTCAAACTGATTGCCAGATTTTGGGTTTGGATGTTATTTTCCTCCAGATCAGATTAGCAGGAACCTTGGGAGTTTGTCTTCCTCTGTAGCAAGGGGTGCGGATCCTCTGCCAAGATCATCTGGGCATATTCCACCTAATGAAATCCCTGCCACTGCAGAACCTCAGGCACAGGTGCCACTTCAGTCTCTCATGTTCTCTGCCTGTGGCACACAATAGTTTAGACTCCTGAGGGATGACTTTTAATTAGACTAAACAATTGCATTAGGCACAACACAGAGGTATTTTGGTGAAATTAAAGGTCCTATGAAATACAAGAGATCAGACTAGGTGATCTAATGGTCCCTTCTGGCTTGAAATCTATTAAATCTAGTTAATTAACACAAAAAAAAGTAAAATGGCTGAAGCACAAAGGGGCATACGAATGTTTAGCATATCTGGCACATAAATACCTTGCAACGCCAGCTACAAAAGTGCCATGTGAATGCCTATTCTCACTTTCAGGTGATGTAAATAAGAAGCAGGCAGCAGTATCTCCCACAAACATAAACAAACTTGTTTGTCTTAGCAATTGGCTGAACAAGAAGTGGGACTGAGTGGACTTGTAGGCTCTAAAGTTTTATATTGTTTTGTTTTTGAATGCAGTTATATAACAAAAAAACCTACATTTGTAAGTTCAACTGTCATGATAAAGAGATTGCACTACAGAACTTGTATTAAGTGAACTGAAATATACTATTTCTTTTGTTTTTTTACAGTGCAAATATTTGTAATTAAAAATAAATATAAAGAGAGCACTGTACACTTTATATTCCGTGTTGTAACAGAAATCATATTTGAAAATGTAGAAAAACATCCAAAATATTTAATAAATTTCAATTGGTATTCTTTTGTTTAACAGTGCAATTAATCACGATTAATTTTTTTAATCACAGTTAATTTTTTTGAGTTAATCGTGTGAGTTAACTGTGATTAATCGACAGCCCTATATAAAATGTATTTCTTTCCTCTGTAGCTTGTGTAATTGACCCACAAAAACAATAGAGAAGACAGTTACCTTTCTGTAACTGGTGTTCTTCGAGATGTGTTGCTCATGTCCATTCCACAATAGATGTGCGTGCTTGCCACGTACGCCGGTGCCAGAAGTTTTTCCCTTAGCAGTACCTATAGGGGAGCACCCCTAGCGACCCCTGGAGTGGCACCTCCACGACGTGGTATAAGGGGCACTGCGTGCTCCCTCCACCTTCGGTTCCTTCTTGCCAGACAACTCCAACAGAGGGGAAGGAGGGCGGGATGTGGAATGGACATGAGCAACACATCTCTAAGAACACCAGTTACGGAAAGGTAACTGTCTTTTCTTCTTCGTGTGATTGCTCATGTGCATTCCACAATAGGTGATTCCAAGCTATATCTGTTGGAGGTGGGTAGGAGTTCACAGACATTCGGGACAGAGCACTGCCCTGCCGAACCCGACATCCTCCCTAGTCTGGGAGACGATCATATAATGCGAGGTGAACTTGTGGACCAATGACCATGTGGTAGCCCTACAAATGTCCTGAATAGGGACGTGAGCCAGAAAGGCAGCCAACAAGGCTTGCGCCCTAGTCGAGTGCACCCTCACAATCGGTGGGGGGGGAACTCCCGCAGGTCATAACAAGTATGGATACACAAAGTGATGCAGTTGGAGAGCTGCTGAGTGGAGATCAGCCGACCTTTCATGCGTTCGGCCGTGGTGATGAACAGGTGTGAAGACTTCCTGAATGGTTTTGTATGTTCTAGGTAAAAGGCCAGAGCCAAACTCATATTTAGCATGTGGAGGCGGCACTCCTCACTGGACATGTGGGGCTTGGGACAGAGCTCCGGCAGAAAAATATCCTGGCCCATATGATAGGCGGAGACCATCTTAGGGAGGAACGAAGGGTGTGAGCGGAGCTGGACCTTATCCTTATGGAACACCATGAACGGGGGTTCGGAGGTCAGGGCCGGAGCGCCGAGACCCTTCTAGCAGACGTGATTGCCACAAGAAAGACTACTTTCCATGAGAAGTGTGACCAGGAGCATGTAGCAAGCGGCTCAAATGGAGGGCCAGTTAGCCTGGCCAGCACCAAGTTTAGGTCCCACTGAGGGACTGGGGGGTCTAACATATGGAAAGAGGTGATCCAAACCCTTAAGGAATTGACTGGTCATGACATGAGAGAATATTGTGTGGGCCTGCACTGGTGGGTGGAAGGTCGATATGGCTGCCAGGTGCACCTTGACAGATGAGGGTGGTAGGCACTGGGCTCTAAGATGAAGGAGGTATTCTAGTCTAAGGTGGATCAGGGCAGCCACTGGTGAGACACCCCAATCAGCAGCCCACCTGGAAAACCAAGACCATTTTGCCAGGTAGGCCTGACTTGTGGAGGGCCTCCTGCTTTCCAGGAGGATGCGCTGGACTCCTTACGAGCAAGTCCTCTCCTCCTGGCCTTGAGCAGCCATGCCGTGAGGGCTGCCAGGTTGGGGTGGAGGAGCTGACCTTGGTCCTGGGAGAGCAGGTCCGGGCGGGTTGGCAACAGCCATGGTGGGGCGACTCCCAAGCTTGTGAGAGTTCCATACCAATGCTGCCTGGGCCATGCCGGGGCGATCAGAAGGACACGGGCCCTGTCCGTCTTTATCTTTTCCTAGACCTTGCCGATCAGTGGAATCAGGGGAAAGGCATAGAAAAGCTGATCCGATCAAGACAGAAGGAAAGTGTCGGAGATCACGCCCATGCCCAGCCCTCCCCTGGAGCAGAAACGGAGACACTGGTGGTTCTGCCAGGTCGTGAAGAGGTCCACTTGGCAAGTGCCTCAAGTTCGGAAAATCCTGTGCACCACCTCCGGGTGCAGCGACCATTCACAGTGAGAGGAGAAGTCACGGCTCAGCCGATCTGCCCAAGAGTTTCGGACGCCTGGTAAGTTGTGGGCTTCCACGTAGATATAAAGAATTCCTATACAGGGCTATAGAAGGACTATACAGAAGTCCCACAGCCTGAGGGCTTCCTGGCAGAGGGCTGAGGAGTGGGCCCTACCTTTCCTGTTGATGTAGAACATCGAGGCCATGTTGTCCATGAGAACCCTGACCACTCTGCCTGCTAGGCACGAGCAAAAGGCCATGCATGCTAGATGGACGGCCCTGAGCTCCTTGACATTTATGTGCAGGGCTAGGTCCTGCACAGACCTTGGGTCTGGAGGTTTCCCACATGGGCTCCCCACCTAAAGTCCGATGCATCGGACACCAACTCTGATGGCCAGCCCCCTGAACGAGGCCCCTTGGAGCATGTTCCCCGGGGAGGACCACCAGCGTAGGGAGGCTATCACAGGTTCGGGCACAGTGAAGACTTTGTCCATCTTGTCTCTGGACTGGGAGAATACCAAGGCCAACCAGAGCTGAAGGGTCTGCATCCTGAGTCTGACGTGATGAACCACATATGTGCATGCCAACATATGACCCAGGAGTTGGAGGCATGCTCTGGCAGTTGTCATGGGAAACCTCGTGGTTTCGATTCTGTCTGGTGGGAGGGAGGCTCTGGCTGATGTTGCGTCCAGAATCACGCCACTGAACTCTATGCATTGCATCAGTACCAGTGTGGATTTGGTGTTGTTTACCAGCAGCCCTAGTGTGGTGCACGTGGACAGGAGGAGTGTTACCTGTGACCTGGAGCTGCCCTTGACCAGCCAGTCATCGAGGTAGGGAAACATCTGGACCCCCCGATGCATGAGGTAGGCCGCTACCACAGACATATACTTTGTGAAGACTCTGGGAGCCGTCGATAGGAGGGGAGGGATAGCTCAGTGGTTTGGGGATTGGCCTGCTAAACCCAGGGTTGTGAGTTCAATCCTTGAGGGGACCATTTAGAGAACACAGGTATATTAAAAAAAAAGGGGGGGGATTTGTTCTGCTTTGAGCAGGGGGTTGGACTAGATGATCTCCTAAGGTCCCTCCCAACCCTGATATTCTATGATTCTATGATAGGCCAAACAGGAGGACAGTGAACTGGTAGTGTTCCTGTCCTACCATGAAGCAGAGGAAACACCTGTGGCCCTCGAATATATGAATGTGGAAGTACGCGTCCTATAGATCGAGAGCGGTGTATCAGTCTCCGGGATCCAGGAAGGGGATGATGGAGGCCAGACAGACCATGCGAAACTTGAGCTTTACCATGTACTGGTTCAGGTCTCGCAGGTCCAGGATGGGCCTGAGTCCCCCTTTGGCCTTTAGGATAAGGAAATAGCGGGAGTAGTACCCCTTGTATCAGAACTCTGCCAGCACCACCTCCACCGCTCCTAAGCAAAGGAGCCACCTCACCTCTCGTGAATGGGTCCCTGAAGAGGGACGGGGAGGGAGGGTGTGTGGGGTAGAAAGAAACGGGAGGGTCTAACCCCGGCAGACGGTGTTGAGTACCCATTGGTCTGAGGTCAGCCGTGACCACTCCGGGAGGAAAGTACATAGGCAGTTGGAGAAGGGAAGGTCGGGTAGGTCCCTGGTACAAACTGGTAAGTCGTCCCTGGGCATCCCATCAAAACTGGCACTTACCCGCCTGCTTGCCCTTAGAGGGCCCATAAATATATATGTGCTCTTGTCCATAGGACCATACAAGAGCTACTTTACTGGTTGAAGATAAATCATCCATAAAGCATGGAAGGGGTGATAGAGCTAAGGCCAGTACAAACTCACCTGACCCAAAGAAAACCAGGCTGGGGCGCAGGCCAGGATTGCCATTGTGGGTCCTTTTTATAGTCCCTTGATTTTTTATAAGGGGGCTTGTATCTGGAATGGGTGGCCTGACTGGGAGCCTGCTGTGATTTGAATTTGGTCCTGGCCAGTGCTGAGACATAGAGACCGAGGGTCTTTAATGTCGTGCAGGAGTCCTTAAGACCGTGTAACTTCACGTCTGTTTGCTCCGTGAACAGGGCCTTGCCGTTGAATAGGAGGTCCTGCAAGGAATTCTGTGCCTTGCTAGACAACCCAGAAAATAGGAGCCACAACTTTCTCCTTATGAACACCACGGAGGCCATACATCGTGCAGCCACATCCACAGCATCCAAGGCTGCCTGAAGGGCTGCCCTGGTGGCAGCTGTGCCCTCTTCAACCAGAGCCTTAAACTCCTTTTTATCACGCTCCTGGAGGGAGTCCACAAATTTGGGCATTGAGCCCCACAAGTTGAAGTCATATCTGCCCAGCAGAGCTTGGTAGTTTGCCACCCTCAGTTGGAAGCTCAAGGATGAATACATTTTCCTACTGAATTAATCTAGTCTCCTCAAGTCCTTGTTCTTAGGGGTAGGAGCAGGTTGAGCTTGACGCTACTTATGGTTGACCGCTTTGACAACTAGAGAGTTGGGGGCGGGGTGGGTATATAGATACTCGTGCCCTTTGGCAGGCACAAAATACTTCAGTTCTGCCCTCTTAGACATGGGCGGGGGCAAGGAAGCCGGGTTTGCCACAGGGCATTTCAGATCTTTGCCACCCCTTCATGGAGTGGGAGAGCCACCCTGGCCGGTGCTGTAGCTGAGAGGACATCGAAGAGGGAGTCCGAGGGTTCCTCCACCTCCTCAGCTTTTAGGTTGAGGCTTGATGCCACCCTTTTCAAAAGTTCCTGGTGGGCTTTTATGTCCTCCTGTGGGACAGGAGGAGGAGGAGCCATGAGTGCCTCATCGGGGGAGGATGAGGATGCGGTGCTCTGTATCCCCACTGGTGCCGCAGGTCCCACCACTTGGTCCTCTTCTACGCATGGGACTGGGGATGAGCATTCCGCTGACCCTTTTCTGGGAGGCTGGGAGAGGGAGGTCGACAGTCTTTCTGAGGCTCCAGCTTCCAAGCGAGCCACCACTGGGGGCTGCATCGGGGCCCACGGGGCCCATCGGTACCATGGTGCTGGCCAGGGAGCCCAATTCCACTGCACCTGCTGTGGCACCATCGGAGCGGACTGCCCCACCTGACCCACTGACTTTCGACTTTGAAGGGAGGCTGGGCTGGCATACGATCTACCTCTATCCCTGGACGGGGACGAGCGATGGTGTCGTGAGTGGTGCTGAGCAGAAGACTGTGATCCCACTGTGGAGGAGCGGGAGTACCATCTGTAGCGGCTACTTCACAAACGGCTCTGATGGGCGGATCTATGACAGCAGGGTGCCAGCAATCGATGCCTGGGGCTGCAGGAGCGGTGCTGTGGCGGGGACCTAGAACGGGACAAAGAGCAGGAGCGGTATCAATGTCAGTACCGTGAGGAGCTACGATAGCGTCTCAGAGATAATGGCCTCCGGTGTCACCTGTCCCGGTGGGGTACGCGCTCATCGCGAGGTCTGCATTCCTTTGAGGCAGAGCGGTGCCTAGAACCCCTGTTGCTTGGCACCCAGCTAGACAACCTGGTGGGGGTCGATGGGGACCGGTGTGGGCTGTGTGCAGGATGATCACTGTGCAGAGAACGGCGTTGGGAACCTTCCCTTGACTGTGAGCGGTACCGTCCGGATGGCAACTGTGGGGGTCCAAGTGTGGCTTGCCTCTGGACCGGGGAGCCGCTGACGTCGGTGTGTCCAGTACCAGTAGAGACATAATGTCTCAAGCTGCCTGCAGGGCCTCTGGCGTGAAGGGCACCTGAATGTGGACACTGGTGTTCAGGGAGGCCGGCTTGAAGTGGGCCGGGCTACTCTGCTCAACTTGAATCGGAGGCCGTGAGGACGATGGGGATTGAGAGCTGCCCAACATGGGGCTAGTCTCTCCCCCAGCCTTGCTCTGATGCCTTGGCGGAGAAGAGCTCTTCTTCGCCTTTTTAGAATGTCCCGTGGATGGGGAGTGGTGCTGACTGGTGAAGAGCACCGTTGGGTCGCCACACACGATGTTACAGTGCTTGGTGCTGACTTGGACCAGTGCAGCGGTGTCGGGGTCAGGGCCGACTCCATCAAAATGGCTCGGAGCCATATGTCCCACTCCTTCTTGGTCTGAGGCGTGAAGGATCTGCAAATTTTGTAGGGATCACTGAGGTGGGTTTCCCCAAAACAGCGTAAACAATCCACCAGCAGATCACTCACCGGCATAGGCCGTTTGCAAGTGTTATATGACTTAAAGTCCAGGGCGTAGGGCATGCCCCGACCCGGGCACACTTAACTTTTCTAACTAAACTTTGTTTTTTGTAACTACAGGTACTAACTATGAACTAAACGAAGTCCAAAGAGGGAAAGCTGCAGCAGAGCTGGAGCAGAGCAGTTCCGAAGCACCTTCACTAGCGGCAAGAAGGAACTGAGGGTGGGGGGGGAGCGCGCAGCACCCTTTATACAATGCCTCGGAGGCACCACTCCAAAGATCACTAGGGGCGCTCCCCTACGGGAAAAACGTCCGGCACTGGCACACGTGGCGAGCACACACACCTATTGGGGAATTCGCATGAGCAATCACTCGAAGAAGAAACCGATTCACCAACTACTTATACGAAGAAACAGTGAAACTTCTTTTAGCTAAACTAATTTGATATATATGACAATAGTATATGATAAAATTCTGAAGTGCTATTTTTAAGTTGAGGTTCCCCTTTAACTTTTGAATTTCCAGGATTTTGTCCATTTATTCAATAGTTTGGTTTTTTTTTTGCCAAAATAGATATGGTGATTGTATCTGCATGTGTGTAGATAAATATAATAATCCAGTCACCACTAAGGGCCTAACTGCCTTACAATTGCATTTTACAATGTACAAGGGCAACTATAAACTTAATTATCTTCGGAAAAGTTTTTCCAATATTTTTACACTCAAGTTTTATAGAGTTCTTTATTATTTATTATTTGTATTAACATACCATCTAGAAGCACTAGTTATGAACCAGGACCCCATTGTGCTAGGTGCTGTGCAAACAAGGAACAGAAAATTGGCCCCTGCCCCCAAAGAGGCAACAGACACAGATATACAGGGGAGTACAAGAAAACAAATAGACAATATTGGTCAGCATGACAGGCTATGGTCTCAGCATACCAGCAGTCTAATCATTGAAAGTATTTTGTAGGCATCATGGCAAAAGAGAGTTTGGAGGAAAGTTTTGGAAGATGATAATGAGTTTGTTCTGTGGATTTTTTTCCAGGGAGTTCCTCCCAAGCAGAAGGGTCAGCAAGGGAGAAAGTACAACGCTTTTTTGAAAATGTAACAAGTTGGCATCATTGTCTGATCAAATGCAGGAGTTGCCTTCTCAATAGCAAATTGGATATTAAAAGGATGTTTTAAATGCAGAATTTTTATCAATAGCATTTTTAAAAGAAACAAACATACCATCCAAAACATGTGAATTTGTAAAGATGAATGAAATAATTTTATATTTTATGGCATTTCTTTGAACATCTGATTAAGATAAATGACTTTAGTTCATAATTCTTCAATGTTACGTTGTTATAGTTCCCATCACCAAGATGTTTTAAAGGCTTTCGATTAATATTACATGCCAGAACTGAAATTACATCCTTTGTCGTTTAGTTCTTAATGGTGCAAGTGATATCTATCAAGTAGTGTTTTATGAAGCATGTGTGATTTTTATTACAGGCTGTTTTCACAAATCTTTTTCAGGTTTCAGAAAGACAGTTCAGGGTTCATAATAAATATGCCCTATGGTTTAAAAACATGCTAATTCTCAAATCTACAATGAAACTTAGATTCAACTGTGCTTATTAATAAAACAAGCAGCTCCCTAATTTGACTGTTTAATCTCATCTTACTATATCATATTATACATCAAAATAAATTATCTTAAACCCTGAAATAGTGTATCCAAACTACATCTTTAAAGAAAACAAAACCTGGACTCTTAGTACAAAATTATTACACATTATATTCACCGCGAGACAGCAGTTGCTCACCAAACATTAAAAATTAGGGCAATAACAAGCCACATTATAATGTGGAGGTGATGCACACAGAGACAAGTCTCAGCAAACAATATTTCATCTTGATCCTAGTGTGATGGAATCTGTAGTCTGTGACCCAATCTCTGTAAAACAAGATGAAGATGGCTGAAATTGCCACTATTAATGCAAATTAGGCACCAATAGGGCAAGCTACAAATGGGGTCTTCAAATTGGCCATTTCTGGGTAACTCTTGCTGCTTAACTGAGGCCATATAAGGCTATTAAACATTAAACTTCAGGGGACAACATATACTGAACAGGTTCCTCAAATATGTTCTTATCCCTGGGCTCACAGAACATTTCTTAAAACTACAAGCCATGAGGCAAATACATTGCAGGGAGAAATATTGCTCACTGTAACGAGGGCAAGTATTTCTCTTACAAATGGTGGGGAATGCAAAAAGAGAAGGATTTACTTCTTAAGGGTTCATTAAACGTTGTTTCCACTTCATGTTGTTCACTGTGGAAACTGAACCAGCTCACTTTTAAAACATTTTTTCCATTAGCTGGAATCAATTCTTGAAGCATTCCAACACATCCACATCTAGCCAGCATCAGCTCCTTTAACCCCCTGTATCCAAATGTAGTGTGCACTCAGATTAATGTCAGTTAAATGCAACTCTGTTCATTTCAGTGTAGCGGGATGATATATGTGCTCTTGTCCATAGGACCATACAAGAGCTACTTTACTGGTTGAAGATAAATCATCCATAAAGCATGGAAGGGGTGATAGAGCTAAGGCCAGTACAAACTCTCCTGACCCAAAGAAAAACAGACATTCATGGGGCAGACATGTGAAGTGGAAAAATAAACAGATATCTTCCAGATTTAGGATTGATCTGACTATGAGCTGTGGTGACACCAATTCAGCAGACAGCCTTCCTAGAAGTGATCTCTGCAGGCCATGAAGAATTTAAGTGGAGATAAAACAAGAAAAGTACAGAAATAGCAACCAAAATAAATGGAAATTTAATTTGTTGTGGTAGTAAATAGAGATTCTGCTAAAACAAAAAACAAACAAACCCCACTGATGCGCTATGTGTAATAGTGACCCTGACTTTGGTTTATGCAGGTAAATCACAATCATATAACAACTTTTCACAGAGAACCTTAATAGGGATTAAATGTGTGGATTCAGATTACATTCTTGCTGTCATACTACACATATTGTTACTCACTAACCCACACAATACTTAGCATCAGTATACAATATTATTTTAAGAGTTATTTTAGGACTTTGTGTCCATCAGATCAAATACTAACACATGTTAAAATAATCTGTTTAGTTCTGATTATCACAGTAATTTACCCCAGGGCCAAACTGGGAAAAAATAACATACATAATGATACTTTCCAAAGCTCTGCTTGAATTATCAAAATGAGATGTAACTCACATTGTGGTGTTCAAAATATAATAATGCATGCTCTGCTGATCTCCTCTGACCTGGCTCCCTCATGGTGAGACTCAGATGTCTTGCAAGACTCCAGATCTAGCTCCCTCTCGGTGAGATTTCATATCCCCTAGTGGGTTCCTTGGGCTTGGTTCCCCATCATCAGGGAAACAGGTAGTCTGTTCGCCCTTAATGGGAGCCAGAACCCAGGGTTGGTTGCTATTAACAGTAGATGGCAAATCTTCATAATTGGGTCATCTCTCTCCTTTCTTAAATGCTTACATCAGCAGTAAGAAAGTTATTTTTAGGCTTCAGTGCTGAGATCGACAGGGACAGCTTATACTTCTCAGAGCCATTGTTTCACTGGTTGGCAGACCTCATTGCATCAATTACACTTGAATTCACATTTTGAAGGCTAGCTTCAGAACCACAGAACAGGAGCCATTGTGTGATTTACAAATAGAAGCTTAGATTCTGGAACACAAAGTGACAAACTCCAGAAAAAGGTAACTGGCTTGCCAAACTGCTGATAGCTGGCCTAAGTCCATCCTGAATTTACCTCACAAATATTTGTGAGCGTAATTAGAAACTGCATGTGAAACCCAGGTTCAACAACTTTGACGATCACATTGCCTGCTCTGACTGTCCACCACCTTATCTATATTTTAAATGAAGATGTTATATACTTTTGACTGCAACTTTTGGGATCTATGTATTCATTAAAGTAAGAAAATACCTTGCTTTAATTCATAATGTAAGACCATTTACTGCAGTCCCAACTCAGGCAAAATGTACACATACGCATATATGTACTTATTTCATACCACTTACTTAATGGGAGTGTTGCCAGAGTAAGGATTCACTACTGTGAGGTTTGACAAGTGATTACCTAACAGATGGTTTATCTTTTCCAAATGTTAGGTATTTTTGTTTCTTCCTGCGTATCACTAATGAAAAATGAGCTGTGATTTTTTGTGTGTCACAAGTGAAATGAATATTAACAGTATAATCTTTTATAAACACAGATTATAATTAACATACCAAAACAATTTGATTTTATCCAAACAGCCCACAAAAATCAGGGAAAAAAATAGACAAGCGGAGACATGGTTCTTTGGAAAAAGATAAGATATTTGTGTTGAAATGTTGATGCTGGATCATTGTACAGAGATGGTAAAGATGCTTGGATCCCATATGGGAGGTCACTGTACCCTAGTACTCCAAGGGAATTTGGGATAGAGGTCAGTGGATCCTAATTACGAAAACCCAGTGACGATTATCCTCTCTTTAGAGAGCCCATGACACACAGAAGATACTGAGTAGCAATTATAGAGTCTCTGTGGCAGAAGGATTCCTCACCTCCACTTCTCCCAAAAAAAGCACATGCTCATGTACTCAGGCTTGACAAGGTGAACAAGATTTTTCCCTGGAAAGGCACTTACTACTGAATACACACACAAAAATAATGAGCACTGAAATCCTCCTTAAACACAAATGTGCAACACACATAATCAATAACTAATCAATAATCACAGCTGATACAACCAGGGCTACAGCAAATTGCTCCTCTTGCCATGAGCAATGGCAAATTGGTTTCTGAAAGATCTTGAACTACTGTATCTGCCTTTCACTGGTAGAGTGTTCATAAAAGAGGAACAGAAGATAAATTGACATGTAGGCCTCCAAGTTCGAGAGAAATATAGGGTGAAATCCTAACCTATTGAAGTCAATGGGAGTTTTGTCATTGACTTTAATGGGGCCAGGAGTTCACCCATAACATTTTGTAAGTGTACAGATCCAGCGGAGCTACTGAAAGACTTTGGAATTAGTTCACTGTGCTGTGAGCAAGTTCAGGAACAGGTTTTTGTGTGTGCATCTAGGGGAAGACAAAGCCAGACTAATAAAATCAGTGAAAGAGAAGAAGAGGAAGATGAGAAAGGAGAAGGGAAATGTAATACAACATAGAACTTTCAAGCAGAGATGGGTGAACTCATTTTATTTCATTTGAACTCACTCAAATATCTGGCATTCATGTTCTGTTTCAGACCGAATGAAAAAGGAGCATGAATGATGAAAAACACGAAAAAACAGGGTAAAAGTGGCATAGAGTAAAAAACATTCAGAGAAAATGTGAAAAAGAACTGACTGGTTGAAAGAAAAAATCCAGTAAAAATGAGGATGTGTATATTGTATGTAGAGGACCCTCCCGAACCAACCTTTTTTGGGGAGTGTGGGGATACTAGCCCCACTTGTTATGACTCTTCTTCCTAACGCAAAGCCTCACCCTAGTCCACTGAAATTAAAGACAGAACTCCCATTTACTTCAGTGGGAGTAGGATTGGATCCAAAATCAGAGATAATGGCACCTAAATAAACCAGTGAGAGAACAGACATGTCGATAATACAGGACTTTCAAGTGTCTTAATAAAAACAAGAGACAGAAAAAACATGAGAGGGGGAGAGACAAAGAAGGCACTGAGCCTCCAAAATAGCTCAAGTATTTTTTTTCCTCCTAAAAGTGTCAGGAGAAGAGGAAAGGAGGGAGAAGCCCCACAAGAGCACTTTGAAGAGCTATTGTTCTCTAATGACTTTAAGTAAGCTTCCCAGACTTACAGGTGAACCTTTTTTTAAACATAAGAAAAAAAGCAATCTTGGTCTTAGTCAAATTTTCTCTATTCTAACAACAATCAAGGGTAGTCAGATATCAATCCAAAGAACAAGCTTTTTTCAATTTCTCAAAAGATGTAATCTGGGTTTCCTAAAAATCTTTCCTCCCGTTTTACCACATGATACAGGCAGTAATTTTCAAATCAGATATAAATTTTAAATTGCTAACCAATTAAAACAAATCCCATTTTCCATCTTGGCTTCGTTTCAACTTGTGTAATTTAGCACATTTAACAGTAAAATTACCATCGCCTAGCAATTTACCTAAACCAATGGCAACTCCAAAGGCAATCAGTGTGAAGTTTAGCATCTGGAAACCAATAGAATTGATTTCAGTTGAGGTTTGTATGTTCTCATTCCATGTTCTGGGAGAGATAGGATGGACAATGATATGGAGAACTGTTTTATCTTGAATGTACTGAAATAAAAAGGTAATAAATACATCTATTCTATACAAAGCATAAATAATTACTGGGGGAGGGAATCTCACAAACCATTTCCTTAAAAAAGTTTGGGATGCACACAAGTGTGCAATAAAAAAAATCCTCTATTACTTATATTTAAAGCACCAGTCTTTTTAATAAATGAGGGTTTTTTTTTGCCTTTTCCTTCTTATATTTTTAGTAGTTTGACCAGGTTTTAGTTGTATTATTGATCTCAACCTGTCTCTAGCAAGTGAAATTTTAAGGTTAGTTTGAGGTTGAGCTGAACTATAAGCAAGTGTGGCTGAACCATGTAATATTAAGACTTCCCCTTTACTGAAACTCCTCTTGTTCTAGGGCAGAGACTGACAAAAGACATAAAAGATAGAGAGACCATAACTCATGACTAAACTCTTTGATTTAAGCATCCAGCTGGATGAGACATGAGTAAAACCCTAACTGTATGGAAGTTAGAATAGCTCTTTAAAAAAAAATCTAAATAGGCACAATGTAAATCCTCTCCATGGTACAATGTGAAGGGACTAAGCCTCATTTGCAATGTCACTAGAATTGCAAGGACTGCAAGCTGGATTCCATGGCATTCCTGACTTCCAGACAATTACTTTGGCAAAGGAGGGTCTGCATTTTTTTCTAAGATAAGTAAAAGCTAAATAAATTGATTTACCATCATTCCATGCTCCAAGGTAGAATGACAAATTCCACATAGTATTTTACAAGAAAATAAAATTAATTCTGATAGCATCCTAAAAGTAATTTATATTTCATGTCAATGTCCTTTCTAAATAAACAGAATCTGAGTTCTCAAGTCATTTCAATTTTCACAAAGTGTGAGAATTCCCCTTAACATTAGATCTGTCATTCTAGTGACAAATTTGGGCAGCAGCTTCCTTGATTAGTAAATATACAGCACAATACAAGATGAGGCTGTTCACTGCACAGCAATTATGCTGCTGTTGTTCATTTACAAGAGGAGCAATACTAACCACAGCCAAAGGTGACAAGACCATACGCACAAACATAGAAATAGAAAATGAGAGCAGAGGTCCAGCAAAGCCCACCCTCTGCAATCACAGGGGAATCAACAGCATGGGAATCACCCATCAAACATAGTCCCTGCTCAGTGTCCCAACACATCACTCCCACTCTGCAAGTCCTAGCCAACAGGCCATAAAGGAAAATTTCTTTTCTTTTGTTTGCTACTCTAACCCTAATGGTGATGACAAGCAACCATTATGTGGGAGAGATGTTGTTAGGAAGGAAACAGATGGTCTCAAATTGAGAAGTCTGGTATTTAACATGCTTTTGTAATCACTACCGATGGTTAAAAATAAAATTTTAAAGAGGGAGAATTGTCTTAGGAGGCACTATTGGAGACCAGGCTTAAATTCTCAGAGATTATTTTCTGAAGCTCCCCCCCTCCCTTACCCATTCGGGGCTCTGGGCTTCAGCAGCAGGGTGGGGAGGTCTCAGGGTTTTAGCTCCACAGTGCAGAGGCACACCAGGGCTCAGGGCCTCAGCCCCGTGGCAAGTGCCAGGCCTCCTGCAGGTTTAAAAATATTTACCGGAGGTCCACTCCGGACAGCTCCGGCTGAACTTAAGTCCCGACTGGAGAGGAAATCAGGAGATCTGGTTTTTATTCCAAGCTCTGCCAGAAGCTTGCAAGTCATAACTTTTCTGTGTTTTATTGTCTCTATCTACAAAACAGGTTAAAAATACACTTTTCTAACTCGCAGGATGTTGTGGGAATCAATTAAATGTTAAAAGGCTATTAACACTCCCCAGACAAAAGGCGTACTATGGGCAAAATTCACACAGGTATTGAAGGTCTGCATAAATGTCTTCTGCATTACTTAAACCCTGCATTGCCTCTCCATGGGGAGACAGGAGGAATGCACTGAGTGATCAGGTATCCTGGGGGACTCTGCACCCTATGCATGCTGTGGAAAGACGGCTCCCCAGTTGTGCCAAATGGGCTTCTATGAAGGGGACCATGAGGATACTCAGGCTACTAGATTCATTCTTATGTGTATCCCGTGACCACACATGCAGAGGGTGCCTGGGGGTTGGGATGTGTGTGTAATCCACTCCACCTTTCCCCTGAATCCATGTGGAACTCCGAACATAGAGTCTAACTCCTTTGGCTTTGTGCAAGTGTATGTGTGCAAATTTCAACCTCAAAATGCCTCACAGGATATCTACTGTTACATCAGGCTATCATATCTACCCCCAGGATAGACAAAGATCACAAATAAGGTGACTTTTCCAGCAAAAATTTGCAGTAAACTTACTGCATTACTGTATATTCTTGGGCAAATTAAATCTGTTAGGAGAATCAGAGTTTGGAAATACACCTTTACCCCGATAGAAGGCAGTCGTGGGGAGCCAAAAATCCCTATCGCATTATAGGTGAAATGCCGTTATATTGGGGTAGCGGTGGCAGGGCTGCAGCGGTGATTTAAAGGGCCCAGAGCTCCCCGCAGCAGCCGGAGCCCCAGATCCTTTAAAGCGCTGCCCAAGCCCCGCTGCTGCAGCCTCGGCGTAGCGGCGGCAGGGCTCCAGCGGTGATTTAAAGGGTCCTGGGCTTGGGGCGGCAGCAGGAACTCTGGACCCTTTAAAGTGCCGCCGGAGCCAGGGCCGTCTCTAGACCCCAGCGCACCAAGCGCGCGCTTGGGGCGGCATTTTGCCGGCAGGGCGGCAGGCGGCTCCGGCGGACCTTCCGCAGTCATGCCTGTGGGAGGTCCACCGGAGCCGCGGGACCAGCGGACCTCCCGCAAGCATGACTGTGGAAGGTCCGCCGGAGCCGCCTGCCGCCCTCCCAGCGCACCCTCCGCAGGCACGTCTGCAAGAGGTCCCCCGGAGCCGCAGGACCGGCAGCACGCCCCCTGCGGCATGCCGCCGTGCTTGGGGCGGCCAAATTCCTAGAGCCGCCCCTGGCCGGAGCCCTACTGCTACCGCGCTATATGCGAACCCATGTTATATCGGGTCGCTTTATAGTGGGCTAGGTGTATACATTTTTAAAAGAATAAACACAAATAAATAGCGAAGACTTTAAAGCACATTAGTTGAAAGTTACCTCATGACAGTAAATTCTGTTAGAGGTCACTGACATGGACAATTAGTAATGTCTCTGAAATCTGACTGTTTAAATAACTATCAACAACTCGATAACAAGTCTAAGTTATTTATGACAAGATGTACACAGTACACCAAGACAGCAGAAGAACAGATGAATTATGCAACCTATTTCTAAATTTGTAACAAACAGTGTAAGACATCTATATGCAACAATAAATATTTTTAATTCACAAAAGTGTTGGGATTCCTCTGGTTTTTGATCTGCTAGGTATATGTTTACACATTTGTTACAATTCAATAAATGAACTTAAATCAATCTATTATCTTTTGGAGTAAAGATAAATGAAATCCAGGCATACTTTTAAACTATGCTATGTAGGTACAGGCTACCAAAAATTTTACAAATGCCTGCAGACCGAAGAGTCAACAGTGTTATTTTAATACACTTTTGGATAAAAACTGTTTCAGGAATGTCTATGACAGTAATGAAAATAGATGGCTGGGTCAGAATATTATTCCATGGCATTATTGTATACACAGCTGTCACGAGGTTTTGGAGCCTTGCTTGCAAAGAATTTTATAGATCCCAATGAGAAAGTGCTTTAAACCTTTCAAAAGAATTACAGCTTGGCTGTACTCAGTAGATCCTAGTGTAACACGTGACAAGCATTGTATATTCTCATCTGCAGTATCAAAGCTTTGATGACAAATCTGAGGAGTTTTCACAAGAGCATGTTACTATACTTTAAGAACCAAAAAACATTGGAAACTAATGCATTCAATTATATTCACAGCAGATATAATTAACCTGTCTAGATATTTATAGAATAAAATTTTCAGTGAGTTGGAAAATAGTAAATTTTAATACTGTCTGATTAATACACCCTGTGTGTCAAACCCATGTCCTTGACCACCACTAAAACTCAAACAGGAAGTTATTGGGACAGATAATTAACACCTCTCTTGGGAGACAAGGGTGCTAAGCTTCCTTAAAGCAAGTGGTCACCAGGTCCTTGGTTAAAAAAATAAAATACAGTTCTTGGCACCAAAACACACCAATTATAGCACTGCTTCACTCTTTGTGTTGTAAGTCTATGGCATGTTTATAGTCCAAGGGAGGAGAAATTTCCCACAGTGGTGTTTTAAAATCATTGGGTTCTGGCAAAAATGAAGTACAAGATTACAAATGGGGAATTCCTTCTACTCTGGACTCTATTTATCTACCTTAAGATTATATAGTGCCTATTACCAAAAGCCCAAAGCAAAAAGATATTTTTCTCTCTCCCTTCCAGTAGGATAGGGGCAGCCAGGAGACAACAATGGCTGTAAATGGCAAATTTTCCAAACTCTAAAAATCATGCTTTTGCTGAAGAAATTTTTTTTTCTTCTACTCAAATAAGTATTACTTATTATAATTAAAACAAACTTTTAAAGATTTCAGAACGGTTATAAGTATAGTCACGTCATGATTCTCAAGCCCACAAATGTGTCAAATGAGAGCTTTTCCCAGACTCTCAAATGGATGCAGGAAAATGACTTAACATTGTAAAGTGTACGCCTAAACTGTGAATGCAAAACCTGCAGAGGCATGCACCAAGAGGTAAACTACATGCACAACTGTAAACTAAAAAATGGGAAATTGTGCTTATGTTGCAGAAAAAAATATTTGAGGTTGCATATGTAATTTTGCGTTGTTTAATTTGCAGTTTTTCCAACTACCAGTTTTGAGCATGCAGTTGCAGGTTTGGCACTCACAGTTCAGGAGTTCAGTTTTGAATACAGTGCCCTAATTGTCAACTGTTAGGTGGGGAAATAGCCATTCCTCTGGTTTTTAAAATGTATTTCTTTGCATCTCTTATTTATATTTTTATTTATGTTGATGAAGTGAGAAAAAGAAATCTATGGCATTATAAATTATTTTGCTTTTATTACATCTTGATTCTGAAAACACACATGCTTAACTTTAAGCCCATGAGAGTCCAATTAAATGTGTGTATACGTGTTTGCAGGATCAGGGCTCGAGTCAGTTTACATTTAACAGCTTTGCTGATGTTATCTAAGAGTTTCTGTATCAGCGGTATCAAGTCAAATACAGTTTCTGTCCAGTGACATTACAGCTCTTTTTCCATAGATTATAGCAGGGTTTTTAATATCAATTATATGAATGACGGTGTTCACACCTTGCAATTGTAAAGAGTTAACAAGGCAGGTGATGTGGTATCTTTTATTCTGTCCAGCTTATCTACCCTTTCTCCAATGTTTTACAAAGGACAAACACAAAAACTTTGAGGTCAAAAGAACTTTGGTCAGAAACCTTTGTACATTATAACAATACCTTGAGACTGCAAAGAGACTCTAGGGGGCTGAGCCAACTTCCACAGAAGTCTTTCTAAGGGTATGTCTTCACTACCCGCCGTATCGGCGGGTAGCAATCGATTTCTCGGGGATCGATATATCACGTCTCATCTAGACGCGATATATCGATCCCCGAATGCGCTCATGTCGACTCCGTAACTCCACCAATGCGAACGGCGGTAGCGGAGTCGATATGGGGAGCCGCGGACGTCGATCCCGCGCCGTGAGGACGGTAAGTAATTCCATATCAGATACTTCGACTTCAGCTACGTTATTCACGTAGCTGAAGTTGCGTATCTTATATCGATTTTCCCCCATAGTGTAGACCTGCCCTAATTGACTTCGATAGAAGATGGATTAGGCCCTTGAACTGTATACATATTATTTAACTTTTCTCAAATTAATGCTGTTACTTTTTTGAACTGCAGAATACACATCAAATTATCCTTACTTTACTTTGATATTTAAAAAGGGTAAGTGGGATGACCTGAGTAATTACAGGCTGTCAGCCCGACATGGATCCCAGGCAAAATAATCAAATGGCTGATATGAGGCTTGATTAATAAAGAATTAAAGGAGGGTAATATAATTAATGCCAATCAACATGGGTATATGGAAAATAGATTTTGTCAAACTAACATGATTTTTTTATGAGAATACAAAGTTTGGCTGATAAAGGTAATAGTGTTAATATAACAGATTTCTGTAAGGCATTTGATTTGGTACAACAAAACGTTCTGATTTTGAAAACACAAAATCTACATGGCACATATTAAATTGATTTTAAAATGGCTAACAAACAGAGCTCAAAATGTAACTGTAAACAGGGAATTATCATCAAGCAGGGGCCCTGCAGGACCTGGTTCTTTGCCCTACGATATTTAAGATCACCTAGAAGTTTGGAAGAAAACATAATAGCTTTACTGATAAACTCTTCAGATGACACAAAGATTGGGAGAGTGGAAATAATGAAGTGGACTGATACAAAGTGATCTTGATGGCTTGGTAAGCTGGAGGCAAGCAAACAATATGCATTTTAATATGGTCAAATGTAAAAGTCAGACATTTACGACCAAAGAATGTAGTCTATTCTGGGGCTCTATCCTGGAAAGCAATGACTCTGAAAAGGATTCAGGGGTCATGGTAGAGGATAATCAGCTGAACATGACTCCCTGTGCGATGCAGTGCTAACAAGGGCTAATGCGATCCTTGGATGTATTACCAGGGGAATATTGAGTATGTGTATGGAGGCTATATTACCTCTGTATCTGGCACTGGTGAGACCACTACTGGAATATTGTGTTCATTTCTGGTGTCCACAATTCAGGAATGATGTTGATAAATTGAAGAGGATCCAGAGAAGAGCCACAAGAATGATTAATGGATTGAAAAACATGCCTTATAGTAAAAGACTGAAAAAACTCAATCCCTTTAGTTTAACAGAGAAGGTTAAGGGGCCACTTGATCACAAACTACTAGTTCCTACATGGGGAACAGAACTTTGATAACAAAGGGCTTATCATTCTAAAAGAGAAAGGTATAACACAATTCAAAGGCTGGAAGTTAAAGCCAGATAAATTCAGACTAGAAGAAAACCACTGGAACAATTTCCCAAGGGCTGCAGTGGATTCTCCATCATTGGAAAATTTAAAATTGAGATTGGATTTTTTTTTCTCAAAGATATAGACTCAGACTTTAAGGCCAGAAGGGACCATCATGATAATCTAACCTGACCTTCTGCATGCTGCAGGCCATACAACATTACCCATCCAACCCCTGTAATAGACCTATACCTCCATCTCAGTTACTGAAGTCCTCAAATCATGATTTAAAGATGTCAAGTTACAGAGACTCCATCATTTACACTAGTTTAAACCTGCTGCAAAGGAAGGCAAAAAACCCCAGGGTCTGTGCCAATCTGACCTGGGGGAAAATTACTTTCTGACTTCATACATGGCTATCAGTTATACCCTAAGCATGTGGGCAAAACCATCCCTCAGACAGCTGGGAAAAACATCTGCTCTAGTAACTCAGAGCCCTCCTCATCCAGTGTCCTATCACCACCCATTGGGAATATTGGCTGCTAGCTGTCACAGATCGGATACATGCCACTGTAGGCTGTCTTGTCTTATCATCCCCTCCATAAACTTATAAAGCTAAGTCTTGAAACAAATTAGGTTTTTTGCCCCCACTACTCCCCTTGGGAAGCTGTTGCAGAACTTCACTCCTCTGATAGTTAGAAACCATTGTCTAATTTCAAACCTAAACTCACTGGCTACCAGTTTATATCCATTTGTTATTGTGGCCACATTAAGCTAAACTTAAATAAATCCCCTCCCTCCCTGCTATTTATCCTTTTGATGTATTTACAGAGAGCAATCATATCACTCTTTTAGCCTTTGTTTGGTTAGGCTAAACAAGCCAAGCTCTGTATTGACAATACCTCCCAACTTTGTGTCATCTGCAAATTTTATTAGCAAACTCCCACTTTTTGTGCCAAAGTCACTAATAAAAATGGTAAATAAGATTGGCCTCTAGACCAGTCCCTGAGGAACTCCACTAGTAACCTCTCCCCAGCCTGACAGTTCACCTTTCAATATGACCCATTGTAGTCTCCCTTTTAACTAGTTCCTTATCCACCTTTCAATTCTCATATTAAATCCCACCTTCTCCAGTTTAACTAATAATTTCCAATGTGGAACTGTATTATTGAAATCCAGATAGATTAGATCTACTGCATTTCCTTTGTTTAAAAAATCAGTTACCCTCTCAAAGAAGGAGATCTGGTTGGTCTTGCACAATCTACCTTTTGTAAACTCATGTTGTATTTTATCCCAGTTATTGTTCACCTCTACGTCCTTAACTATTTTCTCTTTCAAAATTTGTTCCAAAACCTTGCATAAAATTGAGGTCAAATGATTTCCTGGCTCAGTCCCCCTCCCCTATTTCTTAAAAATAGGGACTATATTAGCAATTCACCAGTCATAGGGTACGACCCCAAATTCACAGATTCACTAAAAATCCTCATTCCCATTACTGTGCCACTAACCACAAGCTTCTCATTAGCCTTATTAAAAACTGAGGAAAAGTATTTGTTGAGCTATTGGGCCATGCATAGATTATTTTTAATCTCCACCTCATCCTCAGTGTTTAGTGATCCCACTTCTTCTTTCCTTGTTTTCTTTTTATTTATATGGCTATAGAAACTTTTACTATTGGTTTTAATTCCCTTTGCAAGGTACAGCTCTGCTTGGCTTTTAGCAGTTCTCACTTTATCTCTACGCATTCTGACCTCCAAGAGGTAGCTTTCCTTGTTGATCCCTCTCTTCCATTCCCTGTGGGCACTCTGCTTTCTCTTAATCACTCGTTTGAAATATTCACTCAGCCAGTTTGGTCTGCAACCCTTCCCTACCAATTTTCCCCCTTTGCTTGGGATGCAGGCTTCAGATAGCTTCTGCAACTTTGACTTAAAGTAATTCCAAGCCTCCTTCACATTCAGGTCCTTGACTTCTTCAGTCCCACCCACTTCCCTAGGTAGTTCCGTTAATTTTTCAAGTTTGCCCTTTTGAAATCAAGGGCCCTAGTTGAAGATCTATTTTTGCTAGTTCAAACAGGAATTAATTCAAGGAAGTCCTATGGCCTGTGTTATACAGGACATCAGATTAGATCACAATGGTCCCTTCTGTCTTTATAATCTATTAATGTATTCAGGCAAGTAGTTCTAATTAAAGTCAATAACATACTCATCTGAATAAGATGAGAAAGGTTTAGCTCAATATTTGTTCACATTTTGGCCCTCTAGGAAATACTGAATCAGACAAGGATGTATACCTTTTGGTGGACTAAAATTATTTTTGAAGAATTTGACACAAAGCTTAGATATTAAAATCTTTATTCTTGGCCCAATAAAGGTGTAGTATTATCTTTGTTATCACAGGTCCACAATGGTTATAAGTCTTTTCTGCAATTCTAAAAAGTAACATAATTAAATAGAAAATAAACATCAAAAAAGTAGTTCTGAAACAAATATATTAAAAACTATTAATGAGTAGTTAATAATTCGCTGTCAAAGTGGGATCCCTCCAGGGGTCAGTCCAGGGCCTGGTACTATTCAATATTTTCATTAATGACTTAGGGCATATTTACACTTACCTCTGGAGCGATCGATCCAGCGGGGGTCGATTTATCGCGTCTAGTGAAGATGCGATAAATTGACCACTGAGCACTCACCCGTTGATTCCGGTACTCCACCGGAGCGAGAAGCGTAGGCGGAGTCAACGGGGGAGCATCAGCAGTTGACTTACTGCAGTGAAGACACTTAGCTCACCCCCACCCTCCCGTGTAGACCAGGCCTTAGATAATGGAATTGAGAGTATGCTTATAAAATTTGAGGATGACACCAAGTTGGGAGGGTTGCAAGCACTTTGAAGGACATGATTAGAATTCAAAATGACCTTGACAAATTAGAGTATTAGTCTGAAATAACACAATGAAATTCAACAAAAGGTAACTGTCTCACTCTCCTTGGCATCGGTCAGGCCTCAGCTGAAGTACTGTGTCCAGTTCTGGGTGCCACATTTTAGGAGAGATTTGGATAAATCGCAAAGAGTCCAAAAGAGAGCAACAAAAATGATATAAAGTTAGAAAATCTGAACGATAAGGAAAGGTAAAAAAAAACTGGGCATGCTTAGTCTTGAGAAAAGACGACTGAGGAGGGACCTGATAATATTCAAATATGTTAAGAGCTATTATAAAGAGAATGGTGATCAATCGCTCTTCATGCCCACTAAATGTAGGAGAAGTAGTAATGGGGTTAATGTGCACCAAGAGAGATTTAGATTAGATAGTAGGAAAAACTTTCTAATTGTAAGGCCCTTTAAAATCTGAAATAGGCTTCCAAGGTAGGCTGTGGAATCCTTATTACTGGGGGGTTTTCAGAACAGGCTGGACAAACACCTTCCAGGGACAGTCTAGGTTTATTTGAGCCTACCTCAGCAAAGCGGGCTGGACTTGATGACCTCTTTAGGTCCCTTCCAAATCACATTAATATGATTCTATGATTATTTCCAAAATACCATTTTTTTTTCTCATTAATATATAGCCTTAAGAAGTTGGGATCATTTTATTAATGGATTAATATTATTTCCTTAGAAATTAAAGATTTCTTTTAAAATGTAGCAGAATTTATGCACTTCTATTCTAGATACTGACAATTAAAATAACAAAAATAAAAAGGCAATTACCTGTGATTCAAAGACTACCAGTTCTTTTTGCACCCTCTGTAGAGATGTAGGAGATTATGGCGCCAGGATGCAGCTACTCTAGAAGGTTATTTTTACTTCTTTTCAGGTTGTGTGCTTGTTTTTCTGCTTGTTTATAAAAGTTTTACTAAACCTAGATATTCCACATGGGTCTGTTTCATAGTGACTATTGCAAAATGCATGGAATATGATTTACTGAATATATAGTTGAGGAATTCCCAGGATAATAAATTAAACCAAAACCAATCAGATGAAAATACTTGAGTTTCTTCCAAAACATTATATAGAAAAAGCAACAAAAACAAACTTTTCTAATATGAGTTGAAAATTATATTCTTTTTGCTTTTTTAATTTTAACTCAGATGAAGTTTTGCTTTCCTGTTTTACAAGCACTTAAATCTCTTTAAAATTCAAACCACTGGAGGGGTCAAAAACAGCAGTTAGTATAAGCAGCTAATGTCTAGACATGGAATTACGGAAACTCAGACAGGTTGAAAATGTTTCTACTAACATACAAGACAATTCCAAGACATGCATCATCAGTGAGAACAAAGGGAAATGGTGAGATGTGAGGAGAAAAGGGGAAAAAGTAAGAAAAATGGTAAAGGCCAGTCTACTCATTTCCCCTGGCCCTCAAGAGGAACTCCTATCCCAGAACACAGAAACTTCTGCAATAGCTTCAACCTACCAGATAAGTACCAGCTGTCCTCCCTGAGAAGATGTATAAACTCTGCTATGTGAACCTCTAGTCTATTAATCATTTATTTCAAATATCAGACACATACATGCTACACATTTGGCATATCAAGATGCTACAAGACTGGAATCATTCCACTTATGTAAAGAACGGTCTTTTGATATACAATGAAGTCACTGAGGTCCTACTTTTGATGCCTGCCTGTCATGTCATGGAACAAACAGAACTTGTGTAGTGGGACTAATTGAAACAGTGTAGGGAATGCAGTTCCTTAAACTGCTTTAAATACGTCTAATGCTATCAACTCTTGTAAAAGAAATCTCAAATTCTGAACTTCAGTCTTGACTGATAATAAAAAATCTGACTTTTAAAATGTATTTATCAATCATCTTAAGGAAAAGAATTGTGATAAATAATTTAGAGTCTTCAGAAGTAATGATAATCATAGTTATTATTTTTCATAGCTTTGTCCTGACAAAGTTTCTCTCTGCTTTTCTCAGATTATTTTGGATCAACGGCAGTTTTCGGAAGGAGGGGTAGAAAAAGAAAGAAGTCAATAAATATGTGACCATGTGTTCACCTTTGTTGGCTTGTGTGAAGGGAAGCAAATGGGTATAAAAAAGCTGGAAAACAATCGAAGGGTAAAGGCAACGGATACGTAGCATAACTCCCCTGAATGGTGAGTAGGAATAAGCCCCTTCATATGCACAGTTGAAACTCTATAGATTGTTGGATCATGTGGGACTGACACCTCTGGAGAATTTATGGAGCAGCTGTGCTATGCAGCAAAGACTATCAAATTTCAGGAAATCCACCTAAAAGTTAGGGCTACTCCCTGCAGCAGCAGCTCTCTTCAGCTGTTACTCCTCTTACAGGCATGGTAACGGAGTCCAGGGCAGGACAGCTCCCTGGGACAGCAAAAAAGTCCAGCATCCATGGGGTCAGGAGTTTTATTTCCCTGCCAAAATCATCAGATACCAAGAGGTTTCAGGGACATGTCTTACTGCTCCCTCTAGGTAGATGCAAATTTCACCTTCCCACCTCCCACCAAGAGAGAAGTTTGTCAGTTTTTCAGATCAATTTTCATTCCTCCAATGTGTTTTTCTGTTAGAGGGGAGAACAGGCAATCAGAGCTAGGCAGGACTTTGTTTGGCACTCCCTATCCCCCAATTATAAAATAAGCTGATTTTTATTTGTGTTGGCTTTGTGTTATGTTGGCCATGGCACAGATGGTGGGTACTCACTCAGCAGTTGAATAGAAGGGTTTAAAAATGTCTTGTTAATGAGAACAGCAAGTTGGATTGGATTTCTAAATGTTTTTGGTTTTGAAAAATATTTACAAGCATAAGCTATGCTGCACACTATTTTATTTCTTTAATATGGAGACACTAATACTAAAAGAAGAAAGAAAATGCATGGCAATTTTAATTATATAAAAATCTAACTGTCATTCATTGTGTAGCACATGTGAGGGATAGGAAGCATAGGCTGGAAAGCTGAACTCCCTTCCCCCCACCCCCTGCCAATAAATAGCTGTTCTAAGGCCGATACATTTTTAGCAAAGGATCTGTTCATGAGATGTACCTGTCCCATTGAGAGAACAACAAACGGATTGAGAAGGAAGCGGCAAAAAGCTTGAACAAGAAGATGAGGAAGACAATCGGAAAAGGGGAAAAAGCAGGAAGGAAGTATTGAATGGTCCTGTAAAAGATTTATTATCCAGGGAATGAGGAAAAAACGGGCCTCAAAAGAAAAGAGGGGAAAAAAAGAGGGAAAGGATTAAATGAAAGCAATAGACTAAGAGAAGGAGAAAGATAAAAGCAAAGAGAATGAAACAAAGAATGGAACAAAGGGGACAAAGAAAACAATCCGCACATGATACCCAACATTTCAGTAAGTGTAATGTCCATTTTCATACATTACATCCCTCGTCTGAGTGTATGTTATTTCTCAGCTGGAGGTGGTATCTGAGATGCATGCAGGGGCAGCTGAATAGAGTCTCCTCTCTTCTGCTGCCTCCTCGCTACTCTACTTCCTGGCTTACTGCTCCATGGTGGCTGCAAGCCATCAGGAGGAGTAGGGAGACCAGACACCTGGCTACCTACCCAGCATAAGCAGCAATCGCAGAGGAAACCCTGCTGCCTGTCTGCAGCTCTGTTGGACACATAACACTCTAGCAGGGATGTGGGCATGTCACAGGAGATGTGGACATGGCAGCCCTACAAAAGAATACATCACTTCAGGTCAACAACAGACTCCTTTATTAAACTGTTTTTCCACAAATAAAACAAATTTAAGATGGCTGCTGCATCCTATAACTTTAATGCAGATTTATGGAAGACAATTCATCCTACAGTAAACCACAAATAATATCAAGACAATGGGGTCTGATTCTCCACTGCCTGTCACCTTGTGCAGGGTCAGAACAAGTCAATCCGGGGCCCTAGGCACACAACACAGGTCCATTATGGCCCTATTCCCTCACACTTGGAAAGGTGATGGCAAGAGGTGACTCATTTTCTTCCCATTTTCTTCCTGCAGCAGATGAAGCCCCCCTTAATTTGCTGGGAGTGGTAGTAGGGCTCCCATTTCCCTCAGGAATAGAAATATGAGTTCTCTTTCCCATTCCTGCAAATTTTCAAACTTCTTCATAACCATGGGGACCAGAAACTTTACTTTTCTTACTTTAAAAAAAAATTAAAGCTGATGAGATTCTGATATAATCATATGACTCCAGAAGCTAGGACCCAAAGCACAGGGTTATAAGTACCTAAAACTTAATTCAGCCCTGACATGTGTAGTCATTCACACCTGTGCAAAGTGAGAGAATGCTATCAAATCAGAATGGTAACACAGGTATAAATGAACATATGTTTATTATTTGTGTATTACCACAGCACTCAGGAGCCTTATCGAGGACTAGGACTGTACAAACACACAAGAAGATGGTCCCTGGCTCAAAGAGTTTACCATCTAAGTATAAGACAAAAACCAAGAGATGGATACAAACTCACATCTAAAACATTCCTCCATCTAGTAGAAATGTTCTGTTAATGGGATCATAATTAACCAAAAAGCACATTGGACAGCATCAGACGTTATTTTAACCAAGGGATAATTTTTGTCCCAGACATGGGTTCTATCACTAACTGCTATAAATTCAAATTACTTGGAGGTCTTTGACTTCCAATGAATGACATCTGAGTCATAACATACTGAAATCAGAAACTTTAATCATGGCTCAAAGTATCTAAAACAGATATATCACAGAATCATTTACTGGCATGGAAGCTGAATATGACACATGGTCATTTGTGGATACCAATAATGGATGAGTCTTCGGTACAGAATATTTGTGACACAAAAATTCCAAATCCACATGTTCAGCACCTCAACATCTTACATTTTCCTCTAACTAATGCAATGTAGATGTCATAGGCCTCTGTTAAAAGGTGATCAACATTTCTCTATCACATGGGACCATCTGTGTGTTTACTTGTGTGTCCACTGTACATGGTATTAGACTCAGGGAGAGGGAAAGTAAGACAAGCACCAAGGTTTCTGAGCATCTGTCTTTTAATTCAGAACTCTAAATAAGACCACTAAGGAGTAATTAAATGGCCTATTTTAACGACACTTTTCAAAGTGTCTATGGAAAGCTATTACTTGTTTATCATGTATTGCTAACATTTATCAGAGTAGCTTGTGCGAATATTTCAGCTTGAAAAGAAATTGCATATTTTAACCACTCTCGATTTTTGTCTGCCTTCTGATTATTTGAACTTCTGATGTGGACAGTATTACAATTTAAACATCTACATTTCATTTGCTTAAAATGTATGTCATTTAAATACTTCCTGCTTTAAATTTAAATATTATGCAAGTTCTAACCACATAGTCATAGACTGTTATCTCTTTAAAGATATGACAGCACAGATTAGATATGGCATGGGACATCACAAAAGAAAATAGACATTGTTAAAACATACATGAAGTAAGCAGAGATTTCCTCTGGAAGTTCAACCTCCTTAATAACTATTCTCATGCCACACTCCAGGACAAATGCTAACCTGCTAACCAGCAGCATCTCTATAAAATTGCCCCTGTCCCCACTCCCCCCAAAAAAGTAATGTTCTATATATATGAGTAATATTAACTATTTAACACAAGACAAATCTAAGACTGCTTTGATTTCTATTTTAGCCAAGATATTATTCACCAATCTCTCTACAGCACCAAGTCGTGTAATATCTAGGTTATGATGCACCTACATTCCCATGCTAATGGCACAAATAATCTGTATGTGGGTGTGTGCATAATTTTTTAAATAGTATATATGTACAACTTGATCCTCAGGCCATGCCCAGAAATGCCCATCAAGACCTCTTGCTTCAGATGGTTTGCAAAGCAACTTATTCTAAATATTTTGCAGGAAGCTGGAAGTTACAAACATATCTGTCTGAGTCTCTGTGCTTTTGGGTTTTCTGGCTTGTGTTTGTGTGCATATGACAGTCTGAATTTATCTCAAAATACAGAGCATATAAGGATTTTTCAGTAGGAGGTGCAATTAAAACCAGAAATAAGCGAACAAGACTATGAACTTAAAAAAGTCATGGTTTCCATTTTTAAGGATTCTGATGCCAATTAATTAGTATTACTCAAAAACCGTAAAGCAAAGCTAAAAAATATTCCATATTACAAATCTATTGATTAACAGACTTATAGCCATGGATCAGAAAGGCCATTTGGAATAAGCTATTGGTATTGAATTTTGGACATAATACTTAATAGGGTAAAAGTATCAACTTTATAATTTTCTCTCTTGAAAAATACATTATAAGGGCTCAACAAAGAAATATTAATCTTGAAATTCACCCTGGTAAAAGTGTTAAAAATGGTTTATACCTCATTGAATATCAGGACAAACAAGAGTTTGGAAGAAAGACAGGCCAGTTGGTGTTTATATCAATGGAAACACTTTCTGTCTGCCATTTTATGCTATGTTTTAAAGAGACTAAAACTGGAAATTGTTGTTACTTTTTAATCTTCCTATAAATTTACACACCTAGTTAATAAACAAACACCACTTTGAAGACTTGTTACACATTTACAATCCATATCAACTTCTTACTCTACTGGTGTAGAGTAGCTTTAAGAAATGTTGTCTTTCAGCTTTGCCATTTTTATCACCTCCATCTAGAGTGCCTGCTGGCAAATTAGCAGCATGTCAGAAATGGGTGAAGAACATGAAGATATTCAAGTGTGAATTTCATGATGTCTGTTACTCCTATTATGCCATATATTTTTGGGTAGTAAAACAATATGACTACTTAGTTCCAATACCCCATGTTGTGCATCTCATCCCAGTAGCAATTACAGCAAAAGTCCAGCTGTAAAAACCTGATAGAGATGCTGTGCAGATTCAAATAATCAAAAGCACAATTCATTAGAAGTGCTTCACTTGCTTTCTGAAGCATTTTTGCTACAGGCATACACTCACTGAGGGGTGGACGAATTCCTATTCTTGCCTTTTCCGCATTCAACAAAGGGCAAACTACTGGAAAGTAACCCAGAAACCCAAGATTACCAGATATTATTTTAAACCCTCCCTGAACACTTAAGAAAAAAAAAAACCTGAAGTCTTTTGAATGTAGTATGAGCTAATAAAAAAGCCTACCTACACCATTTATAAGAAATCACTTTGGCAGCTTTGTGAAACAATTAAAAGATTCAAACAATAGTTGCTGGTATTCTAGTTCAATATCCTACTTGATATTCAGACATCATAACATTTGTCTTTATAGCAATAAATTCAGTTATGCATTATTTGAATAGTTTCTACTCTGTTAAATTAATGGTTTAAGAAGCACACGCAAACTAAGATTTGAAGGAATATTTCTTATGTGGGGCTCCAAGTTGTGGATATAATGGAACAAAGTTACTCTTAATTACTATTCTTAGGGCAAGACAGACTTTATATCATATGAAAATTAGTTAAAATGATAACAGAAGGATTTACAATAACTAACCTTCCTTTCATTTATAATTACCTCTGCATTTGTAATGTTGTGACTACTCCATTTGGAAGATCTCATATTCTAACAAAATGACCTTTTACATACAGAGAATTGTTCTATAAAACAAAGTAATAGCCATGTGCTGACAAGTGATGAAAAATTTGTATTCAAGTGAAGAATGGAGAAAAGAAAGACGCTACTTCAATTTTCTGAATTAGAACCAGGGATATACTAGTTTGTCTCAAACAAAAAATAAATGTAGAATATTTTCACTAAAAGAATAGCTTTCAATCCTCTATAATAAATTATCAGAAGTTTAGTAGCATATTTTTTCTGGCTTAGACAAGATATTTCATACTTATGAATTCTAATGATCAGAATAATTCTACCAATTACTTTGTTGCATTCTACTATGCATAGTCAAGTATGTAATGCAATAAACTATGCCTGAATGGTCTGTTTACCCCACAGCAAGTTACAAGGAAAACTCTTTCCCCTTAAAGGACTTGTCTCTTTGAAATGCACAAATTGGCTAGAATCCAAGGGAAGCTGGTGCTTAAGCAACCAAGACTGAGCAGTGCCTGTGTGCATTTCAATCTCAGCCAACCGCAGTAAATGTTATTGGAGTTTTTGTGCTGTAAAATTGCTGCTTTCATGCCCACTGCATTTGACAATAGGAATCCTTGATCTAGTATGAGGGAGGGAGGCTCATGTGCCTTCTAGTCAAATCTCTGAATTCCTTAAGAAATAGGGTTACTACTTCAGTGTACTCTTAATGGGTTAGCAACAGTGCGATTCATGTCAATGGTGCATCAAGACAGAGAAAGATACTAAACAGGTTTTTTTTGTATGAGGTGGGGAACAACAGAGAAATTATTCTTTCAGTGTAGCCCTGCAGCTTTTATATGCAAAGAGAATATATAAAAGGTGAAGGATATTGGACTAATGGCTTTAAAATCTTTATATATAACAAGTTGTCAAAGCAACTTCAAAATATACTTTCTTGTTAAGACTGCATCAAAATCAGCAGCATTTTTTTCTTTTTTACTTAAACTGACCCAAGTCTTTTATATACTAAAATATTAACACAAATCTCCACTTATATTTATATTTATTGCTCCTGCAGAGAATTAGTCCCATTTTCTTGCAAGTGTAAATTGGCAGAGCTCCATTTACTTCAGGCGCACTGCATCAGTTATCACCACCAGGAAATTCAGTCCAATCTTTTCCCTCAAACACTTGTAGGCTGAAATATTTACTACAGATATGCAGTAAAATAAACATATATTTTTAAAAGACATTGCTTTTTCCAAATGCACTAACTTCTGCTTTTTGCAGAATTGCCTTTTCCATTATTGTAGATTAAGAAATGTGGCTGCAGTTATAGTCTAATGATCTAATACTGTATATACCTGATGTACTCATAAAACAACTTCCATTGAAATCAATGGTAGTTTGGGATTTACAAGAATGCAGCACTGGGCCCTAAGTAGCATAAAAGTTAAACTGCACCAAGGGCCAAATTCTGTTCTGTGATGAACGCACACAACTCCGGTTGTCTTCAAAGGCATCCAAGGGTTGAATTTAGCCCTACGGGTCCAGTCCTGCAGACACTTCCACAGTGAATGGGATTGACTAGTCATGGCACTAAGAAGTATTGCCAGATATTGTGCTTTTACCATGAATCTTAAGATATTTGGTGTTTTTCTTAAAGCCCCAGCTCCTATAGTCAAGTGATTAGATGAGACTTTCAGTTTTCATTTAAAAAAAGCAAGTTTCTAGCCCTCGTGACTGCAGAAAAACATGATCTGAGCATATTTTGAAGGCTCAGAAACAAAAGGCAAATATAACGAACCCATGATTTATTCTTTTATTAAAATCTCATCATATTTGAACCAACTGCATGATTTTGGAAGGAGGAGGGCAGATTCAATTTCTGAACACTTGAAGTTGGAAATACTGAATAAGTATTATTCCAGATAGTTACTGTTTGTACAATTATGACTTTTGGTTGTTGCAAGTCATAACTATATTATTAAATGACAAAAGGCAGTGTGAGTTAAACTTAAAGCCTCAATATTCTCTTATTAAATAACATAGTGGGAAAAGTTATGAAAGCGTTTACATGGATTGGAGTACACAGTTAAAATACGGACCCCATTTCTGAAAGAAAATGATAAAAGTTTAGCTATTACTATGTGCAGGTCTTGAGTCTTCTGATCTCACACAGGTTATACTCAGCTGTAACTATTTATTGCAATGCATTTACTCTTTATGTACACCAATGTGAGATCAGGAATCAGACAACTGATGATGGCCAGATTAAGTAGCAGTTGGGACAACTGGCTCTAGCTTTATGAACTTATGATAAAAAATGTAACCCTCATGTTCATATTTGATAATTTTCCTTGCCTCTCAACCTCTGTATGTCACTTGCCTTCCTCAGCTATAAACTTGTCGGAGCAGGCATTTTCTGTTACTGTGAGTTTCTACTACTCCTAGCACAATGAAGCCTGAATCCTGACTGGAGCTTCAGGACACTGCTACTATGCAAATATTAAATAACAACAATCACATCAGGTCCTTTACGTGGTAATGAGGAATTTCAACTCTGTAATACAGCTGACCCTAGACAAGCCAGGCATGTGCAGGTATAGGCAAAGGGGAAATGGATGCATTTGTGGCTTATAGTGTTCACATAGCCAAATTTCTCAGGAACAAGTTTGTTGATCTTAATCTATCTGACATTTGGAGGCAATTCTATCCTGTGGTTAAGAATTTATTTATTTGAGTAGACATCACTTCTACTGCAGAATCAATTATATCCTCAGATTCCCTCACTGTGCATGATTTCTTTAAATGTGATATGGGGCGGGGTGCAGTCTCTGTATCAGGTTATGTCCACAGTGTGTTACACATTTGGCAGGTCATACCATCTGGCAAGCATTCTAGTATATGAAGGATAATTTGTCATTTTAAATCCCTTGATTCATGAATAGGTCGAAATTCTCCTTGGAAAGATATTTTGCAGTTAGTGACACAGGAGGTGTGGGGGAGACTGTTCTTTGGAAGCTGTGAAGACCACAATCAGAGAAGAAATAATTGGTCTTGGCTCCTCTATTAAACAACAAAGATTGAGATTTATAAAAATTATTGAAAGGAAAATATGAGTTACAGAAATCACATAGAACTAATTGTCCACCACTTTGCAAAATTTGATTTTGGTGAGATGGAGGAAATTTAATTTGCTCTTAGCAAAAAGATTGAATGTTTAATTAAACTGAACAAATGTAAATTTTTTGTACATTAGGAGAATAATGCCAACAGAATTTTGGCACAGCAACCAAAAGAAAAAGAATAAAAAGATGGATGAATCAAATCAAAAATCAAAGAGGGATCAAAAATAAATTGGCTAGTATTCAGGAAACATTTGTTACATTTTAAAAACCACTCCATTTCCCCCCAAGCATGTGGAACAGAAAAAATAGTTGATCTGTCTCTAAAGAATATTGACCTTACTGCATTGTCTGATTTTGTATGGATGAGATTAAATGTCTCTATAGCTACTGAGGAAGTGCTGCAAGCATTGCTACATAGTGGCTGAAACATAACAAATCTCTGGGTCCAGATGAATTGAGCATGCATTTTTACAAAATGTTCCAGTCAAGAGTGAACTTGTTCCACATTTACTGAAAGCTTGTCACATCTCTCTCTTTTGGATTAACATGTACACAGTATATGAGTAGGAGTATCAGATGTATCGGGATATCTTTCTAAATATTGCCAGGTGTGCCTGGGCATGCTTGGTTTTGGTTGGGAAAAGGTAGCCCTACCCCATGGGGTGTAGAATGGTTTGGCAGCCAGGAAGGGAGACTGGGTTGGGGACGGCTTATTCTGGGAAGAAGTTACCAACTTCAGATGGTTGGGTCGCAATATAAATCATAGGCTTCAATACATTTCATTCACAAAGCAGATGAACTCTGACTCTCCAAATGGCTTTGGTAGTTTAGCCCTTGACCTTGGTCACAATCAGTCTATATTAGGTTTAAAAAAGTGCAAGCTTTGCCAATAATTTAAGCAATTCACTAAGGAAACAAAATAATTTTTCTCCTTTTAAATAGATTGCCAAAAGTTAAAACAAGGACACGTCTACTCTTGCTGTGGTGAGATAACTTCATCAGAAATATTATTGTAAGAGAGTGAGCTTTGATTTTCACTTGTGGCTCTCTTTTATGATGGTCTTAGTATTCACGCAGTCAGTCTGCACATTTCTGCTTCTGTGTAGAAAAAGTTGGTGTCTTTACTGAACTATTTGACCTACTTTCGGTATACATTTATCCTGCTTATTTTCAGCTCCAGCTTCATTCTAACTTTCTGTTTGTAAACTTCTAGGATAATTGTGACTTGTATTAGGAACATTTTCCTAGACATTTACAGGGTGAAAAATTATTACTTACTGATGTCACACTGTACTGTTCCCATTACTTGTGGAAACTCTTTGTACCTGCAAGAAGGCTTTCCAAGCTGTACTGCAGTTATAATTTAGAATTCCCCCTCTTCCAAAATACCCCTCATGACGGCAGAAAAAAAGATTAAAATATCATCCGAGCACACCCTAAAGGCTCAGAATCAAAAGGCAAATATAAAGAACCCAACATTTATTATTTTATTAAAATCTCATGATATTTGAGCCAACTGCATAATTTTTTTTGGGTGGAGGGGCAGATTCAACTTCTGAACACTTGAAGTTGGAAATGCTGAATAGGCAATATACAATACTGCGCATGCAGCTGGTGAAACAGACTATTGTAACACTCTAGAATAATAGTCACTGTGATAAAATACCTGGCCAGCTATACCTCATTTGGAAAATTTATACCCAGCAATTCGAAAGACCAACTTAGTTATCTAGTCCATCTCTCTTCGGCCAGTGCAGCATTGTTCCCAACAGTACATTTCTGTTTTTGTTGTTGCTGTTGTTCTGGTTTTACATGTTGCAAGAAACAGAGCTTCTACCACTTCCTTTGGGAGACTATTACGCATCCTAATGGAATCACGTTCAGATATTTTTCTGCTATTCAGCCTAATTTTTTCCTTCCTTAGTTTCATCCTATTACAACTAATTACATTCCTAGTTATGGTACTAAATCATCTCTCTCCCACCTTTGAAAAATTTGTCCCCACTTAGTCCATGCTTAGCCTACACATACAGTAAAATGTTTAGCTCTTTCAATCTTTCCCCATAAGTTAATTCCTCTAGCTTCCTGATAATTTTTCTTATGCTTTTCTGAATACTCTTCAATTTGCCAATAAGGATTTGTCTACATGGCAAGTTACCACGCGACAAGCCAGGGTGTGAATTTATAGCGCATCACTTGCTGTGCAGTAATATCCTTTGTGGACATGTTAGAAGCGCACTCAAAGGCTATCTCTACATTTAAGGCAGAGTACAGGTATGACACATGTAGCTACATACTGCAGTGAAAGGCAGGCTTCATCCATACCTGTCATTGCAGCATATAGCTACATGCCTCAGCGAAAGGCTCCAGCAGCAGAGAGGCAGTTGGGAAAGTCTCACTGCAGCCAGGGAAGGGTGCTGAGGGATCACTGAATGTCTCTGCTTGGGCATATAGAGAGCCGCGTAGGGTATATACCCTGAAGGATCAAGCATGAAGGGCAGCCTACTCTACTCACCTAAGCCGTGTCTCACCATCTATGCTACTATTTCTACCTGTGTTAGCTGTGGGTGCAGTGTCTATCCTCTACCCGCTGCCAATTGTAGACATAACCAAAGTCCTGGAGTGTAGTTTGGTTCACTACTTTTTCTGTACTCTGCCTTGCACTCTGGAGTAATCTTGTTTACTCTCTTGTCCACATCATTAATGATGATGTTAAATAAAACCAGTTCAATAAATGATCCCTGTGATGACCTCCTCTCAATTTGATACATTACCCTTTAATTTATGGTTTCTGAGCAGGTTTTCAATCCACATGACCGTGTTTTTGACCCAGTTAATTTGAATTAATATTTCAAGTAAGATATTCTGAGACACAGTATCAGACATGAAAGCAAAATAAAGTTGTGTTCTGTCAGAGGGATGACATGTCCTCATTTATCATGGGCAGCTGCCAATGTTTTTTTTAAAAAGTCAAGGTATAATTTTTCAAGTAGGTCAAGAGCACGGGGTGCTGGGACCCTTAGAGAGTTTTCTGTGCATTCTGGTGAAATGTAAATTATTTCCCTAGAACGGTGAGAGAAAAAAGGGAGAGAAAATTTATAATTCACCAAAATGTAAACATAGCCCTCTGGTAAGCTCTCTCCCCTTTCTTATTCCCTAGCTCCCTCTGTTTTCTACCCTCATCAAATTTCTGCTTCCCTTCCCCTCACAACTCTCTATTCTCCCTTTTTGTCCCCCATAACCAGTATTTGTCTTTTTTGCCCACATGGAATGTGGATGCCTGACCCACTTGAAGTGTTAGCGCAGCACCTCTTGGTTTAAGCCGAAGCTTCCTGTGGAGAACATCTAAAAGGAAGCCTGCAGAGTGCAGGGATAGAGTTGGAACTGGGAAGTGACTTACAGGAACTAAGGAATGGTTTCTAGTCAATCAGGAGAGGCACTGCTGACAGTCCTGAGACACTGGCTAGGACTAAAATTACATGATCACAGAAGTTACCCAACTTCTCTTAGGTCAGGAGAAACCATGCTGGCCACTGCTCCTGATCCAGAATGGATAGTCATCCTATCCTCGCTGGAGTAGAAGGGGAGAGGAGCCACAACTTTCAGGAAGGAGTGAGAAGAGACAGGAGGGACCATGAACTCACCCTGTAACAGAGGCACCATCTAATTGGCTGCTACTCCCCTTCATACCTATGCCACTGAGTTTGATTCTATTTCTGGGGCTAGGGGACAAAGTGGAAGGATTGCTCATTTTGGTTATTAATAGTGGGTAACTTTAGCTGAAACAGTTAGGCAGAGAGAGTTAAGATGGAAGGTGGTGGAGGATGGTTTGGGAAAATAGAAGAAAACTCTAACAAGATATGTGATATTTTGCTTATATGCTTATGTGTGTGTGTTTTGAATATTTAAGGTTCAATTGTGAGCTAGACTATGCATACAATGAAGGAATAAGGGAGTTCCTTACATCCCTGGGTTCACAGCAGGGCTACCTGCATCACAGGTCACAATGAGAAGGAGTGAGCTGTTACTGCAGGGCCACTACACGCCTTCCCAGGCAGTTGGATAAGGAGCGAGCCAGTGGAGCTTTGACTCTGTCCTTATCCCTCAAGTCAGTGCAGTCAAGCCGACATGGACCAGAGAGTAAGCTTCACTAGGAAAAGGGCTGGCGCCTTATTTACCCATAGAAAAAGTCTCCAAGGACAGAGGCTATAACAGGGACCCGCAGCAGTGCCGCGTGAAAATTAAGGAGCTCAGGCAAGCCTACCAAAAAACCAGAGAGGCAAACAGCCGCTCCAGGTCACAGCCCCAAACATGCTGCTTCTATGATGAACTGCATGCCATTCTAGGGGGTGCAGCCACCAGTACCTCAACCCTGTGCTTTGACTCTGTCAGTGGAGTAGGATGCAACATGGAAGCGGGTTTTGGGGACGAGGAAGATGATGAGTAGGAGATTGAAGACAGCTCACAGTAAGGAAGTGGAGAAACTGGTTTCCCCAACAGCCAGGATCTGTTTCTCACCCTGGACCTGGAGCCAGTAACCCCAGAACCCACCCAAGACGGGCTCCTGGACCCTGTAGGCGGAGAAAGGACCTCTGGTGAGTGTACCTTTGTAAATATTAGACATGGTTTAAAAGAAAGCGTGTTTAATGATTAATATGTCCTGGCATTCATGGCCAATACAGCTACTGGAAAAGTTTGTTAACGTATCTGGGGATGGAGCAGAAATCCTCCAGGGACATCTTCATAAAGCTCTCCTGGATGTACTCCCAAAGCCTTTGCAAATGGTTTCTGAGGAGGGCAGCCTTATTCCATCCTCCATGGTAGGACACTTATTCAATAGATCTTATTCAATCTATTTATCACTGACCTCGGAACCAAAAGTAGGAGTGGGCTGATAAAGTTTGCGGATGACACGAAGTTGGGAGGTATTGCCAATTCGGAGAAGGATCGGGATATCCTCCAGGGAGATTTGGATGACCTTGTAAACTGGAGTATTAGTAATAGGATGAAATTCAATAGTGAGAAGTGTAAGGTTATGCATTTAGGGATGACTAACAGGAATTTTAGTTATAAGCTGGGGACGCACCAGTTGGAAGTAATGGAAGAGGAGAAGGACCTCGGAGTCCTGGTTGATCGCAGGATGACTATGAGTCGGCAATGTGATGTGGCCGTTAAAAAAGCTAATGCGGTCTTGGGATGCATTAGGTGAGGTATTTCTAGTAGAGATAAGGAGGTGCTAGCCCCGTTATACAAGGCGTTGGTGAGACCTCATTTGGAGTACTGTGTGCAGTTTTGGTCTCCCATGTTTAAGAAGGATGAATTCAAACTGGAACGGGTACAAAGAAGGGCCACTAGAATGATCCGAGGAATGGAAAGCCTGTCGTATGAAAAGAGACTTGAGGAGCTCAGTTTGTTTTCCTTAACCAAAAGAAGGTTGAGAGGAGATATGATTGCTCTCTTTAAATATATCAGAGGGATAAATACCAGGGAGGGAGAGGAGTTATTTCAGCTCAGTACTAATATGGACACGAGAACAAATGGATATAAATTGGCAGTCGGGAAGTTTAGGCTTGAAATTAGACGAAGGTTTCTAACCATCAGGGGAGTGAAATTCTGGAACAGCCTACCAAGGGAAACAGTGGGGGCGAAGGACCTCTCTGGCTTTAAGTTTAAGCTTGATAAGTTTATGGAGGGAATGGTTTGCTAGGATAACACTATTTAGTCAATAGGTCAATAACATGCCGCCACTGGTAATTAGTACCGAGGGTCAATGTTGGGATATTGAAAGTCTTTTTCCCCGAGTGTCTGGCTGGAGAGTCTTGCCCGCATGCTCGGGGTTCAGCTGATCGCCATATTTGGGGTCGGGAAGGAATTTTCCTCCAGAGTAGATTGGCAGTGGCCCTGGAGGTTTTTCGCCTTCCTCCGCAGCATGGGGCAGGGGTCGCTTGCTGGAGGATTACCTGCTACTTGAAGTCTTTAAACCAGGATTTGGGGACTGCAACAGCTGAGTCAAGAGAGAGAATTATTCCAGGAGTGGGTGGATCAGCTTTTGTGGCCTGCATTTTGCGGGAGGTCAGACTAGATGATCATAATGGTCCCTTCTGATCTTAAGTTCTATGATTCTATGACACTTTACCACGCCAGGCCAGTAGCACGTAGTTGGGAATCATTGCAGAACAAAGCATTGCTGCGTATGGTCCCGGTGTTTGCTGGCATTCAAACAACATCCGTTCTTTATCTCTCTATGTTATCCTCAGGAGAGTGATATCATTCATGGTCACCTGGTTGAAATAGGGTGGTTTTATTAAGCGGACATTCAGAGGTGCCCGTTCCTGCTGGGCTGTTTGCCTGTGGCTGAAAAATGTTCTCCGCTGTTAGCCACATGGTGGGGGGAGGGGTGAAGCCATCAAAATGCGACCTTGTAACAAAAGCACATGTGCTATGTAATGTTAACAGCAAGGTTTACCGTGAAAGAGTATACTCATTGTTCTGTAAAATGTGTCTTTTTAACTATCACTCTCCCTTTCTTTTCCTCCACCAGCTGCATATGTTTCTCCTTCCCAGAGGCTAGCGAAGATTAGAAGGCAAAAAAAAGCACACTTGGGATGAAATGTTCTCTGAGCTCATGCTGTCATGCGTGGAGGCAGACAATGTCAGAGTGCAGGAAAGCACAGTATGAACGCGAGGAGAGGTGGCAGGCTGAAGAGAGTAAGTGGCGGGCTGAAGATGATAGGTGGCGTCAGCTTGCTGACAGAAGGCAGGAGTCAATGCTCAGGCTGCTGGAGCATTGCTGAGCCGTGCTATGGTGTCTGCTCAGGTAAACCAGGAAAAAAGGAGCAAAATGATTGTCTGCCATTGCTTTCACGGAGGCAGGGAGAGGGGGGCCTGATGACATGTACCCAGAACCACCCGCGACACTGTTTTTGCCCCATCAGGCATTGGGATCTCAACCCAGAATTCCAATGGGTGGCGGAGACTGCGGGAACTGTGGGATAGCTACCCACAGTGCAACGCTCCGGAAGTCGATGCTAGCCTCAGTACTGTGGACGCAGTCTGCCGAGTTAATGCACTTAGAGCATTTTGTGTGAGGACACACACAATCGACGGTATAAAAACGATTTCTAAAAAAGGACTTCTATAAATTTGACCTAATTTCATAGTGTAGACATACCCAAACTATATAAATGTGAAAAGAGCAACAATCCTAATGGACTGCGAGTAGCTCAGTTTCTAGTGGGGCAGTTGAGAAGGAACCGAGGCGGGTTAACCTGCGTGTGCTGGATAGTTTTGTGGCACAGCACGAGGAGATACCAAACATGTGCGGGCCTAATGGACACTGCTACTGAAGTTCTCTCATCAGCAGTGCGGGGACGCAAGCAGACCTACAGTGGAGCACCCATGAGGTCACTACTCGAAGAAGAAGGGGTCTTTCTTTAGAATCTCTCACTCAGTCCTGTTAGATTATTTGCTCTCTCTTTAGCAATTTAAAATTCACAATTCATTTCCTCACTTCCTATATTTGCAGGTAAAGTGAGGCTTTTTGAATGGAAAAGACCATCAATCTAGATCTCCCATGAGGCTGGAGAAAAATCTTGTTTATCATATGTCACTTCGCAGATCCTTGATCAAGGATGACTGAAAAACACTTAATATTATATTAACGTTTGCTCCAAGTCTTGCTATCAGATGAACCATCACCACAAGCTGTTAAAGTACCTCCAGAATGGCAGTATGGTATGAAAATCTAAATACACTATGCAGGCGTTAGGCATATACTGCTGTCCAAAGGCTCTTGCTGTACCATGGATTTTTATGGTCAAAAATCCCTCAAAAATTCAGACTTTTAGAAGGATGTATATTTCCACAAAAACTGATCTTAGACAATGCATTGCCAATTTAGACTCTGTCTCTGAGTTTCAATAATAATACTATGCATTTAACTATGGGTCTTCATTGTCAGCTTGGCTTAACTTGACTACCAGTGCTACTTTTTCATTAAAATGCATTTTGGTAATAACTTGGGGTACAAGCCACTAATCCTGGAAAATTAATTCTCCTTGTTTTGCTACTGAAGTGATATAACCAAGATGCAAGCCTTTTATGTAAGCCAAACAAATATTTGTAAAATTATTTGCTTTGCCTGATCTGCTTTGTTTATAAGCAGATTTAATTAAAAAGGGAAAGAAGAAAACACAAAGTAATGTTGAAGAATCTCCTTCTTCCTGGGTCCCAGTTCATCCTCTCTTTTATTTAAACTTTTCCTCCCCTTCTTAACAGATATGTCCTGAATTCCTCTGTTTCTCATGGACCAGCAGTTCTGCATTTTTTTCTACAAATAACTATTTTAAAGGAAGAGTTTTAAGATGCTCTAAAAAAGAATTGCTTTAATAAAGAACAGAAAGTTGGTCTAACCTGCACAGAGAAGCTTTTTAAACAGTGGATCAGAGTCAATGAAGTGAGCTGAATTGTGGATGAGTGGAGCAATAAATGTTGGAATAAATCTGAGGAATTACTCAGACACTGTCAAGACTGAAGACTAAAATTTGCCTCCCTCCTTCTGAATTTTACATCTATCAACATGCCCTTTTTATAGAAAAAAGGTAAGCTTTGCAAAATAGGTCTGCAACAGTGTTAGAATCTTAGCTGACCTGGAGTTCTGAAACTATTAACAACCCCACAGTTGAGAGAGACTTTTTCTACATCAGGTGAACACAGGATGAAATGATGCTCCGATGCTAAAACATTATTTAAATCAACAATATTTTAGTAATTTTCCCATCTCTTTTTTTAGCTACTTTCCTAAATAAAAGCTAATTCCCATTGGTGGATAAAACAGTCTAATCAAGTCCCAAAACTTGGCTTAATAAATTACTGAATATTTAATCAGGTTCTTTATCTTTTGGATTGCTATGTTGGTAAAATTAAATTGGACAAAAAACATTAAAACCAGCGGTATATTTTTGATTGATTTAAAATAAACATATTTTACATTCAATGGTAAATAAATTTAATATAACTGAATGCAATTAATTCATTCAGCACCTTTAATTTCAAATGCTCCCAAAGTGCTTTTTCAGACAGTATACATACAGGGATAAACTCACCCAAACATGGAATGTGGCAACTGTTCTTCACCAGTGACATTACACAACAGGGTTTTTTCTCTTTTTTGTGAGCATGTGTGTGTGTTTAAAGGAAGTGCAGTGAAGAATAAATTCACCAGCTGAAAGTAGAAGGGGCATATTCGTTAAGAAGAATGTTTTATTCAAATTGGAATGTGTCCAGCAGGTCAGGATGATATGCGCCTAAAAAAGTGGATGCTGCTAGGACATGAGCATTTACCGATCATGCCAATAAGAATCACTGTCAGGGCTGGATCTTAACCATTCCAAACAGTGCATACTGTCTGCAAACCTTGTAAAGGAACATAAACCAATGAATGGGTGGAACTTGTTGAATCGATAACATTTAGTTGGTTGAAAGGGTAAATCCCTACTGTCACTTGTTTTGTGTGTGTAGGGAAAATATTTTCTTAATTTGGACTAATAATTTAAAATATGAGAAATGGCGGAACAAAGATATCACAACAGCTCCTCCTTTTCTAAGCAATTAACAAATAGGTGGCAGATTAAAGTATCCTACTCTGACAATAGTAGGATCCATGATCCTTCAATTGATTTGTGAGAGTGGATACTGGCTAATAGATTAACTTTTCCTCCACCAAAAATTTCCACCAAAGGATAAATTTTAAGATAAGCAGACAAACTACTTGCAAATGAAGAGAAATATAAAAAGTGGCAATGTTCTCAGTTGGAAAGTTCTTACACTTTTGTTTTTTGCCACTTCTTAGCTTGAGAGCAGACAGATTATTATTTACTACTTGTATTACTTACGTGCCGAGGAGCCCTCGATTATTACAATAAAGTTCATTGGATTAATCTGTTCAATGGGTGAGGGTCAGAACGATCTCCCTCCTCATCTCCAACCCCTGCTAGACCCAGTAATCACTTTTAGTCGACTTCTATGTGGAGGAGTGGATCTAAGGAGGTTTGCAGATAGAGGCAATTGGAAGGCATGGATGGGGAGAGAAGAGTATTTACCAGTTGAGCAGGTAGGATGGCCTCTCTGGTTTGCTGCAGGTTTGACAGGGATAGCCTTAGATCCTCTCAAATCTTTGAAGGTTCATCGGAGAACACACCATAGCCTCTAAACCTTAGGCTCTCTGGTCCTCTAATGATCTTTTATGTTGGCCTGTTGGGAGGCCAGACAACTTTATTTTGGCATGTTGGGGGCCAGCTGAGCCTATTTTGGCTTATTTGAGACTGAGCAGGCTGTAGATTTTCAAAGCAATCTCTTTAAGACTTGAAAAACTGGGGAGGCATTGCTAAGGCTTGCAAAGATAGTTTGCCTGCTAACACACACAGCAATGCTGGGATCCTTATGAGCTCTCTAAGATGTGGGCGACCCATTCTGTGAAGTTTACAGTAGTCAGAGATCCCCAATAAATCTCTTAAGGATCACAGGTACTGCTGATTATGGAGGCCCCAAGGGCCTCTTAAGACTTGCAAGGAGGTGATGGGCTGAGAATCTACTAGGGCTCATAGAGGGGGCCACAAGTTTCTACAGCCCACGTTGTCTTTATCAGCTGCAAGATAGCTTCATTAATTGTAAGTGCTATCTTACTAGATTATGAGGGGCATCCAATACTTCCCACAGAGGGATAAAATGGTTACTCACCTTCTCATAACTTTGTTCTTTGAGATGTGTTGTTCATGTCCATTCCAATCAGGTGTGTGCACAAACGTGCACGGTAGCCAGAAGATTTTTCCCATAGCCGCATCCGTCAGGTCGGTCCGGGCGCCCCCTGGAGTTGTATCTTCATGGCTCTCAATATAGAGCCCAGCCGATCTGCCACCCCTTCAGTTCTTCTTGCCAGCTACTCTGACTGAGGGGAAGGAGGGTGAGTATTGGGATGGACATGAACACCACATCTCGAAGAACCACCATTACGGGAAGGTGAGTAACTTTTTTCTTTGAGTGCTTGTTCATATCGATTCCAATCAGGTGACTCACAAGCCCAAGTTTAGGTGGTGGGGTCAGAGTCTTCCATTGATCAGAGCACCACTCATCCGAAGGCCTCATCATCTCTGGCCTACTGGGTAACCACATGGTGCGTGGCGAAAGTATGGATGGAGGACCACATTGCCTCCCTGCAGATCTCCTGAGTGGGAACCCGAGCCAGGAACGCTGTTGCTGGAGCTTGTGCCCTGGTGGAATGCACAGTGATTGGAGGTACAGGAACACCTGCCACGTTGTAGCATTCATGAATACAGGATGCTATCCATGATGAGATGCGTTGTGACGACAGAGGCTGACCTTTCATTCTGTCCGCCTCTGCAATGAATTACTGGACCAATTTTCTGAACAGTTTCGTTCTCTCAATGTAAAAGGCTAGCGCCCTGCGGACATCCAGAGAGTGGAGTCTCTACTCCCTGCCACAGAAATGAGGCTTAGGGTAGAATACTGGGAGAATGATGTCCTGGTTGATGGGAAACTGTGATACAAGAAAGGAAAACAGGATGAGGCCTGAGCTGAACCGTGTCCTTATGAGAGCCTCCCTACACCATGGTCTATGTTAGGCCCTGAGCTCAGACACCCTCATGGCCAAGGTTATTGCTACCAGGAACGCCATTTTGTAAGAGAGGTAGAGCAGGGAGCATGTCATTAATGGTTCAAAGCGGAGTCCCATGAGCCTAGAAAGGACCAGATTGAGGTCCCAGGCAGCAACAGGCTGATGGACGTTAGGGTATAGCCTGTCGAGCCCTTTTAAGAACTGGCTGACAATAGAGTTAGCAAACAAAGAGCGGTCCTCCATGCCCAGATGGAAGGCCAAGATGGCAGCTAAGTCCACTCTTACTGATAACAACCAAAGTCCCTGCTGCTTCAGATGGAGGAGGTAGTCCACAATAAGAGGCACTGAGGCTAGCATCAGGGATGAATGTTGCTGCACCAACCAGATTGAAAAATCTCTTCCACTTGGCACAGTATGTGGCTCTCTTAGAGGATTTTCTGCTGCCAAGGAGGACCTGTCTAACCTGGTCTGAACAGGAAAGCTCCATCAGGTTCAACCACAGAGCTTCAATGCCGTGAGGTGAAGCGACTCGAGGTTCGGATGTTGAAGACGACTGTGATGTTATGTCAGAAGGTCCGGGAAGAGCGGCAGGGTGATCAGGGCTTCCATGGACAGGTCTAGGAGATATGTGTACTAGTGCTGATGGGGCCAGGCTGGTGCTATCAATATGACCTGAGCTTGTTCTCTCCGGATCTTGAAGAGTACCTTGTGAATGAGCGGTATGGGCAGAAAGGCGTATAGGAGAGAACATCCCCAATAGAGGAGGAACGCGTCTGCGTTGGAGCCCAGGCTGTGATTTTGGAAGAAGCAGAACTGCTGGCACTTACAGTTGTGTTGCGTGCTGAATAGGTCTATCTGGGAAAAGCCTCACCTCTGGAAGATTGAAATCATGACATCTGGGCGAAGGGACCACTCACGACTGTGAAACAACCTGCTGAGGTGATCTGCCTGCTCGTTCTGTACCCCGGGGAGGTACAACGCTTGCAGATGCACTGAATGTTCTACACAGAAGTCCCACAGCATGAGGGCTTCCTGGCACAGGGGAGAGGAGCGTGCACCCCCGTTTGTTGATATAGAACATTGCTGCTGTATTGCCCATTATGACTGATACACATTGTTCCATTAAGGTGAAGCAGATTCCAAGCAGCTTTGAAAGTTTCTGGTGTCGAAGGAAGCGTCAGCTGCTGTCCCGTAGGAACCGGTGAATGTGCGGGCCTAATGTGCGGATTCAACTGCCTCGCCTGGGCAGCAGTTGATGCAGCCCTCACGGAGGGATCTTAAGCTGTGGCCCACTCAGGGTCTCCCCATTGGGGGGAGGGATAGCTCAGTGGTTTGAGCATTGGCCTGTTAAACCCAGGGTTGTGAGTTCAATCCTTGAGGAGGCCACTTAGGGATCTGGGGCAAAAATTGGTCCTGCTAGTGAAGGTAGGGGGGCTGGACTTGATGACCTTTCAAGGTCCCTTCCAGTTCTAGGAGATTGGTATATCTCCAATTATTACCTTTATTACCTTTTAAGTATGCCTGGAAGGTTTGGCATGCTAGCCACAATGCTCTGAACTGTCTGATGTTGATGTGGAGACCCACGTCTGCCTGAGACCAGAGGCCTTGAGTCCTGCGGTCTCCCAGATGTGCTCCCCAGCCCAAGTTAGATGCATCTGTCACTAGCAACAGAGATGGCTGCGGAGTGGCAAAGGGGACCCCTGAACATACCTCCTGAGGGTCGAGCCACCACAGTAGGAAGTTGAGGACTGGGCGAGGCAGGGTCATGATCCTGTCCAACCTGTCCCAGGCTGGGCAATACACTGATGCAAGCCACAACTGAAGAGGTCGAAGCCTGAGTATGACATGCTGCACCACACAGATACAGGCAGATATGTGTCCGAGCAGCTTCAGGCAGTTTCTCGCTGTGGCGGTGGTAACCTGTCCGAGGCCTCAAATGATATCGGTTAGGGTCTGAAACTTTTCTTCCGGCAGGTATGCCCTGGCTTGGGTCAAGTTCAGTACTGCCCCTATAAACTCTATACTCTGGATGGGGGACAGAGTTGATTTTGCTTCGTTTAGAAGGAGACCCAGGTTGTCGAAGGTGGCTCTGATGAATCTGACCTGAGCTTCCACTTGGGTCATGCACTTGGTGAAGACTCGAGGTGCTGCTGACAGGCCGAATGGAAGGATGGTAAATTAGTAGTGGGTACTGTTGACCACAAACCTGAGGCACTTCCTGTGGGGCTGAGTGATTGTGATATGAAAATATGCGTCCTTCAAGTTGAGGGCGTAATACCAGTCTGCTGAATCCAGTGAGGGGATGATGGAGGCCAAGGAGACCATGTAGAACCTGAGTTTCTTCATGAACTTGTTGAGTTCTTGCAGGTCCAAGATAGGCCTGAGGCCACCTTTGGCATTCAGTATTAGGAAATACTGGGAAGAAAAGCCCTCACACCTGTGCTCCTGAGGAACCTCCTCCACTGCCCCTAGAGACAGGAGTGACTGCACCTCCTGGATAAGGAGCTGCTCATGAGAAGGGTCCCTGAAGAGGTACAGGGAAGGAGGGTGGAAGGGCGTGAGGGCACCGAATTGTATGGAGTATCCCCTCTCTACTGTGCAGAACACCCAGTGGTCCTAAGTGATATGGGACCACGCACAGTAGAAAGGGGACAATCTGGAGGAAAAGGTAAGGCAGGATAGATCCAGTTTTTGTTCTGGCGCACCATCCTCAACCGCACCTTCAAAAGGCCGGTTTGGGGCTGGAAGGTGGTTTGGGTTGGCCAGAGCTCTGGCCTGAGGACAGGTGTGTTCCTGCCACTCCTATCAGCAGAACTGCCAGGAGGAGGAACAGAACCTCGGAGGAGGTTGCAGCCTAAAGTGTTTCCACTGTGTGGCAGGAATGTCCAGGCCCAAAGACCCGAGGGTGGCTCATGTATCTTTCAGGCTATGCAGCCTCTTGTCTGTCTTTTCAAAGAAAAGAGTCACACCCTCAAACGGGAGGTCCTGAATAGTCTGTTGGACCTCATAAAGGAGCCCCGAGACTTGGAGCCAGGAGCCCCTTCTCATGGCCAACCCAGTAGCCATGACCTTAGTGGTGGCATCAGCACCATCCAATGCAGCCTGGACGGAAGACCAGGAGACTAGCTTTCCCTCCTCCACCACAGCCGAGACCTCGGCTCAGGAGTCTGAAGGGAGGAGCTCCGAAAACATTGCCAAGAGTACCTGCTGATGATGGCCTGCTGGTTCGAAATACGGAGCTGAAGATCTCCTGTAGACCAGACCTTTCTCCCGACAAAGTCGAGTCATTTCGCCTCCCTGTTTTTATGGGAGGGCCCCAGGAAACCCTGCCGCTCACAATGATTAGCAGCATCCACGACTAGAGAGTTGGGAGGTAGGTGTAAGTACAAATGTTCGGACCCTTTGGAGGGCACAAAATAATGCCTCTCGTTGCACTTGGCAGTGGGTGGCAAGGAAGCTGGCGTCTGCCACAGGGTCTTGGTGGTATCCACAATAATCTTAATAAGTGGTAGGGCAATATGAGAACGTCCTGAGGGGGTGAGGCTATCCACCATGGGATCAGCCTCCTCAACCACCTCCTCAGCCTTAATGCCCAGACCCTGAGCAGCCCTTTGCAGCAACTGTTGTCGCACCCTGTTGTCCTCAAGTGCTGAGGCTATGGCTGTGCCTGCCAATGCCTTGCCCAGAGGCGAGGAGGAGGAAGCCCTTATAAGCAGCGGATGCTCCCTGCCATCAGCTCCCAAGGGGTCCCACGACTCTCAAGGGTACATCAGTGCTGATAGAGCGTCCATCAGCACCAGGACCGTCAATGCCGAACTCAGCATTGGTACGGGCACCAGAGACACTGATGGTACCACTGGTGGAGCCGGTGCTGAACCAGCTGCCTGAGCCGACAAAGGTAGGAGTCAGACTCTGACTCTGAGGTCTCCGAGACTGAAGACCACGGACAAGCTGAGCTTCAGTGCCTTGACTGCCAAGAGCTTGGGGAGCGACTTAAGCTCTCTGTCCAAGTGGGCTGGTGCCGAAGGATGTGGAGAGGGGGAATACCTGAACATCACTGCCAGCTTCCCTCTTGACTGCACCTGGGGGTGGGGTGGGATCACCAGTGCCAGAGGTTCCTCCCTCCTAGGGAGCAAGAACGGTGCCATAAGGTGAAGCAGATTCCAAGCAGCTTTGAAAGTTTCTGGTGTCGAAGGAAGCGTCAGCTGCTGGCCCGTAGGAACCAGTGAATGTGCGGGGCCCGGATTCAACTGCCTCGCCTGGGCAGGAGTTGACGCAGCCCTCATGGAAGGATCTTAAGCTGTGGCCCACTCGGGGTCTCACTTCCTGAGATTTAGCTGGAGGTGACAGACTGTCCGGCTTCATTTTCTTCTGAAGCACCAGCAAGTGAGACCGGTGCCTGCTCTTTGCTGGGCCTCGGGAGGTACCGTGTCAGTGCTGAGAATCCCAGGACAAGTCCTTTCTTGGCACTGAAATCGATGATGGCACCTGGGCGCGCCGCGTTGACGAGGAAGTGTTAGGAGCCAGGTCCCCTGAGCCTGGGTTCAAATGGGGGCATAGAGCCAATGAGGATCATTTTAAGACACTGCTTCCTTTCTTTAAGAGTTCTAGGGCAGAACTCATGGCAGATCTTACAGCAATCCTTTTGGTGACCCTTCCCTAGGCACCGTAAACATGAGGACGGTAGATCGCTCTTTGGCATGTGCTTTCCGCAGACCACACAGTTTTTAAACCCCAGGGACCGCAGCATACCATGGTTCCGGGGAGTCAGAAGGGGGGTAGAAACTCCCAACAGCTCTAATCACTAACTACTAACTACTAAGATAAACAAACTATATACAAACAACTCGAGTTGAATGCGCTTGCTAAAGCAAGGGCTACGAGAAGTTTCAGCCTACTGTCACTTGCAGTAAGAAGGAACCGAGGGGGTGGCGGGTCAGTAGGGCTCTATATTGAGCATGACTCCAGGGGGCGCCCAGACTGACCCGATGGATGCGGCTATGGGAAAAATCTTCCTGCTACCATGCGCGCATGCACACACCTGATTGGAATTGACATGAACAAGCACTCAAAGAAGAACTGGAGGATCTTCCACCCACTTCAGTAGATCTTGAAATTATCTATAGTCGTCAGGAAGTGATGATGCAACTGCCTCATCGGCAGATGAAGATGACAACTTTATCTGAGTGGGTGGCTCCACCTGAGCTGGTTCCTTCTCTTTCTCTATTAATTCTTGAGGAAGCTTGGGATCTTCTCTGTATGGGGAGGGCTGTCTTTACTCCTGATGGGAATGTATGGATTCAGGATGTTGCACTAATGGATTATATGGGACCCAGTAAAGCCTGTGTGGGGGGTCAAATGGAAATTGGGGAGTCCTCCTGATGGAGGGTGCCACTCGTCCTGAAGAGCATAGTCCTTATGCAAGTGGAATAGTGCTCACAAAACTCTGGATCCTCTGTCTGGTCTGACCCCTTGCCACACTGGGAGTAGTGATGCTCTCCTACTGGCGTCCTACTCAGAGGATTAGGCTTTGAAGACTCTGGGTGGTGCTATCAGTACCAGAGTCTCATTATGCCTGGCTGGTAGATGGTATGGTGAGTGGTTCTCTCTCATGCACGCCCTAGACCACTGGTATGGACATCTCCCTGGTTAAGATCAATTCCGACAAACAGGGGCTTTGGGTTCATGTACATGACAGTGTCCTCATGGATGGAGTATCTATCTCCTGATGCAAGTATCTATCTCCTGTACTTCTTTCTGTAGCACCAGCAGCATCATATTGTTACAGTGTTCAGTACCAACAATCCCTTTTCATGTCTCATTGGTACGCACAAAGTCAGAGGGATTCTCTGTCATTTTTCCCTCACTAGTATCGGGGACAGTCCTGCTCCTGTGATTAATGTCAGTTTCAGGGTGCTCATGCTCTTCAGAGCCAAGAGAAGAGTACCATACTCCTTGTGTGCACCCTGAACAGGAGTGTCAGGAGCTGCATGTCACCCAACTTAATGGGTGTCAGAGAGGAAATCAACATTTTGGATGAGGGATTTCTAATGTCTTGTGAGAGTGTTTCCAACCCTCCTTAGGACCCCATTTGGAGGTGTCCTTTCCTCTACTCCTACCAATCCCAGAGTCAGAGACCATCATGCTTGTAGGGGCACTTCTCAGTACCTCTGCCCAATGTACAGGGTATGGGTGGCGTCTGATGGACCTGAATTGGACTGGGGCCTCATAGCATGATCCATGAGGAATCTTCAAAGCCTACACTCACAAGCTTGGCAGGCTTGCCTTGGAATGGATCAGCAAATGATGCATTTTGAGAGGATGTGGGCTTCCCCAAGGCAGCAGAGGCACTTACTGTGGCCTTTGCTGACCAGAAAGGCCTGAGGGCAGGACACAATTCTTGAATCCCAGGATTCTGGCATACTAGGTGCCACTAAGTGGGGAAAGTGATTGGCAAAGCCCCAAACTATTAAAACACACTCTAACTATCTAACAAGTATTTATCTAAAACCTATTTACAGATAATTATACGTTTGAAGAACACTGGCTTAAACTGCGGACACTAAGGATGTTCCAGCTCAGATTACAGGTGGTAGAAAAACTGGAGAGGCAGTTGGCCTGCACTACCCTTTGTGCCCTCAGTTCAGAGCACAAGGAGGAGAAGGGCGCAGGTGTGGACAAACAGACACTGCTAGCAAAAATCTTCCAGCCTCAGGCACATAGAGCACATGTGCACCTAGAGTTATATACACACAGGGACCATCACTCAAAGGAGAAACATTCATTTAACTTTAAACCCAATGGGACTCAAACATATGTTTAAAGTTAAATGTGTCTAAAAGTGCTTTGCTGAACAGGGATGGTTTGCTAAATTGGGGCCTATCTTACTTTGAACATGCCCATAGCAATTTAATTTTATTTCCTCTCTACTTTCCTCTCCGTTTAGTACCATATGCAAATTTTATCTTTAACCTCTTTCTGCTGCATATGGTCAAGGAATATGATTTGTACTTTACACCAATCCCCACAGTGTCCCATTAAACTCCTTTCCTAAACTCAATACATTGCTGTTTATGATTTCCCTTTGTTTTCTCCTGGAGTCAATTTTCAGTCTTTGTGACTCATATGTAAGACAACTGGAATTAATGTTTTAAATACTCTGTAGTACTTTGCAGTGCATGTGCCATGATTCTACAATCATGATGGTTGCAGTCACTACATGCAGGACAAATCATATTGATTCTATGTCCATTTTTTTCTCCAGTGCTTGTTAATTATAAGAGTTTAATGATCACAGCCCTTGTCACAGCTGGTTGTAAATTCAAACATAAGTTTTAAATGTGTCTATTTTTTTATTTTCCTCAAACAACAATAGATTTCATATTTGAAAGCCCAAATGTAACTATTTTTTCCCCCTAGGGGATATGTAAACATAGGAGGAAGATTTAAATTTTGGACTGACAGCCATAGCTCTCCTTTTAAAAATACTTTGAAGACACTAAGCTACTCCACAACAACTCTACTACAAAGCGAAGAATAGTCTTTGCTAAATCTGACTGCTGGTGTCCATCCTGAATAACGCGGCTGTGTGCTGGGGAGATTTGCAAGAAACCAGGGGAAAGGAATCTTTCCTCACAAATCTAGAGGGCAACAACTGAGTCACTCAGCATTTGAGCAGCCTCTCCTTGCTACTGCACTTTCATTTTGTGGGCTGAGGAAGGAATGGTGGATTCCTTAGATCTTTAAATGTTAGGGCTGCAGATTTGTCACAGCATTTTTTTTTAATCAAAAAATCAGAGAGTGACTGTTCCATGATTTTTGATAAAAAATGCCTTGACAAATGAGGGGGCCTGCAGCAGCACCCTTTGCCCTGGCACTGCAGCCCTAAATAGGAGGGGACATGCCAGTGCAGGAGGGGAGAGGTGCGGAGCAATCCTGCCCCACATTCACCTCGGGTATGGGCCTCGGCACCTCCTGTGTTTCACAGGACTGGGCTCAGCTACCTGCTTCAAGTGACCTGGCACATAGAGCACAGCACTATTCAGGTTTGCCTGTGCTGCCCCTCTGTTGAGGCATTGAGGGAATTTCAGTGAGTGGCACTGCATTCCTGTTTGCCAGGTTGCAATGTTTTCTGGGCCCATCCCCACAGGACACAGGAGCTGTTGCTGCAGAGTGAGTACAGGGTGGGCTTGCTCTTCAACACCCTCCTTTTCAGGACCTGCTCTCTGCATCAGGTCAGTGGGGTAACTCATGGAGATCCTTCCTACTGTAAGTCATGGACATACAGAGAAGCCACAGACAAAATGAGTATCCGTGGCTTTTTCTACACTGTGAGAAACCTGCAGCCCTACTCATTGTGTTCTGGCTTTTCCAAGATGATCTGCATTTCAGCTGAATCAGAATGCCTCTTTTGCTGCATTGCCAAATCAGGCAATGTTCTGCAGTGAGTGAGAGAGTGAGGGGAAAAAAAAACCAGGACATCATGATCCTTTTACATTTTTGTGTACTTCAGAGCCCTTAATACTGAGTAAGTCTTCATAATTTACTCTGGACAGAAGCCAAACATTGTTCCCCCATATTACAAATAAGTTCACTAAGAGGTTTCACAGGTCACTTCAGTTACAGCTGACAACTGAACTCAGGGCCAAGTATTTCAGAAGTGACTAATTATTTTGAATTATATTGTGTTGATTGAGCAGACAAATTTACCCAAATGGTAAGCTCAACTGTAAAAAGTATGTAAAAGTTCATAAGGTGTCACAATAACTATAGTAACAAATGTTGATGGGAAAAGGTACAAAAAGGAGACAAAGACAAAATTAATCTAAACAAAAAGGCTTACTGATATAGTTCCAGGACAATGCTGAAATCATGCATGGTAAAAACAAGATGTGGAACTGGAAATTAATGAACCAAAATTGATGTGTTGGATGTTAGGCCTAACTGGTAGACGACACAATGAGGGGATGAGCTATCTCACCCATCAACTCCCTCTTTGGGTCCTTAAAGAAAGACTTTGGGGAAGAATACAAAATAACAGACAGAAAAACAAATAGAGGCAAGCAGAGTGAGCTTCCCCATCATGCCACCACCTGCATCATTTACTGGGATCCCAGGCCTTTGTCATGCTGATCTTGAAAGATGTCCAGACCAGACCAGGCCCAAGAGAGGGATCCAGATGACATTGTCACAACTATCAGCTCCATCTGAATCCCAAATGCCACCTGAGATGGAATGGGATTGAATTTACAGCAGCAGCAACAGCTTCAGCTCATAGAATCATAGTACTGGAAGGGACCTTGAGAGGTCATCTAGTCCAGTCCCCTGTCCTCATGGCAGGAATCTAGACCATTCCTGACAGGTTCGTCTAATCTGCTGTTAAAAATCTCCAATGATGGAGATTCCACAACCTTCCTAGGCAATTTATTCCAGTGCTTAACCAGCCTGACAGTCAGGAAGTTGTTCCTAATGTCCAACCTAAACTTCCCTTGCTGCAATTTAAGCACACTGCTTCTTGTCCTAGCCTCAGAGGTTAAGAACATTTTTTCTCCCTCCTCTTTGTAACAACCTTTTATGTACTTGAAAACTTATGTCCCCTCTCAGTCCTCTCTCCTCCAAACTAAACAAACTCAACTTTTTCAATCTTTCCTCAGAGGTCATGTTTTTAGACTTTTAATCAATTTTTGTTGCTCCTCTCTGAACTTTCTCCAATTTGTCCACATCTTTTCCGAAATGTGGCACCCAGAACTGGAAAAATACTCCATTTGAGGCCTAATCGGCGTGGAGTAGAGTGGAAGAATTACTTCTCATGACTTGCTTACAACACTTCTGCTAATACAGCCCAGAGTGATGTTTGCTTTTTTGCAACAGCGTTTTACTGTTGACTCATATTTAGCTTGTGATCCACTATGACCCGCAGATCCCTTTTGGCAGTACTCCTTCCTAGGCAGTCATTTCCCATTTTGTACGTATGTAACTGATTGTTCCTTCTTAAGTGGAGTACTTTGCATTTGTCCTTATTGAATTTCACCCTATTTACTTCAGACCATTTTTCTAGTTTGTCCATATCATTCTGAATTTTAATCCTATCTTCCAAAACTCTTGCAATCCCTCCCAACTTGGTATCATCCACAAACTTTATAAATGAACTCTCTATGCCTTTATCTAAATCATTGAAGAAGATATTGAACAGAGCTGATCCCCAAACAGCATGTGCCTACTTTATAGTAGCTCCATCATTTCCCTAGTTTGTTTATGAGAAGATCATGCAAGACAGTATCAAAAGCCTTACTCAAGCCTTACTCAAGTCAAAATGTACCACATATATCATTTCCACTCCCACATCCAGAAAGCTATTAGGTTGGTTTGACATGATTTGTTCTTGAATCCATGCTGACTTACTTATCACCTTATTATCTTCTAGTTATTTGCAAACTGAGTAAGTATTTGCTTAAGTATTTGCTCCATTGGTTTTTTGGGTACCGAAGTGAAGCTGACTAGTCTGTATTTCCCAGGTTGTCCTTATTTCCCTTTTTACAGATGGGCACTATATTCGCCCTTTCCCAGTCCTCTGGACTCTTCCAGTGAGTTTTCAAAGATAATTGTTAATGGCTCAGATATCTCCTCAGCCAGCTCGAGTATTCTAGGATGTATTTCATCAGGTCCTGGTGATTTGAAGACATCTAACTTGTCTAAGTAATTTTTAACTTGTTCTTTCCCTATTTTAGCCTTTGATCCTACCTCATTTTCACTGGCATTCACTATCTTAGATGTTCAATCACTATTAGCCTTTTTGGTGAAAACTGAAACAAAAAAGTCATTTAGCACTTCTGCCATTTCTGTTATTGTTTCCTGCCCTTCCCCCTTTAAGTAACGGGCCTATTCTGTCCTTGGTCTTCCTCTTGCTTCTAATGTACACTCAGTTATCTTCTTCTCTTTTTCCCAAAAGGACAGTTATGACCAGCTTTGTTACCATCTAAGAGACTGTCAAACAAGGGTTTTTCTTCTCTTCTAAATCTATCTCCAGTTAAAGGGAATGAAAAATGTTGTTAAAATGAAAGCTTTACTTAGTAGTTTATATTTCAAATGCTTTCATGTTTTCCCTTCTTTTCTGTATCTTTAATAAAAAGGTTAAAAGGAAGTGTTTGCCATGGTACTAAGTAGCTTGAGATCTCTATATACCAAACCCTGAACCTTGTTTAACAGTATTTAATGTTGGACACGACTAGGTTATGTTAATATTTTTGGGCCCCAAAATCCAATTAATACAACAATGCCTTAATTTTTGCTTGGTCAACTTGAGAGAGTTTTAAAGGGACTAATTTTCAGAAAGCATTCAGCTTCCAGATTCTGAAAATCAGACCTCTCTGAAACGTCTCAAGTTGAGCACCCAAAAATTATAGCACCCAAAATTACTATTACTTTTGAAAATCTTGAACTACATCACTAATATAGCAGCTCTAGCTCTTATCCACTCAGGCACACTGCCTTTCCAAGGGAAGGTGCAAAAATCTATGCTTTGCTATCCTGTCTCTAACCAACTATTGCTCTAACCCAGGAGTCGGCAATCTTTGAGAAGTGGTATGCCAAGTCTTCATTTATTTACTGTAATTTAAGGTTTCGAGTGCCAGTAATACATTTTACATTTACAGGGGCTGGCGGGCAGAACCCCAGACTGGCAGTGGGGTTGGCAGACGGAACCCCAGACCGGCAGCAGGCTGAGCTGCTCAGCCCGCTGCCGGTCTGGGGTCCCTTCTGCCAGCCCCTACCAGCCAGGGTCCCGGCTGCTGGCCCCGCTCAGCCTGCTGCCAACTCGGGGTTCTGTCCATCCAGGCCGGCAGCAGGTTGAGCGGGGCCGAGACCCTGGCTGGCAGCAGAGTGCCACTAAAAAAATCAGCTCGCGTGCCGGCTTTGGCACATGTGCTGCAGGTTGCCAACTCCTGCTCTAACCACACCACCACACTTCCCTCAGAACCAGGAACAGAACTTAGTATTTCTGCTCTGTAACATTCTACTGATATCTAGTAAATAGGTCTATAGCTAACTGGGACAGCATGTGTCAAGTTCCTCTCTAGTCCACATAGACAGTAACAGTTATTCCTTAAGCTCAAATGGTCAATGTCAAGCTGACGCACTGTAGGTTTGGATATCAAGCCCTTCTAATCATCCACTTGGGGTGGATCCTCATTGCTGTGCATGATAGAATTTGTTTTTCAAGTTTGCTGATTTTAAAAACTGGTTTAATTCATACACTAAAAAACCCATTAAAACTCAGTTTTATAGTTTACAACCATTATGTTCTATTTATTATGGCATGATGAACAAGAAACACAGGTGTTCTGCATTTTGATCATCACATATTTTGATTACTTATGTCATACATTGGTAGGTTTGAGAGATAGGAGGTATGGAATGATGTGCTTTGAAGTTACTGCCCCCACTCTCACCACACAGCCATCTTACATATTTGGTTACAGGGATACACCTTAGAATCACAGAATCATAGAACTGGAAGAACATAACATAAGAGAACATAAGAGAGGCCGTACCGGGTCAGACCAAAGGTCCATCTAGCCCAGTATCTGTCTACCAACAGTGGCCAATGCCAGGTGCCCCAGAGGGAGTGAATCTAACAGGCAATGATCAAGTGACCTCTCTCCTGCCATCCATCTCCATCCTCTGACGAACAGAGGCTAGGGACACCATTCTTACCCATTCTGGCTAATAGCCATTTATGGACTTAGCCACCATGAATTTATCCAGTCCCCTTTTAAACATTGTTATAGTCCTAGCCTTCACAACCTCCTCAGGTAAGGAGTTCCACAAGTTGACTGTGCGCTGCGTGAAGAAGAACTTCCTTTTATTTGTTTTAAACCTGCTGCCTATTAATTTCATTTGGTGACCCCTAGTTCTTGTATTATGGGAATAAGTAAATAACTTTTCCTTATCCACTTTCTCAACATCGCTCATGATTTTATATACCTCTATCATGTCCCCCCTTAGTCTTCTCTTTTCCAAGCTGAAGAGTCCTAGCCTCTTTAATCTTTCCTCATATGGGACCCTCTCTAAACCCCTAATCATTTTAGTTGGCCTTTTCTGAACCTTTTCTAGTGCTAGAATATCTTTTTTGAGGTGAGGAGACCACATCTGTACACAGTATTTGAGATGTGGGCGTACCATGGATTTATATAAGGGCAATAATATATTCTCAGTCTTATTCTCTATCCCCTTTTTAATTATTCCTAACATCCTATTTGCTTTTTTGACCGCCTCTGCACACTGCATGGACATCTTCAGAGAACTATCCACGATGATGCCAAGATCTTTTTCCTGACTCGTTGTAGCTAAGTTAGCCCCCATCATGTTGTATGTATAGTTGGGGTTATTTTTTCCAATGTGCATTACTTTACATTTATCCACATTAAATTTCATTTGCCATTTTGTTGCCCAATCACTTAGTTTTGAGAGATCTTTTTGAAGTTCTTCACAATCTGCTTTGGTCTTAACTATCTTGAGAAGTTTAGTATCATCTGCAAACTTGGCCACCTCACTGTTTACCCCTTTCTCCAGATCATTTATGAATAAATTGAATAGGATTGGTCCGAGGACTGACCCTTGGGGAACACCACTAGTTACACCTCTCCATTCTGAGAATTTACCATTAATTCCTACCCTTTGTTCCCTGTTCTTTAACCAGTTCTCAATCCATGAAAGGACCTTCCCTTTTATCCCATGACAGCTTAATTTACGTAAGAGCCTTTGGTGAGGGACCTTGTCAAAGGCTTTCTGGAAATCCAAGTACACTATGTCCACCGGATCTCCCTTGTCCACATGTTTGTTGACCCCTTCAAAGAATTCTAATAGATTAGTAAGACATGATTTCCCTTTACAGAAATCATGTTGACTATTGCTCAAGAGTTTATGTTTATCTATGTGTCTGACAATTTTATTCTTTACTATTGTTTCAACTTATTTGCCCGGTACCAACGTTAGACTTACCGGTCTGTAATTGCCGGGATCACCCCTAGAGCCCTTTTTAAATATTGGCGTTACATTAGCTAACTTCCAGTCATTGGGTACCGAAGCCGATTTAAAGGACAGGTTACAAACCTTAATTAATAGTTCCGCAACTTCACATTTGAGTTCTTTCAGAACTCTTGGGTGAATGCCATCTGGTCCCGGTGACTTGTTAATGTTGAGTTTATCAATTAATTCCAAAACCTCCTCTAGTGACACTTCAATCTGTGACAGTTCCTCAGATTTGTCACCTACAAAAGCCAGCTCAGGTTTGGGAATCTCCCTAACATCCTCAGCTGTGAAGACCGAAGCAAAGAATCCATTTAGTTTCTCCGCAATGACTTTATCGTCTTTAAGCACTCCTTTTGTATTTTGATCATCAAGGGGCCCCACTGGTTGTTTAGCAGGCTTCCTGCTTCTGATGTACTTAAAAAACATTTTGTTATTACCTTTGGAGTTTTTGGCTAGCCGTTCTTCAAACTCCTCTTTGGCTTTTCTTATTACACTCTTGCATTTAAGTTGGCAGTGTTTGTGCTCCTTTCTATTTGCCTCACTAGGATTTGACTTCCGCTTTTTAAAGGAAGTCTTTTTATCTCTCACTGCTTCTTTTACATGGTTGTTAAGCCACGGGGGCTCTTTTTTAGTTCTTTTACTGTTTTTCTTAATTTGGGGTATACATTGAAGTTGGGCCTCTATTATGGTGTCTTTAAAAAGGGCCCATGCAACTTGCAGGGATTTCACTTTAGTCACTGTACCTTTTAACTTTTGTCTAACTAACCCCCTCATTTTTGTATAGTTCCCCCTTTTGAAATTAAATGCCACAGTATTGGGCAGTTGTGTTCTTCCCACCACAGGGATGTTGAATGCTATTGTATTATGGTCACTATTTCCAAGCGGTCCTGCTATAGTTACCTCTTGGACCAGCTCCTGCGCTCCACTCAGGATTAAATCTAGAGTTGCCTCTCCCCTTGTGGGTTCCCGTACCAGCTGCTCCATGAAGCAGTCATTTAAAGTATCGAGAAATTTTATCTTTGCATTTCGTCCTGAAGTGAAATGTTCCCAGTCAATATGGGGATACTGAAATCCCCCACTATTATTGGGTTCTTAATTTTGAGCTTAAGGGAACTGGAAGGGAGCTTAAGAGGTCATCTAGTCCAGACACCTGCACTCAAGACAGGACTAAGTACTATCTAGACCAGGGGCAGGCAAACTTTTTGGCCTGAGGGCCGCATTGGGTTTCCGAAAGTCTATGGAGGGCTGGTTAGGGGAGGCTGTGCCTCCCCAAACAGCCAGTCATGGCCTGGCCCCACATCCTATCCGACCCCCCCCTGCTTCTCACCCCCTGAAAACCCCCCCGTTCCCTGACAGCCCCGCCCCAGGACCCCTACCCCATCCACCCCCCCGTTCCCTGTCCCTGCCCCTGGACCCCCCGCCCCTGGCTGCCCCCCGCCACCCCATTCAACCCCTCATTCCTGACTGCCCCCGGAACCCCTGCCCCTGACTGACCCCCACTGCTCCATCCAACCCTCCTCTCCTTCCTTCCTTCCGAACCCCATTCAACTCCCCGTTCCCCGCCCTCTGACCGCCCCGCCCCCTATGCAGACCCCCCACCCCCTGACCACCACCTCGAGCTCCCCTGCCCTCTATGCAACGCCCCCCTGCTCCCTGCCTGGAGCACCAGTGGCTGGTGGCGCTACAGCTGTGCCGCCCAGAGCAGGAGGACAGGCAGCTGCGACACCCGACTGGAGCCAGCCACGCCACCGCACAGCACAGAGCACCAGGTCAGGCCATGCTCTGCAGCCCCACCGGCCAAAGCATTGCACCGATAGCACAGTGAGCTGAGTCTGCGGAGCAGGGGGAACAGCAGGGGAGGGGCCAGGGGCTAGCCTCCCAGGCCAGGAGATCAGGGGCCGGGCAGGAGGGTCCCGCGGGCCAGATGTGGCCTGAGGGCTGTAGTTTGCCCACGTCCAATCTAGAACATCCCTGACAGGTGTTTGTACAATCAATGCTTAAAAATCCCCAATTATGGAGATTCTATAACCTCCGTAGGCAATTTATTCCAGTGCTTAACCATTCTGACAGTTAGGAAGTTGTTCCTAATGTCCAACCTAAACCGCCCTTGCTGCAATTTAAGCCCATTGCTTCTTGTCCTAGCCTCAGAGGTTAAGAACAACATTTCTTTTCCCTCCTCCTTGTAACAACCTTTTATGTACTTGAAAACTGTCTCAGTCTTCTCTTCTCCAGACTAAACAAATCCAATTTTTTTTCAATCTTCCCTCATAGGTCATGTTTCCTAGACCTTTAATCGTTTTTGTTGCTCTTCTCTGGACTTTCTCCAATTTGTCCACATCTTTCCCGAAATGTGGCACCCAGAAGTGGACACAATACTCTAACTGAGGTCTAATCAGCACGGAGTAGAGTGGAAGAATTACTTCTCATGTCTTGCTTACAATACTCCTGCTAATACATCCCAGAATGATGTTTACTTTTTTTGCAACAGCATTAAACTGTTGATTCATATTTAGCTTGTGATCCACTATGACCCCCAGAATTCCCTTTCCGCGTTACTCCTACCTAGGCAGTCAGTTCCCATTTTGTATGTATGCAACTGTCAAGAGTCTACCCTCACTTGAAACTGGGCGGTTTCAAAGTGAGGACCCGCATGTCTTCCCCCACCCCAAAATCCTAGGGTAGGTCTCCCCTTCGGCTGCCACCACCCGGTCAATTCCGTGGGCCGGGACACCCCTGTTTCCCCCCTTGGGAACACAGATCAATTCACAGAGGAGGAACCTCCCCCCTCCTCCCTCTCTCCAGCCTGCTCTGGAGACAGAGGTGCCTGGATTCAAACGCCTTGAATCTCTACACACAGGGAAGCAGCCCACTTCCCCCTCCCCTTCCCCTGAATTTCCCCAAGGGAAGGAATTAACCAAGTCCAAAGAAAAGAAAAGAATTTATTAAGAGAACAAAAGAAAATACAGAATCTCTATGAATCCAAGCTGGACACTCATAGGGTATAACCTTATCAATCTCTGGAGAGAATCCCCTCTCCCCCTTTTCTCAGTAAAAGCAATATCAGCAAACAGGAATAAAGCATTTCCTTTAGCAAACACACAATTGCAAATATAGAAATCAAATCATAAGACTAATTCGCCTTTCTAATTAATACTCACTATTAATTAGTAGAAACTACTCCAGGAGAACTTGGGGACATGACTGTCCTTTGTTAAATCCAAAAACAGTTCTCACACAGACAAAGGCTTCCCTCCACAGAGATTTGAAAAAATCTTATCTCTGATTGGTCCTCTGGTCAGGTGGTCACCAGGTACTACATGTTAACCCTTTACAGGTAAAAGAGACCTTAACCCTTAACTATCTGTTTATGACACGCCCCCCAAATCGCCAACAGTGGGAACTACTGGTGGTGATTTCCTCCTAGCACTGTAACATAAACAGATAAACAAAACACATGCACTATTACATATACTACTAAGTATGTAAACAACAAGATTTTTGACACTGAAGAACACTTTGTATGCATTTGAGCGGACATACTTGGCATTGTCCTTGCCCATCCCCTCCCAGTGGAAGGAATGTTTTTAACCTGTTTTTGCTTTGTTGACCCCAGAATGCCCCCTGGGATGTCAGGGCCCAAGCTTAAGAGCTTGTCCCAGTACTTAGTTGGAACTACCAACTGTCTTTGAGGATGCTGGCCTTCCTGGTGTCCACCAGAAAGAATATATAAAAGTCCTTGTTTTACAACAAACTGGAATTGGGTAGAAGAGCTGAGAGGCGGTGGGTTGCTTCGTGCCGCCGCCCAAAGCTTTCTTAAGGCTGTCATCGGCTTCCTGCTCAGTCTGGAACTGTTCCCTTGAGGCGGGAGACACCAGTTCCTTTGGGAGCGATGTAGGTGATGAGGTTGTTTCCATTGACTGTGGACCGCTCTTCGCTGGTGCACAATCTGGCTGAGCCTCTGGTAGAGTTGTCTGCTGCTTCTGCCAGTTTAGGCTGTTTGCTGAAAAAACCTCATTTGTCCTGTTTCTAGCACTTGCTAAGTACCTCACAGTGGGGGTCCTTTCTAACAAGCCTCCTAGAAAAACTTGCACCTCTTTCCTAGCTGTTTTTAAGCAGACAGAAAGAAAAAAAAGGAGAAAAAAGAAAAGAAGAAGGAAAAAAATCCTTTTCTAACACAGCCTGTTAGAAAACCTTATGCCTCAGCTAAACCCAGCTGAAAATCTGTTTCCAAGAAAAACAATCTTCCTAATAAGCCCAGCTGAGCGGCTGGTGCTACTTAGTACCTGCAGAAAAGTGTAGTAAATCCTCTCAGAGATTTGTATTCCCTGGCTTCAGAGGATTTCAAAAGACACAGGAAAAAAAATCTGGCTGGAGGGTTTCTGTCTCCCCCCCCCAAACCTGTTTTCCCTGTTGGATGGGAATGTACTTTGTCGAGCACTTCCCCCCACCTTAGGAATCCTGAGTGATACCTGATATCACAAAGGAAGGACACACCTCTAGGGAAGAGTTTTTCCTCAGCATAGCCAGCAGAGAAAAAAACTCCTCCTTTTCCTGAAAACTGCTTGAAACTTGCCTTTTCCTCAAGCTGCCTGTCCAAGCAACAAGAACGAAAATATACTTCCAACAAAGCCTGCTGGAAAACTAAATTGCCTCCAGCCAACCTGGCTGAAACTGTAAACTGCCTCTGCTCTGAGTTGCTGTACTCAGCAGCCCAGCTGAAAGGCTGCTGCTAACAATACCCCTGAGAAAAATCTGGTCTATTCCTTAGGGATTTGTGTTGTCCTGTCTTCTGATCCTTTCAAAAGACACAGGGAGAAAAAAAAAAAACCTGGCTGGAGGGTTTGTCTCTCCAACCCCCAAACCTGCTTTTCCTGTTGGATGGGAATGTACTTTGGCGAGCACTTCCCCCCACCTCAGGAATCCTGAGTGGTACCTCGTATCACAATGGACGCAAGTACTGTAACAGAAAGCCCTGCAAAAAACTGAAAATACTTGTAACCCTGAAACTGCCTCAGAGTGCCTCTGGTAGAAAAGCCTTGCCTCTCTCTCTGGGTCCGAAACACCACTGCCACCATGTCAAGAGTCTACCCTCACTTGAAACTGGGCGGTTTCAAAGTGAGGACCCGCATGTCTTCCCCCACCCCAAAATCCTAGGGTAGGTCTCCCCTTCGGCTGCCACCACCCGGTCAATTCCGTGGGCCGGGACACCCCTGTTTCCCCCCTTGGGAACACAGATCAATTCACAGAGGAGGAACCTCCCCCCTCCTCCCTCTCTCCAGCCTGCTCTGGAGACAGAGGTGCCTGGATTCAAACGCCTTGAATCTCTACACACAGGGAAGCAGCCCACTTCCCCCTCCCCTTCCCCTGAATTTCCCCAAGGGAAGGAATTAACCAAGTCCAAAGAAAAGAAAAGAATTTATTAAGAGAACAAAAGAAAATACAGAATCTCTATGAATCCAAGCTGGACACTCATAGGGTATAACCTTATCAATCTCTGGAGAGAATCCCCTCTCCCCCTTTTCTCAGTAAAAGCAATATCAGCAAACAGGAATAAAGCATTTCCTTTAGCAAACACACAATTGCAAATATAGAAATCAAATCATAAGACTAATTCGCCTTTCTAATTAATACTCACTATTAATTAGTAGAAACTACTCCAGGAGAACTTGGGGACATGACTGTCCTCTGTTAAATCCAAAAACAGTTCTCACACAGACAAAGGCTTCCCTCCACAGAGATTTGATTGGTCCTCTGGTCAGGTGGTCACCAGGTACTACATGTTAACCCTTTACAGGTAAAAGAGACCTTAACCCTTAACTATCTGTTTATGACAGCAACTTATTGTTCTGTCCTAAGAGGAGTACTTTGCAATTGTCCTTATTGAATTTCTTCCCATTTACTTCAGATGATTTCTCCAGTTTGTCCAGATCATTTTGAATTTTAATCCTATCCTCCAAAGCACTTGCAACTCCTCCCAGGTTGGTATTGTCCACAAACTTTATAAGTGTACTCTCTATGCCATTATCTAAATCACTGATAAAGATATTGAATAGAACCAGACCCAGAACCGATCCCTGTGGGACTCCACTTGTTATGCCCTTCCAGCATGACTGTGAACCACTGATGATTACTCTGGGAATGATTTTCCAACTAGTTATGCACCCACCTTGTAGTAGCTCCATCTAGGTTCTATTTCACAAGTTTGTTTATGATGAGGTCATGCGAGACAGTATCAAAAGCCTTACTAAAGTCAAGATATACCACATTTACTGCTTCCCCCCACATCTACAAGGCTTGTTACCCTGTCAAAGAAAGCTATCAGGTTGGTTTGACACGATCTGTTCTTGACAAATCCATGTTTACTGTTATTTATTACCTTATTATTTTCTAGGTGTTTGCAAACTGATTGCTTAATTATTTGCTCCATTATCTTTCCGGGTACAGAAGTGAAGCTGACTGGTCTGTAATTCCCCAGGTTGTCCTTATTTCCCTTTTTATAGATGGACACTATATTTTCCCTTTTCCAGCCTTCTGGAATGTCTCCCATCTTCCATGACTTTTCAAGAATAATTGCTAATGGCTCAGATAGTTCCTCAGTCAGCTCCTTGAGTATTCTAGGATACATTTCATCAGGCCCTGGTGATCGGAAGACATCTAACTTGTCTACGTTATTTTTCACTTGTTCTTTCCCTATTCAGACTCTGATCCTACCTCATTTTCACTGGCATTCACTATGTTAGATGTCCAATTGCCACCAATCTTCTGGGTGAAAACCAAAACAAAGAAGTCATTAAGCACTTCTGCCATTTCCACATTGTCTTCTCCCCCATTGAGTAATGGGCCTACTCTGTCTTTGGTCTTCCTCTTGTTTCTAATGTATTTGTAGAATGTTTTCTTGTTTCCTTTTATGTCCCTAGCTAGTTTGATCTCGTTTTGTGCCTTGGCTATTGTAATTTTGTCCCTACATACTTATGTTACTTGCTTATATTCAGCCTTCGTAATTTGACCGAGTTTCCACTTTTTGTAGGACTTTTTTTTGAGTTTTAGTTCATTGAAGATCTCCTGGTTAAGCCAGGTTAAGGGTGGTCTCTTGCCATACTTCCTAACTTTCCTATGGAGTGGGATTATTTGCTCTTGTGCCCTTACTAATGTCTCTGAAAAACTGCCAACTGTCTTTAACCGTTTTTCCCCTTAGACTTGCTTCCCATGGGATTTTACCTACCAATTCCCTGAGTTTGCTAAAATCTGCCTTCCTGTCTTTATTGTGCTGTTCTTCCTCCTACCATTGCTTAGAATCATGAACTCTACCATTTCATGATCACTTTCATCCAAGTTGCCTTCCACTTTCAAATTCTCCACCAGTTCCTCCGTATTTGTCAAATTAAATCTAGAACAGCCTCCCCCCGAGTAGCTTTCTCCACCTTCTGAAATAAAAAATTGTCTCCAATACATTCCAAGAACTTTTTGGATAATCTATGCCCTGCTGTATTATTTTCCCAACAGATGTCTGGGTAGTTGAAGTCCCCCATCACTAACAAGTCCTGTGATTTGGATGATTTTGTTAGTTGTTTAAAAAAAAAGCCTCATTCATCTTAACAGAGGGTGTTCCAAGGCTGCATGAGTTCCACAAATCCTGCCTTTCTGGGCAGTAAAACCATATCAGCTCCAATGTGTCTGGGACCTCTGCATTTGGAGAAGTTAGTCAGTAGGACATACCCCCAAAATGTTGAAGCTAAATACGTCAGTTTAACAAACTTCAGCTTATCATTTGAAAAGAACCATAAATGTAGGGTAGTCAGACCTCCACTGTGAGTTATAATACACAATATACAATTAGTGGTTACTGCTGTATGTGATTACTACTTCTAAAATAACTTAGATAAACTACTTTCATCTTATATACCACATAAGGTCAATTTCTACTCTTGCTTATTCTGCATTCTTGAAAGTACACATTCACTTGTGAAAATTAAGAGAAATAAATTTAAAATATTGAGTGATTTTAATTTCCTTCACTTGTATCAGATTGCTTTGTAACAGGATGGAAAATAAAAAAGTGCATTCAAACTATGGACAAGTTGTCCTCTTCTTACCATGATCTGGGGGACAAACTGAAACAGTACCAGTCTGTACTAGATAAGTGCTGGCAGTATAGTCCTCATCTGTATCAGAGTCCTGAACTGGCTGGATGGCATTAGTACTTAGCAACCACCTCTGGTTGTCATGGAGATTGGGTGATGGAGGAAGGGAATGTAAATGTTCAATGACGGATGGACTAGATGAAGAGGATGGCATGGGAGGACCTATGGAAAAATAAAAATAAAATATTTTAAAATATGGGTCAGGATATCACATGAGAGATAAATAAAATCCTTTCTACATCATTGAAAGGAAAGTCATTTATTAAAACAATGAAAACAGGGTAGGCAAAAAAAGATATTACTGAAGCATGCAATACAAATGGTTTTAAAGCTTAAAATGTCACAATGTAAGGTTCTGATTTTGTGATCACCCACTACTGCAGGGAATCCTCTTGAATATGCTGAGTAGTAGATGAGGAGGCGGCTCAGGTCCCAAGTAACTAATTATGTATAAAAAGGTCTGGTTTTCCAGCATTTGCAAAAGAAATTATTTTCTACTCTTTTAAACTGACTTTTGTTTTATAAGGGCACTGTAACAGCCAGAGGGCCTAAAAAGTAAAACTAATGGTTCTGCTTTGGGTTGAGGAAATGAATATTTATGTCATGCAAGCACACACATATTGCTCCATCCCTCCATTCTGCATGTCTGCTCTGCTTTTGTAGGTGGGCAGGCAGAATGAAAGCATTCAGAAATCAGGATTCTTGTACATTTCAGAGCAGGATTCCTATATCCGAAAAGCCCCACCTCATTTTAATGGAAAAGACAGGCATGAGTGGAGAGACAGCATGAAGTGTTATGCTTGAGATCACAGATATGCAGAAATCCAGAACTATGGGTTTGTAATACATGAATTGCCACTGATGAGAAGCTAAGATTTTAGCTAGGATTTTTAACAATGTAAGGGGGAGGAATTATAGCTTATTTCAAAACACAAATGCCAATTAGAAGGAAAACAAACATTAACTTTTAAAATCAGTGAAATGTTGGGCCTATCAAACTTCGGATCCATCTAAACAAGAGATTAACATTAAATTACTTTAAGACATAGAATCAGAGAAATGTAGGGCTGGAAGGTACCTCGAGAGGTTATCAAGTCAAGTCCCCTGCGCTGAGGCAGGATCTAGACCATCTCTGACAGTTTGTCCAGTCTGTTCTTAAAACTCTCCAATAATGGGGATTCCACAACCTCCTTGGGAAGCCTATCTCAGAGCTTAAGTATGTTAGAATTGTTTTCCCTAATACTTAACCTAAATCTCCCTTTCTGCAGATTAAGTCAATTTCTTCTTGTTCTACCTTCAGTGAACATGTAGAACAATTGATCATTGTCCTCTTTATAACATCCCTTAACATATTTGAAGACTGTTATGTCCCCCACTCAGTCTACTTTTCTCAAGACCTTCCCTCTTACATGAAGTTTTCTAAACCTTTTATCATTTTTATTGCTCTCTTCTGGATTCTCTCCAATTTATCCACATCTTTCCTAAGATGTGGCACCTAGAATTGGACACTGCACTCCGTCTGAGGCCTTACCAGAGCAGACTATAGAAGGACAATTACTTCCCACAGCTTACATACAACGCTCTTGTGAATACACCCCAGAATTATAGTAGCCTCTTTTGCAACTGCATCACATTGATGACCCATACTCAATTTGTGATCCATTATAGCCCCATATCCTTTTCAGAAGTGCTGCCACCTAGCCATTTATTCCCCATTTTGTAGTTGATTTTTCCTTCCTAAGTGTTGTATGTTGCACTTATCTTTATTTAATATCATCTTGCTAAATTCAGACCAGTTCTCCAATTTGTGAAGATTGTTTTGAATTCTTATCCTGTCATCCAAAATGCTTGCAATCCCTTCCAGTTTAGTATCATCTGCAAATTTTGCACTCCATTATCAAAGTCATTAATGCATGACATTGATGACTCCTATTCAGTTAGCAAAATATTGACTAGTACTGGACCCAGGACTGAGTCCCACGGGACCCTACTAGATACACCCTCCAAGTTGCACGGTGAACCATTGATAACTACTCTTTGAGAACCAGTTGTGCACCCATGTTATAGAAATTTCATCTAAACCACATTGGCCTAGTTTGATTATGAGAATGTCATGTGGGACTGTATCAAAAGCCTTACTAAAATCAAGATAAATCATATCTACTGCTTTGTCCCCTTTTCTGTTAGACCACTAACCCTATTAAAGAACATATATACACTTATTCCACAGCTGTTGCATACATGATGAAAAATATTTCCTATTTTAAGCATAAACAAATATATCCAGATAAAGACTAGAGAATGATATCGATGTATTTGGCACCTAAAAATCCACAGCTGGTAAAAAATGGTTACTTACCCCACAATAACTGTGCGTCTTTGAGATGTAGTAGTCATGTGGATGCCAGTGTAGCTATATATGTGCCTTATGCATGGAGTTTTTTAAACCTCAATGTCTGTTGGGGTTGCACATGCACTCTGTGCCTCTTTGTGCTCTCATGTGAGGGCATAAAGGAAGGAGCAGACCCCCTCCCCCAAGTTCTCTCTCAATTCAAAGCCTGTGGTACCTAAGAACTCTGAAGAGCAGGAAGAGGACAGAACAAAGAGTAATGGCCTCAAGTTGCAGAGGGGGAGGTTTAGGTTCGATATTAGGGTATACTTTTTCACTAGGAGGGTGGTGAAGCACTGGAATGGGTTACCTAGGGAAGTGGTGGAATCTCCTTCCTTAGAGGTTTTTAAGTTCAGGCTTGACAAATCCCTGGCTGGGATGATTTAGTTGGGGACTGGTCTTGCTTTGAGCAGGGGGTTGGATCTGATGACCTCCTGAGGTCCCTTCCAACCCTGATATTCTATGATTCTATGAGGGAGGGATCCACACTGACAACATCTCAAAGACCACTATTGTTATAGATTAAGTAACCATTCTTTCTTCTTCAAATATATATTGAGATGGATTCCACTGGAAAGCAGTACCCCCTCAAGACGGTGGGAATAAGGAGTTTCAGCTGTATCATATGAACATGGATTTCTCTCCCAAACTTGGCATCTGATCTAGCAACTAAGTTCAAGGCATAGTGTTTGGCAAAGGTCAATGGATTACTCCACATTGCTGATTTCTGATAGCGGCACATTTCTGAAGTAGCTGCACCATGTAGCCTGTGCTTGGATGGAGTGAGCCTTGATGTTCGGAAGGAGAAGTACACCAGATAATTGGTAACATACATGATCAATTTCAATATTCTTGGTGAAGAGATGGCTTGACCTTTATAATGCACAATTACAACTAATAATAGAAGTGCGACAGTGTGATCCTGTCAATATAATAAAGCAAACTCCTGGGTACATCCAATGTGTGTAACTTCTTTTCTTTTGGTGCAGAGTGTGGCTTCAGGAAAAAGACAGGCAGTCGACTGTGTTGATACATATCTGAGATCAGCTTAGGAGTGAACTTCTGGTGAGATTGCATATTGAGAACTTCTTTCACTAGGTACAACCTTCTGGTAGATGTTTTCCTGCTTTGTAAAGTATTTCCTGAACCTGTAATGAGTAGTCTCTGTCTAGTCTGGATGGAGTACCTGGCCCTGAAACTGAGATCAGATCCAGATGGTCTGGAAGCTGGTTTGAGGGCTGAATGGACATCTGCAGGAAGTCTGTCATCCAAAACTGTCTTCGTCAATAGGACGCTATTAAAATGATTGGCTTTGCTCTTTTAATCTTGGCAATTACCCTGGAGATCGGGGTAATCAGTGGAAAGGCACAGAGCAGCCTCTGTTCCATTGCAGAAAGAAGGCATCTGACAATGATTCTAAACTAAGGCCTCCTCTGGAGCACAAATTCTGACACTTGGTGTTGTTCTTGACATCAAAGAAGTCTAATATGGAGGATCTCCAGTGAAAGAATACCAGTCCTATGCCAAACCTGTGTAAGAACCTTTCATGAAGGGCCATAGATTACCTCTTCAGGAAGTTTGTTGCTTCCAAAGGATGAAGGACCATTGGTGCCACTACATTCCAAGTCCAGAATTTGATACCCTCCAGGCAGAGGTGAGAAGAGTAGGCACCCTTTTGTTTATGTAGTGCATGGCTGATGTATTATCTGTGAGTTCTGAAGGACAGGTAGAAATGCCCCTTGGCTGGCTCAAGTATGCCCTCATTAATGGGGAGAGCAACCCTGGCTGGGACTGATGCAGTCAAAATGTCAAAGAGTTTCTGGTATTTGATATCTAGGTCTGTGATACAAGATAGGAAAAACTGAAAGGTCTTAAAATCATCACTTGTGGGGACAGGGGCTAGTGTAACTGCCTCATCAGGCAAAAATGACAATTCTTTCAGTGGACACTGGGGATATTGTTGTCCATCTGCTACCCCCAGCTCCTGAGTGTTCACAGGCAGCCTAATCTCCCCCTCTTCCTGGACATATTTGAGGGCAATCCACTGCAAGATACTCACAATGATAGTCCCCAGTATGGCCAAGGTAGCATGCCATATGGGTATTGATCAAAAGCACATCAGGTTCCCTTGATGCTGGTGCCATGTGATAGCCCTACGGTATTACAAGGCGGCAGAGGACAGCCATCCCTGCTCATTGCTAGAGGGAAAGCATAATATGGTGATGGTGAGGAAGAAGGGTAAGATTTTTCAAACAGCGATGCCATGGAGCAATGCCTCTGCTCAAGTCCTGGTGCCAGGCGCTGCTCCAATACCAACAATGTCCCTGGAGGGGAACTCAGTGATTCTATGAGGGCATATCGTGGGCCTGTAATCGGTGTGGTTGTCAGTACCGGTGTCTTCATCTCTGACAGTGCCAGTTTACTATGCATCATTTCTGACTAAGTGGCAGACTTGGATGCCTTGCCCTTGGAGGAATGAAGCTTCTTCTCCTCCTTACAGAGCCATATCTCCTGATGTCTGAAGCTAAACTTGGGCTCCACTTGGCTGTCCTTTAGTCCCACCCTTATGTCAGGGTGCCAGTGCAGCTCATAACGATGACATTGTAGGCATTGGGAGAGATGCACTGAGCTCAATGCCAATGTTGGAGCTGTTGGTGTCAATACTGGTGTAGAGATGTCTGGTGCTAAAGGCAGAGGCAGTTGCTCACAATGTAGCCTGTGCCAGTTCTGATAGTGTCTTCTTTCCTGCCTTCCTTTTGCTGGTTGTGCAATGTGGTTGAGAGGGTGCTCATGGATGAAGACCCTTTTGACTGTTCTTTGGAAGTATTAACTTCCTCTGGGTCTCAAGGGGTATACTTAGATTGCTCTAGTACAGTGGTTCTCAACCAGGAGTCTAGAGCCCCCGTAGGGGGGCCTTGAGTAGGTTTCACAGGGGCCTCCAAGCAGGGCCAGCATTAGACTCTCTGGGGCCCAGGGCAGAGAGCCGAAGCCCCACCGCATGGGGCTGAAGCCCAGCTTCCTGAGCCCTGCCACCTGGGGCTGAAGCTGGAGCCTGAGCAATGTAGCTTTGTGAGGATCCCTGTGGCATGGGGCCCCAGGCAATTGCCCTGATTGCTACCCCCTAACACCAGCCCTGGCTTTTATATGCAGAAAACCAGTTATTGTGGCACAGGTGGGCTGCAGAGCTTTTATAGCATGTTAGGGGTGGGGTGTCACAAAGAGAAAGGTTGAGAACCTCTGCTCTAATAGATGCAGTTTCAGTCACACATTCCTAGAATTATGACTTCTTGAGCAGAAGGATTTACATGTCAAACATCTATCCGGGACATGGCTGTCCCTCAGAAAGAATAGGCTTTGACTATGCCCATCGACCAGACCCATAAGTCTGCTGCAGATCAAGCAGGGTTTAAATCCAGAATGTTTGAAGCTCTTCATGTTGGTCAGTGCACAGCACTTTACCCTGCTATATCGGAAGGTGTACAGGAGTGCATGTCTCTCTTCTTCTTCCTTCATCCTTTTTTTATGGTGGGGTGCAGTAGTGAAGGTGGAGGGCAAGTGACCACATTTGAGGAGAAGAGAAGGAGATTCTTCACTGAAAAGGTAAATTTTAAACTAGAAAAAATAGCACTGCCATAGTCAGGAAGACTGAACTAGGAGGGTCACAGCCACTTCCCCCTTTAGGCAGCACAAGGAGGCACAAGGTGCATGCATAGTCCCAATATACACTGCTATTCAAAAAAAATCTGAGCTCATGCCCGTAAGATGCATACCTATCTACAGTGGGATTTATACTGACACACAGTCGAAGAACAAATAGAATCAATTTTGCAAACTCTACTGTGTTCTAGAAAAGAAGCATACTGATAATATTCTACATGAAATGAGATACTGAAAAGTTTTTGAATAAAATGTTATCCTGCCTGTAGATGGAGCACTCTGTCTGGAAACCAAGTAGCTGTATCACATGTATTATTTAAATTAAAAAATTAGCTTCACCTGCACTGTTATCATATACAAGATGAAAATGCAGTATTAAAATAATAGGGAAAAAATAAGAGGAATTTTTTTCATCCTCAAATTATTTAATCTAATGGCACTCAGCAGTAAAATTACACTGGGTAAATGCACTAGCTCCTCATGTTACATTTTAGATTAATAATATATTGTCAATATTAATATCTTGAATTACCTCCTCTTTCTGTTTCCATTTTACATGTTCCTACCATTGTATTGCTTTTTTCACTCCTTTGTTTTTGCTTCGAGACTGAATATAGCAGGTCCCACGATATATCAGATTTCTCAAATTTAGTTTTAACCAGACGCTAAGATCTAATTGGGCGGTTTCCATGGAAGTAAAACTGCTCTGTTCTACCCACAGAACTGTTTGCTTAGCTTTTCCACATGTCATATTTCTCTTTGTGTCTTAACTCTCTAGTGGGAAGCACAATACAATACTATGTAAGGAACTGAATTGTGAGATTAGAACTTGGCCCAAGGGACAATGAACACCTTCTATTGATCTAGTAACTCCATGTCCAGCTCAGAATGGTCAGCCAAACACAGAGTTATTAGCTGTAGAAGTAATGTGGGGGAAGAATGGAAATTTTCAGGGCTCTAAGAGGGAATCACAGGAGGAGTAGGCAACAAGGCATGGACACGAGCTGAAGAGCTATTAAGCCAGCAGTGTCATCAGATTTTCTTGCAATGCATTTATGGCTGACTTTCTGGTAACCTGCGCTGCTGCATATTTTTTGAGAGTGGACTTGATTATGTAAACCTTAATTATCCAAAACACTATTATCTGAAAAAATATGTCGTCCATCAATTACACTGAAAATTTCCTCAGTTAGTCAAATGTATTCAATAGTGCTGCGGCTATGCTAAACCAACCCCTAATGTTCACATGGCTAGCTCAATGGAAGAATGTTTCTGTCAACCTAGCTATTGCCACTTGGGGACGTGAATTATCTGTTGTAATGGAAAAACCCCTTTGAGTGCTGTAGGAAGTGTCTACACTTCGGCGCTGTAGGGGCACAGCTACAGCACCCATAGGGCCTTATTCAGACAACAAAGAAGAAAGATACATTGAGATAAACAGCAGGAAAAACCCCCCTCACAATCCCCCAAACAATTATTTTTGTCCAAGTGCTGCCAGCAAATTAATCAAAACATTTGTGCTAATAAGGAAATAGTCTCTTTCCCCCACCTTTCCTCGCCCAGTCACACCTCAACTTTAGACTGTCCATCTGATCTTTCAGTGGGTTATTGACTGGCCTCTGGAAATTCTGATGACATTCCTATAGAAGATTTCCCAGCAGCTAATAAAACTACTATTTGGTACTTGAACTTTCCTACTAAACAGGGATCAAACATTCACATAATCAAACTAGGATAAGTATTAAGCAATTTTTGCACAGACCTCTATATAGGGACTAATATTCTTTAATATTAATGAATAACCTGGAAGATGTAATTACATAATTTGTTAATATCATCATATTTGGAGATATATAACTTTCAAAGGCTTCTAAATAACGTAGATACTTTTGAACATTTTACCCTAAGCAAAACTACAGAAAAATCTGCAGTGTTTGGAAAACTGAGTTAAGGCCAGTGGGGACTGATTCAATATAGTAGAAAGAAAATAAACTTGGAATGGAAATAATACTTGCCCCTTCCCACTTCCAACTTCCAACCAAGAAAGAAATAAAACCCAGAAGAAAGCTGACTAGATGAAGAGCATTAATGCAGAAATATACCTGGAGGTGATAATGGATAAATTAAACACACGCAGAATGTACTTCTGTTGCAAAAAATAGTGCTGTGTTCAGTTTTGGGCCCCACGATAGAGAAGGGACTTTGGTAAACTGAAGAGACTGAAAAGGTCTGCAAAAATCTGCAATCCTAATTAATGATAAGTTATCAAAGTGGCAGTAGAGGCCATGTCCCAGATGGAAAAGCTGAAAGAAATTAACAGGGTAAGAAAAACTTATCAAACAGGTGGCAAAGGGAAGACAGTGTAATTGTCTATAATCATTTGACATGTAGTAATGGAAAAGATAAGGAAGTACTAGTCATAATGCAAAAGCAGTGACTGTGGGTAACACTTTCAAAAGCATCTACATAATTTAGGAGCCCAAATCCGTATTCAAAAGTGGTTTAGGCTATAAGGATCCTAAGTCCCATTGGCTTTCAATGAGACATAGGCTCCAAATGCCTACATCACTTTTGAAAATGGGACTCAGGCTCCTAAGTCATTAGCTTTTCAAAATTTTGCCCCACAACTTAAATTAAATACAAGATGCATATGGTACTGGGGGAAAATCCTGAACTTATCACTCACACAATAGAACCACCACCTAGTACAGGTGTGCCCCACCAGGCTCTACACATGCAGCACTAGCACCTTGGTGCTAGGGTCAAAATTAACTCACATAAAATGGATCAGAATTGAGTTACTCTCATATTTAACATGAAGACTCCATATCCAGACCTACAATGCTCCATCTTGAACCAAATCACCAGGGGACAGTAAAGAACTCCATGGGCTAACCCAACACAGAGAATCAATGAGGCTCTTAAAGGTTTATTGATAAAAGAAATGTATTATAACAAAGAAAAACACTGACTCCAAGGAATTACTCAGCTTTCATCTTCGATCTGTTATCAGTCACATGCTAGCAAAGCACTTTGCTTCAAGTTGGAACAGTGCGTACATGAATTACAACGGTATGATTACCAGATGTATTTCAGAAAAAAACAATATTGAACATGTTAGAAACACTATGTTTAAGAGAAAATAAGATTGAAGAAAAGTAAGGGAGAGGAACCCCTGCTGTTGTGTGGGTATGAAGGGTTTGCTTAGAAGTTCCCTATCTAGCCCTAAAATCTATGCACCTATGAACTTTTTGTATCATAAATGACCTTTAGCACAGCATATTGTGACATTAAAAATGTGACATTAAAAAAGTACATAAAACTCCTGTTTTACATCAAATTTTATTTACATTACTTACATTATTACATTTATTTTATTTACATTCCAAAAATTTTTCTTTTCTTTTCTGTTTTTTTTGAGGGGTGGAGGCAGGAGACTTTTCAGGTTCATGCAATACAGAGACTAAAGATCACAGAATCTTCCTAAATTTACTAAATTCCTGTTGACAGAGATTCATCATAAAAAGATCATTTGTTCTATATGTAATAAATGGGCTGAATAAAACTTTTGGAACAAAAACTATTAGTAATCCACATGAAGTGAAATGTAGTTCTTAATTATGCACTCAGATCCATTACTATTTTGCTAGTTTATTCACTGGTTATAAAATGAATGTCCATTATTCTGATCTCACCTATCATGCATAAATCCCATATATAATGCACATATACAACTGCTAGTACTAAGAGCAATATATGTGGGGGGAGGATCTCAGAACCCAGACTCCAGCTTAAGCCTGAAGATCTACACAGCTACTTTTAGCCCCTCAGCACAAGCCCTGTGAGTCCCAATATGTTGACCCAGGTGCTGAAACTTGCTGCCATGAGGTTGTTGGGGTTTTTTGCGGGGTGGGAGTGGTTTGTTTGTCTTGCTGTATAGACATACTCTGAAATTCTCTACCTTGGTGGAGTACCCTGTAATCTTATTTATACCTATATTCCTTATTTATATATAATTGTGATATTGCATATCTGAGGTATCAGGAGAAAGGTTATGATCCACCAAAAATCACTGTCCTTTCTAAATATATATACTGTTAGTGCATATGAAGTCATGAGATTGTGTTCTGTGGTTGTCAGTAAAACACGCTGTAAGTTGGGGAATCGGCCAGATATTAGCGCCACAGAGACAACAGCAAGGAAAGTAACCAACGCCCGGGCGGGCGTCAAACAACCATCAATAGGCATTGTCCAGCAAGGTGGTTACAATTCAATGACTCACCTGCATAAGGCCACGCCTGGGGACTCAGCAATGCCAACTAGACATGCTTGGACCTGTGTTCTCCAAGTACATGGATTAAGGGTATAAAACAGAACACAGTGGCCTAATCCTGGGCCTTTTTCTTTCCCCCACCTACGCTGCAAGGAGGAAGGACACTCAGAAGACTGAAGACTCCAACAGAGGAGACTGGCCCAGGTTTCAAGGGTGAAACCTTTGTACAATGAACTGCAATATCCAGTGGGGTGAGAAAAACTGCTTAATCTAGACCAGAGGCGGGCAAACGTTTTGACCTGAGGGACACATCGGGTTGCTGAAATTATATGGAGGGCGAGTTAGGGGAGACTGTGCCTCCTGACAGCCAGGCGTGGCCCCAGCCCCTTATCTGACCCTCCCTGCTTCTTGCCCCCTGACGGCCCCCCCAGGACTCCTGCCCATCCACCCCCCCCTCTCTGTCCCCTGATGCCCCGCCACCCCATCCAACCCCTCCTCTCATTCCTGACTGCCCCCCCGGACCTCTGTCCCCATTCAACCCCCCTGTTCCCCACCCTCTGACCACCCTGACCCCATCCACATCCCCACCCCTGACCACCACCCCGAACTCCTCTGCCCTCTATCCAACCCCCTCTGCTCCCTGCCCCCTTACCGCACTGCCTGGAGCACCAGTGGCTGGCGGCGTTACAGCTGCGCCACCTAGAGCACCAGAACAGGCAGCCGTGCCGCCCAGCTGGAGCCAGCTATGCCACCACGCAGCACAGAGCACCAGGTCAGGCTGTGGCTCTACAGCTGCACTGCCCGACAAGAGCTCGCAGCTCCGCCACCCAGAGCATTGCGCCAGCAGCGCAGTGAACTGAGGTTGCGGGGGAGGGGGAACAGCGGGGAGGAGCCAGGAGCTAGCCTCCCAGACCAGGAGCTTAGGGGCCGGGCAGGAGGGTCCTGCAGTTTTCCCACCTCTGATCTAGATGTTGCCCAGTCTAATAGGGTTGAGAGTTTAGACTGCATGCTTATATTTTATTTTATTTTGGTAACCACTCTGACTTTTTGCCTGTCACTTATAATAACTTAAAATCTATCATTTGTAATCAATATCAGTGAGTTTGCCTGAAGTATGTGGTAAATCTGTTCAGGTTTACAAAGGCTAGTGTATATCCACTTTCCACTGATGAAGTGGTGAACCAATTAATAAATTTGCATTGCTCGTCTTGAGCCATGCAAGACAGTATATTCCTGAGGTACAAGGCTGGGAGTTTGGTTGGTGCTTTTCTCTGTGTGATTCACGAGTGGCTCTGGGAGCATTCATGCAATCTAGCTGTGTGTGGAGCTCCACATGCGGTTATGCTGAGTGATAACAGCGCCTGGAGGGGTTTGCTGCTTGTCACTAGCAAAGCTTTGAGAGAGACATCCCAGGCTGGAGAGATAAGGGGGCACAACAGTCCCAGGTTTCATCCCGGGGATCCCATCATACATACCCTTAGAGGTTAATCTTACTCATGTTGAAGTCAACAGAAAAGTACCTTTTGACTTCAAGGACAGTAAGACCGGGCCACTGAACTATAACTTATGTAAGCGGACACAGAGAAATCCTGTGTCCCCACTGAAGTCAATGGGAATTTTGCTATTGGCTTCAATGTGGCCAGGATTTCACCCTTATTTTTAATGGTATTAATATGCAATGCATACCTATGACACACACACACTCTCTCTCTCTCTCTCTGTGTATATATATATATAAATAATGTATGTATGTATATAACAAATACATTTCTATTGACACACACGTATATACACATATATATAGACATACACTAGTTTATTGTTACTCTGGTCAAATGGAGTAACCTCATCACAATAGAGAGGCCAGATAGGATTTTTTTTAAAAAGGGAATAGGATCTTACAAAGCCAGGAACAGACAGCCAGTGGTTTGCGAGAGTAAGAATTAATGTTTCTTTTAGATAAATTAATCAGAAACAAGAACACTTTCACTTACGCAGAAGAGAGTTTCAGGCTTACAGAATGCAATCTGTTCCATGACTTCCCAGCATGCTGAAGCTGTAAGTACACTTCAGCTAATAAAGCATCTATATTGTACTTAAAAAGTTTACTGACTACACTCCCAAAATTCTAATTTCCTATTGTAGATATATTGCACGCAGCTTAGCTTAATGAAAATGGGGAGGTAATATGTTATAACACAAAATTACCAGATTTTAGATGTTTTCATTACTTCATATAACATGCTAAGTTTGTAATAAGTGACTTTTAATTATAAATCCATTTTATATTATAGACCCCATATATACTATCCAGCCTGTATGATTTGGCATTGGCATTTATATCTCTGCTGGATACTTCAGCCTTCTGCAGTCATCCTGTGGTGACAGTTATCTCTTAATTAAAACTCTACATGAAAATAGCACTACTGAAAAGTACATACAAAGAATGATTATTCATTCCTTTTTTATCTATGGCTTTAATACTAGAGGTAACCATTGTAGTTAGTGGGAAGCACCTCCCCAAGGAAAACTAAGCATAACCAATTCCTTATACTTATAAAAGAAAGATAAAATAGTATAGATTTTCCTATAGTCATCTCATCTCGCTGAAAATAATGGTGTGCCACATGTCCCTTTAAGAATAAATACTCTCAGATATGTAAGACTGTCTATGATGAGAAGCACAGGTTGTTGGGTTTTTTTTAACATAAGTTATGATGATCCTTGAATTGGGAAGTGAATTTTCCAAGTTTCAGATCCTTCTCGGTGTTAATGAACTGTCACTACAACTTAGATGCAAATCTGAAATAAATATGACATCTAACTTTAACAAGCTTCTATGCAAGGCTATTATTTCTAAACGGAAGAGGTGCATTACTTTGACATGTATTTGAACTTACAAAGTTGCAGTTTCTTCTGTGGAAGATGGGAGCTGAAACTTTGTAAAAATTATAATGGTGTGGATTCATTTGAAAACAAAGAACAACTAGTTCCTCAGAACTGGATAGAAATGCTGATACCGGTAATTATTTTTTTTTTACTATATTTCTCTTTCTCAAGTTTTTTTTATAATAATCACAAATTCTACAACCAATATTGACTTGTGAAAAAATGAGAAATGTATAAAGAAAAACTTATTATGCACACAAATTCGCACTCATTTCTGAAATAAGGGCTTTGGGTTTGGGGGTATTTTTGGTGGTTTTAAAAACGTTAACAGCTGTTGCTCAGCAGACTGCTAAGGGCCCAATCCTACAGACTTTATTCAGACAACCCTTTTCCCTGCCTTAAATAGGAGTTTTGCCTGTAAAGAGTTTGCAGGATCTGAGCCTTAACTGATACAGTTAGTCAGAGCAATTTAATGCACCACTCTCAATGGCCACATTTTGAAAAAAGCTAGTCTGCATGACATAGCACTCTGTGGCAGTCAAGGCCTGCACAGTGGGACAGAAACTCGGCATGAGTCCGAAGTTAAACAAAGAAAAATATCTCTGGTGTTCGAGATTTATAGACAGATTTTATTTCTGGTGCAACCAAAAGAAAATAGACATGCAAAATCTCTAGCCACATCCCTTCATGCAGCTGAATTATCTTTAAGAACCAGAACAATATTAATAGGGCAGCTCTTGTGTCTTTGGAACTCCCTGTCCTGGATTCTTCCAAACAAGTAGCCCCCAACTGTTTCTTTGTTGAAAGGAAGCCCTGCTCCTTTTTAAGGCTCCAAGCCTAATTATGCTCAGCTGCTCTTCATTAACCCCAGGCAGACAGAAGGAACAGGAGCTTCCCCCAGTTACCCTGAGGGAGGTGCTTATTTCAGAAAAGCCCATTCAGAACCCCTGCTGGGATTTAAGCCCCAACATCACTGTCTGGCTTGTCAGAGGTTTCTCCTAGGAGTACTGTACAACTGGAGTGGCGCAAATCATATCTGTAGACAGCCTTTCATGGGCACCAAAGGACCTGTCCCTTTAATCACACACTTCCAGTTCCATCGAACCCAAACACCATTCACAATACACTTCTGGTCCATGAACATGGGCAGTAATTGTACGAAAATTAGAATTCTATTGAATATCTAGGCGCATATATAAGTGCATATCTGAGGCATGTGAAACACACTGAAAGCTTGAGGCTCAATCATGAGCCCATCTTCACACCTGTGCAGGAAGGAAGGTGTGTAAGGAGCCCCCTTACTCTCCAGAGCAAGCTACTTGCATCACTGGATCCTGCACAGGATGAGTGCAGGTGAGTGGGCAGCAGGCAGAGCCTTTGCATACTCCCAGTGCACCAGCCCACACACCGGAGCAGGAGCAGTAAATGAAAGCAGATTCTCTGACAGCTTGTCTACATGGGGAACTTTAGGAAAGTTAAGATGCATCAACTAAAGTGAAGTGAAATTAATGAGCATAATTTAAATCACATTAAAACCTTGTGTGGATGATCTCAATCAGAAGGAAAGTGGCCTTAATTTGCTGAAGTTTAGGCCCAGTCTACTCTTAAAAGTTATGGTGGCATGGCTACCTGGGTCAGGGTTGTGAAAAAAAAACCACACCCTTGATCGACACAGCTATGCCCACAAAACCCCCAGTGTAGATGTAGCTATGTCAACTGAAGAGGTCTTATCTCGATGTAGCTAAGACCATTCGGGGAGGTGGTACTCCCATACTGACAGAAAAATTCCTTCTGTAAGTGAATGCTGTGTCTACAGTAGGGGGCATGCTGATGCAGTTATGACTTCACAGCATAGCATTGACCTTGCAGCTTTAGTTGATTTATCTTAACTTTGAATGATAATCTGAACCCTGATTTTCAACTAGAGCTGCACAGCTATCTTACTCAGGCTGGACTGTAGGATTATAATCCAGCTCTTGCTAAATATCCTTGATACTGTTTATAAAGTAAAGAAAAAAAAATCATGTCCTGGAAATGTAACTGACAAGTATACTGGAGATGGTAGCATAAACTGTGGCTAGGTTTTACAAGGATATTTATAAATCGATTCTCTAAACAGATTTGAGACATTCCCTCTGTGATGTGACGGATAAGTCTGTTAAGTGTTACCACCTTCAGTCTTGACCTGTAGTAGTCCTGAGGTTTGTAAACTACTTGGGCTCTGCCATTTTTTTCTTCAGGATAATTCATATTGGCTAATGTCCCAAAAAGTGATTTGAGAGGAAATGCTTCTTTAATCTCTAGATCCATGAAAAGTGATATTTTTATTAGCACAAATTTAGGATGGAGTGCTCCTGTCCCATATCTGTTTCATCAATTTTCAGGCATAACCCTATATTAGCCTATGTACCTGAGGATTTCTAAGATACCTAGAGCTAAGTTAGGTCTGGTTTGGAAGCTGACAGGAAAATCTTTTCCAAGTATTTTTAAAATTCTACTTTTCACTTCCAGTACCTAGAGACCCCTCCTTTTTGCCTCTGCTTAAAAAAACAAAACCAGTTGGGAATGACTCACAAGACTCTCCGTTTCCAGAATCAGATAATTTCCCTCCTCCCAGGAGAAGAAATCTGAGGAGGAGCCAGAAAAAAATGCTAACAATATACGTCTTTAATTTATTTTTTCTTTTCCTACTGAACTCTAAAGGAGGAGAAGTACCAACATTCACAGTAGGAATGCTGCTTTATTCTTTGATTTTTATATCATTGTGATGGCAATCTTCAAGTCTTTTATTTAAAAGAGAATAATCTCATGCAGCAAAGCTCCTTAGAAACCTCTATATGATGTCAGACTGGCTAAACTTGCAGGCTATGAACACTAAGTTAAATCTGCAGGAATTGTGCTTGTTTTCTTGCAAAGAGACAAGACAATGTAAAAAAGTGTTCTAAAGAAGCCACCAAATATTCTGACCCAGCAATAACTATTGAAAACATGCTGCAAAAATTCCTTACCAGGATATGGTCTTATTTCTCAGTTTCCAAGCATGGATTCCACACAGAAAAACTGGTTTCGAGTTTTTATGGCTGTTTTTGGCCCTTTCCCTATCTGCAGGGATGATGTGTGAAACGCAGCCCAGGGGGAAGACAAATAAGGAGCTTTTAAACCACCTTTGCACCCTCACTAGTCTCTGCTGCTCCAGGGGCTACAGCAGACCCCGGTGTAACTTAGATAGGCCTCCGGGATAATCTATGGCTCTGGCTACTCTAGAGCGCTTACTGCAGTGCAACTGCACAGATGCAGCTGCACTGCTGTAAGGGCGCTACTGTAGCCGTTCTAAGCCGACCGGAGAGAGCTCTCCCATTGATTTAATTAATCCACCTCCAATGAGTAGCGGAAGCTCTCCCGACGACATAGCACTGTTCACACCGGCACTTAGGTCGGTGTAACTTATGTCACTCAGGAGCTTGGCTTATTCATACCCTTGAGTGACATAAATGGTAGTGTAGACATAGTCTAAATTATGGCTTTACTGGCTGCAATATTGCTGTTGTCCTACTCCAGACGGGGGTGTCTTACTGTCAAGCAAGCTCCCTACCCCCAGAGTCATTGGGAGGCTGCCTTCTGGCTTTTCTCTACAATGCCTGAACCAGAGGACTTTTTCACTAGATGGTTAGGGATTTAGAGCCATTTAGTCAGCGCAAAGGGACCAGAGCACGGATGAGGATCTCACCCTCTCCTCTAGGGTCATTTTCTGATTATGACCAACTTGTACCTTTGGGTTGCAGCAACTGTAACAATACGCAGCAAAAGTATACAACCAGTTTACTAGAGGTAGTGAAGAATACAATTTCCAATATTTATCATTACTTGTTTGCTTTATAAGCACTGACATTACGTTTGGTTCTTTACAGGGCATGGTCTCTGCCCCAAGGGATTTACAACTGCTGTCATAAACACTGAAATTGTAGGCGGAATTAAGGTAGGCAAACTGTAGTTACCCAAGTTAAATTGTGGCAAGAACCCTAAAGAGAACTCCACTACTCTTACCAAAAATGCCATGGGATCTTTAATGACCACAAATGGTTTATTAACCTTTTACCAGCTACCATATACTGTTCACAGATGGACCTTCCCACATCTCTTTCTTATGCTATGGTCCAGAGAGCTGGCTTGGTCAAAGACTTCCCTGTACCATACCCCCCAAATAATAAATAAAAGCCTCCAATAGTTACAATTTAATGGACATTATAGCCCTCAGGAAATCACATCCACAATTAATCATAAAGAAGAAAAAAAGCACTGTCACTAATGAAACACTAAGCTGGTGTAATTCTGAAAAATGCAGACAAACTTCATGAAGGAAACGGTTAGTGTTTCTGGTACATATGGGTGGGGATATGTTTCAGATTTAACTTTATTTTTAGAATCTTAGCTCTTAATCTCTTGATTTTCAAAGGCCCTCTTGACTTTCAAAGGCCCTTCCCTACCCCTTCCCCTTCCCCCTTCGGTACTCCCGCTCCCCCAAAAAAACAACAAACCAACAAGTGCTATTATGAGCTCTCTTTTCTTTAATGGCATAATATATTTCCAAACAACTGTTGTTTGAGGGGGAATTAGAGAATTAACAGAAAATTATTAACTGTTGTCTCACATAGCAGCATCCTTATGAGCAACAGAACACTTACTAGACACTGATGTCTCGTTATATCTAGCATGTAATTTATTTCTCTGCTGGAACACAGCCTTATCAGCTTTGCCCATGTAGAGAAAGTGCTCCTATCTATGAAACAAAATACAGCACTTCAGGCCGGAATCTGGAATGTTTAAATGAAAGTCCACAACATGATCACCAAGGCAGGCTTACCACTGAATCAGCAGAGAAAGCAGCAACATTTAAGCAGACTGGAGGTGATCTTTTAGGGTCAGATTTAAAAAAAAAAAAAAAAGCACAGTTCTCTTTAGGTATCATTAAGCTAACTCAGAGCAATAGAAGCTAGTGAGTGCTGAACATCTTTGACAATCTGGCCTCTTTGTTTAGGAGTTAAACACTTAAAATCTGGCTTTTTGGTTTTCTTCTGAACACTAAGATTATGGTCAACAGACTATTTTCAGTTGTGAGGAAATTCCTATTGTACCGCAAGTGCACTATGCAGTTACACATTTAAAAAAAAAAAGGGGGGGGGGGAACCTCCATTCCACTGTGGGTAATTATGCAACTTACAACGGAAAACATTTTGACTGAGTATGAAACCTATGATTGCTTTTAATTTTGTAAACTGTTTTTTATTCAAACTCAGACTTCACAGTACCTCACTAAGACCTAACAACATGTGAAATTTGAAGGTTTAAAGTTCAGATGGTTTTGAGTTATCCATTTACATGAAAAAAGAATAAGAATGCAGATTTAATATTTCTTTTAAAAATGGAACAAAGTCCCCCACTTTTTTACCCAATTCAAAAAAGGCAAAATGGAGTTTCAAAAACATCTCTTTGGCCCTAGACCAAACATGAAAAATTTCAGTCCAGAAGAATTTCAGAAAGTTATGATCTAGTGAACAAAAAGGGTCATAATGAAAGTTCCTTGCACTGTTAACTACAAACTCCTGTAACAATAAAACAGTCATCTTTAATTCTTTGCCAACCTGACCACTTTAGAGTAATTAAAAAAAAGCCACACCAATTACTCTTAAAAGGTCTAATCTAAAAAGGAAGGTGCACAAGAGACTGGGCCCAGGACAAATTTTAGCCTCCCTGCATGCAAAAACAAATAATCAAACAATTCCCCAAAAGAGAAAATTATCATTCATGCATTTCTGAAACCAAGGGTAACAAACCCTCTTATATTACAACTTCCAAAATACTGAACTTGTGTTCAAAGATGAGAGAAATGCCAACTAGCCATCCAAATCTATCAAGAGACAGGTTTTCCATCTGTTTGAAAAACCATGAAAGCACAATCCCATTTGACTACTCTACAAATTCAAAGGCAACCACTCTTAATCTAAATTGTTGAAGCCATCCTTTATGAGCTGTGGGTTCCTGAAAAAATATTTATTATATTATTATTATTATTATTATTATTAGCATTATACTTTCAAGATGCAGCTCTCAATACCTGTTAAAACCTACCAGATAACAATTACTACACAAAAAGGTCTGGAACCACTATACTATCAAAGTAAAAATTGCTCATATACTTTATTACACATGATCTCCAAGATTATCCCCTTCCCCAAATCATCCTTCATAAATCTCCATGGCCAAAGAGTCTACCATGAGTGCACACTGATAAGAAACAAGAAGTAAACTTCTTATTCTGTTCCCCTCTTCCTCTGTAAAATATACTTTCAGTTTTAACAGCTTCTTAGACAAGATTACATTACATTAATACCCATATGATTTACACAAAGATTTAATGCAATCATGGATTATGAGAGAGTGACCCTTAAAAAAGTTAGCTAAAGGCCTGATTCTGCCTACCTACATGGATACAGGCACAAAAGAAACAATTTTATGAGATATACTCAGTTTCTTTGCGCTACGCTACAGTGTAAGATCGAGCAGGAATACTTAGAGGAAGACCAATCAGATTATTTCTCAAAGAAGCAGATCATATAAAATGTATGATACCAACTAATAGAAGTAAGGAAATGCAGAATTGAAAATTACTATCTTTAATTCATCCTTTTGTGCTCTGGTATTTCATGGGTCTAAAAATATCATATGGTATCCATCTTGGTTCATATACAGTTCCTCTCACTGTCATGAGTATTTGATATAATTGTGTGTATTATAAGGTCTGTAATATAAAAAAGGAGAGATGAAGTAGCAGTTTTAACTCTATATTTCCTTGTTTGTTTAGTTATACAAGACTCATTCTTTTCTTTAGCTTGTATATTTATAATTTTGATGGAATGGTTGTCTAAATAATTGTTACAAACTTAAAATAAAATCTTTTCAAATATACCATTTCAAGTGGATATCACCAGGTAGGTCAAGTTTTACTCAGAATTTTGAATACTGCATTAGAAACAACTCACTGAATAACTTTTATGTCAAATCCTTGCAAACGGACTAGGATGTCAATGCAGTTTTAATATGAAAACCTTTGACTGTTGCTGAAACTGTGTATTGAGATGAGCAGGAACAGAGTAACAACAACAAAATACAAAATTCTTCTGAATGAAAATGATTAATCAGTTACCGTTCTTGCTATGCAAACTCAGGAAAAGTTAAACACTGCAACTGCTCTTTTGTATCAGGTATCATTTCAAAGGTTGTGATATAAATTATAATATTCAAAGTCTTATGAAATCAACTATGTTTCAAGTATATACATAATACTTAGTATAGAATTCTATTAGAAAGAAAAAAAATTAAATGCAGGTAACACATTTGTAAATGAAATAACCAATTCATTTAGAAAAGAAAAACAAACTGTGAATAGCAGAGACAGCAGATAATTATCCATCATAAAGAACAATACAATAATACATTATGTGATTGAGTTATTCAGCATTATTATTATTGTCTGTTTTCTACATATTCTGTTTCATTTTAAAAGTGTTTTTGTTGTTGTTTTTTTGCAGGGGCAGAGTGCACTACATTGGTCTCTATACTAATGCTCTCCTTAAAAAGCCTGGTATCAAACCGTCTCTAGACCCTCAATGAAGATGAAGCACCTTAAATTGTGAAACAGTTAAGTCACATGAGCTACAGTAAACAGATTAAGCAGCATCTGTTCCAGCTATACCTGATATATTGCTCAGTATACAGATAATGCTATGGACTATTGTTTTTATGCTCATTTCCAGTTTATCCATAGCAGTATGTACCAGCTCTTCCCCAAGACAGCCTTCAGATGACAAGGAAATGTCCCTTTATCTTTAGCATTTCTTACTGCAGTAGTACTTCTAGCCAAGAGGTTATTCCATAGCAATTATAATTAATAAGAAGGTACGAGTGGCTACTGTATGGAAAGAGGCTAACACGTCTAATAAAAAGAAGCGTGCATTGACCAACAAAGTCTATACTCTAGCCTTGGAGAGACTCAGAGTACCTTTGCAATACCAGTCATTTCAAGCTTGTGATATAATGCTTGGCAATACTCATGATTTACTACTAGGTACAACAACATGAATTAAAGATTTCTTCGTTCTTCATTCTCCGTATTTCTTCGTTCTCTGTATCGATCAACACCACCAACCTCCCCACCTAATCCGTAACCTAGGAAATTAATCTCCTCCCCTTTTCTTGTCCGCACACATGCAGATCACAACCAAATCATCCGAAAACCTGTTCCTTCTTTCTCTCTCAATGGCCATATCATCATCCACATCCTATCTACCATCTTGGCTACTTCAATCCCTTCCTGCCAGTTCATTGTTAAATTCTAACCTCCCTCATCTTCCAATCGGTTTATAGTATTGCCTCCAAAACTATTTTTTTCAGCCAGCATTTTCCCCCTTTTTTGAGTTACTTTGCTAGGTCCTCATTGCACAGAGAATCATGTTCAAACTTATTTTCCCCTCCTTCAGGATTGTACCTCAGACATCACATGACCACTTGGTTACCTTTCATGTCATGCTTCCTCTTCTACCAGCATCAGTGCTGCCAGCCCCAGTACCTCTTTCATCTCCTTTTCTTACAAAAGTCTCTAGTCCTTAGTCCATGCTTGGAATGAACTTCCAAAATCTACTCGTTAAGCCTCCACCCTCACCATATTCAAATCACTCCAAGAAATCCATATCAGCACCAACACCTAAAACCATCAGTACATTTACACTTAGCTCCACGAGGTTTTGAATTTTATTGAACAGGGTGGAGGTTAACAAGATGCGTACCTATCAGGGCCCATGGCTTTGCCTCATTACTGTATCCCCTTTCCTTTATCCTTTGCTTCCTTTGTCTTTATGGATTACAAACTCTTTGGAGCAGAGACTGTGTCTTCCTACCTGTCTATGCAGCACCTAGCACATTTTGGACAACACTATAATATAAATAATAATAGTTCTCATTGTTCATGCTTGCAGTGTGAGAAAGCTCTGATTAGCAATGATACAGCTGCTGCCTTGTCAGTTCTGGGGCGAAACATATTGAGTGGCGTGTCTGTGGGGAATCATATTCAGAGGCACTGTATGACTAGAATAGATAAAGTAGAGAGCCAATCATCTCTGCCCCTAGCGATTGAACAGGAATACTGAGAAGAACTGACGTGGTACATGGAACCTGTTAGTTTCTACATCCCCATACTCTGGAATGACAAAGAGAGATATGTATCAGAGGGGTAGCCATGTTAGTCTGGATCTGTAAAAGCAGCAAAAAGTCCTGTGGCACCTTATAGACTAACAGACCTTTTGGAGCATGAGCTTTTGTGGGTGAATAAGAGAGAAAGAAACCCCAATTCCCCAGAGGGCAGACAAGGGAAGAGTAGATGATCCTATACCATGCCCACAAGATTCAGTAAATGGAGCTTCCTTCAACAGAAATCCCTGGTACAAACCATAGCTAAGATTTCCCAAAAACTTGGGGAAAGATTGCTTCCAGGATTGCACAAAAATTCTGAGGGGCCCAGGAGTTTTTGATCCCGAGTGCTTTATAGGGGTAAAGACTTGACTAAGGAAAAAGGATTGGGGTTCTGACAGCATCAGGGCTTTGTCTTTCTAATGAAAACAGCAATAGTCTTTGGAAAAAGAGGAGAGGAAAAGGAGGAAAAGATGGATGCCAAGTTTTATCCCAGTATGAATTAAAATCAATTAATCAAAATCTGAATTTATAATGCAAACACTCAATTACCTTTAACCACTGTAGTGCTGTGAGTGCCCATAAACTTTTCCTTACTTTCCACTAGCTGAGAGCTCAGTATAGTAAGAACCTCTATCTTGATCAGGCTCAAAAGTTTATTCCGGTCCTCCTTATTACAGCATTCTTATTCCTGGGACACAAAAGTTTCAGAATTTCACTCACCAACCAGGCATGATTCTGACCCTTATGTATTATTCACTAACGAGGAACTTGGCTAAAGTAATTTGAGGCTGATAATTACTGGTGAAGGTCACGTGTCTTTCATTAAAAGGAAACTGTCAACTTAACAATCACACTCCTGTTTGAACATTTTTACCTACTATTATTTCAAGTAATATCTAAGATTCCTACAACTGACAGATTATTTTTCTATTTTTTCCCAGTTTTCTTTTTTACTGTTTCCTCTGTATAGTAAGTTATTCCATTTTCCCTGCTGTTTGTGTGAGCCTTTCACACAATATTATTATGAAACAAAACAAAAAAAATTATAAAACAAAACAAAATAGGAAAATACAATAATAAACCCACAAACATTGGAAGGGACCTCCTGCTTTGAGCAGGGGGTTGGACTAGATGACCTCCTGAGGTCTTTTCCAACCCTAATCTTCTGTGATTCTATGCTAATACCTGAAATTACTAGTAACTCCTTTTTAAAAAATGACTTGATTTAAATTAATTATTAATCATGTTGTGTCTAGAGGTCCCAGTCTGGGATTGGGGATCCCACTGTGCTAGGCACTATAAACACACATATAAAAAAGATGGTCTCTGCCCTAAAGTCCTTACAATCTAAGTAAAATATGACAGACAATAAGTAAATACTAGACAGACTGCTAAATCATTCACTAACCAGCCATCAGATGGTAAACCAATTTAGTCACTACTGATCTAGCTGGATTTGAGCCAGTAATCTACATGTGAAAGGCTCCATATTTCATAACCAATCCAGTGAGTCAACTTGTCCAATGTACCATTGCAATGAGATTTCTTTACTACTTAATGCCATGAGAACACTTTACTCAATCAGATTTTCTTAGGGGAAACAGTTAATTTAAGAACATTCATTCAGATTTCTAGCTAATCTATACACATCTCTGCTAAAATGCCTGCCTCTTATTGGTTTTATGAAGAAGAATAAAGCTTGCCTACTAATGGACTGATACTAGTAGTGTCTGTGTCTAATTGCCTCATGACTATAAAACTGTGGCCTGTTTTTTTCCATTTGAGTTGTTTAATGTTAGACTTATGATATTAGAAACATAATCCCGGATTTGTATAAGTGATGAACTGGATATTGTGATACAGCATGGCCAGAGGGCAGCAGGAGAGTGTTAGAAGGGAGCCTTATTCCCTGTAAGGGGAAGAAAGTTTGCTATAGATTAACTAGAGAATCTGAAGACAATTAGAGCACTTGAAGCCAGTCACATGATAAAAACCCCTGCTTCAATCAGACAGTGGGGGAGTTGGAGCAGAGAACAGTTTGAAGGAGTTGGAGCAGAGAACAGTTTGAAGAGAAGCAGAGAACAGTTTGGAGGAGTGCTGTGGTGGGCTAAGAAGTCCAAGACCCTAGGTAAGGGGCACCTGGCTTGTGCAGAGGGAGGGCAGGAAGCCCCCCACAAGCTGAAGGGCAGGAGAGGGAAGTAGCCCAGGGGAAGGAACCGCCAGTTCAAGTGGTTCACCACTATCCCCAGAGCCCCTGGGCTGGGACCTGGAGTAGAGAGTGGGCCCAGGTCCCTCCCTCTCCACTCCCCTCCTCAAGGACACTAGTGGGGCAATTAATATTCCAATTCAAGGGCAAGAAATGGTGCCCTGAATCCCCCACGAAGAAGAGAAAGCGCGAGACCCATCATAATAGTGCCAGCAATTTGCCACAATATGTAAACTGACACTCCCTTGTACAGTTTCTTCTTCACACTCCTGTATAGGCCAAATAGTTTATACAATAGCCATGTATTTTATCTGGTATAATTAGTGATAAAGGCAGAAAAATATGCAGAGGATGATAGAACAGAATTCCAATGAATTATTGTTCTTGCTGTCTACATTCATGGATATGAACATGAGAAATTCATTTTCAAACTAAAAGAAAAATGTAAGATTGCGCAAGATACTTCATTAGCTTAAAATGTTAACTATAGCTCTAAGGAGTTGCTACAGGAAATACAGCAGACTCATAATATATGAATGAATTTTTAAACTGATATAGAGACTCCAAAATGGCTTTTCCCTTCAACAGTGTCTCATAATTAGGGCTTCTGATTTTGAGTTGATAAACACCGACAAAACACACTGATTAAGAAAAAAGAAAACAAAGAAATATGTGCTTATCCAACAAACACTGAAAGAAATGCTGGAAATTATTAAAAACTGTATCTAAGGGCTGGTCTACACAGAGCAGTAATGCAGGTTACGGGGATGTGAACTCTAAAGTGCACTAATTTGTACATTAATTGGTCTGTGTGGACCCTGCTGGTGCGCACTAAAGGTTCCCCAGTGCACTTTAACATAGTGTTTTTTGAAATAGTACTACATTAAAGCATGCTAGGAAACATCACAAAGAGATTACTGATTACTAATTAGAGTAGTATATAGTGTATATACTCATTACAATATATACAAAGGGAAAACCTTGAAAATCCCCAATTTTTGAACATCTATAGTAAACTTAAATATTACTAAAAATAATTCCCCAAAATGAAATTAATAAACCCTGAAAAACAGAAGCCCTATTTATAATATACCTAATCAAAAAGAGCCTAAATTATTTAAGACTTGTTTTAATTCAGGTTTTATACAGCTCTATTATGTAATCATTGTTTTTGTGTTATTTTTACATAATCACAATTCTCCACCATTTATCTACAGTAGGAATTTCTCTCCCATTCTAATGCATGCTTCTCAATTTGTCCCATCCAAGTAGGCTTTTATGATAGGTCATAAAGGATACTCAGCAGGAGGTGTTCTGGGAAAATAGGTAGTCACACCTAACAAAAAGGCTTCCAAGGGAATAAATGGAGTGATTTTAATGAAAGTAGAATGAAAAAACAAAGTAAACATCAGTGGGTAGCTATGCAAGCACTAAAATTTACAATGACTCTAAAAAGCAGAAATCTATCAAATTTCTCACTGGAACAATCTCTGTTTTCTCACAACAATGCACAGAATCATTAGAGCTGAATGGGCAGCAAATACTAAACCAAGGCAGACACATCAACTAATTAAAGTCTGCTTTTCGTCTACACACACCAAAAAGTGTTCTTTTTTTAGTATCTGTAGGCATTCATTTTTATCTGACCAAGAAAAACTAACTACATTTATGTTGCTAAACTACAAAGAATGTTGCTTTTTATGTATTGAAAAGAAAAGGAGGTGGGGGAGAATAAATCAAAGAAAACCCATGGCCCCTAGATAAATAACCCTTGTTTAAAAGGGCAGGACTAATTCATTACGTTTATAGTAGCTTCCATTAAGCTATGGTGTAATATTAAACCACATCAAACTATTGGCAGGACACAGGTAAACTAAGAACAGTGTGACTGGCTCCTTCAAAAAGGGCCTGACATACACAGACTGAAACTTTAATTCTATCATGCAGTAAGAAAACGCTGAATAAATGAACTTTCTCAAAAAGCCATTATAATTTGGTTCCTCATTACAGATCTAATTACAAGCTATCTTTATAATGTACACCTGACAATATCATGTAAAACACTTAGCTTTAAAGGTCAGCCCAACTAAGAGAACAATTCTACTATTTATAGCAAAGGGTGAACTTTTCTTATTTGGATGCTTAAGCAGCTAACCCTTGAGTTTAATGTAATTAGGGAAGGGATATTCAATTTACAGTATCCACAAGTAATGATAATTACACTGTTCCAAAAAAGCTGTTGGTAAGCATATGAAACCTTTGTAATTACATCCTGTTTTCAAAATGACTTTAGCATGGTGAACTTGAAGCATTTCAGCAAATGAAGGCCAATGCACATAAAATGAAAACTACAGTGGTTTAAAAGCTACACTGTTTAACATAATGAGCAGCACTACCAGAGGGAGATCACAAAATGCATTCTGTAACTCACCCCGACAGCCCATGCCATCTCCTTGCCTCTCACAATCATCCATTTAAAAAAAAAACCATAAGACAGCGGTTTCTTCAAATCTCTTTCTCCAAATTCTTCAATAATATTGTTCAGTTTTCCTCTCAAAAAGATACTACAAGAATCAACCCCTTTAACTCTGTATGGTTTAAGTGGCTACTCACAAGCTTTGGCGTCTTCTTTTCTAGTCAAAAGAATACAAGAGCTATGAATATGAAAACATTTTCTCTGTGTGTGCTGCAGATTAGCTAGGTCAGCATTCCACCAGGACCAAGGTGAAAAATAAACAAATAATCATGTTCACAGCAGCTGCAGCGATCAGTCTCTGGAAAATTATTCAGGCATTATGAGAGAGACGATATTAAACGCTGCCACTTGCAGCTTCACGGCTCTCTGAATATTCGCATCAGAATGGGATGAGCACTTAAGGAGTATCATCAGAGAGTCTGCCCATCTGAGCATCTTCCATTAAGTTTTTGTCTTACAAAGGGATAGCTGGAACCTCTCTGCCTGATAGGCAAAAAGCTTGTCATAATTCATTAATAACACAGCTTTGCTCAGGTTTCCTTCAATGAATCAGGCAAGCGACCTATGAAAAAATGCTGAGCACACAACAGCTTCTCCAGAGACTCTGCAATAAACATGCTACTACTTGGCATCATTTACCATTTGAGACCAGGATGGACAACCGTGTCCTACAAGGTCTGTCAGAGGCCCTACGGGGTCCCAGAAAAGATACGCACAGAAACAGATAGCTATTCCTCAGAAGGATGTAATTCACTGTTTGGTAGTGAAAACTGAACATTTTAGCGGTGGAGATAAATATACTGCAATGCTTTTGCTAAGTCTAGGGCAAAGCTGACAATTCACCTTGATAAATCATTTATGTCCAGAGGGAGAAAAAAGAATCTAAAAAAGGTAAGGAGAAAGCTGTAATTACAATATTGTAACGTTATGAAAACTAATAGGCTGATTGAAACTGTACAGTTCTCTTTTAATGCATTACTTGTAAAAATAATAATTTCCTCATTAAATTAATAGTAGATAGTCAAACTTTTAACTGAGGACATACATTACACAAGAACACATTTTCAGCCTAATACTGCCAAACTGAAGTCAATAGGATTGCATATGTGACATAAAAGGCAGGATGCACTCCATATGTCTAACAACTTATATCGTTCTAAATGAGTCAGATGAAATCATTAAGTCCCCAAATACAGTAATATACGTGAAGTGCAAGTAACAGCACATAATAAAAATGAATGGTAATAATACAGATTTAATATGATAATCACTATATATATTTAAAAGTTAAATATATTTTGTACTAAATAATCTTGATATAATGTTTTGTTCACATCCACTTACATTTTTAAAACATGTTTATCATGAAGTAGTAGAAGAGAAAACAGTCCAAAAACTACTGATTGTTTTTATATTGTCTGTTTAGCTACTTATTGATTTTAAAAATATCAGTGTCACTTAAACTGAGTTACTCAGATAACTAGTGATCATCATCACATTACTGAATATATTCCTTAATCTACTTTATATTTCAAATGACCATCACAATTATTTTATTTTGCATTTAATATGATAATATTTGTTGTTTGAACTACATACACAGTATTAAAAGCAACACTATTAACATGTTTAAAGATCACTCAGTGCTGGCAAACCTTGACTGACTGAACAGAAATCGATAATAGTATTTAATGACTTCATGAGAAAAATAAATGACCCTCACACCCTTAATGGATTAATGTCACTTATAAGCAACACAACATTGCATAATGCTGACACAGAACCACTCAAAGAGGTGTCACTTTTCATATGAGTGCCTTTAAACCTTATCAAAGGGAAATTGTGTTTTAATGCTATTTTGGCTGTCATTTTTTAGTGGATTTTTACAATCCCATTTCATAAAGCAGAAAGCATGATCTGAATTATTACAAGTAGCTTTTGTCATTGGTACATGTACTAGGTCACCCGGTGAAAGCTTTCTAGCAAAATGAAATCCTAAATATCTTTAAAAAAATAACACTTTGTAATATTACTCTAGCAACTTGTGTTTACTGTAGGCTTCCTTCTTTGAATATATCTATATCTTTAATATTACTGGGAGCAGGTTTTTCTAGAAAAGGGCAATAGCTCAAAATGCACATTACAGCCAATTCCAGAATATGACACACGTTACGCACATTATGCTAATAAAGTGTTTCAGAATTTTTAAAAAATGAAAAGTGTTATCACACATGAACAAAAAAGTTATGCCATTAACTGAATATTACCCTCTCTGGGTCACTAAACTTATTGCCAGTGCTTAAGAACTTGGGTATTTTATCATCTCCAAAAGGTCACTTTTCTACTCCAAAAGCATCCCATTTCATGGCTATATTTCTTATAAAGCTGCAGGAAAGAGAAAACTATTACATGCTATCATCACTGTTTGCTTCTAAGGCATTATACTAAATATGATAAAACTTGTTATAACATCTACTGGTGATGTTTGGTGTGTTATGAAGAATTTTGCATTAGAAAATGAATATTTCAGACAATACATAAAATATCTTCCATTTAAGAGTAAAATCAGAGCGCATTTAAGATTTCTTTCGATTAGTTTGATTAAATCAAACCTTAACTGAGGGAACTAATGGACTGACTGCTTCAGCTGCTTGCTCTATTTCTGATCTTTTTGTTTTAAGTATACTTTTACATTCAATGTGAAGACAAGAGGGACCAGAACAACCGAGATTCCTTTTTAAATAGTGGTTTTCCAACATTTCAGATGATCTACAATTCTCACCTAAATCAGCTGTAAGAATTCCGTGGAGGCAAAACAAGAAAGCAAAGACGAAGGTTTTCTCTGACTGACTTGAACATTACCTTAACATTCCTAAAAGATATGATAATTTCTCCAGTAAATATAGCACCATAATTGCCTATAATTGACTTTGTACTTCAATTTTTAAGGCAATCTATATATTATGGATTGTTTTGTCAACTGAGACTATTTTGTGACAATTTTGTGTATATCTCATTACAGAGATCATAATTACACTCAATATCATTTGTTACCTCAATCTACTGTATTTTTAACTGATCTCAGGCGACAACTTTTTGTTTATAGACACTGCACATTATTTACCTATAGCACTAACTACTTTGAGTGTTACAAAAAGGAATTACTTACTAAAGGTCACTAATGGAGCATAATAAATAATATGGTAAATAAGGTAAAGTATAACAACCTTATATCAGCAATGAAGTCTTTTTCAGAGATGTCACTATATTCCATTCCTTACAATTCTTAAGGCTTATTTACGTGGGAACATACGGGAATATTAATGTGAATATGAAGTGGATTAATTAAACCTCATTAGATCCCTGTGCAGACACAGCTAAAATGGCCATTATTCAGTTTTGCTTAATTGACTTTGGAACTGAATTAAAGTAAACTTAGGCAAATTTAATTTTGAATGAGAGTGTTCACACAGGGGTTTAATACAGTTTCCCATATCCACGTCAAATTTACAGTTTAAATTAATTCAGATTAACTTTCTTGGATGTCCCCATGTAGTCAAGCTCTCAGTCTAGCCCAGAACCTTGCTAAAATGAATCTGTAAAAAAGATTAACGCCTTTGTTGCTGATCTCCCAGTGCACCCGCTGTGCTGCTGCATTCCATTAAATTCCACTTATATTGATGTAATCTTTGGATATTTAGTTTATCAATATCTGCCAAATGGGTAGCACACTGTGGTATTGTATTGTAGGCACTTAGATCACTATAGTGTGGTAACATGGCAAATGATGACTACCATATTTGGTACTTTCTTCAGCACAGCAGTGGATGTAGAGCACAAGGCATCAGTCAAGTAGATGGAACTATGGAAATTATTTCCCACTTTCTATAATTTCTTATGACTAATTCTAAATATAAATATTTCTTTAAAGAATACAAGATGTAACTTGAAAACTGATGCAATTTAGGAAACAAGTAAAACACAATCCATGCACAAATTCATAAAAATAAAGCAAACATCTGCATTCACCAACAATAATCCTGTCCGTAGCAGCAGTTTAATTAGGAACATTTTGGCACAGAGCCTGATCTACATGTTGATCTATCCCAGCAGAGAACTCTATACAATCCATCTTGTGTTATTTCGCTACATGGAGAGACCAATCAAAGACAATCGAGGAACAGAGCAGTAGTACTCAATTATTGGGGTGATATGGGAATAAATCATTAATAATCCCAGTATTGAAGACAAAGAAGCCTGAAGATAAGGAGGGGGTAAAACAAGCCAAAAGAAAAACTGGAGGTTACCAAACATGTTTCACACTTGCTCACTTGTAGCTATACAGAAAGATGATATATGACATTCAATAACGGTTTCTTTATACAGAATTTTCTCAGGGTAAAACACATACATACCAGTTAAGGCAGGATCTGTGATCAATGAAATATGAAGATCCTTCTCAAGAAAAATAGACCCTAGACCTCAACTACGCTGTTTACACTACATAGTATGATATACTTCTCCTGTAGTGAATGATCCTCTATTAGCCATGCGTAGTTGTCTCAATTTTGAAGTTCTTTCTGTCAATATCTTGAACTACGTGTGTATCACAACAAATGCTGTTTTACAGTTGTACTAGCACCTACCAGTAAAAGGCAACACTGTCTAGGTTTTCTTGATTTATAATAAAAGGTGAAAATTGTCTGTGACTAGAGCTGACCAAAACATGGTTACAGTTCGTGGGAAAAAAAATCAACATTTTGAAATTTCCCATATTCCATAAATTCTGAACCGTTTTCATTTCGGAAACACTGCTACATGGTGGTTCCAAAATGAAATATGCTTCCTGGGATCAGCTGCTCTTGACTAAAACAGACATGATTCTTCTCTATTTCACTGGTTCCCACCACTGAATAGCAGTGGTGAATATCAGTAGCAGACTTCCTAGCTCCTGGGTTCACAGCAAGAAGCCCTTAAGAGATCTTTTGCAGCAGAGAACTTTGAGATCAACTTTAGTGGGGTTCTCAGCACTTTGGGGCTCCCTGCCACTGAGCTGGGATCTGAGTCCCAGTTAGAGCCGAGGCTCCCAGGCTTAAAGCTCTGGGGCAAGGAGCCTGGAGGGCCTGGGGTCCCTGGTGGGCTGTTCTAGAGCTGTGGACACTGGAAGCCCAACATCTGTGGCCTTACGAAAGTCTGCATGGTGAAGTTACCCCTAAGCCACAGACCCTGGAGGGCTTGGGTCCCCAGCCCTGGGGTATCCTCATGGCAAAGCTGTCCTAGAGCCATAGACTCTGGAATTGCGGGCTCCCCAGCAACCCACCAGGTGAGCTGGCAGGAAACCAGGCAGTTTGAAATCTGCCTGTGGTTCAACTAATGTGTGTCAGACCTGTAATGTTTCTAAAAAACATGGTAGGTTTGATGAATCATCATCTTACTGACAAAACCCTGTTGTGCTGGAAAATTCCTGCCCAACATTACCTTGTGACTACTTCTTGGGATATTAACAGCTTATCTCGACAGGGGAATAATTAGAAAGACAGAATGTAACACAGTTTCAAATTAATCTTATTCCCATTGTTGTCCTTGACAAATATTTTGTAAGGGAGAAGAGTTATGCAACAAAGAAAAATCTGTTTTTGAATTGTTTTATATGCAATTACAGTCTTAAAACATATTTACACAAAGAAACATCTATTTTATATGTATATATGTGGCAAAATTTAGGAAAACAGCTATTTTTCCCTTAAAGTCAGTATCATTTACCATTATAAGGTTTTGCTATGTGCTCTTTTACGTCAAGGAAACTTTATAGTAATGTATAAATATGTGAGCAGATTTTGTAAAATCCTGTTAGTCTGTTACACTGGGAAAGAGAACCATTAATAATTTCTGCAGCATAGTGTCTACATTCGCAACTTAACTCAATAAAGATTGTTTTTAGTTTCTGTTAAAGTATGAATATTTTATGCAATCATGTAAATCAATGGGACTGTTCATATGTGCAAAGCCAATCACACGTGGAAGTCTTTTTTAAGATGGGAGCCTTCGTTAACCAAGGTAATTGCAAAGTTTTGAATAGTGAAAATCAGAGAGGTATTCTAACCCCAAACTAACAAAAAATAATTAGGAACTTTCAAGAGTCAAAATTATTTTAACACATTGTTTTATGATATATATTTTAGCTCTATCAATTAATCACAGTTAACTCACACAATTAACTCAAAAAAATTAATCATGATTAAAAAAATTAATCGTAATTAATCACACTTATAATAATAGAATACCAATTGAAACTTATTAAATATTTTTGGATCATTTTCAATATTGATTTCAATTACAAAACAGAATACAAAGTGCACAGTGCTCACTTTATATTATTATTTTTATTACAAATATATGCACTGTAAAAATGATTAACAAAAGAAATTGTATTTTTCAATTCATCTCATACAAGTACTGAAGTGCAATCTCTTTATCGTGAAAGTGTAACTTACAAGTGCAGATTTTTTTTTTGGTTACATAACTACACTAAAAAACAAAACAGTGTAAAATTTTAGAGCCTACAAGTCCACTCAGTCCTACTTCTTATTTTGCCAATCGCTAAGACAAACAAGTTTGTTTACATTGAGGGGAGATACTGCTGCCTGCCTCTTATTTACAATGTCACCTGAAAGTGAAAATAGGCATTCACATGGCACTTTTGCAGCCAGCGTTGCAAGGTATTTACATGCCAGATATGTTAAACATTCATATGCCCCTTCATGTTTCGGCCACAATTCAAGGACATGCTTCCATGCTGATGATGCTTGTTAAAAAAATAATGCATCAATTAAATTTGTGACCGTACTCTTTGGGGGGAGAATTGTATGTCTCCTGCTCTGTTTTACCCGCATTCTGCATATATTTCATGTTCTAGCAGTCTCAGATGATGACCCAGCATATGCTGATGTTAAGAACACTTCCACAGCAGATTTGACAATATGCAAAGAAGGTACCAATGTGAAATTTCTAAAAATAGCTACAGCATTTGACCCAAGGTTTAAGAATCAGAAGTGCCATCCAAAAATCTGAGAGGGATGAGGTGTGGAACATGCTTTTAGAAGTCTTAAAAGAGCAACACTCTCCTGCAGAAACTTCAGAACCCAAACCACCAAGAAAGAAAATCAACCTTCTGCTGGTGGCATCTCACCCAGATGATGAAAATGAACATGCGTCAGTCCGCACTTCTTTGGATCATTATAAAGCAGAACCCATCATCAGCATGGAAACATGTCCTGTGAAATGGTGGCTGAAGCATGAAGGGACATATGAATCTTTAGCATATCTGTCAGGTAAATATCTTGCAACGCCAGCTACAACAGTGCCATGTGAACACCTGTTCTCACTTTCAGGTGACATTGTAAACAAGAAGTGGGCAGCATTATCACCTGCAAATTGTAGCCAGCCTTGTTTATCTGAGTGATTGGCTGACCAAGAAGTAGGACTGAGTGGACTTGTAGGCTCTAAAGCTTTACACTGAATGCAGTTTTTTTGTCCATAATTTGATATTTGTAAATTCAACTTTCATAATAAAGAGATTACACTACAGTACTTGTATGAGATGAATTGAAAATATTGTTTTTGTTTTTATACAGTGCAAATATTTGTTATTAAAAATAAATATAAAGTGAGCACTGTACACTTTGTATTGTGTTGTAACTGAAACTAATATATTTGAAAATGTAGCAAACATCCAAAAATATTTAAAATAAATGGTATTCTATTGTTGTTTAACAGTGGAATTAAGCACAAGTAATTTTTTTAATCACTTGACAGCCCTAATATTTTTATTTACAAGCCTTTGAACCGAGTGCCTTCCCCAGGCTATCTGGTTCATGGAGAGCAACAGGTACATGGGCTGGGTGAGGAAAATAGTTCTCATCCCTCTGGGGCATCTCCCCCGCCGCCCCTTCCCACCTTCAGCAAGGCGGGTCACAAGGGACGGCACATGGAATGTTGCCCAGCACCTGCCAGCCAGCTCTGCATGCCTCAGGGCATCTCCCATGGATCCAGAGTTTCCCTCTTTTCCTGGCATGCAAGAAAGGCGGACGTGATTGGGGCCACCTCACAATCAATTCCCATGTGCCATCTTGGCCACACACCTGCATTGAGAGCCTCTGCACTTTTAAAAACTGGCAAATTTTTCAAACTAGAGAAGATCTGAATCCTGGAGGATCTTCTTAGTGTTAACTGAGACTTTTACAGTTATAAAATTTTGTATATCACTAAGGATGCTGTGGAGGGTCACAAATTCATGTTGAGCTCATTCATTTTTTTTAAAATAGTAAAACAGGGGACTAGAGTTGTAGTATTTGTTTAAGCTTCACAAAACTAAAATATCCATCTCTATTTTTCCACAGGTGGAATAAAGACATTTTCAGGTCCCAGCAGTCACCTTTATATTTCAGATACAAATGTGGATTTCTCTAAAGGCACTGCACTTTTCTAAATGACAGTCTAGTATACTCAAATGCTTCTGCTGTGGCAAGAAAGCAAGGAAGCATTCTTATGTTTCCTCATTCTTTTTTTTTTTTTTTTAGCCATTACACAGTTATGGAGTTGATCAAAAGAATTAGGGAAATCACTTTAAAATAAAGATCCTCTCAAAATAAATGCATCCTCTTTTAAAATACCCAGGTGATTGCACTCAATGATTACATGAACAGAATACCCAAGTGATTACACTGAATATTTAATTATCTGGATCTACCCTTCAGTGTGCTAATGAACACACACAAAAGGGAAATCTGACAAGACAACTCCCAGTAAAGATATTTTGACAAGACATTCATTATTAAAGATAGTGTAACAGTTATTTTGTTCTCAGTATATTCATGCTGATATTTATGCAAAAGGGTTATTTGCAAAATCTCTACAGGGAAAAAATAGTTTTTACACATCACAATTTTGTTATGAGTGGGAGGGTTATACCTTTCGTCTAAGTAGTGCATAGTGTGGTTTCAGATGTGGTTTTTTTTTAGTTATTTATAGACACCTATGAAAAACAGAAAACTTTAAATGCAAGTATTACTGTGAGTTTTAAAACCTCTTTTTACACTAAAAATGCCCAAGGGAAAACATGATACAATAGACATATTCAGGGGTTCTGCATCGGAAAAAAATAATTTGAAATCCCACTGTAATTCTTATCTCCATTAAATGAAAAATATTTTAATTAAAAATAATTGAACTAAATATTGAATTTAAAAGTTTACAAAGCAGCTATTAAACTATATGGTTATTGAACCTGACAGCAGCACGTCACAGCACACGAGGGAACTTTTAGTGTGCATCAGCAGGATCCACACGGACAGTGCACACCATGCTGGAGTGCAGCAGGTTACCATGCAGTTTGCCATGCAGAAGTGTTTGTGTAAACATGCCCTTTGGTATGTTATTTTGGATCAAAACACACAAGGCCAGTAGATTTGTTTTCACAAGATCTATATTACAATATATTTCCCCCTGCAAACAGAGATCTTTAAAACCAGCCAACCAAAAAACTATGAAGACGCCAGACCGATCTCAAAGAAATGCACACATTTTCAGCAGCCTACTTAAAATTAACTAGAAAATAATGGTCAAAACAAGTTGATTTGTAACTAAATATAGCCTCTACACTAAATTTGGTGCTTCTTTTTCCTAACCAGCAATTACTTAAGCAATTATATAGCTGAACATACATTTATTCATGTTTTTAATTTTTACTTTTTGTTTAAGTTGGAAAATGGTGAATAATGTTTTTCTTATTTTCTAAATGATCAATTTTTTACTTGTAATTTGTGTCAAGTTGAATAAACTAAAATAAAGAAAATATTCTCTGTATATCTTCAAGAGAGGTTACTGCAGTCAAAAGCTGGTTTAGCACTTCAACAAACTCTGGTTCCAGATGTTTAGCCAGTGACTTCCAGAAGCTCAGTGGTTTGACTTTCTGTAAAACTGGTGGCAAACATGTACTGCTTGAATATTTTTTTAATTTAATTTAATTTTTTTTAATAGAGTATAGTAAGCGTAGGCCTCATAACAGGCTGTCCTAATTTAAAATTTAATTTTGAATAGTTTTACTTTAAAAAAATGTATTTAATTTAAATCAAAATAATCTAATTTAAAATTTAAAATTCTGATTTTTTAAAAATCATTAATTTATATCCATCATAAAAGGAACTGAGGATATCAGACAGAATTGCAGGGAAATTTGGTAATATTTATGAAGTTTTTGGAATAAGGGTTGATTGGAGGCCCCCCCAGAATTTAGATTTGTACTGACTGATGGACCTGGAGCCCAACAAGAACCTTCTCCTATTGCTCACTGATGCACTGGGGCGCACTCATGCCGTTGAGATGGTTGTGAGTATGTCTTGCTTGAATGACATTCTTTATGCGTTGCTTGTTACTCTGGTTGAGGTCATTTTGATTGGGAAGAGTGATGGGAATTATTTCAACATTGGTACCCAAGAACCTATAGCAGTGGATGACGTATGATTGGCAAAACCAAAGCACAGTGTTGTTATTACTGGCAATGAATGAATAGGAATGAATGAGTATGGAGCTTTATTAATGGGAATGGATTTGAAATACACCTACCTATAGGTTAATATTTCTCCCAACAGGTAACAGGCTTGTTTGATACATTTTGGCCTGCACAATAAAACTTACTGAAAAAGGTTACTTTGAGGAGCAGCCACAGGGACTAGTTTAGCTTGCCAGATAATTGTTTCAGGTTTGAACTTTGCTGCATGCATTAATGAAGTTGTTGCCTAATTTTAAAAAATTAAAAAACAGGTGTATAACACCTTCACCTATCATGTGGTAACACTGGAAGACAGTATTTTGGCATGATTAGGGACTACACAGTTGTGGCTAGTGCTGAATCTGTAATGAAAGAGGTGCCAGGGCTCAAGCAATTAGGTACCGTTTACATTTTACATTCATAACTGATGCAGCAAGCCCAGCAGTGCCGGGGCTCCGAACTGCCAAGCCTAGAGGTGCCGGGGCTCAGCCCTGGCAACCCATGGCACAAATTAAGCACTGGTTAAGGCTGTTGAGAAAAAAAATTCCACTGGACCAGATTTTCAAAGTAAGCCTTGCACAATTATTTATGTGTGCTTCTGCAATGACTAAAGGGGGAGGTTCTGTGGCCCATCACTAGTTGGCTTATTGCATTATCTTTGTTATCCGTCCTAAAAGTGTGAGCAATTCCAGTAGCTGACATCTGGGGAAGAAACATCAATAAGTGCCAATATTATATTATTTATTATCTAAACTAAATAACTAAACAAAAAGCATAACAAACACCATACAGAAGCAAATCAAATTAGAATAAAGTGGGTTAAATAGCAACTCATCAAATTAATCTAATTAATGTGTTGATTAAACTACATCAAATAAACCAGCAATTCCTTCTAAGCTTTACCTAATAAAAGTGGAATGCTGGACATTGTTTGAGTATCCGCCCTAAAATAGCAAGCCATTATAAATCTCAATGCCAATTGATATTTCTATTCCAGCTAAATGGTGGATAGGGAAGTATCAAACTACTCCTAGGTTAAAATGAATATTCAAACTAAGGGTCTTACACCAATTATGGCAGCCTGCTCAAATTATATGTGATTATATAATAAACAATCTCCATCATGCTTTGGGTTAACATGAGACATTTCAATGCTGTTCAGAACAACACAGCTTATTATATTTAAAATTACCTAGGGCTGTCTTAGAGTTTGAAAAGCTCCATTCTCAGATACATTCTGTGGACACGGACACACACACACACACACACACACACCCAGCCAGCCAGCCAGCCACTCAAGTTTAAAAAGTCAAGTGCAAGAATGCTAACGTAGATGTGTCCCTCTACCAATAAAAACTGGAAAAAGAAAACAAAAAGGTTGATACTTATGCAGGATGGTTGTCTCAACTCTTGTGATTTCATTCAGTTTTTGGAAGATAATACAAGTTTCAAACAGAATGGAAAAAATTCAATGTTTTTAAAAGTTTTGATAAACTTTTTCTTTTCTTATGTTCCAAGCACACTAAAGTTTTATTTAATAAAAATGTTTTTTTTCTGAAATTTTAATTGAATTAGAATTTCCAAGTAAATAGTGCTTAGTGCAAATCACAAGTAAAAAATTAATTATCATCTAGTAAATAAGATAGCTATCAGTCAAAATTTTCTAACATACTAAAAAGTGTAAAAATTAAGAATTTGAATAAACATAAATTAAGTTATTTGCTTAAATAAATATTTATACATATTGTGGATTATCCTGGCTAGCAAAAAGTGCTATATTTAGTTGCAAATCAATGTGTTTTGATCGTTACCAACCAATGAGAATCAACCTTTCTTTAGGAAATGAGGTAAAATATACAAATGCCAAACATGATTAAAAATTGATTATTTACATCAATCTACCCTGGTTTGAAAAAAATTAGCCAGTGATCTCCTCGGCTCAGTTATCTGTCAATGGATTTGCTGGCACACTAGTGGTTACTCACAGGGAGACCCCCAGAAATTTTTGACATGGTACACATCATCAGTCCCTTTGGAGCCATTCCTGCTGCAGCCACTGGCCCCAGCACCTCGCCTGTCAACTTCGCGCCACACTCAGTTCTTGTCTACCAGCCCGGCTCAGGGGCACAGGCTGCTGGAAGTGGGAAGAAGTTGGGTAGGCCCCTGGGTATGGAAGCCATGGTGCAGAAGCCAACCCCATGACAGTGAAGAGCAGTGAAGAGCAGCAGCGCAGGTCACCACACTGCCTGCTCAGTGCCCTCCAGACCCTTGCCAAAACAGTGAGTAGTATTGCAACATGGTGCATGGCACTTGCATAGCCACTCAAGTCTAGCCCCCAAGTTCCTCTGTCATCATGGTGAGCGTTGGGGGTGGGGGAGGGGCAAAACTGAGTGAGTGACATTGCATCGAGTGAGTAGTGCACCAGGTCGCATTGCCACTCACACAATTTTGGTCCCGCCCCTATCATGATGGAGGGCCAGTGGCATGATGCTGCCTGCACTGCTCCTCCTGACTGCTGCCAATGTTACACACCATGTGTAGCATGTGTATGGATATGGGCACTACTGATTTCTCATGTGTAGGTGTCAAATCATAGATGTTGCATGTTGCTAGAATTCTACTCCTTGGTGGCCGGGGGGAGGAGGGAGGAAGCACAGCCTTTTTGTCAAGCATGGTGGTATCACATGGCCAAAGGCCAGAAGCCAAAACCAAAAGCAAGCAATTGTTTCTTTTTTTCTGTAAGGCTACTTATGAAGTGTGGTTGTTCCTCCCCCTTAAAACTCCTGCTCAGCAGTTCGTTTGTGAATCACAACAGGCCGCTTCCCTTCTGAGATCACTAGCATCACCCAATAGGATTTGGTTAGGTCATCTTATGTAATCAAAGATCCTCCCTGTCCTGCTTGGAAAATACTTAAAATACTTAAAGAGTGTGAGTCTATTAATTTGGAAAAGCTGACATCAACTTTTCTTGGTCCTGAGATTGACTAACCATCCTACAGCTATCTAAAATGACCTAACCAAATCAAAATTCCAACTCAAAGTGCACAAAATAAATTGGAAAGACACAGATCTAGGAAAAAGTTGGCATTAAAATCCTAGAAAACAACCGCACAAACTCAATCATGTACTCGAATAAAAGTGTACTCGAAGAAAATGATTCTTCCTGTTTCACAGACAGCAGATTAACATCCCTCTTCATATTCTGGTGCTCACTCAGTATCAATCAAACTGAATTTTGAACACCATTCCCTAACACAAAAATCTGGGTGAAAGGTTAGATTACCTATCATAGTAAAAGGTCTTTCCCTCTTAAAAAAAAAATCTCAGTTTTGGGTGGAATTTTCAAATGCACATCTATCTGTCTCAGACTAATATGCTCAAATACCTGATTTCTCCTCACACACAGCTCATCATGCCCACCTAAAGTTAAAAATCTGGGCAGAATTCTAGCTGTGTTCACAACCAGATATAAATCAGTTATCAGCTACCAGATATAAATCAATCTTTCTTACACGGAAAAAAGGGAAAGAGGAGTTACAGAAGAGAATAACTGTAGGCAAACAAATGAAAAAAAAATACATACCAGTGTACAAAAAGAAAATTTAAACCTGTAAATGATTTAACTGCCTCATTTTAATTTGGTTTACTTTCCTTTAGATTTACATTCAATAGAATTCATGTTCTAAATCTTCTAAGTATGACTCAATGCTGCAAATTTTTTCACGTGCATTCAGCGGAGGTCCACCCAAACCAAATAATTTGTGAGATGAGGGCTATGTTTGTTTTGTAATTGACAAAAATCTTCTCTTTCTGAAGCTTTCAACTGTGGTTCACATCAGTGTGAACCTTCCACTTAAATCTTCAGTCATTTACTGGAGGCCCTTGTGTTGTTAGAATTAGCAACCATTTTGGAGGGTGAGGGAACTGATCAGTGCCCATCTCAGTTGATATATGAGGATTCTATATTTTACAAATGTTACTTGCTCCCAATTTCTAGCCATGGACAAATACCCTCCACTATATTATTGGAGTTGCTTCTGCCAAAATACTGTTTTAATTGGATCAAAATGGAACACAAACTGATCCTTACACAGTCTGACTCTCTGCATTACTTATCTGGAAAATAAAGACATCCTAAAATACTGACAAATCCAATTTCTTCATACAACGGACTTTAAATGTAAGGCAGAAAATGTTGATTCAAAATAAATATTTAGCTAACATTAAAATCCTAGAACCAATTCACAATACAGTAACTCCTTACACAATGACCTCCATTCAATTTGAGAGGTCTATGAATAGGCCACAGGCCTATGCAGACTTTTGTTTGTTTCCAGGGTTTTTTTTTTTTGCCCAGGAGATGCATTCAAAATACATTCAGCTTCACCAAATCCAATAATTAAGATTTTTACAGATTAAAGATACATTAACAGCAAATAGGGCCATCCTGTGATCTAAATCATAGCACAGAGCTATCCTATCATTCAAATGAATAGTCTCCATAGGACCAATGTTGCTTATTAGAAGATGTTTCTGATTTATTTCAACTAGATATATAATTTTAAGAAAATTCACACTAATTTACTCAAATAGCTTACTATTATCAAGGTTCCAACTGAAAACTTCTCTTTTCTGATAATCAGTATAGGTGAGAAATTTACTCCATTTTGAAGTATGTAGATTTCAGAAATCTACAATTTAAATTGACCAACAGGCTTTATATTTTCCATTAAATTGATCCTATAGGAAAAAAACATGTGTCTAAAACTTTTTTTACTATTATTATTTTACCCTGACTAAAACTTGGTCTGCTGCAGCTGAAAGTGCTAAAATTTTATTGCAGAAACATCATCAATTGTGAACATGTTAGTTTCATGTTAATGGTCCAGCCATACATAAGTTTCTATGTAACTCTGGACTTTTATGCCCCTACACTTTTCATAATAAAGTTACAAATTACATATTTATAAATATAAATATAAATAAAGTTTTTGAGCTCTCCCATTTCCCATACTACTACTGACTGATTTGAACTTCTGCACATTTCAACCTTTGAAAAATGGGTATATATTTAAAAGATCAAAGAAGAAGAATTTCACACCTACTGAACTATGATTTTAAATGCTTGGCCACTGAGCACACCACATCTTTAAATGGGAGGTGTGGGGGAATACTGTCCAGCTTGCCGGGGGGAGAGGGAATAGTGCTTTATGGGTAGAAGGGACCGACACTCAGTAGCTGCTGCAGAAGGGGGAGTGGATCAGCGTGCTAACTCATCCCCAGGGACGGAAGGTCTGGGAAGTTCAAAAGGGGCAAGCCTGGCAGGAGAAGCCCCCTGTTCCTGAACCAGGTGGAGCAGCACCTGCCCTCCATCTCCTTGAGGAAGCAAAAATACCAGGTTTGGTCAGGACCTACTGTGGGCATTGTGTTGGTCGCTCCTTTCTAGGGTGACCGGAAAGGAATTTTTCCCTCACCACCAGATTGGCCTAGGCGGAGTGGGGTTTTTTGACTTCCCCTATAGTGATGTTGTAAATGTGGGGCAGATGTCCAGTGCAGGTTTTCCATAGGGGAGGTATAAATTGAATGGATAAATGGCTTGGTAAAGGATTTAAAAAGGAGATTTTGGTTAAAGGAATTGAATGAGGGGCCAGGGAGAGTTCAGGGCACCTATGACTGGTACAGCAGGGAGCCAACCCCGCTTTCTTATAGCTCACTTTAACCCTTGTTCAGGGCAGTGGGGGTGGTAAGGTCCCAGCAATGGATTGGCTGGGAGACCTGGATGGAAAAAGGGGGCTGGCAGAAGCCCCTCGGGTATATATTGAATGAACATGGAGTTATCTGTACTATACAATTTTATCTGCTGGGTAGTCCCTAAAACCTAATAATAAAGTTGCAGCCTGATTAAAACCATATTAACTGTCTCCTGCCCTTCTGTCGGTATAGCTGGACAATTACCACGCCATCCCTCAGTGTAAAGACATTTCACCTTTCCTTCAGGAGAATGTTCATTTGTGATGTTCTATCATTTGAATTGGCATTTGAACATTGATTCTTCAGCAACACACAAGTACTATCTGATCACCTCTTTTTTCTCTTTGATCTCATAATAGCTTCATATGAACCGTCTTAGTGATGGCATAAATGCTATTTGAAATTTGACAAAGCTTAACATAATTATATATATGACAACACATATTTCTATTAAGTTTTAAGCAAGGTATTTTGCAGTGTACATTTTTGCATGTATACTTCCATCTTAAAAAAAATCTATAAAGTTTAAAAATAAAATGCTACTGGTGGTTGGAAAGTCATAATTAATTACAAAAAAAATTACACTATATGAATGTTAAGGTTGCTTAGTCAAGCATTTACAATTTAAGAAATGCCAGGATTAAGGTTTCCTGTGCCACTTTAATTCTGCCCCCTTGAGCATATGCATTAGGATACACTCTTTAATTTTATGATCATGTACTACTTTTTCCACGGGACGCCTAACTTATTCAGTGTATAGTATGGACAGGCTCACTGAATGGGTAGCTCATCAATATTTCTTTTTTATCCTGCTCATTCAATATATGTGCACATACATTATTTCTGCACACCCCAAATGCTGTACTGAATACAGAATTATTAGTTTCCTGGTGGATTTTTCTATGGTTTTCTCATCAGAGTATCTTAGTTCTTTTCAGATGTTAATAGATTTATCTTCACAACACCCCTGTGAGGTGAGGTGGTATTATCATCCACATTTCACACATGGAGAATTAAGGCAGAGAAATTAAAGCCAAAATTGTCAAAAGCGTCAACTAATTTTGGCAAGTGTGAACCAATCTAAGAAGCCTAGGGCCTGGTTTTTTAAAGTATTTAGCATTTTACAGAATTTTATATGTTTAGAGCAGAGTTCCCACTGACTTCAGTTGCACTTGTGAGCACTCAGAACTTCTGCAAATCAGACCCCAGACCTCTCTGCCCGTGTAGCCAGAAAATGAGGAAAACACAGGGCCATCTATGAAAATGTTGGTTTATCATTTGCCCAGCATCATATAGGAACTCCAGGGCAGACACAGAACTTAATCTTCCAGGGTGATATTTAATTCCTTAACCACAAGACCACCCTTTCTCTTCCTGCTGTTACCTGTCTCCATCATCACAAACCTTCCAAATTCTGTAACAGTCTGTATCACTACACAACCCTGATTCATTCCTAGAGCAGATCCATCACGTCCACCAAGTGAGGCGAGGATCCCTGTGGAAACAATAGTATGTGATCATATAACTAAACACTGTGCAATAATGCCTACACGAAAGAGGCCCAAATTCTTTGCAATGCTAACATTCTTTTCATGCAGGGGAAGGAGAAAGAGGAGGAGCTGTATGTAATTTCCTAAATTTAAAAATGGATCATCAGCAAAGTTAGGATCTTTGATCTACAGCACAGTCCTATCACTTGAGCTAACAGCTTCTTATTGCTACCAGTCACTTTATCACCCTTTATGTGGACCTACTTCTAGAGGAGGATGGAGACACACACTTTACCAGTAGGTTTCACAACTATTTGCTGAAAAGCCAAGGAATGTTTAGACTCAGGAATAGTGATTTAATTTCCATGCTCTAGAAGACAGTGTTCTCTAGTGATTACAGACCCTTCTGCTCCTCTCTCTCCCTACCCAACTCTTGTCCTGTCACCTCCCCTGCTGCTATCCCTCCCATGGCTCCTGCCCTTCTCCTGCTTCCTTCTCCTCATATCCCAGCTCCTAACCTTACTCCGTCTCCTCACCTTCCTGGCTCCTGCTCATGTTTTCCCCAACTTCTATCCTCCCTTATCCACAGCTCCTTCCTGTCCCTCTCTCCCCCACCCTTGTTCCTATCCCCACCCCTGTATTTTGTTCCTCTGTGCTCTTTCCCCTATTCAACACCAGGCTTCTACCCCACTGCCTCCGGAATTTCTTCATCCTCTCCCCTCACCACCTGATTCCTCATCCCTCTGCATTTGTGGTGGCTTTCTCCTTCCCTCCACGCTGCCTTGGCACCAAGAATGGGAATGAAGAAGAGAGAGTATCCCTGCTTTCAGTTCCTAGCACCACACCAGCTCCCTGGCAGCCAGGAGCAGCAACTGCAAGAAAGTCCTGCTCAACCCCCGCAGCCCTGGGGTGGAGAATGTTCAGTGCAGATGGAATCTTCAGAGTTCAGCTGCTAATCTCTAACAAGTGTCTACCGAGCATATATGAATTGACATTTTTCAAAGGCTTGGCCAAATTTGGGTATTTTTTTCATGGGGAAAAAACATCAGAGCTACCCCCTGCCAAATTTCAAGTCTCTGGCCAAGAGCATGAAAGTGCTATAGGTTCTTAAATAAACAGTTGTAATAACATTTTTTTTAAAATGGACAAAACAAAATACTTTTTTCCAATTTCATTTTCAGGAATGGCTGGATAATTCCTGATATTTTACAAAAATAAACAATTTGAGGCAAATATCCCACATGGAAAATTCCAGTATGAATGATTAAAGTTTGGCTAAGTTATAAGGAACTGAAAATAAGGTCTTCTTATGCCAAGTGTCAGGCCACCTTAACTTTAGCAGCATTACCAGCTCTTCTTATCATGACAAAAGGAAAAGTTATATTACCATAGAGTATTAAAATGTGCAATATCTTATGTATTTGTATGTTAACATTTTCAGTGTCAGATAGTTATTTTGCAAATAAAAAAATACAGTTCAAAAGCAATTCTGTCCATAAATTAGTCTATCACATCATGTATTTAGTGCTCTACAGCTCAAATGCCTGGCAGTTCAAGCTGATGCTGCTACAATGGAACTATTCCTTCAAGCCACAACAATCCAATGACCCACAGTCATGCTATAACTCTGTCAGACAATGCCAGTACTAGATAAAGCAAGTCAACAGTTGTGCACTATCAGTAGTTCATAACAAACATTGACAGGCTAAGAAACCACTGAGATACTGAAGTGGAAAAGTGCAATTTGATCTATTTTATGAGCTTGTCCCATAGGATGTCACCATTGTAATACACCTCTACCCCGCTATAACGTGACCTGATATAACATGGGTTCGCATATAGCGCGGTAGCAGTGGGGGCTCCAGCGGCTCTTTAAAGGGTCCAGGGGCTCCGGCTGTTGCGGAGCCCCGGGCCTTTTAAATCACTGCTGGAGCCCTGCTGCAGCTACCCCGGGGGCTGCAGCAGTGGGGCTTGGGCAGCACTTTAAAGGGGCTCCTGCTGTGCTGGAAGTTAAGCATGTGCCTAAATACTGTACTGAACAGAGATGGACTAAAGCATATGCTTAAGTGCTTTGCTGATTTGGGGCCTTAGATGTTGATTTAGGCCTTGTCTACACTACAAGACTATTTCGAATCTACTTAAGTCGAATTTGTGGATTCGACCTTATGAAGTCGAATTTGTGTATCCACAGTAAATACACTAATTCGAATTTCCGAGTCCACATTAACAGGGCCGGCATCGACTTTCGAAGCGGTGCACTGTGGGAAGCTATCCCACAGTTCCCGCAGTCCCCGCTGCCCATTGGAATGCTGGGTAGAGCTCCCAATGCCTGCTGGGGGAAAAAATGTGTCGATGGTGGTTTTGGGTAACTGTCGTCATCGAACCGTCAATCACGCCCTCCCTCCATGAAAGCGCCGGCGGGAAATCTGTTCGCGCACTTTTCTGGTCGGTTACAGCGCGGACGCCACAGCACTGCGAGCATGGAGCCCGCTGCGATCATCGCTGCACTTATGGCCGTTGTCAACTCCTCGCACCTTATCGTCCACCTCTTCCACAGTCAGCTGCTGAGAAATCGGGCGAGGAGGCTCCGGCAGCGCGGTGAGGAGAGTGGCGCAGACCTCTCAGAAAGCAGGGTACGTCACGCAGTGGAGATCATGGTGGCAATGGGTCAAGTTCATGGTGAGGAACGGCGATTCTGGGCCCGGGAAACAAGCACGGACTGGTGGGACCGCATAGTGCTGCAGGTCTGGGATGAATCACAGTGGCTGCGAAACTTCAGGATGCGTAAGGGCACTTTCCTTGAACTTTGTGACTTGCTGGCCCCTGCCCTGAAGCGCCAGGACACACGGATGCGAGCAGCCCTGAGTGTGCAGAAGCGAGTGGCCATAGCCCTCTGGAAACTTGCAACGCCAGACATCTCTGTTCAGTCAGTAGCGAACCACTTTGGCGTGGGCAAATCTACCGTGGGGGTTGCTGTGATTCAAGTAGCCCACGCAATCGTTGAGCAACTGCTCTCAAAGGTAGTGACTCTGGGAAACGTCCAGGTCATCATAGATGGCTTCGCCGCGATGGGATTCCCAAACTGCGGTGGGGCTATAGATGGGACTCACATCCCTATCCTGGCACCAGCCCACCAGGCCAGCGAGTACATTAACTGAAAGGGCTACTTTTCAATGGTGCTGCAAGCACTGGTGGACCATAGGGGACGTTTTACCAACATCTTCGTCGGGTGGGCGGGCAAGGTTCATGACGCACGTGTGTTCAGGAACTCTGGTCTGTTTAGACGCCTCCAGGCAGGAACTTTCTTCCCGGACCACAAAATAACGGTTGGGGATGTGCAGATGCCTACAGTGATCCTCGGGGACCCAGCCTACCCGCTAATGCCCTGGCTCATGAAGCCCTATACAGGCGCCTTGGACAGTGAGAAGGAACTCTTCAACTACCGGCTGAGCAAGTGCAGAATGGTGGTGGAGTGTGCTTTCGGACGTCTTAAGGGGAGGTGGCGGAGCTTACTGACTCGCTCGGACATCAGCGAAAAAAATATCCCCGTAGTTATTGCTGCTTGCTGTGTGCTCCACAATGTCTGTGAGAGCAAGGGCGAGACCTTTTTGGCCGGATGGGAGGTTGAGGCAAATCGCCTGGCTGCTGTTTACGCTCAGCCAGACACCCGTGCCGAAAGAATATCCCAGCGGGAAGCGCTGTGTATCCGGGAGGCTTTGAAAGCAAGTTTCCTCGGAGAGCAGGGTAACCTATGACTCTCCACTTGATTTTAAGAGAAGCTGATCCTGGGCCTGTGTGTCTATGTGTTGAGTGAGATCTGCGGTTACATACCCCGTTCTCCAAGTTTCCCCCACTTCCAAAACATGTTTTAAAACAAATTAAACGGAACAGTTATTGTTAATAAATCTTTCTTTTACTTTGCATTTCTGTTCAGGGTTTGAAACATGGACGCATACTGTGCTGGGTACGGTGTGCACTGATGTACAGACCGCTTGTACAATACAGGACGGACAGCCTCCTGCTCCTACATAGGTCTCTGGGGTGGGGGACGGCTTCAAGTGGTTGTGCATGTAGGGGTGGGTTTGCAGGAAGGGGCGAGTGGTGCCGTCTTTGGATAGGGATTTGGATGCAGGCTCTGGGCTGTGGGTTTGGGCGTAGGAAGGGGTGAGGGGTGTGGGGGAAGGGTGAGTATCTGTCCGTGGATGAGGGCTCTTGTTGGGGCTCAGGGCAGCGGAGAGGATCGCGCCTACGGTGGAAGTGCATGGTAAGGGCAGCATGCCTTAACATTAGGGGGTGGCAGGCGCTAGGACCGTGGACAAGCGTACACATCACAGAATGACCCGGGGCAGCATACACCACACAGAGTGACCCTGGTGACTACTGACTGCAGTCTGTGTGTGCCCTGCGGTTGATCCTGCCCCCGATAGTCTGTACCCTGCTAATGTAGGCTATCCCGTGCAATTATAAATCCCCTGCCCCCCCCCCACATACACAGTCTTCTGACACGAAAGACGTGACGGAAAGAGTGAACAACAGCAAACAGCTTTTATTAATCTACTACATAGTGGGGTGATGAAACTTGGATTTGGGACTGGGTGATCCTGTAAGGGAAGCGCTTCTACACAGTTATAGCGTCAGAGGTGTGTGGTACATTAGCGCTCAGCTGTGGTGCAGTGACAGTTCTCACGGCCCCTACCGCCCCTCCGTCTTGTAATTTTCGGTGAGGGGGGGACAGGACTTCTTGGCGTTGGAGGGTGGTTGCAGATACAGTGCAGGGGGGCTCTCTCCTCCTGCCTGCGGTCCTGCAGAACATCAACAAGGCGCCGGAGCGTGTCCGTTTGCTCCCTCATTAGCCCAAGCAGCGTTTGAGTCGCCTGCTGGTCTTCCTGCCGCCACCTGTCCTCCCGTTCGCTGTGTGAGCGCTGCTGCTGAGAGAGGGTCTCCCTCCACTGGCTCTGCTGGGCCGCCTCGGCTCTGGAGCAGGCCATCAGTTCCGCGAACATCTCGTCCCGAGTCTTTTTCTTTCGCCGCCTAATCTGAGCCAGCCTCTGCGAGGGGGATGCCGGGGCAGTCCGGGAAAGAGCAGAAGCTGTGTGATGGGAAACAGTAAGTGATTTCCTTGAACAGATACATGTTTGCGAACAGTGAACACAGTCTAGTCAGTTTCTCTGAACAAGACCATACAGGGCACCAAGTTCCACGAGATCTCAGGAAAAGTTCGAGATTTCGGAATACGCTCTCATTGGCGGCGCCATTGCACAGGAGAGCGGACAAGCGGGGAGAGACAGCTGAATCCATCTTGCAGACAGTCCTGGTAAGCCTTAAAGTAGATAATGCTTATCAGTTAGTGGATAGCTGTGCTCTCCTGCTAAAGGCAATCTGGAAAGCAGAAAGGCTGAGCCTTTTCCAGCCCCTCCCGCCAGTGCACGGGAAAGATCAATGTATGCTTGTTCTCTGTGGCCTCCAGCACGTGGCTGTTAAGCGAGGGTCGTTGTTATGCAACCTAATTTTAAACCATTAACAACAGTAACAATACACTAATTGCCCTACTTAGATGCAGCCTGTCCAGAACGACATCACCCTGAGGCGGGTCACTCGGAGTCAGAGAGAGCGGATGCTAATGGAAGCCCTGCACAGACCAGGACCATATGCAGCAATGCTGGTGGAGGCGATGATTCCTCTCTACATTAGGATGTCCTGGCGCGGAAGAGTGTGCTTCCACGGAGCACCCAATAAGGCACCTCTCCCCAGGAACCTCCTGCGGAGGCTTTTCGAGCAGCTCTCTGAGAGCTTTGTTGAACTGTCCCAAGAGGATTATTGTTCAATCCCTATATGTGTGGACCTACTATTTATATAGTTTGACATTTAAAATTTTGTATATAGTATTTCTATTTTTTCTATACCTGTTTTTTAAAAAATAAATGTTTCCATGTTTATAGCACTTACCGCCTGATCCTTCCCCTGATTCTGAGTCCGGGTTAACGGGCGGGGACGGTTGGTAGGGGATCTCTGTGAGGGTGATGAAGAGATCCTGGCTGTCAGAGCAAGCGGTATTGTGTTTGCTGTCGCCTGCGCCGTCCTCCACAAACCCTTCCTCATCTTCCCCATCGGCGAACATCGCCGAGGAACTGTCCAGGTACACTATGCCATCCTCAGAGTCCACGGTCACTGGTGGGGCAGTGGTGGCAGACCCACCGAGAATGGCATGCAGTGCCTCGTAGAAGCGGCATGTCTGGGGCTGTGCTCCGGAGCGTCCGTTTGCCGCTCTGACTTTTTGGTAACCTTGTCTCAGGTCCTTGACTTTCACGCGGCTGCATCGCATCCCGGCTGTATCCTTTGTCTATCATGGCTTTGGAGACCTTCTCGAAGGTCTTTGCATTCCGCTTGTTGGAGCGCAGCTCCGAGAGCACAGACTCCTCGCCCCACACAGCGATCAGATCCATGACTTCCCGGTCAGTCCATGCTGGGGACCTCTTTCTATTCTTGGATTGCCCGGACTCCTCTGCTGGAGAGCTCTGCATCGTTGCAGGTGCTGCGGAGCTCGCCCCGATGTCCAACCAGGACGTCAGATTCAAAGTGCCCAGACAGGAAAAGGAATTCAAATTTTCCCGGGTCGTTTCCTGTGTGGCTGGTCAGAGCATCCAAGCTCGGACTGCTGTCCAGAGCGTCAACAGAGTGGTGCAGTGTGGGATAGCTCCCGGAGCTACTAAGTTCGATTAGCATCCACACCTAGCCTAATTCGAGCTAGCCATGTCGAATTTAGCGCTACTCCACCTGTCGGGGTGGAGTACCAAATTCGAACTAAAGAGCCCTCTAGTTCGAATTAAATGGCTTCCTGGTGTGGACGGTTGAGCGGTTAGTTCGAATTAACGCTGCTAAATTCGACTTAAAGTCCTAGTGTAGACCAGGCCTTAGAAAGGGACTTAGGTGTTGCAACACCTGACTTTTAGACACCTTAAAAATCCCTGAGATCCACAAACCCCGAGTTAGATGTCTAGGCTCCCTATACAGTGTATGGGCTGAAACTGACGCCTACGAATGGAATCTATAAAAGCCAGTATGCTAGGGAGGGAACTGCATATGGTAGCCAATGGAAGATGCTGATGAGAGGGTGTTTCCTAAGCACCACCCCTCTCAGGGAGTTCAGTGCCTATCTCTGCTTGCAATCCACAGCCAGAGACCCTTGAGTCAGGCAGCTTAGGTGCCTAAGATGTTTCTTTCAAGAAATATCACAGGTGGTGGGCTGCCACATCTCTTAAGACTTTTAGCTCAGTGGTTCAGGTACTCAGCTGGGATATGGGAGATAATGCTTCAATTCCCCCCCCCCCCCCTGACAAGGAGTAGGAAGGATTTGAACAGAGGTCTCACATCTTTCAGGAAAGTGCCCTAACCACTGGGCTATAGGATAGTCTGATGTGGAGCTCCCTTAATCTCTCTTGTTCAAGCTGTCCCACTTTGTAGAAATATTTAAGTAGTCACTGAAGGAAGGTGGAGAAAGAGGGAGACAGAAAGAGAGTCGCCCTGCTCCAATGACTTTTGAATTAATTATCCAAAGCTGTGTTGAACACATATCTCCCCGTAGTTAGAGGATCACACCTTGGGCTTAGGCATGCAGATGCCTAGAGTGAGGCAACAGTGCACATGCCCACAGGCAACAACTTAGGCACCCTGGGGACTTTTACAGAAAAAATGCAGGTGCTGTGTGAGTTTAGGCACCTCCTGGCTAAGGTGGCAGCCGCGCGGTGGTTTTGTGGATCACAGTGGTACCTAAAACTGGGACTTAGGCATCTAAGTCCAGGGTTTAGACACCAAACTCCCTTTGCAGATCTGTCCCTTAGTGCCTGCATAATGTTGTGTGTCTAAACAGGATTTTTAAGTCCCTTGTTTTCTGTGGAGTGTGTGTGGCCATAATAACTGACTCCATGACTAAGAGAAAAGGTAGCTGAATAATATCTTTTGAATTAACTATTCAACAAATGTTGATATTTTTCATTAATTTATCTGACTAGCTCTAATTAAGAGAAGTTTATTCTAGCTTTCATGGAGAGAAATTATGTGGATGGATGAAGAGTTTGTTTTTTCTGAGGGCATTACTATTGGGCAGTATATTAAAGTTACGAAGATGCCTTACTTGTGCATTTCCATGCTTTGAAATGTTGGGTTTCTTTTACTTTCTACCCTCAATATCCCGGGTTTCTATTTTTACTCCCGGGGGAATTTTGTGCCACTGAGCTATACAGAATTTGTGCAGAATTAATGTTTTGCACAGAATTTCATGTTTCCCCTGCAGAATACAGGCTGCAGAGCTGCTGGAAGCCATTACGGGCCACTGGACTCTGCAGAGCCCAGCTGCCCAGCTTGCAGTGAGCAGAGCACCCAGCCCAATGGGGATTGAAGCTCTGCATGCTTTGAATGCCCAGCTTGATTCCTTGTGGTGGGAGAGGGCCTGGGACATCCAGCTCTGGAAAAGGGTGAGGAAGGGCAGGGCCACACCACACCACATCCACCGGCAGGACAGTAAAGAAACTAGGGGGAGTAAAGGGAGCAGGAGGAGCAGGAGGGGAGGAGGGAGCAGGTGTCTGGGTTCTGGTGTTCCCAGCAGCTTAAGCACATGCTTAACTTTAAATAGCTCTGGGGAAGAGGTTGCAGGCGTCTTGCCTGGGGGGGGGGCTTGTTGCTGGGCTCGGGAAGGTGGGGAGTGGGCTTGCATGTGTCTGGGCTCTGGGGGGCCCATGCAGCCCCCTCCAACACTCCTCAGCTGGAACTGGGTTATTATAGGGGTTTCTTTAACTCTCTACTCCTGGCAAAATCTTTTTTGGAGTTGTCTGTATTGTTGAAACTTGTTGACAGGAATTTTGAAATAAATTACCAAAATAATTGAAAACGGAGTGATTATATAGTGTTGTTTTGACAAATAAAATATGCAGAATTTTAAAATATTTGTGCAGAATTCCTAATATGTAGGCACAGGATTATATTTTTATGATAGCTCAATTATTCTTAGGTTGGCAATTTGAACCCTCATCCTTAAAACCACTTAATAATAGTGATCTATATTTGTTTGGGAATTTTAAGGTAGTTTTTTTTTAATTATATACCATTTGTGACTGAGAGGCAGGTAGGATACATTGAGCCTCTTATGAATAGAGCAAGCCTAAGTCTGCACTAGTCTTGTGAAAGTCCCTTGCATCCAGATGAACCATTCTGATTTTGCTAATTTACCCATGAATAATTTCCCAAACATAGCTTTCCCTATTCCGAAATTCATCCTATGCTCTAAAACTGAACAATATTTTCTAAATAAACTTTATTTAAAGTTTAAAGGACAAATTATTTTTGAGATGAGAAATAGCCAAACAAGGTGCTATACAAATTTTAAAAGCATAATTTAACATCTGCTTTTTCTGGGTTCCATTATCACTGAGGTATTCACAGTTGTTTCTCCACACTGATGATGCAGGTTTAAAAAGTGTTAAAAATCCCCCCCCCTTTGATATTCAGATTGAGAGGAAATTATTTCATCTCCGTGTACTGTACAACATTCATCAATTCAATATTTTATTGCTCAACTAACATGATACATTTCTCATCAGTTTCGGATTTCCCCCTCTCAGCTAGTCAGTAATGGAACAAAAACTCATCTATTATATTCAAGAACTATGATTCAGCTCACATGAACTATCACATCTATCTAACATTCTAGTTTCTTCATGAATGGAGAAACTAGACTTTGGTTAGCAATTACTTATTCTGCAATACACTTTTTCAATTCATTTGATGTTTCTGTATTTCTAGGTGTTTAGATGGCCCTCATCACCAGAGCCGTCCCAAGCTATTTTGGTGCCCTACGCAGCCCCCTCGTGGGGGGGCTGTGTGGGACCCCAGGCCTCCGCCGGGGGGGGGGAAGGGAGGGCACTGGCCACTTCCTGCAGGAAGTGGAGTGACCCAGCCCCAGCCTGCTCTGCTCCCCTGGCTCCCAGGCTTGGAGGGAAGGGGGAACTGCCCCCCAGCACTCACCGGCGGCACAGCAGGGAGCCAGGGGAGTGGAGCAGGCTGGGACCGGGTCACTCTACTTACCGGTGAGGGCAGGCCCGACCGCTTCTGGAGTCCTCAGGAAAGTGGGGGCGGACAGGGACAGGAAGAGGCGGGGCTGGGGAGGAGCAGGGGCGGGAAGAGGTGGGGCAGAGCTGTGGGCTTTGGGGAAGGGGTGGGAAGAGGTGGGGCTGAGGCTGGAGCAGCACGCAGCTGCGCAGGGCACCAGGAAAATGCGGTGACCCAAATTTCCTGGTGCCCTACACAGCTGCGTACTTTGCGTATGGGTAAGGACGGCCCAGCTCATCATCATGGTATCTGAATGTCTCCCAGATATTTATGGGTTTATCCTCGCAACACCCTTGCGAGGTAGCAAAGTGTCATTACCCCATTTTAGATGTAAGCAATTGAGGGACAGAGAGATTAAGACCCTGATCTTGAAATGACTGCACTGAAGTCAACGGAACTACTTAAAGCTAAGCATGTGCTTAAGTAGGATAGGGGCCTGAGTAAGTTGCCTAAAGAAACACAGGAGTCTGTGACTGAGTTGGGAAATTAATTCAGATGTTGTGAGTCCAGTCCAGCGCTTTACTCAGAAATAATCCTCCCTCCTTTATTAGCCAGAAATGCAAAGATTACTATGAAACTAATTCTCATCAGAAACAGAAAATGAAAGTAAAACCACAAACTACTATATATCTTTAAACTATAAATGTAGCAAAGTTAACAGAAAATTTAAAACATTACAATCATAATTCAATAGCTTCATATCTTATTTGTTAAATACACGATATAAGATTTTAAAATCAAAGTAAAATTATGTCCAAAATCTATTAAAACCAGAAAGACATTGTTAATATCTATTTTTTTATTATTTTATGCACTTACTACCCTAACAATTCTTTGTTACCCTTTCATTGTTATAATAACTGCAGGATTATGCACACTTTGATCTAGAAAAGGTAGAACATGCTTTAAAAATACTGTTTTCATAATGACCATATTTAAATGACAACGACAAATATTAAAATATTTAAAGGTTGTATCTGTAAAATTATTCATTATGACAAAATATAAGCTGCAAATTTTTATCACTTGCTGAAAGGAGAGACAAGATCATTTTTGAAGGCTACTAAATAATAACCTGGCTAATCATCAAGCATGGCAATAGTTTTTCTGTATTAGAACAGACATCCCCTGCTTGTAGTTGCAAACCAAAAATTATAACTGTATACATCAACTCACTATTCTCTATGCAATATTTTTTCAAGTAATTATCTGAAAATATGGCAGCTGGGATTTGAGCTACTAAAATCATGCTTTTGTTGTTGAGAATCATCAGAGCAGAAATTCACTGTATTGCTAGAGAACTCCCACTCTCTTTGGACTCTAAAGTTATGGACCCTAGGGAGCTTTGTCAAAACAGTCCCATTATTATTTAATTTGCAGAAAACACAATTTGGAAGATGAAAAGAGTAGAAAAGGAGAAGTGTGGGGTGGGGAGAACCACACAGGTTCGTTAAATATCTTGAGATGACTTCATAGTAGTTTCCCATAGAAGACAAAGATATAACTTTAAATATTATGTGGCGCTAATGTGGAGATTGTTGTTAAAATGGGCTTTTAAACAGAAACAACATTACAAAATAAACTGCAGCTTCCTCTTGATAGCAGCTCCTCTCAACACCTCCAAATGAGTTTTACAACTCTTTTGCACTAACACTTTTCTCACATTTGAGCAGGAAGCAAATTGTGAATTTGAACTACATCACTGTGGGATACTACCCGCTGTGCTACCATGAGATTTTAGCAAATAATTAGCACTGCCTGCAGCTAGCCAGAGCCTTAAATACTGTTTCTTCTATGCTAGGATATTTTTGCTAAAATTTCCCACCAGCAGTAGCCGTGCTGGGAGAGGGACAGCTGCCAGCATTTTAAGAATTTGCTCTCTAACCCTGCTCAGAGCAGATCTAGGTGATAAGGTAGTTAAAATTCCAGTGTCGCTGGGGTCTGGTCTACAATGGTACTCTTGCTGTTGCCACCACCAGCAGAACTGAATTGGTGGCAGCAACACTAGGAAGTTTTAATAAAAATGTTTAGTGTAAACAAAGCCAAAGATTACAAAGCATTTCTTTTGCTTACCTGCATAAGTATACCTACAGAGACATTTAAAGCACTGCATTTTTAATGTTTTACATCTAATCCACTGTCTACACAATCTATAAAGAAGAGCTCTGTGTAAGCTCAAAAGCTTGTCTCTTTCACCAGCAGTAGTTGGTCCAGTAAAAGACATCACTCCCCTTATCTCTCCATAAAATCTATTCTCAAAAGTCAGGTTTTGCTTCCTAGTGCAAACAGTACCCAGTTTGTGCCTTGTTCAGTGTTCTTCCTAAAAGCTACGGCATTCTCACAAGAATCATGAAAGTATGTTGTTCACAGAACTTAGATCCCAATTCAGCAAAGCATTTAAGCACATGCTTAATTGTAAGCATACGTTTAAGTCCCATTAATTTCAAAGAAAGTTAAGTACGTGCTTAAGTGATTGGCTAAATCAGGGCCATTAAGCTTTAATGACTTGAATACTAAAACAGAGAAAGAATAATTTTTGAAATATGAGATACATTTTCAAAATTAGAACAAGCTTTGCAAAAGCTTATAAAAACACATAATTACTGTATTATATTCATTATCAATGTTTATGGCCTATGAAAAATTCTTGTCAAATGAAAATAATTCAGTTTACCATAGCTGCTGCTTTTTAAATTTTCGTCATGTTATTGCCTTTCTTCACCATTTCTTGGATATCCTTCTTCAAAATAAACAGACGAAAACTGAAGTCAATCTTTCAAAGTTACATAGAGATGTTAGTCTCTGCTTTGTTGTCACTAAAAGCAGCTTCCCATACGACTGATTTGACTTACTACCATTCCCTCGTAATTTTGCCCAAACTGAACTGATCCATATGTTATTTTAAACAGCACAGAATTGTCCTCAAAAGAACAGAACACAATTTTACAGAAAAAAACATGCCAGACAAGTATCAATTAAATGACAAAAAACAGTTAAGAGAGTCAAGGTTGCCAGGTTATAACTTGTACCATTCCAAAACTATGAGTTCAGCAAAATTCAAGCTTCTGAAAACCAGGAAGTACAGAAGTTAAGGTAAATGCCCCAGCCATCTTCATAGATTCCAAGGCCAGAAGGGACCATTGTGATCACCTAGTCTGATCTCCTGTTTAGCACAGACCATAGAATTTCCCCAAATTAATCCCGAGATCATATATTTTAGAAAAACATCCAATTTTGATTTTTAAAATGTCAGTAATGGAGAATCCACCATGACCCTTAGTAAACTGTCCCAACAGTTAACTATTCTCACAGTTAAAAATGTAAGTCTTATTTCCGGTCTGAACTTGCCTAAATTCAATTTATAGCCTTTGGACTGTGTTATATCTTTCTTTGTTAGACTGAAGAGCCCATTATTAAATATTTGTTCCTCATGTAGCTGTAAACTGTAATAAAGTCACCCCTTAACCTTCTCATTGTTAAGATGAATAGATTGAGCTCCTTGAGTATTTACTATAAGGCATGTTTTCTAATCCTTTAATAATTCTCGTGGCTCTTCTCTGAACCCTCTGCTAGTTAACAACCTTCTTGAATTGTGGGCACCAGAACTGGACATAATATTCCAGCAGCAATCATATCACACAACTGCCAAATACAGAGATAAAATAACCTCTCTACTCCTACTTGAGATTATCCCGTTTATGCATCCCAGGATAACATTAGCTCCTTTGGCCACATCATCACATTGGGAACTCATGTTCAGCTGATTATCCACCAGGACCCCCAAATCTTTTTCAGAGATTGCTTCCTAGGACAGAGTTGCCCATCCTGTAAGTATGACCTACACATTTTTCATAGATGTTTACATTTAGCCATATTAAAACACCTATTGTTTCCTTAACCAAGCAATCCAGATTGCTCTGAATCAATGACCTGTCCTCTTGACTATTTACCACAACCCCAATTTTTGTGTAATCTGCAATCTTTATCAGTGATGATTTTATATTTTCTTCCAAGTCATTGATAAAAATGTCAAAGAGCATAATAGGGCCAAAAAACAATCCCTGCCTAACACCACAGTAAACATCTGCTCAATGATAATTTCCCATTTTGAGTTAGATTTTGAGACCTATCAGGTAGCCAGTTTTTAATCCATTTAATGTGTGCCATGTTAATTTTATATCATTCTAATTTTTTTTTAACAAAAATGTTATGTGGCTCCAAGTGAAATGCCTTACAGTATTATATCATTACTATTACCTTTATCAGCCAAACTACAATCTCATTAAAAAAAGATGTCAAATAGACAGTATCCATTTTCCATAAACCATGCTGATCTGCATAAATTGGATTACCCTCCTTTAGTTCTTTCATATCAACCACTCCATTATCTTGTCTGGGCTTGATGTCAGACTGACAGGTATATAATTACCAGGTCATCCTGTTTACCCTTTTAAAAAATTGGCAGAACAGTAGCTTTCTTCCAGTCTACTTAAATTTCTCCAGTGCTCCAATACTTATTGAAAATTAACATTAATGGTCCAGCGAGCTCCTCAGTCAGCTCTTTTAAAACTCTTGGATGCAAGTTATCTGGACCTGATTTTAAAATATCTAACTTTAACTCCTGTTTAAATATCCTCCAGAGATATTAGTGGAATGGAATGAGTGTTATCAGCACCGTATAGTATGACTCTATCATCTGTTTTTTCCCCAAATAAGGAACAGATATTTATTGAACACTTATGCCTTTTTTGCATTATTACTGATAGTTCTACCATGTCCTCCTAGTAATGGACCAATACTACTGTCAGGATATTTTTGTTCCAATATATTTTTTAAAACTCCTTTATATTGTCCATAACTCTGCTGTATATAAATTTTTCCTTCTGTTCTTTGGCTTTCCTTATCAATTTTCTACAATTCCTAACCACTGGGAATTACCTGCATTCCCTCCAGCTGCATTCACCATGTTAGGTGTAACTATACTGAATGGTGGAGGAATAAGTTGGAGCAGCTGTCATTGTGATATGAGGAGATCTGGGTCTGAGTTCCCCAATGTCTGTCATTAAAAAAAAAAAAAGATGCATATGTAGCTAGAGGTTCCAGTTTACATCATTGCAATAGATATAGAATTGCATAGGCTGTGTCAGTAACAGGACCCTGGGGTCTTCTTGCCATGGGTGTTGTCAGTAGTGAGGTGGCATATCAAAGCAGCCTGTGGATTTAATGGCAACTAAAGGAAAGTATAGATTTAGGTGGTCTCCTGTGTGCATGCGTGAAGGGGCTGTAAAAGGGAATGAAGTGGTTGTTAAATTTTAAAGTGAGGTATTCTGTCAAGCTCAGTGTTTGAGGATAGGGTAGAGGCAGATAGTGCCAGTCCAAACAGTGAAAAGACAGAGGTGAAATGACTTGCCTAATGTGACCAAGCAGACCAGTGGCAGAGCTACAAATAGTCCCAATCCAGTAGTCTTTCCACTAGGCCATGTGGCTGCTATATGATTCCCCAGTGCTCCTCACCTGTACATTTTGTTATAGGGGAATGAGAATAATGGTAGCCCTTTGAAATGTTTGCAATGTTTAGTTGCTAACAGGGCCAGTGAGAGAAATCTCATCCATGGTCAATATCCCAAAACCTTGACAATTTTATTACATGGTTGTTACAGTAACTAAGCACATGAGAGAAGACTGGTAGTCTCTCTTTTTCCACCCCCTGCCCCAACTTTCCCTGCAACATTTACTCACTGCCTCAACATTTCCAGCTCCCCCTCCCCTTCACATCTCATTAAGCCATTGTCACTGCAGAAGCTATTAACATGTAGCAGAGAGAGGAGCTCAGCCACCCTAAGAGGAGCAGGGTGCCCCAGATCACACAGCAGCCTAGGAGAGGGACATGAACTCCTGCAGAGGAGTACGACTCCACCAGATCCCAGTCCACCCATGGAGGGGGAGAATTCAGGACTGACAGGCTGCTCCCTATCTCTAAACCCCCAACTTCCTCTGCTACCCCTCATATTCTCCAACCCATCCTTGCCTTCTCTTCTCTATCTGTCTCTTTCCCCCTTATCTGAGCACCTTGGCCCCTCTTCCCTCCCCTATTACCATTACTATTTACCCACTCCCCATAATACCTCCATCCCTAGCTGCAGACCCAAATCTTTCTCCCCACTACTCCCATCTACTTTTGCACCCCTAATCACCCCTCTCCCCAGTGAGAGTTCACATATGTAATTTACCTTCTTTTCAAAAACAGTTTCAGTGCCTTCTAAATATTTTGCTGTACTCAGATTATATTTCTAAAAATGCACTGTGATAAAGTTCCATCTCTACGTTGGTGTGTCCCGAGCTTATTGGCAGATTTTGCTAGCCTCAGAGATCTTTTTGTGTTGGATCAGGAGTTGGGAGGTTTTGGGGGGAACCTGGGCCCGCCCTCTGCCCCAGGTTCCAGCCCAGGGCCCTGTGGACTGCAGCTGTCTAGAGTGCCTTCTAGAACAGCTACACAACAGCTAAAATTTGCTGGGCTACTTCCCCATGGCCTCCTCCCAACACCTTCTTTGTCCTCACTACAGGACCTTTCTCCTGATGTCTGTTAACATTTGTACTCCTCAGTCCTCCAGCAGCATGTCCTCTGACTCCCAGCTCCCTTTACTTACTTACTTACTTACTTACTTACACACACACACACACACACACACACACACACACACACACACACACACACACACACACTCTCTCTCTCTCTCTCTCTCTCTCTCTCTCTCTCTAACTGGAGTGAGAGCCTTTTTATACCAGGTGTCCTGATTAGCCTTAATTCATTCTAGTAACTTCCCAATTGGCTACAGGTGTCATAATTAGCCTGCCTGCCTTAATTAGTTCTAGAAAGTTCCTGAGTGTTCTGGAATAGTCCTTGTTATCTTACCCAGGGAAAAGGGACCTGCTTAACCTGGAGCAAATGTATCTACCTTCGACCACTCTCTTGTAGCCATCTGGCCTGACCCTGTGACAGCACACATACACACACACACACCCCAACAACTTCACAGGCAGATTCTCCCCAAATGTTTATGTTTACATTTCATTCTCAGATTGTTGTATAGGGTGGGTTTCAAACTTCCAAGCTGCTAGAATCTATGAACTTAATGAAATGCTGTTTTTTTCCTGGGGACTTGGGACTCCCCTGCTCAAATGACCCTAGTGCCTGGCACACAAACAGAGGAGGGAAGACAGTAGGGCTCAGACACCCACAGAGGGCAGAGACCCTCAGATCCCAGCTCATAGGGGGATAGGGAGAAGGGCTTAGCCTCCCCCCCAGTTCACAGGATGGGGACACTGGAAGGGGGGGGTCACATTTCTGTGTAGATGGGCTGGAGACTCCCAGATTGCCTGAGGGCAATGTGGGGCTCTGCCTATTCTTCCTCAGCCCCCTGACATTCACCCCAATTTTCCCATTCCAGTGCCCCACCCTCTCCCCCCCCACTCCTCATCCCCCCCAACATCTGATCCCCCAACCCTTCTCCGCCTAGTCCCACTACTAATCAAACTCCTCTCTATCAGCAAGCATTTGCTTGTGCAGTTTATTTTTTGGGGGGAGAGGGTTCAGCACCTCAGAATATTCTGAAGTACTCAGATTATATTCTCCCAGAATAAAAAGCCCCCTTTGATAAAGGCTGGTTGGCATAATATACCTGCTTTTTTATTTCAGTTTTCTGTTCTGGGTAGAATTTGAACTCATAGTGCTTAGGGTAGAGCTCATAGTCAATGACTGTAATATATCCTCAGAACCACCGGGGGCCTGTGATGCAGAAGCACTTTTCCCAGCTGGCCCTCTCTCTGCATATGCCCAGTGTAATTCTTGACGGGCCTAACTAGAGAAACAAACTCTTTCAAATAATGTTTTAATTTGATTTCCCCTAAAGGGATGGTAGGTTCCATGCACTCTGGTGGAGTAACCCTCAAGTCTTGGAGAGCCTGGTGTGATGATCTGAGCCCTGGTTTGATCTCTAGCTGTGAGCAAAGAAAAAGGTTCCCAGATTCCGATTCTGCTAATTTTTAAGAAAAGCTGTTTTTGTATCTTGGGAACTCCTTGGTCAAATGGCCCCAATGCTGGATCACTAAAAGAACCGCACACCCTCTGAGGCACTTTATGTTCCAAGGAATCTGATTAACCATATGGATTTTACAGCATTTAGAATAGTTGAGCTTTAACCAGAAAGCTAGTCTTCTTAACCTTAACTATAGCAGAAATGTCACTCTGCCATAATGTCAGCAATGTGACAATGGCATGAGTACAGAAACATCCAGAGATCTGGGCAAACATGCACAAAATATAAGTCCAGCCACTATGACAAAGCAGGAAAATACATGAGTTAAGTACAGAGTAGAGTGATTTCAGAGCTGCACATAAGCACAATCATGACAGAAGCTGTAAACTCAAAAGAATGGCTGATAAAAATATGAATAAATTGCCTGCTTGTAACATACAAGACAGACTCAGGAGCATAAGTGAATGTAATAACAGAAATTGAAATAGAGTAGTTCAAAGAAAATATACTATAGGAAAAGTCAAAAGTGACTAGTGAAAGCCTGAAGCAGTGAAGAAATTCCTGTCCTGGGATAGGTTAAAATGTCACTGAGGTACAAAGGGAAAGCTGTAAACAAGAGTTTGAGGTAGGACAAACAGGTAAGCAACCAGTCCTAGGCTATGATTCCTATGACCTAAAAATCAAGAGAGGGTGTAAGCAACAGAAAACCATAACAATAACCAAGATAACAAACCTAAACAAGATAGAAATATGTTACCTGCATCAGATGAAGATATGGCTGTACACCATACTTGTCATACATCCCACCTGAAATGTTCTACAAACTTAACAAAAAGACATTAGAAAAAGATGTGAAATATAGAAACAGATGGGATAATTTGAAGGACGGATGAGCCAACAGTCTTGTAATTGTATAGGAAACTGTATAGGGTCTGGTCTTAGACTTTGCATTGAAGAGCTGAGCAGGAATATAAAAAAGTAACATTTAGCTTGCCCACACATAGTGAAATATTTGCTGAGTTAAATTCTTCCGCAAATGTAGATGCTGTGGCAGGATAGTACTAGTTCCCTCTGGCTCCCAAAACTCCAAGATCTGTACTTTCAATTCATCATTTGACAGACAGTGCTTCTTAAGAGTGTCTCTTTTGGGATATGTTCAGTCCTAGTAATATTTCATTGAACAGCAACCCAGATACTAGAAGTAATTGCAGGAGTGAAAGTACACATTGATGACATAATAGACTAGGCCACCATGCCACTGGGCATCAGGAACAACTGTAGAGAGTACTCGAAAGTGCAAGTAGTAACAAAATTAAAATTAATAAGGCCAAATGCCAATTGCCAACAATTGAAATCACCTACTCAGGAGAGACATTGATCACAACCAGGAAAATGCCTGAAAATTCAAGCAATACTGAACATGCAGAGACCAAAAGATAAAAATAAAAATTCAGACGCTAAAAAGCATGATCAGTGATGTAAGTAAGGACACATTTCGAGCAACTAACCTAAGAACACGTCTCTGCAAGAATACAGAATGCACAAGGATTTGAAACTCTTAGTAACAATGGCATCAGTGTTGCAATTTTCTGACCCACTGAAAGAGATCAAGCTTTCCACTGATATTTCAAAAAGAGGGAGTATATATACAGTGACATGGATGGAACATGTCCCTATTTGTATGCACTGGGAACTATGACAGCTGTGGAAAAAAGTGTATGCAAAAGTGATAATGATACTCAGGTCTTACACAAAGCTGTAGAAAGTGTCATGATTTTTTTAATGGGTTTTAAAGCCAAAATTGGCCATAGTCCGTGATTGCACTACACTTAAAGGTCCTGAATGAGCGTCATTGAAGAGATTACTTTTCAGAGAGAAAAAAATGCTCCAGTTAGGCATCACCCACAGTAGTAATGGCTGATGCAATGTCAAGAGCATAAACTCCTCTTGAACAGTCAGAACAGGAAGATGGGGCACAAGCCAGTAACAATATATGTGAACATGATAAAATCATCCTGTGTTGTATCGTCAGAAGTATGCACTGAGACAGAGAGTGAACAGCCAAGGATGAAGCACTATAAGCAATAATACAAGATGTATTCATCACAGCAGAAATGACCAATGATGAGGCGTGAATAACCCACAGCTTCATAAGACAGTTGGCATCTCCTTGTTTTTCCTTGGTAAGACATGATCTGATGATCATAATGGACTATTCTAGCAACTTCCCAGAAGCAGTCACTCTCGAAAATACCACAAGCTTCATCAGTGATTGGACATATTAAATCAATGTTTGCATGTCATGAACTTTCAAGGACTGTAATAAAAGAAAATGGACCTGAGTTCAAGGAGAGGAGCGCTGCTAAAACATACATTTCAACATAGAGATGATAAAATCTATCATGGTCTTAAATAACCACCAGCAAACAGGTCAGAAGAATGTGGAATATCTATAGACCCCAATCCAGAAAAGCATTTAACCATGTGCTTAACTTTAGGCAGATGAGAACTCATATGGGGTTATTCACTTGTTAAAGATTAAGCATGTGCTTAAATGATTTGCTAAATCAGGCCCACAGTAAGGAACTTCCTAAAAAATCAGGATGCAAGTCACTGACAGAGCTTTCATGTAACATTGGTACTAGACAGGCTAACTAATGACTTGGATCTTAGCAAAGAGGATAGATGAATCAAAACAGATTTGAAAAAAAAAGTAATACAGACAAAACTTTTACCAAAATTAAAAAAAAACAAAAATCATATTAGAATATGTCAGAAATAGTCAGTGACTAGACCAAGGTACATTAAAGAAATGTCGCTTTATTCATATTCACTGATCACAGAAAGTGGTAAAAGTTAACGAAGAAATCATGAACACTGGAGAACGCAGATGAGCTAGAATCCAAGCAGATAGCAGAGAAAATGAAGTGGAAGACAGTTTGCAGAAAAGACCAAAATTATTCATGCACTGATCCTGTTTCTGTCCAAACAAAAGAGTTTGAACACACCATAAGAATCATAGACATGTGTAAAAACACTGATTTAAAATCCAAGAAGAAGGATTGAGACATGTTGACACTGTAATAACAACATGAAAGAAGCCAAGTTCAATCAGTGTATTGGTTAGAATTTGTTAGATTAATGTAGCAGGGAGTTTAATTCAGTCATGGAATTTGAAAAGAAAAAAGTTGCGCTATAAAGAATGAAGCTCAAAACAGAAGATTAATGTTGCCTTACACCCTTGCAGGATACTATGCACACTTCTAGATGAGTTTCCCACAGACATAGAACTAGACACAGTTATAGAGAGAGTCAGTGCAGGTAAGCCAGATGCTAGAATAGCACAAGCAGTGATGTGTGTATTTTATTTTGAGTTATTAAATGTTACCCTGAAACCAGCTTTAGTCCTAAATCAAATGCAACAAAAAAATCTGGCTCCCAGAACTTGAATAATTTTTCATTGCACCACCAATGCAAAGCAGCATTAAAGCCAGCAGAGCTGACTATATAAGGATCCCAGCACAGGGATATCTTCCAAAGGTTCAAAGGCTCTATGTCCCCCTGCTGCCAGTGCTATGGCGGGGGGGCATTCTCACACCCTGACAAACCCCAGCCACTATATTAACCCCCCTTGGAGCCTTTGGCAGAGTCTAGACTGCTCTAAATTACAATGTCCAAGTCCACACACAGTCAGTCTCAGAGTAGGTGAGTGCAAAGGCCATTCTGCTGGGCACTCCTCAACACAGCCAAGGATCTGCGGTTACAAAAACTAAACTGGGTTTCACTTTGGTGACCTTTTTCTATACCCATCTCCTTTTTTTTCAGCTCATGGTAATTCCAAAATGGCTGGCTTATAAACTGTGTTCTCTTCAATTTGATGAGGACTGTTTCTTTGATTACTATTGAGACTGGAAGCAGATTATTTGGCTAATAAGCTACTCTCTTGCACTAAATCACAAGGGGGCAAATAAATGCAAAACCTCCCAAATACTCACATATATCACGTTACCTGTCTGAAATTAGCTGATTAATGATGACTGAGTTCAAGGAAGATGGGAACAGCTGACACTTTATTGATGATAATTATTTAAAAGTTAAAGTTATACATTCAATTGCGTCCCTTCCTCCAATCTTCCATATGTTCTTTATTTTAGAGTGCAAGCTGTTCAGGACAGGGACTGTGTCTTTGTATCTGTTTGCAAAGTGCCTAGTAGAAAGAGGCACTGATGAAGACTAGAAACTCTGGGTACTATTGAAATATTATTTTTTAATATTAATAACAGCAGCAGCAAATGTCTCTGTGGGGCTATCAGAGGTACCGTCTTGTCAGGGGAGAGACAATTCAGAAAGACAACACAGTCAGGGTTTATGGGCACCCAAACCAGCAAATCCTAGTAAGCCACACAGAGAGGGCTCACCTTGAATTCCACCCAGATGTAGCAGCAATGGAGTACCATTATTTCTGCTGCTTTTGGCCCATCAAAAGATGCAGATTTTACAAAGTGTGTATTGGGGCTATGCAGATACATGAGGATATATACCATACAAAGGTCATAAAATTTGCACTGCTCCAATTTGTGTATGTAAAACGCTGCAGTTGCCACATAGTCAAGTTCTGGGGTTCTCAAACTTTTAATGGTATGGACCATATAATAGAGAGATCCCGTTTTGTGTACCAACTTCTCTCCCAATCAGGACTGTATAGAACACCCTGTCATAAACAGACAGACCAGGGTTAATTCCTCTTTTATTTGTAAAGGGTTAAAAAGTTCACATAGCCTAGCTGACACCTGACCAGAGGAACCAATGGGGGAGGACAAGATGTTGTCAAAGAGGGAGGAGGGAAATCAGTCTTTGTCTGTTCAGAAAAAGTTTGTGCCGGAGTGAAGGATCCAGGAATCAGCCATCTAACATTTCTTAACAGTAGTAAGTGTTTAGAGAAGGAATGTATTAGATTATATTTATTTTCTTTTGTGACTTTGTTTTTGCATAGAGGGAGAATCAAATTAGGTGTCTTTGTGTAACTAAGGTTTTTTCGCAGAGGGACATCCTCTGAGTTTTGAATCTGTTGTCTGTGAGAGTAGCTTGCATGCTAATCTCACAGAGGTATTCCTTTCACCCTTTTTCTTTAATTAAAAGTCTTCTTTTAAAGAACCTGATTGATTTTTTCCTTGTTTTAAGATCCAAGGGTTTTTTTTGGATCTGGGCTCACCAGGAATTGGTGGGAGGTGAATCAGTCTCAGTCCTGCCAGGAAAAGGGGGATAAAGACTGGGGAAATATTTGGGGGGAAGACAGAGTTTCCAAATGACTCTCCCATAAACATTTGTTGAAACTATTTGGTGGTGGCAGTTACTAGATCTAAGCTGGTAAATAAGCTTAGGGGTTATCTCATGCAGATCTCCACATCTTCAAGAGCTTACTCATGTTGATTCCATTCTAGTTGACTCACAAGTAGTATCTACAGAGGTGGGCTCAGAGTTCACAGTTTCACGGCTTATAGTACAGATTAGGTAGAAAAAAGGACTATGCAGAACCGCTAACGCTCTTGCTAAAGGCAAGACAAGGCACTTCAGCCAACTGTCACAGGTGGTAAGAAGGAACTGAGAAGGCATAGGGTCAGCATCGTCTAAAATACTGACACATGAGTGCAGCACTCAAGGGGGCAGCACTTAAGGGGGCGCCACGGCCAACCCTAAAGATACCATTAAGGCAAAAGTCTCCAACAACTGTGCATGTGGGCATGCGCACACCTAGAATGGAATCGACATGAGCAAGCACTCAAAAAAGAATCCGAAGTTAGGATCACCCAAACAATTTTAATGCTGCTGCTGTAAAGCCACCCTAAGAACCAACAAGAAACTTAGAGGTGTGTTCTTGATTAATAAGATTAACGGTTGAGTCTATCTATAAGCCAAAACTAAGAACACGTGTTATCTATGTCAAAGTGTCACCCCCACTCTGAACTTTAGGGTACAGATGTGGGGACCTGCACGAGATAACCCCTAAGCTTATTTACCAGCTTAGATCTAGTAACTGCCACCACCAAATAGTTTCAACAAATGTTTATGGGAGAGTCATTTGGAAACTCTGTCTTCCCCCCAAATATTTCCCCAGTCTTTATCCCCCTTTTCCTGGCAGGACTGAGACTGATTCACCTCCCACCAATTCCTGGTGAGCCCAGATCCAAAAAAAACCCTTGGATCTTAAAACAAGGAAAAAATCAATCAGGTTCTTTAAAAGAAGACTTTTAATTAAAGAAAAAGGGTGAAAGGAATACCTCTGTGAGACTAGCATGCAAGCTACTCTCACAGACAACAGATTCAAAACACAAAGGATGACCCTCTGGGCAAAAACCTTAGTTACACAGACACCCAATTTGATTCTCCCACTATGCAAAAATGAAATCACAAAAGAAAATAAATATAATCTAATACATTCCTTCTCTAAACACTTACTACTGTTAAGAAATGTTAGATGGCTGATTCCTGGATCCTTCACTCCGGCACAAACTTTTCTGAACAGACAAAAGACTAATTTCCCTCCTCCCTCTTTGACAACATCTTGTCCCCACATTGGTTCCTCTGATCAGGTGTCAGCTAGGCTATGTGAACTTCTTAACCCTTTACAGGTAAAAGAGGAATTAACCCTGGACTGTCTGTTTATCACAATCTAATTCTTAGTATTTACAGTGATGGGTCTCTATAGTATTCTGTGGAAAATCCTATGTTTATATCAGTAAATTACAGGATTCCGGTTTTCTCTATGGCTTTCTACGATCCACACACAAAAAACAAAAAACAAAAAACAAAAAAAAAAGACTTTGCCGCATTTTGAATTTAAAACGATCTTCCATATAAATTATTCCATATTGTACTCAAAAGGATCCCCAAACATCACCAATTTTTGAAGTGTCATTAAGAGACATAGTTAGCATATAGATACAAACCTCCTGGGCTCAGATAGTTAAATTGTGGAAGTTGCAGGACAAAAGTAAAGATTTTTCTGGTGACAAAGAATCACTGTTAGCACTGGAGACATGTTTGTATAAACTAATGCATTGTAATCCATATTTTTTAACTTCACATATAACTTGTACAAATATGCTGATTATTCCAAATTTAAGATGATCATGGTCTGCAGCCTCTTAGGGAAATTCAAGTGTATTTCTGTACTTTGTCAGGAAAATTCCTTAATAAAAAATTACAAATTAAAAAATAGGCAAATAGACCAACTCATAGAAGATGGTAGGTTGTCAACAGTCCAGCGGAAGAGTAAAGGTCAGGTTGATCTTAACTGTATATTTCTAGATTTTTCAGTGGTTGTGTGCTTTTGTTTTTGTTAAGTGAAATCTTAGGTTTGGTTTCCAGGCTTAAAAAAAAAATCCCCAGATTTTGGAAACTGCAATGTTGTTTTGAACCACTCTCTGAAAACAGTCATTGTGCATCTGGTCAACCCTAACTTCATCTAACAAACTTTTTTGTCTGGAGATCTGACCCACTGATTTTCTTTACATTTTCAGTAGATTTATTTTATTAGAACCCCAAAACATTTTCAGTCCATTAACATTCTTAAATAAATACATTGGCATGTCTATCACAGGCAAATGATCTCTCATTTAGAGAGCAGAACATTCAATTCTAATTATGCACTTACCAAAAAACCTCCATAGAACTTAAAACAACCAAATCGGTTTATCAGTAGACACATAAAGTAAACATATTTATTTCAGGCATAGGCTCCTAAGTTTGTTTATAAAAATGAAAATGCTCTAAAAATAATATTTTCAACACTTGCATGTAAGGAATATTACCTGACTTTCAAAAGAAATGCCTCCCTCAATGTTTTCTTCAAACATTCAAATCCCAGCTTAATAAAAACAAATGGTATTCCTCATTTCTTCAAAATTGCACATTTGATATCCAAAGCTTTGCTTTCCTAACAAGACACAAACTCTTTGAAATTCTGTAATTATGTATTCATATTCCAGAAGTGAGACACTTTTTCCGGGTATGGGTGAATGTGATAAATACATTTAGAACTCTGAAATTTAATGAACTTGCTTTTGAAGTATGAAAAAAAATGACAAATATTAAAGACAGTTTAAAATATCAAAAAAGCCCAGACTGATAGAGGCTAAAGCTTGTTCCCTTTGTGTATTACCTCTACAAACTATCATAATCACTTTTAGTATCAACAGACAAGATTTTTTTCATTTATCCATGTTATCATATTTACACAATCAAGTTGTATCTGAAATTAAGAAACACAAGCCAGTTAAAAAATCCATTTCACATTTACAGCCAAACAGCAACTCTGTGCTGCTGAGGTAACTTCAACCTACTAAGTTCAATGGGTATTAAAAGAAACCCTTTGTGTTCCTCACTCCTACACAAGTAGCGAATTCAGGAAATTTTTCAGTAATTTAACCCATACTGTGATTTGCCCAGCCTATTTGCATGTGTGCAACTATAAAGACAGACCAAACAGATATAGTCAAGTTTAATGCCCCTGTGAAAATGTGGTCCCCCGCACCAGTATATTTACCTTTGTACTAATATGCAAAATGTAACTTTTTAAAAAAAATCTCCAAATCAACATTTAACTTTCACTATCTCACTTGGATTTTCTGTTTTCTTTTTTACAGATGGATAGTAGATGTTATTCAAATGCACCTTGTTGATCTCAAAGACTGATTGCCATAGGGGAATATAAAAAATTATATATATTGACTTTCCATTCATCAGTGTAGCAATCAATGGAGTTTCTTATTTGCTCCACTCTAGTGTCATAATTGTACAGAGGCAAAGCGCTTATTGAACACAGATAATTTAACACAACACAGTATGGTGTCCAACTGTACCAAAAAAAAAAAAAAGGGCCCACTAACCCAAATCTCTTAATATGCTTGAATGTACCAATTAGAAAAATGAAAGAAAATTGTATGTGAACAGAGTTATCTACTGCAAAAACAGTTTTAAAAATACACCTCTACCTCGATATAATGCTGTCCTTGGGAGCCAAAAAATCTTACCGCATTATAGGTGAAACTGTGTTATATTGAACTTGCTTTGCCCCACCGGAGTGCGCAGCCCCACCCCCCCCAGAGCACTGCTTTACCACGTTATATCCAAATTCGTGTTATATCAGGTGGCGTTATATCGAGGTAGCAGTGTAGATGGGTTTTGGTATATTGTTTACTTTATACTTTCTGAGCATTGTATATCCATAGCAACAGAATATGAAACAATCATTTTTAGCTGTTTGATTGATTTGATCTTTAAAGATAAGTTAACTGTTGAATAAAAATAGAACTGTAGTTGTTCTAGGACAACAGTAACAAAAAGTAACATAATACAGTAAGAATCAATCTTTCTTAAATGCGATCAACTTCCAACCACAATTGTCTTGTCACTGCACCCAAAAATCCCATGTAAATAAGCAGAAAGGATTGGGGTTTTTTATAGCTAAATATGGCATGAGTAGAATCACTTAAATCAGCAACAGTGTCCTTCAACAAATTAATCAATTTATTTTGTCTTAGTACAAATGTATCATTCCACTCTCAATATAAGATAGCCAAAAAAATCTTAACTGGATAAAAGCAAGATAACTTTGACATTCTATAGAAATGAAGCATAATTTCAATTAACGCTCATTCTCTCTCAATGGGCTTATTTCATGACAGAACATTTCAAACATTTATCTTCCTCCCAATTTATAAAATTCAGCTAGTGATATAATTTATCATGATTAAAACACAGAGGAATTTCTGAATACTTGAGCTAGGCCTTTTAGCCAAAATAAATCTTACAAGTCTATACAGCAGAATGTCTATGTAATTCCGAGTTTGCATTTCTGAACTTAATTTTAACTTACAGCAGCACTAAGAATATGTTTTGCAACCCTACGGTATTTGAAACAAGCCAGAAGAGCGTGCATGGAGATGTGTGACGGATGTAGAGTAACTCATAACGATGTCTGAATTACAATGGCCCCAATACTGAGAATATATCCATAGCCTTCCAAGGCCACATCACATTCAGGAGGCTGCAGATGCCAGCTATACAATAGACTGAGCTCTGAAGGTAAAATAAAATGGATTTGCTAAGGAAGATAAGTATGACCGAGAGACAACTTTTACAGCAGAGCATTTAGAGGAGAGCTCATGCAAATGCAGTTCTATCTCCCATACTTCACACACGCTATATCTTGGATCTGCATCCCCAACTTTCTTGGGCCTGTGCAAATTTCTACAGATTCTTCTGTTGACAAAGCTACTGCTGCTCAGGGAGATAGATTACCTCTATCAATGGAAAACACCCTTCTATCAATGTCAGAAACATCTATACCACGGCTATAATAGTCTTAATCTCCCATCTGCTTGGCAAATAAATAAATATATACATAAATAAAAATCACAACACTGTAAATGAACAAGTCATAAGTGTTTGCATTCCACCTGTTAATTCCCTTACCCTTGATAGATTATTGAAATGGACAATGTCTCTGCTCACAAGAAAATGTGTCAATTTCACTATCCCTGGCAGACTCAGAAGAACTGAGCTAGTAGGTGAGAAGAAATGGCCCAACGTAAACTCACTTGTCCATGACACCAAAAGCCTCGCACTGAATTTGGGCTTGTTGCCCAACTGTGCCTATAGAGTTTAAGGCTATTGAGGCCCTCATTTTGAAGAGCAAATGGCTACAAAACTATTAGACATTTTAAAGTAGAACATTTTATTTTTAGTGGCATTAAGTTTTGGACCTCTCAACCTCGATTTTTTCAAAGAAAGTACATCCTCATTGACTATTCATCTATTTAATCCTGTGTATATCCATGAATATGAATAACATTGTACAATTAGTTTCTGACAGCGGATGGTATGATGATATTCTTTAAAATGGAGAAATGAGCAGATCAGAATGATGTTATAGTGAAAAACAGTTCTTTTTGGCCCCTGGGCAATCAACTGTCGATACACTGTGGCCATTGTCCTGCTTTACTAAGTAGTCCAATAGGGCCTGCTTGAATACTGCCCTTGTGCAGTTTCTCAGGAGGTTGTTTTAAGGAGAAAATAAATGAAAAGATTGAGCCACAGGGTTTTGGGGAGAGGAAGCACTAAAGTACAGATTGTTCCTCAGGCAGGTCTGTGCTCGTGTGCCACCATGGAACAGAAACAGCAAACCACCAAGTACAAACTCACAGTGCAACAGAAACAGACACCTTTTATTTTTCTGTGGTGAAAGCCCCTAAAGCTGCTCAGGTTTAAGAGTATTGTACTGATTTTTTTCTTTGCAGCAGTTACACAAATGTGCACAGTAAGCACACTGAAGCTCAATTTAGAGCAGGGCAGGTCAGCTCTGAAGTCCCCAAAATAAATTAATGGCACATACAGTACGAGTCACTACTGAGTCATTGCCTCTCTCTGATACTGAAACCATGATGTGTACATTTATCAATATTATGGTACACTACAGGCACTCAAAGTGAGAGAAAACTTCCCCACAGAATGAGTGGTATGGACTGCAGTAGCCATCAGTCCCAAACTTCCAGCAGTCACAACTACAGACCTCTCTGTCATTGGATATGCATTAGGGCCAAGATTTAAGGAAAGGATCTGTACCTACAATGGGAACTAGATTTCCAAGAGCAGAGCTCTTATCTAGACACCAAAATCAGAGGCTAGATTTTATTTTATTTTTTTAAAGTTTAGCATGTTGGGCACTTAATCTTTTGAAAAACTGGCCATAAATGTCACAATGAGAGCTCCTGGGTGCTGAGCAATTTTTAAAATCTGACCCTTATTTAGACACCTTTTTGAACACTTGGCTCCACTTGTGAGCACTGAGAACTTGAGAATCTGGTCCTAGATTACTCCACTTCTGCTACAGTACCTGAGTTTATCATCTGCATCTCTGCTGGAGCAAAAAGTGAAGGACAGAAGGAAAGTCTTTCTTCAAACTTAAAAAGGTACCTGCTTGATTTAGGAGACAGGCAAAAGATTTGTGGCATCTCCCCTCCCCTGCAATGTCCCCACATATCTTTCCATGCAAATGAAAAGAACATTTCATTTGATTCAGTTATTCTCACTCCTGTTAAAGAACTGAAGCAAAAAAGCTAATTATAATAAAATCATTCAACATCTGTGACACTGTAAGCATTGCTGCTCAGATATGCTCCAATAATACAGGATTATCTCTTGATAACTAAATTTCTATCAGGTTCCTGCTATCTGATCCACAGATACTGATTTTGTGAAGGAAGAAAGGGGAAGGCAAAAGTTAGCTGATTATGATGCTAATGGTATGGTTCTCATAATTAACCAAAAACAGCATGGTATCTCTTTAAAGATACTCACAGGTAATATGAAGGCACCTTCAAGCAGAAAACTATTAATTGGAAAATATTTAATAGCTTATAGCTTTCCTTTAGAAATGCAAATTTAATTTTAGAATCAACTTTACTATGCATCTGATATTTGAAAAAATATTCAACTCTTGTATTTTCTGCTTTCTTAGACTGGAAACTTTACACACAAGGACAAATTCCAGACCTAAATTTGAGACCCTCCACTCACCAAGACAGCAAATGAACCACTCTTAAATCTTTATAAGCATGCATTAGGGTCAGCATTTCCCAAACTGGGTGTTTGGATCAGATGTAGCATGGGGAGTGGAGAGGCAGGGAATAGAGAAGAAGAGCAGTGAGGGTGAGGAAAGCTACAAGAAGCTAGATCTAACAATCATCAGCCACTGAAAATCTTCTGCTGATGATGCCGAAAGTAAAATGGTGTACACCTCCTGTCAAGGCAATCATGTTACCTCTCCTTTCCCATGGTGGCCCTTCAATGTAGCCAACCAGAATAGCAACTAACTTGTACATGGCTACAGCCCAAGTGTCTCTTCTCTACTCCCGTGGCACTTAAGTGAGACATGCAGAATCAGTAATGGATGCCAGCAAGCCCAAGAGGCAAACACCAAAACACCAAAAACAGGTAGAGAGAAAAATGAAAGCAACTGTGCCAGGGCAAGGGGACTTGGCAGTGGAGAGGAGCATCCAGTTGCAAATCCACGTATCCTCCAGCATAAGAAAGTTTTGACCACAGCCCAAGAGGATAATTCAGGCAGTGGGGGGCTTGTTTTGTGTCTGACTGACCATGAACAATGATGGTACTGGATTAAAATCAGAAGAACTAAATGCTACCTCACAAATACCCCCTTAATTGCCTCTTAGCTGCAAATGCAGACATATTTTTCTCACTGAACATTCCCAAACTAAGAGAGAGAGCAAAGGAAGATCATGCTCCAGGTGCCAGAAGTTCACTGATCTTGGAAAGGGAGGAAGGACTAAGGAATTTCCTCTGTCTGATGTACGTCTGGCAGCTATTTTGCTACATGTTAGAAAAAACAACAGTTATTTTATTTGATCATTTTACACAGATAACAGTAGTGTATTAAATTAATGAATATGCATAAAATTAACAAACTGAATGTGAACTAGATGAATTTGAAAAGTTTTAATCTGTGGAAATACTGCTATTTCCCCCCCCCCATTTAAAATATTTTTATTATATAAAAATTATGTCATGTCAGAAAAGGGAAGAAATATATGCACCAGTTGTGTTAAAAATAACCACACAAAACCTAAAATGGCAACCCATCACCACCAGTACAGCTAGTCGTGTTGGTGACTCCTCATTTAAAGGGCTACTGACAATTTAAAAATCAGATTTCTGTCTGAATATGCTTACCTACTGGCACTGTTGTTACAAGTTACATCTAAAATGAATGTAGCTGAAACAAGTTAGTGGGAAACAATATTTTAATCTATTTTTTCAGTTTGTTTACTTTGTGCAGTTGACAAAACTTTGTACTCAGTTTCACTGTTTCCCATGTATAAATTAGTCAATGTCTCCCTGATGAAAAGCCCCTATAAAGATTAACAGAGGAATAGAAAACCACTTATAAATATTTTAATGGAAATTTTAAAATTAAAAAAGTAGAATCGGCTATTTAAAGGGCTTCTACCAGAAACCGGAACTTTTAATAATTAGTTTCCAAAAATTCAAGCTACTATGTCCCCTTAAATCCTCCATTGACAAAGACATTAGATATTGTCCAGCTGGCAACTGCCAAATGTCTGAAAAGTATGAAAATTAATTAAACTTGGAGATTGGATGGAGTACCTTGAGCAGTGGGTGACCATAGGTGGGACTCATATTGGACAATGAGGTCCAAATTGTGTGGAATAGCTATGCAAATCTTGGCTTGTGTGCTTGCGAAAGGGCATGCAAAAGATATAGTACCTAGGGCTTTTTAAAAAGTACTGGATACTTTGTCGAACAAAATCTTCCTTGAAATGTAATTCAAGCAGTTTGCAAACTGGCTTAAATGAAAAGTTTCAGAGTATTGCTGTCTTAAACAAACTGGCTTAAATAAATGAAAAAGTATTAAATTGGAAAGAGGCATTTAATGAGGTACTGGAGGCATTTGTGTTAGTAGAAGTCTTGCTTAACATGCTCATTAATAACCTAAAAGAGGAAGTAACTATGCAGACCTGGTTTGACATGAGTAATTGGTCATGGGTGAGGCCTCATGACAGGATTAGGGATGTCAATGGATTGGCAGGCTGGAAACAGAATGTCTGTACTAGCTAAATTAAGGAGGAAACACCTAGGGAACCATTTATAATGGACAAGGTAACAACGGACAAGAGAAGTCAGAAGCATAAAGATAGAGTAAAGTCAAACATGGACAGTGCAGGGACAGAGCACGCTGTACAGGGATTAGTTCCTGCAGAGTAAACAAGCCAATCCCAAAACATGTAATGCAAAGCATACTGAATGTAATGCCATATGTAAATGCATATGAAGGAAGGAGGTTTATGTGTAACTTTGGATGTGTGGTATGCCCCATGCCCACCCCCTAAGCTTAAACCTAACTCAAGTGTAGTTGGATTGCATGCCAATAAAGACACCCAGTGACAAGTTTGGAGTCAAGCTGAGTAATGCTAAGAGACAACTAGGGGTAATAGTAGAAAGCAAATTGGACTTGAGTTTGCAAATGTGAGTTGCAAAAAAGGCCAATGAAATTTTCAGCTGAAAATACCAAGATATTATGTCACAGACTAGGCAGGTAGCAGTTCCTTTCCAAATGACTCTGGCACGACCGCATGTAGATTATTACATTGAATTCTGGGCACTTTATTACTGGAAAGATAGCAACAAATTGAAACTTACAAGGCAGATTAAACGAGATAAATATGTATAGCTTGTCCAAGAGATGACTAAGCATGGTGAAGTAGAGAGGCAATGAGACATGATAACAGTCTATAACTTTTCAAATATTTAATCACCAAGGAGGAAGAGGAATGTAGCATAGTACAAAGAGATATAAGTGCAGTAATAGGATGAAACTAAGAAACGAAAAGTTTAAGATGAATATCAGGAAAAAACTTCGTAATAGGAAGATATTAGTCTGTGGAATGGTCTCCCAAAGGAAGTGGTGAAAGCCCCACGGTGTCAGACATTTAGACCTACACTAGAAAAAACACTAATGAATGTGTCATAGGGAACAATCCTGTACTGGCACGGAAAAGGAACACATAACCTAACAGGTCTTTGACATCTATAATAGTTATGATTCCTTGAGTCTTTCCACTTTTTTCTTCTCATCCTCCCACTTTTCCTTTTTAAGATATGGACAAGACTTAAAAGAAACAACAGAGCAATATAATGCTATTCTTTTAAAGAAGATGGAACATTGTGGAGAGATCAGATGATATTTACAGGGTGTCAAAAGGATGGCATGGGGAGAGAGAGAAAAAAGAGTGTGTAGGACAGGCAACAGTGGGTTTGCTTAGCTGAAGAAAGGGAGCATGCACCCTTCTCTTTCATTCATTCCCATCATTCACATGAAAACCATATGAGATTTTAACCTCTTAGAACAGTTGTCCTAAGTTTTCATTTTGGAAACCTGGTCATTCTAGCTATTTAGGATCTGCATTTTAAGTTACAAACAAACATGTTTCTTGTATTTTACGTAAAGTGTCAAATTTACAAATATTTAGTTAGGATAGCATGAAAAATGCAAACAATCATTTTGCATTTTGACAAATGCACCATTATACTAACATACATTTATACTGGAAACCTTTAATTCATACATTTGTCAATAGTTTTAGGACTATAATTATGTTTTATTCAAGAGTCTGGATCCTACAGTTCATTTTACAAGATTACAACATGGAGAAAAAAATGTGCATTGAATTTTCCGTTTCAGTTAAACTCAATAAAACCTTCTGGCTAATCACATTTTTATACCAGTCCTTCCAGAAAGTTTGGTGTTATCCAGGCTATAATTTCCAACATTTAGTGGAAGGAGAACATTCGCCAGGTCTGAGAGATCTACAGATTTCAATTATGTTAATTACTCTGCCAACTGGACAACAGCAAGGATAGGAATAAAGGAAACTATTACCCCTTTCTGACTCATTAGCAATGGGTATTTTCTCTTAGTGGGCAAAGATGTAAACTTCATCATCAGACACAGACAAGTGTTGAACCTCAATGATAGTTCATGTTTTCTTCATGGGAAAGAGGACAAGGAATAAGGTTATAGCTGCACTGTGTCCTCCTCGTGATCAAGTATATTTGTGTATTTGGACCGGTAAGGACCCTTATAGCTAAAATAGTCAAGATTTTATTAGGGACAGCAAGGACTCTTGCTTTAATGCCTTCATTCTGTAATGCATACCTATTTGTGATTTGTTGCGTTAATCCAGTGGCGGCCTACTGTCCTCTACTAAAATTATTGTCTGTGCTTTTTCCTGTCTAGTCTACTGCCTAATGGCTTTGACAATGTTTTAATGTTCACATATTATGATAAAAGAATGATTTTAAAATACCACTTTCACTAATATGAATAGAAAGGTTTAAAATATTTTCTCATCTTGCTTCCAACAAATAACGTTCAAAATCCTTTTTTAACTAACGTGTTTTCTGAGAGAAAAAGATTGTGTTTGAATGCTTGCAAACAATTACTGTGGACAAAAGACCGTAGAGGAAGCCCTTGTTCAACAGCTAGAGCTCTTACAATAAATGGCTTTTTTCTCTTGTTCCAAAAGCTTTGACAGAATAAATAGGAAAACTACTCTTAAAGCTGACCATACAATTACATGCTACATGTAATTAATGCATCACCATAACACACAAAAAAATCTGTTTCATTTTGTTTTCAAGAGTTATTGAACTGTGAAGGAGGAAGCACAAATGTAGCAGTAGAAAATGTATTAAGTACAAACATAAGGTTGTGTAACTGTATCATAGAGTCCTACTTCAGTAAATGGTACTTAGGCTTGTAGTTGTCACTGATAAAGCTACACAAAGGTTTTTGAAATTCTTTAATTCTGTTTCAGAAGAAAGATACTTGTTTTTAGATGCGATATTGCTTTAAAAAAATTACTATAATAGGCATGTAAAAACCTGCTACTGCTGTAGAGTTGTGACTTATTGTATAGAATTTGTCTATAAAAACAAACATGTGCCCCATTGGCATAATCTCCTTCTGTAGCACGAAAACCTAAATGTGCTTAGTCTCTGATTTTTATAACATTTTCAGTGTTAAGTTATTATAACAGCTCCTGGCAGTACTACACTGGAATTGTCATTTCCATTATAAACTCGTTTTTTCAAGCATTCATAAATTAGTAGTTTTAATTCACATCTGGCTGAAACTTGATATTCTAGAGCCAGCTTGTATGCAAATTTTCCTCTAAAAAAGGTGAAAATTAGAGGGTCTTTTTGTAGCCTCAAATATTCTTTTGATGGTTAACTATTCTAATCATAGATTTGTTTGGGTACTCAGTCTTTTGTTCTAATGCCCTAGGCACTAGAGTAAGAGTTAGAGGTTTAAATATCTAATCATGGCTCAATTACCTCTGTGACCTTCAACAGATTTCTTAACTTCCCCGATTTACTCTTATCTGTAAAAAGGCATAATCAATCCATCAAAAACAAAATAAAACCCAAACTCACTACATTAAAAGGATATTCAGGTGGTACGTTTTAAGTAATTAAAAGTTAGGAAATGCAAAAGTTAAGGTTGCATAAGGAACTTGAACTCTGTCCCCAACCACACAAACATTATGATACATTCTTTAATTACAAAATCACATATTGTTTCTCAAATAATTCATTATATACAATTTTTTTTAGAACTTTAGATGAACATATAGCACCTTCTATTAATGTGTACCACTCTGTGTACACCAAACAGAGGCCATGAAAGTCACTTGAATGAAAGATGCAGAGTGAAGGAGGAAAGTACTCCTACCTTGCAAAATTTTGTATATAAAATTACTTTCAAATATTCCATCTGGCATACAAAGATTAGTTTACAGTAGGTATATAGTAGGTTTACAGATATATACAGTTGCAGAAAAAGTGGCAAGAATATCATCTCTGAACATATATAGATAGATTTAATTTTGGTATATCTCCAATTATTACCTTTTATTACCTTATATAATACACGGAGTATTATGATTTGGATTTGCTAATACAATACTTTGTTTAAATTGCAACATATACTTTTTATTACAATTATTTAATACATACACACACATAAATATGTCTGTCTATGTAACATAATAAAATGTGTATGTTTTAATATAAGCAAAATACTACAGCTGAAATCCTGACCCCACTGAAATAAAAAAACTCCATCTTTGACTTTAATAGGTTTAGGATTTCATCTTGCGTCTTGTAGGATCCTTCAGGATCAGTTGTTGGCCCTTTGCTACTCAACATTTTTATCAGTGACCTGGAATTAAACATAAAATCAGTACAGATCAAGTTTGTAGATGACACTAAAATTGGGGGGAGTGGTTAATAATAAAGAGGACAGGTCACTGATAGCAAGTGATTCGGATCACTCTGTCAGCTGGTGCACAAGCAATATGTAGTTTAATAAGGCCAAATGTAAAGCCAAACATCTAGGAACAAAAAATGTTGGCCATATTTACAAGACAGAAAAGCAGTAACTCTAAGAAGGACTTTTTTTTAATAATTGGAGATATACCTATCTTCTAGAACTGGAAGGGACCTTGAAAGGTCATTGAATCCAGCCCCTGCCTTCACTAGCAGGACCAATTTTTGCCCCAGCTCCCTAAGTGGCCCCCTCAAGGATTGAACTCACAACCCTGGGTTTAGCAGACCAATGCTCAAACCACTGAGCTATCCCTCCCCCCAATAAGATCCTTCAGGATTATGAAGGATAATCAGCTGAACATGAGCTCCGACTGCAATGCTGTCAACAAACAGGCTAATGCTATGTCTGGATGTATAAAGAGGAGAATATCAAGTTGGAGTAGGAAGGTTATATTACTTGTGTATTTGGCATTGGTGCAACTGCTACTTGAATAGTGTGTTCAGTTCTGTTATCCACAATTCAAGAAGGTTGTAGATAAACTGGAGAGGGTTCAGAGCAGAGTCATCAGAACAATTAAAGGATTTAAAAATGTGCCTTATAGGATAGACTGAAGGCGCTCAATCTATTTAGCATATCAATCAAAAGAACGTAAAGGGGTGACTTGATATCAGTCTGTAAGTACGTGCATGGGAAACAGAAGTTTGGTAGTAGAGGGCTTTTCAGTGTAGCAAGACAAAGGTATAAAAAGATTCAATGGCTACAAGTTGAAGCTAGACAAATTCAGACTAGAAATAAGGTGCAAAGTCTTAACAATGAAGGTAATTAGCCATTAGAACAACTGACCAGTGGTTGTGGTGGATTCTCCATCATTGGACATTTTAAAATTGAGACAGGATGTTTTTCTAAAAGAGGTGCTCTCGTTCAAACAAGAATTAATTCAGGGAAGTCCTATAGCCTGTCTTATGGAGGAGGTCAAACTAGATCAAAATTGTCTCTTCTGGCCTTATAATCCAAGAATCTATAAATCAATTAATAGTATATACACAGTGTATTAGTAAAGAACATAAATGCTCTCAAGTACAGCATGTGGAGTAGTGTAGCTACTTTTCTTTTTTTCTTTTATTAACCGTACTACGGATACTATACAAAATTCAATTAATCTCAGTGGGTCTTTTCAGAGAAAAATTTATGTTATTCCAAGAACTTAATGTACGATTTTCATAAGTGTTCAGCATTGGCCTAACGCTCCTCTCATTGAAGTCAAAGGAAGGTTTAACATGATAACCACATTTTAAATTCCCACCCTATATGGACAGAAGCACTATTTTTTCAACTGCACTATTTTTTCCCCACACAAAAAAGACACCGTTTTCAAAATAGCAGTATTGTGTCAATCATGGGCACTGGAAGGGGGGAGGAGGGGCGGCAAGGTACTATGGCCCTCCCACTTTTGAAAGTGGATGGGTCTAACCCATCCACTTGTCCCCCACAGCCCTGGCTCCCTGCACCTCCTCTTCCCCAAGGGCCTACCCCCTGACCAGGCAGGAAGCTGGAGCCCGAGGGAGTTGTGGGGAACTGCAGACCCTCAACTGCCCAGGATGGGAGGGGAGGCCCAAGAGCAGCCCCCATCCCATTTCCCCATCCTTCTGGCCCCCCTGCCCAGGGCACATGGAGGATCAGCAGCTCCACACAGCTGCCCGAGTAGCTCTTACCATGGCCTGACTGCAGCTCTTCAGCCCACCCCCAAGCCAGTATCTGTTAATACTCTGTCATTCTGCAAAATGTGGACCTCCACATTCATATATACTTCATTCTCTTTAAACACTATGAAAGTAGATCTCCAAAAAGGTATGTGGTTTGCTCAAAAACAAAATACTCCCTGGGCCACTTGGCTGACACAGGCAGATCTTGAGCCAATTTAGTAAGCATCAGTTATAATTGACTTTAGAAAGGAATTATTTGTGATCTCAGCCTCCGCAGAGTTGTAGCCAAATGGGAACATTTACACATCTTTCAGCTAAATCAGATATCCAAATGCAAAATCTAGCACTCGTTTCCTGAAGAATTTTGGTTCTATAAACTAATAAATGGATTACACACATTCCACATGTGAACACACATCCACGTGTGACAAAAAAGTACTGATAATATTAATTTCAGTATTTAGTAAAAATCTTAATTTAATAACTCGTTTATCTTAATACAAATTACTTTAATACAGGTTATAATAATTTATTTTAACTGTTTCATGGGCTATATTTCCATTTCAATTAGAAGAGTCATTATTTGGATAGATGAATTGGTAATCAGTAGATAAGAGAGAATTGTACATTTTGTTGCTCATGTAGGTCAAGCACTATGTGTTATCCATTTTTTAAGTGAAAATGGCTTTTCAGGTTTAAGAACCCATCTGAGAAGGAAGCAGGAGCTGAAATCCTAGCTTTGCTGACACCTGAAACTGAGACGGTAGCTGTAGAAGCTGAGGCTGGAAGAACTATGGCAGTAATGAAGTCCCCATCAGAATGGAATGGGCAATATATGCGTCAGGTATCAGACTCCACCGAAACAATAGGTCCGTCTCCGGAGCCCAGTAAAAGTGGCCTCTATTGGTTGGCTAAAAAGAAATTAGGCACTGAGAGGAAAGCTCCAAGGACATTTGGATGGGAGTAAAACTGACTGGGATGGGATGTGAAAAAACTCCTGATGGAAAACACTATGTAAATAATTAGGCGTGTGTTGTTAGGGTTGAAAGTGTTAACGGCTACCATCAATCACAGACCTGGTTAAAGTAGATGGGTGTGCCCCCCATTTCCCACTCTGCCCATATCAGCACCACCCCATAGTCCCTCCATGCCAGGAAATATTTGTACCCCCATTCTCCCTATACCAGGCTGAGTTTCCCTTTCCTGCCCCCCATGCTAGGGTGCCCCAATCTCTTCCCCATGGCATGGGCTCTGTGTGCCCTCCATTCCCTTCTGCTCACCCCATGCCAGGGACTCTGTATGTCCCCCTATTCTCCCCATGCCAGGAGCTCAGTATCTCCCCCCTTTCTTCTCCCCCCTTTCTTTCCCCAGGATTGGAAGAAATGGGGGCAAGGTTGGTGCCCTCTATCTCTTCCTCCACCCTGAGTAGGGTGACCAGATGTCCCAATTTTATAGAGACAGTCCCAATTTTGGGGGCTTTTTCATATATAGGCTCCTATTACCTCCCACCCCCGTCCCGATTTTTCACACTTGCTGTCTGGTCACCCTAACTCTGACCATGGAGCTGGCTTTGGGGAGGCAGGAAGGAAGAAGCCTCCTTCTCTCTCCTCTCCCTTTGCATCCCCCACTGGCTGTGCTTCTACCCTGCAGTTGTTATTTGGCTCTCAGCAAGTAGCAACTTTTTAAGTGTGTGATTTTTCCAGTTCTTTGATTTTCACCCAAATCAAGAATGTTCTGCCTATACATGTCTTCCCTGAAATTTTGGAAGTGACTGGATCTGATGTCCAAAAGTTATCGCATTACATCCAAACAAAGAGAGATATGTCATCAAATTGAGCATAGTGACCATGTTTGGCACAAGCACACATCTAGAAACTCCACCGGCAGCTAGATCTGCACACAAGGAGACATGAAAATCAAAGAGCAGAATCTGGCATGAGTTCTGCTAACCAGACCATACTGTAGAGATATAGTAAACATTTCAAAAACTCATTTCTTACCTGTTAATTATTTGCATAGTATGATTACTCAGCTATAAAGGGGCATGTTCCCAGCACGTGGAGCCCAACTCCATGTAGTCAGCTGACCCTCAGCCTGGGCTTGGCCATAGTCTCTTTCAGTCTCTTGGCCCTGGGAAATCTCACTGTTTTGGGCAAGAGTTCAATTTACTCTCAGTGGTCCCTTCTGAGTCCAATTTCCTTTAGTCCGTGGCAGCATTCCCCAGCTCTTGCCACCAGTTGTTGACTGAGAGCAGCCATCCAAGGCCCCTTGCCCATATCATTCTTGCAGTGTCGGTCTGTCCCCACTATGGGTGGGGGTTGGAGGAAATACCAGCCATTACCCCAGGCTGGGCTCCCCTCACTACTGGAGCTCATTGGCAGTCTCCTAGCAGCCTCTCCTCCTGGGCAAACTTCCCACAGCTTTCAGTAGCCAGCTTCACTTTAAGGTCCCCTTCTCCAGATGATGCACATTCTGACTGTGTACTTAATTAACACCACCTGAGTGCAGGAATGCTCATTAGCCTTTCTATTAGTGGGATGGGTGCATGTACTGTCACATACTCCCACCCACCCGAGACCAGAAAGATTTCCTGCTCAAGCATCTCCCTAGTTCCAACCTACCAGGAGAAAAAAAAATCTGCATTTGCATAGTCTGTCCCTGCTCAGTGCTGCATCTGGAAGCAATAGGGTTGGAGTGCTAGATACCAGCACAGAGGTTTAAGTCCTTCATAGAGTGTAGTCACCACAGGGGCATGTGATCTGTGATTTGGGAAAAGAGACTACCCAGCAGGTAATATCTGAAGGAGTCCACAGCCCTCTTGATAGCCAGTGCTTCCTTCTCAATAATTGAATACTATCTCTCCCTAGAGAACAACTTCCTACTTAAATATAAGTTTGGGTGCCCTTCTCCCCTGAAGGCCTTGGGAAAGCACTGCTCCCAGGGCGATGTCAGAAGCATCTGTATGAATAATAAACTTCTAGGTGAAGTCTGGGTTGGCGAGGACTGGCGCCTGGCTCAGTCAGGGTATTAAATGCTTCATCACACCAGTCATCCCACTGGACCTCCTCAGTGTCTTCTCCTTTTAGCTGATAGGTCAGAAGAGCTGTGATCGATGCAAAGTTGGGGATGAACTGGCAATATTATCCCTCCAGGCCCAGGAAGCGGTGGATCTGCCTCCTACTTTAGGGCCTGGGGCATGGGTTTAAAGCATAGACCCTGTCTAACAGTTTTCACAAGGCATCCACTACCTGATATCCCAAAAGAGTCAGTTTTATCATGGCCAACTTACACTTTGGTAAGATTCTCCCTAACCAGTTGCCTCAGGATGCAACACTGGCCAGAAAAAGCAGGTCAGTAAGTGGTCAAGAGTTTTCTCCCACCCTAGATGCCCTGCACAGTGAATTTTGTGTGCCAGCTGCAATACAGCTTGCTGGTAATCATGGAGTACCAATAAACAAATTCTTGTTACCCCTCACTGCAGGTTCCATTCCACTCTATACAGCCGTTCAGCACAAAGAGGGGCTGCTGTCTCAGGTGCTGGGGGTCCGCTGCCTCCCTGTTCACAGACACTGCTTGTTCATAGGAACATCAGTCACGCTCTTCTTGGATGATGCTTCCCCCTTGCATTAGGGGCTCGAGGTCCCCGGCAAGTGCCATCCACTCAAGCATCTCCCTGGCCAGTCCTGGTCCCCAGGACATTCCTTTCTCAGGGTCTTAGGTTCATGTGTCCACCAGCCAGGCCTTGTCACTGAGCTCAGCTTGAGGACTGGTCATTATGTTAACAATCTGCCAGGAGGAGGGCCGATCTTGGTCAATTAATCACAGAGTAGGCTTATTTATTGGCTAACAGTATGGTAACTGAATCAGTGTGGGTCCCCACCCTCAGTTCCAGTTACTTACTGGGTAAGGCTTTACGTCTCCATGTATATACTGCAAGCAAATTGTCCCCTCGGGGCTGATGATCTCACTCTCCAAGGCAGCTTGTGTCACTCTCTGGGTACACCTCCAGTCAACAAGTCTCAGTACCTCCTTCCGTTGGACCCATAGTGGGACCATCAAAACTTTGCAGGGGGAGCCACAGGCAGCGCTGCTCTTTCAATTGTTGAGCTACCACCTAGGCTCATACCTCCTTGAGTTATGTCCCTGCTCTAAAGTGCTGCCAATGTCTATCTTCACTTATAAGCAGGTAATCTAAAATAGCAACCTTCATCCAATTGTAGTCTCGAGCTTGCTTCGGATTAAGGTTACGGCAGACCGGGTGTGGAGCAAAAACTAAAGCCCAATGCTGTGGAGACCATTCAGAGGCTGGCACCACCCTCTTGAAGGTGATGAGGAATCCCTCCAGATTGTCATCTGGGCCCCCATCTTAGTTAACATCACTGACACAGGTGGCAGAGGTCAACCTGCGAGTGTGCAGTGGCTGGGGGTCTCAACTGCTGCAGAAAGTTTCACTGGAGTTCTTGCTACCAGGAGACAATCTCCTTCAGCAGTTGCTGCAGCTGCACTGTTGAGCCAACTGCTGGGCCATCCACAGCTGTAACATCTGCTTCTGGAATTGCTGTTGCTCGTTGGTCTGCTGTAGTTGCCACTTACACCAGTTCTCAGGGTCCATCTCAGTGGAAGCCCCCTCACAAAAATCTGTTTTGGTCTCAGAGCATTGTATCAGGTGTAGGGCTTCATGCTCCCATCCTTTGTTAATCAGGGCAGGAAGAGTCCAACTCCATGTAGTCAGCTGACCCACAGCCCGGACTTAGCTATAGTTTCTTTCAGTACATTGCCCCTGGGTAATCTCACTGCTCCCAGAAAGTTCAATTCACTCCCGGGGATCCCTTTTGAGTCCAGTAACTTCTAGCTCCTGGTGGCATTAGAATCATAGAATATCAGGGTTGGAAGGGACCTCAGGAGGTCATCTAGTCCAACCCCCTGCTCAAAGCAGGACCAATCCCCAACTAAATCATCCCAGCCAGGGCTTTATCAAGCCTGACCTTAAAAAACCTCTAAGGAAGGAGATTCCACCACCTCCCTAGGTAACCCATTCCAGTGCGTCACCACCCCCCTAGTGAAATAGTGCTTCCTAACATCCAACCTAGATCTCCCACACTGCAACTTGAGACCATTACTCCTTGTCCTGTCATCTGGTACCACTGAGAACAGTCTATATCCATTCTCTTTGGAACCCCCTTTCAGGTAGTTGAAAGCAGCTATCAAATCCCCCCTCATTCTTCTCTTCTGCAGACTAAACAATCCCAGTTCCCTCAGCCTCTCCTCGTAAGTCATGTGCTCCAGTCCCCTCATCATTTTTGTTGCCCTCCACTGGACTCTTTCCAATTTTTCCACATCCTTCTTGTAGCGTGGGGCCCAAAACTGGACACAGTACTCCAGATGAGGCCTCACCAATACCGAACAAAAGGGAATGATCACGTCCCTCAATCTGCTGGCAATGCCCCTACTTATACAGTCCAAAATGCCATTAGCCTTCTTGGCAACAAGGGCACACTGTCGATTAATATCCAGCTTCTCGTCCTCTGTAACCCCTAGGTCCTTTTCTGCAGAACTGCTGCCTAGCCATTCAGTCCCTAGTCTGAAGCAGTGCATGGGATTCTTCTGTCCTAAGTGCAGAACTCTGCACTTGTCCTTGTTGAACCGCATCAGATTTCTTTTGGCCCAATCCTCTAATTTGTCTAGGTCCCTCTGTATCCTATCCCTACCTTCCAGTGTATCTACCACTCCTCTCAGTTTAGTGTCATCTGCAAACTTGCTGAAGGTGCAGTCCACGCCATCCTCCAGATCATTAATGAAGATATTGAACAAAACTGGCCCCAGGACCAACCCTTGGGGCACTCCGCTTGATACTGGCTGCCAGCTAGACATGGAGCCGTTGATCACTACCCATTGAGCCCGACTATGTAGCCCGCTTTCTATCCACCTTATAGTCCATTCATCCAGCCCATACTTCTTTAACTTGCCAGCAAGAATACTGTGGGAGACCATATCAAAAGCTTTGCTAAAGCATTCCCCAGGTCTCACCACCGGTTGTTGACTGAGAGCAGCCTTCCAGGGCCCCCATACCCATATCTGTCTTGCAGTGTTAGTATGCTCCCAAACTAGGCGGGAGAGGAAGGAAATGCCAACCACTACTCTGGGCTGGGCTCCCCTTGCTACTGGAGTTCAGAGGTGATCCCTAGCAGCCTCTCCTCCTGGGCAAAGTTCCCCCTTTTTGCAGTAGCCAGCTACTCCTTTTTAAGCTCCCCTTCTCCAAGCATGTTCTGCAAGTGAGTCTAACTGGTGCTGCCTCAGAGCTGGAATACTCATTAGCCTTTCTGTCAGTGGGATGGGGGCATGTCCCCTCACAGTCCACTCACTTGTAAGATTAGGGCAGGCAGAGTTGAGGACTTCTAATGAGGTAACAGCTTAGTCTGACCTAACTTCCTAACTACAGTCACCTAGGCCAAGCCTGATAAAGGGTGTGAGTGGGTATCTTAAACAATGCTCACCACATGAAAAACAATTAACAGGTTTGACTTTTTTTTCACATGGTGTGACTGCTACAGGTGCAGATGAATGGAGCTAACCTGTGATAGCCCAAAGCTACATAAGAAAAGCTCAGAGCTGGGCTGAGGAGGGAATGTAAGCCAGTGAGAGGCAAAAAAAAATAGTGAATAGGTAATAGATTCTTTTTTCTGAGAGCAGCAATCCAGGGTTGCTGAGGAAATACAGCTGGAAGTATCATCCAAATGCTACGTCAGCCAATGAGACCAAATCCAGGTAGGAGTGCTTGAAGAAGGTGTCCACAGAATGGTAAGTGGCAACCCAACACAACTCACTCACTAAGACTTCCTACTTTGGTAACTAGGATGCACCAACTGCCCTAATATAATGGGTCTGCAAGGGCATGAGACTCTGTCTGGAGGAAAAGGTTAGGGTTAGAGTGCTGAAGTACTGAGGCTCTTGGGGACTTCAAGTAAGATGAAGAGGGAACTGGATTTCTTAAATTCCTTGGAGTAGAAGATCAATTTCAATATCTCTATAGATGTATAAGGACTGCCTTAGAATCCTTCTCTTACCTTGGGATAGGGACAGAAACTACACACAGAAATCTCTTTACTTAGGTGCAAATCTGACATTAATTTTTGGAAGGAAATGGTATGTAGGACCACCTTTTCTTTCTGAAAAGGTATGTAAGATGGGTCACAAGCAAGTACAGCTACCTCCCCCACTCTGTGGACAGAGCTTATAACCACCAGAAAAGGCAATCTTCCAGGAGAGAATAAAAAGAGGCACAATATTCAGGGGTTCACAGGGATTTAAACATAAAACGTTTTTAAACACAAAACTGAAACTCCAAAGAGAGCCAAGAGACCTAGCATGAAGTCTTGGGTAATCTACAACTTTGCAAAATCTAAGCATTGAGACATGAAACGTGTTAACAAAATCTATTTCCCTGACCCTGTAGGGAATTAAAGACGGAAAGTCTGAACCCAGAGGTATTCAACTGCTAGACTCTTAACATAACAGGCCTGGAGGAAATGAAAGATGACTGGGAGGGATACTTTTTGGTAGACAGGCAGATATGCATCAAGTGGAGAAAAACGACCAAACAAATTGCATACAAATGAGGGAGAATGGTTAGGACTTTGTCTTAAAAGGCCAGTTTCTTTAGTTATGAATCAAGCCTTAGAGCTGAGGAGGAGGTGAAGGTTGCAGGACAAGACCCTGTTGGAGAAGATCAGTTTCTTTCAGAAATGAAAGGTTAAAGTCTTGGGACTACCAGAGCAGGTCTGTAAACTATGGGGTTTTTTTGGCCAATTTGGGACACTGAGATCAATAGGCATCTGTTATGAGAGCATCAGAGAACCCTTGACTCCATTCTCAGTGATTCCCAGAATATGGAATAGTTGCTGCGGCTTGATAATTTTTCTGGATGAAGTCTAGGTAAGCAATCACGCATGTCCTGTCCTGACAAAGGGCTGCTGAAATTACAGTCATAATCATTGTGACAGTCATTGATAGAGATGCTTGACCAAACAGATGGTCCCGATACTGAAAATGTAGATGGTTGGTTGTGAACCTGAGGAACTTTGTGGGACTACACAATTGGACCATGAAGTCCCAGAGGCAATAGCGCTATTGTTGACCAAAGGGAATCCACTTTGAATTTCTCCCATTTTGCATAGCAATGCAGCCATTTCAGGTCTAGGATACTTCACAGACCACATGTGTTTATAACTATAAAATATTTTAACTACAATTCATCTGCTGGAATGAGGGTGATGTCTATTAGATAACAGAGCACGAATTAAGGGGAGAGAGCGCGAGGAATAATGGATCAACACAGATGAAGCCAGGGGAAGAAAGACAAATTTTATGAAGCATTCCTCCTTGACTACGTAGAGGACTCAGACGTCGAAGGTGATCCTGGCCCACTTGTTGATTAACAGTTGAAGCCTCTCCACCATAAGGACCATCACTTTGTCAGGTATCTTTAGCACAGTGGAGGAATTTTTGAAAATCAATGTCACCAGACAGGCCCATTTGTCTGAGAAGATCCTCTTGGGATTCTCTTGCGAAGTAGTGGGTTTGGAAGAGGAAGACGGCAGAACCACAGTTTCACAATCAGTCTCTACTTGTCCAGAGGGAAATGTGGAGAGACATACAGATCCTTCTGTCACATATGGCAGAAGAGAAGTTCCAGGACAGGACTGAGCAAGAGAAAGTAAATAGAGAGAAGCCTCATTATGAATTCTTTAGATGGGGAGAAGAAAAGCCTCTCTTCTGGGGGGACGTGAATGATGGGGGAAGGACAGAAGGTTTTTAAAAGATATGCTCTAGTTCTAACAGAAATTACTTTTGAGAAATTCTATGACCTGTATTATACAGAAGATCAGACTAGATTACCATAATAGTCCCTTCTGAACTTGGAATCTATGAAGCCTGATGGAAGAATGCAGGAGAAGGGAGTTTGTTGGGTAAGAAGAGAGAACAAGACCTATCTCCATCCGGTAGTCCTCCTCCTTGAAACTGCTCTCCTGAGAGGGAGCTCACCTTTTGTCTGTACCACTATCAGTCAGACCATGGAACTGATCTTCAAAAAAGCCTACATTTCATAGAATAGTAGAAGTTAGAGATGTGAAAGTTTGAGCTGATCATGCTCCGTTCTCTGGCCAGTGCAGGCAGTAATTTTAAATGTCTCAAGTAATGGGACTTCTATCAATTCCATTGAAAGACTTTTCCATAGCTTCAGGGCTGTTACTGTTACAAAATGACTCCTGCTAGTAAACCTATAGTTTTCTTTCCTCAGTTTCATTATATTATTGCTAATTATACCATTTTAGTCTACATATTCTTTAAAACTATAGACTGTCTTATTCCTGCTTAGTTGTCATTTGGCCAAGCTATACATATTCTTTTAATCTTTTCTTATACATCATTCCCTCCAGCCTCTTAATAATTTTTGATTGTCTTCTATCAATTGCATCCGATTAATCTATACCTTGAGGTCCTGTAAACTAGATGCAGTTTTCTTGGTGTGGTCTGCCTCCTGTAATTTTTGCAACTATTTTAAAGTCTCCTTGATCACTATTCTGACGCCTTTGCAAAAGGTCCCTGCAAAAGTTACTACTAGCATGGGAGTCTTTTCAAAGCCAGTATTTCAAAATAAATTATTTTTCCCCCCACAATCCATCATAGAGTTCCACGATGCCTAGCAAAAGCAGGATGACACATCTGAGTGAAATAATGGCAGTTTCAAAAAAGATTGGTTCCTGTGATCTGTCTGATTAAATTTTTGAATAATTGTCCAAACAGTCAACGTGTCCAATCCTGCAAGGTGAAGTGCACCATAAAATTCCCTCTGTAACTACTGGGAGCTGCGCGTGCTTACAGGGGGCATTCAGCAACATGCAGGAGCAGCCCCCAAAGCAGAAAATACTATAGTTTAAGAATGTAGTGTTAGGTTTTGTTTCACTAAAGTTTTTGTTTCTCCCCCTTAAAGGGTTCACTGAAACTAGAACAGCCATAGAACCAGTATGACTTGAATAACCTTCAAATAAACATACTTACGCACTTGTTAAAACAAACACTATCCCTGCTGCTCAAACTGAAGTTGGCAACCCTTTCCTCCTAATAGCTTTAAAACAATTTGAAAAGTAGCAGAATAGCAGTTCCCTCGCACAGAAACTAATCATCATCATTAAAAGATCCTTAAAAGCAAATATAGAATGGTCAGCGAGCCAGGTTACCTTAATATTTAATGAAGGAACATTTCAAGTTATGGGATAAACCCTTAAGTACTAAAATCTACCATCATCAGTAAGGTCCATTTCAATGTTCAGCCCATCACTGATTATCTACAATCAAGGGAAATCAGGTTTCAAAACAAAAAAGGAGAGTATGATAAAGCTATATGAAGTATTCTCTGGCAGTGATAAAGCAGGCAGAGAGGTGGCTGTCATAAAATAGCCAAATGGCTTTTTCCACCTCCATCAAGGTCACTTTACTGATGATGTACTCAATAAGATGATAATGCATTTAACCACTTTCCTTGCATCTGACTTCGACCTTATCACAAATCCAAATGGCCTTGTTTAACTACCCTGTCCTTTCAGCATTTCCCTGAACAAAGATAATTAAGGAGATGTACTGCCCCCTACTATCACAGGAATTGAAAGACAAATAAACTTTTAAGAGCACAGCCAGGTGTCTATTGCACTAACCTACAACATTTAAGCAGGAGGTAAAATGAAATAATAGTTAAATAATTATAAAAGGTTAACAATGCTATGTAAGGCAATTTTGTTTTATTTAAAAGAAAGAGCATAAAAAGTGTTCCAGACTACTTTTGACAGCTCCCTAGACAGCTCCCTACTTTTGACAGTTTTTTCTTAGACACAATTTATGATTTAGAGGAAAATATCTTTGGCAAAAATTAATATTTAGCAACTCTGACTGAAATTTCTGCAGATTTGAACATTTCATAAGCAGTTTATATTATTTTTTAAAGTTAGTAATTGTGGTTGAACATTAAGAATTCATTTTAGTATTAAGAAAAAAATCTATTTCTATTTGCATTGTCAGTAAATACTATACTTGAACTACTTTAATAAAAATAAAAATAAGCAGTAGAAGGGCTTTTGAACTTAAACTAAATCTTAAAAAAAATACGTTTGTATGATATTAAGAAATACCCAAATACTTTTTATGTACAATAATGCTTGTGTTTTCTTTAATTTTCATTCATAAACTCTAGCGTCTTAAAGCAGTCTATAAGATATTGCTGCTCTTTACTATGAACAAGCACAGTAATCAGACTATAACTGAAGACCACTGAAACTGGCCATTAAGAATGCAGGAACATGCCAAACCAGAAATGTTATTTCCAGCTAGAGTGGAACACATAAGCCCTTTTTATTAGGTAACCTGGGGCCTCCTAGGCATCAAAACATTCTTTCCGTTATTAAGCTTGCATCTTCTGCATTAGCTGGAAACAGGCAGAAAAGTTACTTATCAGAAAGGTAAAGCTAGTACAATTATATTGCCATTACCAAGATAGTTGTCCTTTAGCTACTGAAAATAGATTAAACTTAAAACAATGAAGCAGCATATTAAATATATTTAAATTTAATCCCTATTCAGATCTTTACAAATTACAATCATCATTACTTTTGCTTATTTCTGTTGACCTTTGTTATTTGAATGATCAAACAATAAATTGTTTTGTAAAAGTTCAGTTATCCTGTGAAATTTCTTGTCAAACACTCTTTGTTATTAAGTCCAATTACTATAACTCTGAACATGTTCTACTTTAAATCTTCACTAACCTTAAATTTTGGGATGAAGGGAAAATGTGTTATTTATACTTTTTAGAAGTGTAATTGGAGCATGAAGACATTTTACAAATTATAAACAAAAATCATTTATATATTACTGCTATAATTTTCATATAGTAAAACACTTAAATCTTGTAATGATTCATCTGATTTCTCTACTTAAAGGCTTTTGATCTGCTGCACACATCAACAGGCCATAACTAACCTTATTTCCATAAATTGGATTGAAAGTTATAACCCCCCATTTCAATATACACCCCCTGGGATATTGTACAGCCTGTGTCTATGACTATTTGGAGTAGGGGGTGGCTGCTATCAAAAACATTTTGAAAGAACTGGGTCATCAGGCATCCCCTCGATAATGGTTTAAACATGAACATAAAAACAATACTTACAAGTTTAGATAAACAGTCGCTTCAGCTAGTCCCTGAAGAGGACTAGAGAGGTTAATGTTGCTTCTAATGAACATTAAGTCTATGCTGTAGTATTGCATTTACAATTCTGGACAGAATTTATTAAAAAAAAATCCATCCCCTTGTTTGTGTATCATTTATAAAATGTCTCTGCAACCTATTCAATCATTACACAGAAAGTTTTCTAAAAGAGAATAGTGTATTTTAGTACATCTGTTTATATTGAATCAGTGTAGGTTTGAGCACCCCCAACTCTCAATGAAGTCAGTGGCAGTTGAGGGAACTTTAAAGTTCACAGGATCAGGCCTCTAACATATATCTAAATGCATAATATCCACAGTGCTATCATAATTTAATTTATATACAATTATTCCTAAGAAAAGTCTTACAATCACATTGGGAGTAAAGTTTATAATAGTATTTATAATGGAATACTCTGCAATTAAATCTTCACAGATGGGGGGAAGTTAGGACAAAAACTGTAGTTCAGAATAAATTAAAGCCAAGTATCATTTTTTGTGTATTTAGCATAAATACCTAATTTTTAGTAAAGTTACTTGTTAAAATCTTTATTCACCCTTGTCTAGTTCAAGGAATGAACTGTGAAGCAAAACAAGTTATCAAAATAAAGATGTGAAATTCAGAAGCCTGATCCTTTAATTGCTGATCAGAGATGAAAATAGACCTTTTTCACTAATTGCATGATTCTTGTTAAATACACTTTGTACTGCATGATCTTTTTAAATACACTTTAACAAATGAAAGAATACAGTTTAGAACAGGTTCTTAAATCTGGGTTATTTTTTGTGACTTGCAATAGTGATGAGTGCTTAGCAATGTTTTTCTTGAGGACCTTTAAAAGGAATGAATACCTGGAATACAGCATTTTAATCTGCCTCGTAGCATTAATAATCAAAATCACTGTATTTAGACAGCTACTATTATGCCACTTTTCTTCCTTCTGAAAGAAATGCATTCCTACAAAATGGAATGTATTACTTCAGATCACGTGCCCTCAGTGCTCTGTAAAAAAAAAGGTAAGGACGTAAAAACTCTTAACAGTAAATCAAGAACTCAAAAACATGTTTAAATCTTTAGCGAAGTTTTTGCAATAAATTGCAATGTAGCTTTTCTGTCAGTCCTTGTAAGAGATGATTGTGCTGTGCCACACCTTAGGCCACTAATTACACAGAAACATGGTACAAATTTATCAAAAATTTAGTAACATTTCAGCCAGAAGTTAAAGCTTTGCTTGATATTTTTAACATTAATTCCACAGAAGAAGGTTAAGCTAATTTTTCTGTCCATGTTCACACTTTTACCCAATTTGTATTAGAATGTTATTCCCTTTATTAGTACTTATTTGGGAGATATTTAATTATTTGACTATCAAGGAGAGAGAAGAAAACCATGCAATAACTAAATGATATGGTCCATCAAATACTTTTAAGAAAAAATAAAATTAGCTCATGAGTACAAATATGCAAATTTACTCATTCACATCTTAATAATAGCCCGTGAAAATCACAAGACAAAACTCACACAACATCAGAAAACCAATTTCTCAAATCTCTTATGCAGTTTATACACTTACTGTTGGATAGAGGGATCTTGCCATCTTTGGTAACTTTTTTCCACCTAATTTTAGTCAATTTATTCGTTAGATTACAAGGCCTGATGAGGGAAGATGATTGATTCCCTTCTTTCACTCTATTGTTCTCTATTTTCAAAGCTGCTAACAGACTGAAAGCAAATCAGTCTTTGTCTGAAGGGCTTGACAGTTCATATCCTAAATTTATCTCTCTAATGCTGAAATGTCTGCAAGGATTCCTAAAGCTTTTTACAGTCATGCCCAGAAAAAAGAAACAAAGTTAGCAAAGAGCAGCTATCACTGCAAAGTGTCAGGTTTGTTTGCTGAAGTAGATCAGTATCCCTCCAAACCTTCAAAGTTTAGGGGGTTTTGTTTAATAATCAAACTGTCTTATCAGAAGTAGCAAATGGGATAAGACAAAAAACTCTCAAGTTCAGTGAATCTATTAAAATTATGAATGCTAATTAAGAGGGCTTTAAAAATCAATGTTCGGTATACAGATACAGTTCAAATTCAGTTTCACGGGATCTAACAGGAAAACTAAAATATAAGGGATACAAAGGCTAAAATATTATGTCCATACATTGAAATAGACAAAATAATTCTAAGTAAGCTGGATTTATGACATACCTTTCTTAGAATTTTTTAATCTCTTCTTAAAGACTGCTCTAAAAAACAGCAAACAGATTTCTGGATAGCTCCTTCAAACATTTAAAGTTGGAGAACAAAAGGTTTATTTTAAAAATGAAAACCCTGGCTTGTACAACTCCAGACATGAATCTGCTTTCAATTACTGAAAGTATTTCCACTTCAGTGGAAAGGGATCAAATCTTCAACTATACCATCTTTAGGCAATGAATTTGATTATATTAAGCTTTAGAAATACAAAATCACTTTGTGGCATAGCCATGTATTCTGTACATATCATTCATTAGGAACAGAAGAGAAATAGCTAATACTATAACTGAAAGGCAGCAAAAATTGTGGCTGTTTACAGCAGTAGTATATTTCCATAAGGGAGCCCTGCTTTATTTATTTTAAGGTACTTACAGAAATCTCAAATCTCACTTACATTTTAAAGTAAAAATATTACAGTTCTTTCTAAATCAACCCAGACTGCTTTTCCACAGTTTAACGTTCATTATTTGCTCTGTTATTAAGTTAAATTATTCTTCACAGACTTTGTTCTAGAAACAATCTGCTGACAAAAATTATACATTAGGTATTGTATTCTCAGGGAAAGGTGATTTTATAATTCTAAGTATTTTATACGTTTTTCCTTAAAGTAATCAGTATAGTAAGATTTCAGAGTAGCAGTAGAGTTAAACCAATGAAACAGAAAGGCTTACAAAGCAGAACTATATACAGAATCTTAGCTATCTCAACTATAAATTATGCAAAAACTATTTCTAATAAAATTAAATACACAAATGCATTCATAAAATGTAGAGAAATAAAAGTTCACATTCTCTTCAGAATGCACATATTACCTTTTAATTTAAATACACACACACACACACCAGGAACAAATTCCTCTGTTACATAGCAGCCACTTGCAGAAGTATCTGGTATTTAGAATGATCTGTACCTTTGCCTTATCTAAATCCTTAATTTGGTGCCTCAGGGGTTAAAAAGCCACCTCATTTAAAATGCTAATATTGCCTTTGCACGGATCCAAAGAGAAACAGAGCCTCCTCCCATTTCAATACCACACCATACAAAAGCATACAAACAAGACTCCATACATATCTATTCTGTATAAATGGCTCATCTAAATATATTTGACTGATTTCACTCAATCTGAGAAATCAAACTTTATCCTGGCTCAGCTGTAAGGTCAAAAGGGTTGGTTTTCAGTCACCCACCTTTCGGTGGTGATTCCTCCTTCTGTCTGGATGTGAAGCGCAGACCACGGCGTTTCCAAGTTGAATCAGTCTATAATGTATCATGTTACAGAGTCTGGCTTTCTCCTCAAGCACATAACAGCAATCAGACATGATAGGCTGAGGCTCCTCTGTTTACACCCAGGGAAGCGAGGGGGGCTGGGCTTGGCATTCCTTAACCCTTTCTAAACTGCAAAAGTGCCTTCCATAGTTATCATTCTTCAGTCATATAATCTGAAAAAAATCCAATTCATTCCCGATTGTCTTCTAAAGTCATCTCTGGTTTCCAAATATCCTACAGCAGTTGCTTTTAAATATACGAATACTCTTCTGTGATGTTAATTTACCATGTCAAAACCACAGATTTTCAAATAACCTAATGCTTAAAGATTTGCAGCATGACATTTTATTTACACTAACATAAAAGACATGCCACAAAAATGTTTTTGATAATGAAAATATTTCTAACCTTTCTAGATAAAGAGATTTAATCAGGAAGCTCTACTCCTTGGATTGTCACAAAAGGATCTTTTCCTGACCAAATAAAATATAAGAACACTGTATTGCCAACATGTATACATCATATATCTAATATAATGTACATGCGAGCTATGGAATTTGTCACAAATTTCAGTTAAACAAAACTGGGTGTGTCTTGGACAGCTTTCCATTTATGAGAGGAAGATGGACAGCTTACAAAGTGGTTTAACTTACTGACACAAACAGGTCTCCTGCATCCACCTGATATAGCTGCACTTCCACAACCATAAACTGCCAGTGAAGTCTACAAGAGTTTTACATATGGAAGAAATGCAAAAGCAAGCTAAGGTCCTTTTGATGTACATTCATAATTGCCATTAACATTAATGAGAGTAATGTGTGCATATACTGGAAAGAGGAGAGCCCCTCTAAACTGAAGCACAGGTTATAAAACAGAGTGGAGCAGTTCTTATATGCACACACTAGAACCCACTGTATATATAATAATATAATTCCCAGATATCATTTCTCAGATCTGTGTTTTAACTGAAATAAAGGGTCAGCAGATTGTGACAATTATCAAGTTTACAACGTATTCATTCTTCATTTTGTACATTCAGATAAGAATATAATAGGATTTTACAAATCTTCCACATTAAAGATAAATTTAAAAAACAAAACAAAAACAAAAATACCCACAATACAGTCCATTGCTATTTAATCAAATGGGGGTTTTGCCATGACTTCATTGGATGCAGGATCAGACACACATGTAACAACTTTCAACTGAAGACAACAGAGAACTTGACAAAGTGAAAAACTACAGCTACATGAATCACTTTACCCATCATTAATTGCAGAAATACGATACACAAGTTCAGGACAGAATGTGGAGAATGTGTTAGCCAACCAGAATTATAAGGACATTTATGGAGGCAAATAGAATGATCCAATTATAATTTGGCCAGTTTACTCAGACTACCGCCCCTACCTCTTGAGAAAAACACCATGAAATGTTTTATTATTAGCAGTGAGGTAAATAGTTTTATATTCCCTCCATCCTGAGGGAATTTGGTTCCGTATTGACTTAAAGAGCAGACTGCCACCTACTGAATCATATGTGCAATGTTGTTAAACTGTGATCATCCAAGGATATGAGAGAGACAAGGTGGATGAGGAAATATCTTTTATTGGACCAACTTCTGCTGGTGAGAGAGACAAGCTTTCGAGCTTAAACAGAGCTCCTCTGCAGGTCTGGGAAATGTACTCAGAGTGTTACAGCTAAATACAATTGTTTAGCGTAAGTAGTTAATGCATATTTCAAGGTGAAGTGGCCCACTACCACCTCTTCAGTCATAGGGGGGAAATGAGGAGGATTAAGTTGTAATAAGTCTTTATTCAGTCCATGATTTTTAGTATCTAGCAATGTTATGAATTTAAGCTCCCAGGCTCGTCTTTTGAAAGGACTGTGCAAGTTTCCTCTGAGGAAGAGTACCCAGAGGTCAGATATAGAGTGATTGTTTTTTGAAAAAACTGTTCACCCAGAGGTGGTGATGGTGTTTTTGTCTTTTATCATTCTTCTGTATGAGTTCATTCAAGATATCCTCTCTCTGTATACAATCATCCCTCACAGAGATGGCATTGCTGCCTGTGTCAAATATTTACAAGATAATGGACTACCCTAAGATATCCACCCCAAACATTGCCAAATTAATCCATTTCATTCTCACCCATAACAATTTTACATTGAACAACCACACTTTGTCGAAACCACTGGAACAGTCGTGTATACTAGGATGTCTCTGTCGAGGTGGCCTGTGTACGGCTTCATGAGCCATAGGACTAAGGGGTAGGTTGGGTCTCCCAAGATCACTATTGGCATTTCAACATCCCCAGTGGTAATCCTCTGGTCTGGAAAGAAAATCCTACATGCTGCATTCTGAAGAGGCCTGTGTTCTTAAAGATGTATGTGTCATGCACCTTCTTGACCATCCTGTGTTGATATCAGTAAAACGTCAATGGTGATTTACCAGCACTTGCAATACCATAGAAAAGTAGCCCTTTCTGTTGTTGTACTCTGTGGCAAGGTGGTCTGGTGCCAAAACAGGGATATGCATCCAGGAATTTGGCCTTGCACATCCAAAAGTTCTGCAGCCACTACTCATCATCCATACCTGCATAACGTGATCCCACCAATCAGTGCTCATTTCTCAGGCCCAGACCCATCCACAGCTGCCAACAACAACCTTGAATTGTTTCTTTGTATGTCCAACAGCAAGCTAGCCTCCAAGCAATCATCATGTTCCCCACGGCTCCTCTGGCAGCTCTACAAATACTGCAGGATCAGACACGTTGTGTTCTCAACACTCATCACAATAATGCAGAGCTGTGCAGGGTCCATGCTTCTCTCAGAGATGGTGGACGCGCGGGTTTGCGGGGCTTTTGAAAAGAGGCGTGGAACATTATGGGATAAAATTGCAGATAAAATTATGGGATGAAGAAACTGCATCATGGGAAGTTTAAACCGTGTTCCCAGTCACCCCTACATGACTCGTTTGCCCCGATGAGGCAATGAAAACCCTACCCAAAACACCCTGCATCATATGGTGGCAAGTTGCACAGTGGGATAGCTACCCACGGTGTACTGATCTCTGCATCAATGCAAGCGCTGGTAGTGAAGATGCGCACTGCCAACATAAGGAGCATAGTGTGGACATACAAAAGCAATTTAATCACTGCAGTGGCTGTACATTGATGTAACTTAGGCCTGGTCTACACTAGGACTTTAATTCGAATTTAGCAGCGTTAATTCGAACTAACCGCTCAACCGTCCACACCAGGAAGCCATTTAATTTGAACTAGAGGGCTCTTTAGTTCGAATTCGGTACTCCACCCCGACAGGTGGAGTAACGCTAAATTCGACATGGTTAGCTCGAATTAGGCTAGGTGTGGATGCAAATCGAACTTAGTAGCTCCGGGAGCTATCCCACAGTGCACCACTCTGTTGACGCTCTGGACAGCAGTCGGAGCTTGGATTCTCTGACCAGCCACACAGGAAATGACCCAGGAAAATTTGAATTCATTTTCCTGTCTGGGCACTTTGAATCTGACGTCCTGGCTGGACATCGGGGCGAGCTCCGCAGCACCTGCAACGATGCAGAGCTCTCCAGCAGAGGAGTTCATGTTATCTGTGAATAGAAAGAGGGACCCAGCATAGACTGACTGGGAACTCTTCGATCTGATCGGTGTGTGGGGCGAGGAGTCTGTGCTTTTGGAGCTGCGCTCCAAAACAGGGAATGCGAAGACCTACGAGAAGGTCTCCAAAGCCATGAGAGACAGAGGATACAGGCGGGATGCAACGCAGCGCCGCGTGAAAATCAAGGACCCCAGACAAGGCTACCAAAAAATCAAAGCGGCAAACGGACGCTATGGAGCCTGCCACCACTGCCCCACCAGTGACCGTGGACTCTGATGATGGGACAGTGTCGACGGGCAGTTCCTCGGCGATGTTCGCGGACGGGGAAGATGAGGAAGGGTTTGTGGAGGACGAGGCAGGCGAGAGCGCTTACAACGCTGGTTTCCCCGACAGCCAGGATCTATTCATCACCGTCACGGAGATCCCCTACCAACCCTCCCCGGCCATGAACCCGGATCCTGAATCAGGGGCAGGGCCGGCTCTAGGTTTTTTGCCGCCCCAAGCAAAACATTTTTTGGCTGCCCCCCCCCGCCCCCAGACATGAGCCCCCCCCGCCCACCAGTACCCCCCACTCACACCCCCTGTTGCCCCAGCACTGGCCTCCCCCCCAAATGTGGGATCCGCTACCAGCACACTGCAGCCGAGCCCTGGCCCAGCTGCGACTCTGTCCCCATGCGGGTGGAGCTGCTGGGCAGCACGGAGCGGGAGTACTTCCAGGTGGCGGCACGGCTACGGGGTGGCACAAAGAACACGGCCCCCTCCCTGGGCTTCGCAGCACTGCTGGTGGCCAAGGTGGATCAGTTCGTGCTCACCGCCCTCACCCTCGACATGCTGGCGGCCAAAGACCTGGAGAGCCCCCTGGACCTGCTGCTCTTCAGCCTCACGGTGCCCTGGCCCAGCCCTGGCAGGAGGGAAGGCGAGGATCTCCGGCTGCGGGGCTACCTGCTCAGCACCGACGAACCCAGTCGGCCGCTCACCTCCTCACACACTCCAGGAGCCCCTCGCCACCATCGCAGCCCGGGCTCGGCTCCAAGAGACCCCATTTCCCTCCCTCCCCGGCTCCTCACACACACTGGGTAGGGCCGCCCAGAGGATTCAGGGCAAAGCAATTTTGGGGGCCCCTTCCATAAAAAAAAGTTGCAATACTATAGTAACATGTATTTGGAAATGTAAAAAATAACTAGTGAAAATTAATTTGTAATAATTTGAAAATACACCAAATACATTATTTAAAAACATTAAATGCTTTACTGGTCTGTATACATTTGCAATTACAAAATGGGCTGTTGCTGGGTGATGGTGATGGTTGGTGCCAATGGGCTGTCACTGCCTGGAGGTGGTGCTGCTGTTGCCCAGGGCTGGGTGGGGAGCTGGGCTCTGGGGGGTGCCCGGCTCACAGGGGCTGGGCTCAGGACTGTGAGGAGATGGGGTCGGAGGTTGTCTGGCTCAGAGGGGCTCGCCTCAGAGCGGGGGGTCTGGGGTGGGGGGATGGAGCCGGAGGGTGCCCACCTCAGAGCAGCTGGGCTCAGAGCTGGGGGTCAGGGCAGTGGGGGATGGGGTCGGGGGTGTCCGGATCAGAGGGGCTGGGCTCAGAGCTAGGGGTCAGGGCTGTGGGGGGAATGGGGTCAGGGAGGTGTCCGGATCAGAGGGGCTGGGCTCGGAGCTGGGGGTCAGGGCTGTGGGGGGAATGGGGTCGGGGGGGTGCCCAGCTCAGAGGGGCTGGGCTCAGAGCTGGGGGTCAGGGCGGGGGGGGATGGGGTCAGGGGTGCCCAGCTCAGAGGGGCTGGGCTCAGAGCTGGGGGTCAGGGCTGTGGGGGGAATGGGGTCAGGGGGGTGTCTGGATCAGAGGGGCTGGGCTCGGAGCTGGGGGTCAGGGCTGTGGGGGGAATGGGGTCAGGGGGGTGTCTGGATCAGAGGGGCTGGGCTCAGAGCTGGGGGTCAGGGCTGTGGGGGGAATGGGCTCAGGGGGGTGTCCGGATCAGAGGGGCTGGGCTCGGAGCTGGGAGTCAGGGCTGTGGGGGGAATGGGGTGAGGGGGGTGTCTGGATCAGAGGGGCTGGGCTCAGAGCTGGGGGTCAGGGCTGTGAGGGGGATGGGGCTGTGAGGGTGCCCAGGTCCTAGGGGCTGGGCTTGGAGCTGGGGGTCAGGGCTGGTCCTGGGGGGTAATGGGGTCAGAGGGTGCCTGACAAACACCTCCCTGAGACCCCCCCAATCCAACCCCCCTTCCCTGGCCCCCCCCACAGAACCTGTGCCCCCTCCCTGCCCCTTAGCCACCCCCGCCCCGGCTGCTTACCCCAGGCAGCTTACCCCCGGCTCACCGCGCGGCAGCCGCATGGCTCCGGAGGGGGCTGAGCTCTTCCCCGCTCAGAGCCGCGTGGGGAGGGGGCGGGGCCGCATGCTCCAGGCTGAGCTCAGCTGTCTCCGCTCGGCCCGGAGCTTGTAGCCCCGCCCCCTGACCACGCAGCTCTGAGCGGGGCGGGGCTCAGCCCTGCCCCAGCCAAGCTGCTGCCGGGCTGTTTAGGACCCGGGGAACAAGCGGAGGAGGAGCGGCCCGTCTTCTGCAGCCAGGCGGGGCCGCGCTACCAGTAAGGGGCCCCCAAGCGGAGCCGGTAGCGCGGCCCTGCCCGGCTGCAGGGGATGGGCCGCTCCTCGGCTCGCAGCGGCAGGATGAGCTGGGGCCCCAGCCCCAGCCTTTTGCCACCCCCTATATTTTGCCGCCCTAGGCACCAGCTTGTTTTGCTGGTGCCTAGAGCCGCCCCTGATCAGGGGAAGGAGCAGTCGGTAAGTGCTTTAACCATGTTAACTTTTATTCTTAATATAACAGGAATCTTAACTGTGTGAAAAGGAGGGCTCTCTATATATGGGGATAGAACAGAAATCATCCTTGGAGATCTCCACGAAGCTCTCCTTGCGTTAATTGAAAAGCATCAGCAGGAGGTTCCTGGGGAGAGCTGCCTTATTGGGTGCTCCGTGGTAGCACACTTTTCTGCGCAAGGCTTTCATGAGGTACTCAGGGAGCACTGCCTCCCCGAGCACGGCTGCATCGGGCCCTGGTTCGTGCTAGCTTTCACGCAGCATGCACTCTCTATCTCCTTCAGTGACCGTCCTCAGGGTGATCTCGCTCGGAGACTCCTGCATCTAATTAGGGTAATTACTGTAATTTTACGCCTGGTCCAAAGTATTTTTTAAAAATCTACGGACAGACGGCATAGCACAGACTCAGCACGCAGCTGCGTGACGAGCGTAACGGAAAGCCAAAGAATATAATGGACGCTCATGGAGGGAGAGGGGAATGAGGACGCAAGGTATCCCACAGTTCCTGCTGTCTCCGAAAAGTATTTGCATTCTTGGATGAGCTCCAAATGCTTCTAGGGTCAAACACAGTGTCTGCGGTGGGTCAGGGCATAGTTCGGCAATTTGCGCACACACCCCACCCACCACCAGAAGTGAAAACAATCCTCTGTTGACTCTTTTACATGTCACCCTATCTTTACTGAATGCTGCAGATAGACGCGATGGTGCAGCACTCAACACCAACATCCTTGCTCCCCCCACGCTATGGATGGCTGATGGTACAAAACGATTGGTATCCGTCCTCATCATCAGCCTATTGGCACATGGGGCAGTGCAAAAGGACTGGTAACCATGCGTACTAGCGTCTGTGAGGTCGATCAAGGGCGCCTGGCCCTAATTTTTCATGGTAGATGGTGCAGTATGGCTGGTAACCGTCCTCATCATTGCAACAGGGGGCTGAGCTCCATCAGCCCCCACCCTTCCTGTGTAAAGAAAAGATTGAATTGCCCCTGGACTAGCAGAGGGATGATGGGCTCCTTCATCCACAGTAATTAATGTCCTGCCTGGACTATCATTGCAGCTGGAGGCTTCCTTCCACTCATTTCTCACAAACAAGTCACTGTGTCTTATTCCTGCATTCTTTATTACTTCATCACACAAGTGGTGGGACAATGGTATGGTAGCCCAGGAAGGCTGTGGGAAGGCCGGAATGAACAGGTGGTGTTGTTGCAGGAGCACCCCCTGTGAATAGCATACAGCTCCAAATTTATGCAGGATCGGACACAGAGCAGCTGTGCTCTCTGGTTCTATGATACAGTGGTTCTCTAGTACACTTGCCCATAATCTAGGCAGGACTGATTCTATTTTTAGATACCAAAAAGGAGGGATTGACTCAGGGAGTCATTCCCAATTTTTGCTTTTGCGCCCCTGGCTGCTTGGCCAGGGGCACTTATGACAGCACCAAATGGTGCAGTGCAAAAGGACAGGTAACCATGCCCATCTTATTACCATCTTATTACCAATTTATGGTATGGTAGATGGTACAATATGGCTGGTAACCATCTCTGCTGTCATGCAAAAGCAAAAGCATGCTGCTGTGTAGCGCTGCTGGCCCGCCTCTGTCAGCGGCATCTAGTACACATACGGTGACATACACAAAAGGCAAAACAGTGTCCATGGTTGCCACGCTATGGCGTATGCCAGGGCAATTCTGGGAAAACGGGCTTGAAATGATTGTCTGCCGTTGCTTTCCCGGAGGAAGGAATGACTGGCAACATTTACCCAGAATCCACCGCGAAAATGATTTGTGCCCCAGCAGACACAGGGGTCTCAACCCAGAATTCACAGAGACAGCCTAGACTCAGTTAATTGTTCGCAAAAATGTATCTTTGCAAGGAATTCACTCCCTGTTTCCCATCTCACAGCTTCCACTGTCTCCAGACCTGCCACAGCATCCCCCTCGCAGAGGCTGGCAAAGATTAGGCGGCGAAAGAAAAAGACAAGGGACAAGATGTTCGAGGAACGTATGGGCTGCTACCTAGCAGAGGCGGACCAGCAGAGCCAGTGGAGGGAGACCGTCTCTCTGTGCCAGCGCTCACACAGCGAACGGGAGGAGAGGTGGCGTGAGGAAGACAAGCAGGCGACTGAAACGGTGCTTGGACTAGTGAGGGAGCAAACGGACACGCTCAGGCGCCTTGTGGATGTTCTGCAGGACCGCAGGAGGACAGAGACACCCTGCAGTGTATCTGCAACCGCACGCCCCCGCCACAAAGTCCCATACCCCCCTCACTGAAAATAATCAGGAGGAGGGGCGGCCGGGGACGTGAATACTGTCACTGCACCACAGCACAGCGCTCAAGTACCCAAAAGCTCTCATACCCTACATTTGCCGAAGTCCTTCACTTCCAGACTCACAGTAGTCCCAATCCCAGTCCCATCCCCTAACTGTCTACTTAATTAATAAAAATGCTTTGCTGTTAATTACTGTTTCCGTTATGTTTTTTCAAAGAAGACTGTGTTTGAATGGGGGGCGTGGGGAAGGGGGTGGTTAATTGCATAGGACAGTCACCTTTCCCAGGGTACAGACACGGGGGCAGGATCAGCAGCGGGTCACACACACGGTGCAGTCAGTAGGCAACCTGGTCGGTATGGGAGGTGGTTTCCAGGATCTGTGTGGGCGGGGGAGATGTGACTTTGCAGCAGGGGAGGGCGGTTACAGATCTTATACAGCGGTCCTTGTCCTGGACCGCTGAGTCACGCAGCTGAGGAATCTGTATCCGTCCTCCTCCACCACAAGGTCACATATGCGCCCGCACACAGAATTACATAAAGAGGGATGGCAGGCTCCGTTGAAAGAAGCATTCCGGCACTGCGGACCGCTCTAGGAGCAGGAGCCTGTCATTCCTTGAGTTTAGAGGCGGTCTTTACATCACCGCACACCCTACCCAGCACAGTCTGCGTCCCAGTTTCAACCCTTTCACGAAAAGTCATGAATAAAGAAACCTTTGTTAAGTAATAATGGGGCATGTATTTTATTTTTACATGTGTGCTGGAAGTGGGGGTAACAGGGTGAACGGGGTATGTAACCGAAGAGGAGAGTCAACAGTAACTGGGTAAAGAAACAGGGGCAGGTTCAGCTTCTCTGTAAAGAAACTGAACAGTCACAGGTCACGCTGCTCGCTGGTATTTGAAGAGTTCCTTGTCGCTGTCCCAGGCGCCTGTATAGGGCTTCATGAGCAAGTGCATTAGCGGGCAGGCTGGGTCCCCGAGGATGACTATAGGCATCTGCACATCCACAACAGTTATTTCGTGGTCCGGGAAGAAACTACCTTCCTGCAGGCGTCTGAGCAGCCCACAGTTCCTGAAAACACACGCATCATGAACCTTGCCTGGCCACCCGACGTTGATGTTTGTAAAACGTCCCCTATGGTCCCCCAGTGCTTGCAGCACCATTGAAAAGTAGCCCAATTTCTCAGCAGCTGACTGTGGAAGAGGTGGACGATAAAGTGCGAGGAGGAGAAAATGGCGATGATCACAGCGGGCTCCATGCTTGCAGTGCTGTGGCGTCCGCGCTGTCACTGACCAGAAAAGTGCACGAACAGATTGCCCGCAGGCGCTTTCAAGGAGGGAGGGAGGGAGGGCGTGATTGACGGTTCAATGATGACAGTTACCCAAAACCACCCTCGACACATTTTTTCACCCAGCAGGCATTGGGGGCTCTACCCAGCATTCCAATGGGCAGCGGGGACTGCGGGAACTGTGGGATAGCTTCCCACAGTGCACCGCTTCCAAAGTCGACGCTGGCCCCGTGAATGTGGACTCAGAAATTTGAATTAGTGTATTTAGTATGGATACACAAATTCGACTTCATAAGGTTGAATCCACAAATTCGAACTAAGTTGATTCGAAATAGTCTTGTAGTGTAGACAAGGCCTTAGGTAACTTAGCTGTGACACTCTAAGTATCTTTCACAGACCTAACAAAGAGCTCTGTGTACCTCAAAAGCTTGTCTCTCTCACCAACAGAAGTTTTTCCAATAAAAGATATTATCTCACCCACCTTGTCTCTCTAATATCCTGGGACCAAAATGGCTACAACACCACTGCATACAAATATTTCCTGCAGCAACTGAGCTTTTCTGTGGAAATCTTTTCAACTCTACTTATCTTTTTATGAGATCCAACACAGTCACAGTGAGCATGGAAGCTGACTAGAAGCCATACTTGGCCAAATAAGTGATCAATAAAACTGTTAATGATTGTATAAATACTTCTTGACAAAACAAGACAGCTTTAAATTATCTCAATTTCAGTTAGCACTTTTTGGTATAAATATGTATTACAAATACATATTTTACATACATCGTGCATAAACATTAAGGCATTAGAAATTCCAGATTCATATTTAAACATATTTCTAAATAGATATGCATTTATACACACACACACACTGCTGAAAATAAATTATATATATATATATATATATATAAATCTCATTGATCACTTAGTTTTTTTAACTCCCACTGGAAATAAAGCCAGTATGTATTCAGTTAGTTGGAAGAATAAGAACCTATGAAGCCTAAGTGTGACAGCTGCCATCTTGGTCAACACATGGGACAACTGAATCGGAGACCTCCAGAGTTAAAGGCATGAGCTACTGCTTCTTGACATATAGGTCTCTAGCTAGAGCTACAACAGACTATTATTCTCTGTGGATTGGGCATAGGGGAGAACCTGTAACACACACTCACCAGTAGGTTACATATTTCCTCTGATCAAAGAAAGCTTGTCCTGATCATCTGAGACCCACAGCAGTTCAAACCCCAGACAAACCGTCACTTTTGTGACAATCACCGTGTTGGCTAACACCTGGGGATTGAATCAGAGACTGCCAGAAATAAAAGGGTAAGCTGCTATAGCTTGAGATAAAGAAGGAAGCCTCTCATGCTGGCTCTGAACGACTCATGCCCTCTGTGGATTGGTAGAGAGAGAGACCTGTAACACTTATTTACAAGTAGATTATAAATTTGTCAATTTATACCTTGATAATACTATTTTCCTGAAGGGGAATTGTTCTAGAGATGATAACCCCACAGTGTGTTTATATGCTTGTGTAGGAACCCATATGGACATTGAGCTCTCCAACAATACAGGTGTTCCAAGAATCAGAGGTAAAGATGTTATTATGTGAAGGGGTGGGGTGCTACTTCTTATGCTCCACTTTCACTTTAGAAGAAAGCTGATTTTGACTTCCCATCTATACCTTATCCATAATTTCTATAAATACAATTTATACACACATATGCATACCACTCTGAGGAGGATGAACTACCACATAACAGGACTCTGATTAAGTTTATTCTTGGAAACCACCCCTCCCCTCACTCACCCAACCCTCCCTGCACACTTTTTAACCACACATTGTTTTTGTACCGGGGAGCATGCCACTGCACTCAACGGCTTGCTCTCTGACAATTTTGGGACTGTCTGCAGTGGAATTTCCTTTGCTTTGATCCTATTTGTACTGTTCAGTGTAGATGATGTGACTGCTAAATTCCATCAATGCTAATGCAAGTTATTTATGAAAATTCACTAGCTATGGTGCCAATTAAACTAAAAGTACATTTCCCTTGTAAATATATATGAAATACTGCACATGGTAAATACCCAGGAAGCAAAATCTTGCATATATATCACCATGTGCCTAGTTATCTTCCACGTTAAAAGAGCAGAATATTTTGCAAAGTACATACTGGGCTTGACTCTCCACACAACTATACTGTTGACACCAGGCTAACTCCTTTGAGTTAAGTAGACTTATCCCGGCCTAAACCCCAGCATACCCAGTTTATATAGAGCGTACCCATACAGAATGAGCAACACACCCATAAATGCAGGAGAATTTGACATATTAACTGTAGACAACAGAACATAGTGGGTGTATGATTGATGCAGGACAAGGAGTAACTGGCATCAGAGATTTAGTGATGAAAAGCTAATTGAAAGAAATGAGTTTGGAGGAGGACAGCATGTGTGCTTGATTCACAGGGAAATATTCAGACAAAACTGATTTTTGTAACTATTTGGCCAAATGGCTGTTTTGCGAATTGATAAAGGTATGTGGAGTCTTTAACCATTATATTTGAATCCAGCCCAAGTCAGAGGGAACAATACACCTCTACCTCGATATAACGTGACCCGATATAATACAAATTCGGATATAACGCGGTAAAGCAGTGCTCTGGGGGGGGCGGGGGGGGGTGTTGTGCACTCCGGTGGATCAAAGCAAGTTTGATATATCGCGGTAAGATTTTTTGGCTCCCGAGGACAGCATTATATAGAGGTAGAGGTGTATTTGTTATCTAATTACAGATCAGTGACCTATATGAAATGAGTTGGGTTGTCTCAGTCCAAGTCCTAGTAGACAGGTGTTCTCATTGCAGCTGATGCTAGTGTTAGCCTCCTTGTTGGAAGTTGCATTAAATGGGAAGGGAGGTTAACCTGCTTGCACTAGTTAGAGCGGTCTCTTTAGGTTCAGGTTGAGGCACAGTGGCAGGATGGTGTAATACAGGGGTAGGCAACCTACGGGAATTCTGGTAAAAAACTGGATGCCTGGCAACCCTAGTTTCAAATCTATCTATTTTAGAGACTTTTATGGTTCACACTACCATGCCATCTGAGCATGATACAGTTTTTAAAGGTATGTCTACACTGCAATTAAAAACCCATGGCTGGCCTGTGCTAGCTGACTCGGGCTACTGGCTCTTAGGCTAAGGATCTGTTTGATTGTGGTATAGATGTCCAGGCTACAGATGGAGCCCCGGCTCGGGGACCCTGCAAGGTGGGAGGGTCTGAAAGCTCAGGCTGCAGCCCAAACACAAACATCTACATTGCAATCAGAGCTGGCGCTAGGCATAAGAAAACTAAGTAATTGCTTAGGGCCCCAAGCAGCTCAATTAGGCACCCCTATTCCTTTTTAGCTGTTTAATAACTTTATTAACACGTATTGGGGGGAAATATTCCTGGGCTAGCACCACCTCTGACTGCAATTAAACCACCCCTTAGCCTGAGCCAGCCATAAGTGTCTAAATTCAGCGTAGACATACCCTAGAGTACAACATCCCTGCAAGGTAGGGAAATACTATTATTCCCATTTTACAATAGGCAGCTGAGCACAGAGAGACCGGGTGACTTGCCCAATGCCTACACAGGAAGCATGGGACAGAGCAGGGACTTGAACCTAGCCTCCTGAGTCCCAGGCTACCACCCTAATCTCTGGACCATCCTTCTCCTCATTTAGAAATGGGATGCAAAAACAAATTTTTAACTATTTATTATCATTAACTGCTATCTACAATGTAGGAACACTTTCCTGGTCAGATATCAACTCAGCTAATTACATGTGTGCCTATCTAATTGTACTGTGCAGTTTCAATTCCGTAAGTCATTCTTTACTTCTTGTCTTAAACTATTAGTTAGTGTTAATGACACTTTACTGCAAATTGCACACAGTTTTCAGAAGCACTGATATCTGCATTTTTATTATAAACAAGCATGCAGCGAATACCTATATATAGGCTACACTCAAGCAAAATCTAAAAAACAACTTTGAAACTGTTTTTCTAGATAATAGCATTACATAGAAAGTAAGGTATTATTAACTGATCACATTAAAACAATGTTTATACAAATGTTTTTAAGAGAAAAGGAATAGTGCATGCACCAACATACAATTTTATCTTTGTTTCATAGTTAAATTTCAATTCAACTTTACTTGATAAATGAACTTTCTAGTTCCTGCTTGAAATATATTTGAAAAAGTCCAAACAAAACTTGCAATAGAACAGAAATAAATGCCTACAAATGCTATTATTATTAACAAAGGAATTATCTGTGAGGAAGCACGCACACACTATCTATCTATAACTACATAATCTAGGTCCAAATCCTGTAATTCTTACTCATATGAATAATGCTACTGCAGTCAATACGTTGGCTTGCATGAATAAGTATTATTGGATTCAGCCACTGATCAGGCAAAACTCCTACTCACTCTAAAGGGAGCAGAATAAGGCCCTGGTAAGAAGTGCAGAATTTGTTGCCCAAATACAAAAGTGGTAGTTTTTTTTTTCCTTTTTCACTATCTAAAACTAAATCTGACTGAAATTATTATTTATAACATTTACAGCTCCTCTAGAGTATATTAGGAATTTAACAGTCTCAAAGAGCTTACAAGCTATATTTCAATGAGGATGATGTAAATGTACATAAGAAACAAAAAGGGAAGAAGTTTGAGGTTGGTCAAGGGTTAGAGTAAAATACATATTACTGCTGTTATACAAAATAATTGACATTAGTGACAATTTTCTTGAATGTGATGGACTCCCCCATGAGGACTGGCATAAACTACCCTCACGCATAGGCATCTGGACAATTCCCCTGGTTTGTATATTCATTGTCTGTCCCCACACACAGTGAAAACACAGCATTCTATTGCGTTTTTGGGCTTTGTGCGTTCACATTGGGCAGGAAGTGGGCAGTAATTGTCCCTCTGTACTTATTCAGACAAATCTACCAATTAACTCAATATGACATTATGCTGACTACAGACTTCAGAAACAGAAATACAACAAAATATTGCTACATAATGATATCATACTGTACTTAAAACCTTCCTACATACGCCTAATTTCCACATATAAATAAAAGATAAAGGACAAGTGTAAAATAAAATTATTAAGCTTAAGGTATAGGCTCAAATTAGATGCATCAAAGATATAAACCTGAATAGTTACTGTTTTCATTGTCTGAAAACAGTTTTAATTAGTTATTTTCCCATAGGCTTTTTGTTCAGTGAAGATAGTCCCAATCAGTCAACAGGCTACACTTAATAATGCCCCATCAACTGTTTAATGCAGGAGACAGTTCTTGGAAAACATGAAGCATACATACTTTTGGTATCATATTTGAAACTGAAATAGTACAGCTGGTTAAGTGGTAAGAAACAAGACAATTTCATGAGATTCCTGGTGCATTAGACTCAAATCAACAAACATTTCAGAACTGACATTAAATTTGCATGAAATTCACATTCATTCTAATGAGGATGGATACCTTAAAAAAGAACCACCCCAGACAAAACAACAAAACAAAAACAAACAAACAAAAAAGAACCCAGCTAATCCTAATTCTTTCAGGACAACCAAGGCTGTTCTGCTATCAAGAATAATCTATCACAATTAAAAATAATGCTTTGGCACCGTTCAAATAAGGGTTGCTTTATTTTACGAGAAACAAGTGGTATTACCTTAGGGAAACATGACAATTTAAAATTCTTCACTGAAGAAAAAACAAAAGCAAGTTTGGATTTTTATTTTTTTTAAATACCCAAGCTGATTGCAAATTTGGATTCTGTTTCTCTTATTAGATTCACCGAAATGCATCATCCCACTATGGACATCTAAAGCGAGAAAAATTGAAAACTCTGAAGTTTATAATAGCATCATTTCCCTTTCTTTTTCATATCAATTTTACATTTTCTCACATTCCTCTCTGCTGGCAGCTGCTACTCACTGGCTTTTATCTGGCAGGGAAGCAGTTGCCTGTACAACTGATGCCAGCACTGCTCCCAAACTGGAGACTGAATGTCTAATCTTCATAATACAACTGACCAACTTGAGACTTACATTTTTAACACGTGAGTCCACAGCTCAGACTCCCTTTGGATTAGCAGTATTTTTTTTAATTAACACTTTTGTGGAAAAGAGGACTTTATTGTAAATGAAAAATGCAAAAAAAAAACCTGAACAAAAGTGAAGTTGGTATATAAACATACAAGATGTAAGAAGTCACATAATAAACAAGGAATTTTCAGACTGTCTGAAGCAATATATTTAGAGTAAAATAGTTTTGTATAGTGGTCTGACAAAGAGAATTGGCTTTCCTAGACAAACAACTATTGCAAATCACTGTGAATTGATAAGGACCACCAGCAGAGCAGTCCTACTAGTACATGAGAACAAATTCTCAGAAAAATCACTCTGTTGTTCTGCTGAATAATGAAGCTGGCATCTCAGACCTTTAGAAATGTTTAACTGGAATTCTGATTGTAAAATATTTTTCAAGGTTCTTTTCCAAAATTACATCTTCACAAACACTCCTTAGAAATACAGGTAAAAAGCAAATCTGCATCCTTGTGATTCCCATGGAAAATATTTCACGTATTTCTTATAATAAGTGTTCTATAGATCATAACCAAAATTATGTGCTGGGATTGTAGGTTCAGCTGCTGCTGTCCTTCATATCTATCTTTTGTCTGTCTAGTACACAGAAGATGACTGAAAAGTCATTAAATAATTTTGGTCAAAAATTTACAGTTCTCTAATAGATCAAGCAACCATGATCTCCCTCTAGTTTAAGAATCCTCCATAAAAATAATCCACTGGATCTTTTTTGTTTTGTTGATTTTTAGTCAAGATCATAAAAATTGTCATCTTTTGTGTAGATCTGTCAGACAAATTTCTAGCCTGAAGTTTTGTAAGTTAATTGTTCAACTATAAGTAACGTATGTATAAATATATCTGCTTATCTGACACTCAGAGCCTTGGAAAGGTGGCATAAAATAATTTCATACTATTCTGACACCTGATATCAGATGCTTCCCTAACAGTCACCTATGCATTAAAAAGGTCAATTAAATTAATAAAACATTCAAAATAAAAGAAAAATTCCCTTCTTTCTGGCTGCATGGGCTGCTGTTCCTAATTAGAGCTGAAATGCCCAGCTCAGTGGGCACAGTGGCTGACTGAACAATGCTTTGTGTTTGGACTCAAAATGGTAGAAAATAGGGGGAAATTGTTCAAAGAGTCACACAGAAAACACAGTATTAAAAAAATCTAAACATAAGAGAAATTTATTGCAAGAAATCACCTAAGACAATGGCTATATTAGTCACTTAGCAATTGTTGCAGGTCAACAGATGGATTAGGATAATCAGGTCACCCAAAATGACAGAAACACCCTCAATGTCAATGCTGTTGGGTGGAAGTAGTTCCTCTTTTTCCACTCCTGAGAAGACCAGAGTTCTGGATATTCTACAGTATGCACTTTGACTAACTACCCTATATATACACACATTCATGATGATCCAATAAGACTTGCTCCATTATTAAGCAGTAAGCCTTTTTGATAATGTACTCCCAGGCTTGTCAGGGGATAGAAGGGAACACAGAATGGGCACATATGTTCTAACAACAGTTCCTGCACAGTTCAAGAACCCCAACTTTTTAAATCCCTTCAATGATTTCTGGCAGGAAGATCACCTTGATCATGAGCTCTGTGGACTTCCCAAATCCCAAGATGGTGATGAATTGCTCAAATTACTATTTGAATAGCCAACTTCTAAGGAGGGCAAATACTACTCTTTTTCTCCCTCAGTGAAAGGATCATCTGATATTGAAATGTCAGGGCTAGTTCACTACACCAGGTTCACAAAGGTCTCCTCTCTCTCCTGGAAATTATGCAGCCACTGTTGCTCATCCCAGACTTGGACAACAACTCAGTCCCACCAGTCTGTATTCACGCTCCAGACCAAAAGTGGTCCTCCATACAGTGACCATCTCACACTTACACAACAGACACATCTAATCAGGGAAGTATATGTGCACCACTGCTGAATCATGAACTGTTGGCTACAGTTTGACTCTAAATAGGTTCTACAGTAGGGGAGGGGGCAAACTACAGCCTGCGGGCTGGATCTGGGGGCTGTACCACATGGCTTGGCCCCGCTCCGGCACTCCAGCCGGGGCAGGGGCCACACCACGCAGCTCCCGGAAGCCACAGCCTAGGAGCCGGAGAAGGGACATGCCACTGCTTCCGGGAGCTGCTTGAGGTAATCGCCGCTCAAAGCCTGCACCCCTGAGCCTCTCCCCACACCCAACCCCAGGCCCTAGTCCTGATCTTCCTCACACTCTCCAAACCCCTTGATCCCAGCACAGAGTACCCTTCTGCACTCAAAATGTCTCAGCCAGAGCCTGCACCTCAAGCCCCAGCCCCACCCTAGAGTCCGCTCCCCCAACCAGAGCCCTCACCCCCTCCCACACCCCAACCCCAATTTTGTGAGCATTCATGGCCCGCCATACAATTTCTATTCCCCGATGTGGCTCTCAGGCCAAAAAGTTTGCCCACCCCTGTTCTATAGGACCATCTGCTGCGGTCTTGCCACAATTACCTCTGTTGCCTTGTGACTGGTTTTCAAAATCTGCAACAGAAACCCTTCAGGGAGAGCTGACTGTTCTTTCTGGTCTCATTTGGAGAAAGGTCTAGGAAATGGCCAGCACCATAGGACTTTTGGAATGTCCCTGGGGGATTACGGGAGTTTGACCTTTTTTCATTTCCCCTGTGCTCTCAGAAGACCTTTTGGAATCTCTCAGAATCCACTGTTTTAGGCAGCTGGGCCAAGACCTGGGACAGGTTCCCAGAGAACTGTGCAATTACAACTGTATAGCACCTTGTTGGGCAAAAGTGACCTACACACAAAAGAGCAGTGGACACACTGCACCTCTAGAAATTCAACTGCCAATTTTTTGTGTGTGTAGACGCTGTGTGTGCATGCACACAAGGGCAAATTTATACATAACAGATATGTATGTACATAGTGTACAGACACACAGACATATGCATGTAACACTTAATATAAAACAATTATATCCTAAACCACATCACAAGGATCTATTAACTTAAGTCAATTAGCATTTCTTTGCCTTTTTGCCAACAGGCATGCTAACATCTAACAATGAGGCTGTGCTGCTGTTATGAACTCTACTGCAGGAATGTAAACAAAACAGACATGGATAGATTTCCTGAACTACCTTGAGCCAGATGCAGTTTGAGGAAAGAAAGACAGACAAGGAATGGGGGAGGGAAGAGGCTCCTCGAGGGGGAGCTGCTTCAGGTACTCTAAATCTCGCTATCTACAGTTCATCCTACAGAATCTCCCATTTCATGACAGAGAATTTTTTATTACAGCATATCTCTTTCTCAGTATTCAAAAACTGAATACTGGAGCCTGCTTGTTACGGCAAAGGTTTGCATGATGATTAAATGGGTTAAGAATGTCCCATTCACTGTGATGGAACAGGATGGTACTGCTAGAAATACAGTTCCTTTAAAAAGGCTGCAATATCCAAGAGATAAAAATCTATCATGCCAATGGTGTTTTGAAAACCTCTCTGATGCAGTTAGCAATGAATGTGTAACTCCCCCTAATGGAGGAATATTTGAATGTACCTCAGAGAAAATTTCAATAACTCAAAATTATAGTATAGTCATTTCACTTTCCTTCACTTCTTAGGTTTTTTTTTTTAATAGAGGTTTTAAGACATCTGACCATAACTCATACCAAACGTACTCTATTATGAATACAAGTTTTTATTTCCTTGCTGGGTTTTGTCAGCTAAGTCAAACCTTAAGTATACATGTATTTTAGTGTAATTCTGTAGCATTTATTCTTTTATCACTACAAATCTTTAAATAGTCATCTGCCAATCATTTTAAGTAAATCTTTGTGCCAAATGTTTTGTGGCTCCAGCCAGGTGAGCAAATTGGCATAAAAATGACACTGCCATGTCACATTGATTTTGGTAGGCAGGATAAAGGGTCACTTCTCATACACAGGGCTGCTTGTAATGAATGCAACATGTTTGAGGCCTATTCTTGGACAGGTTTCCCTACATTTTAGACTCAACTTTTCTTGGCAAGCTTTCTGGGGCCATACTATGTACGTGTCCCAGCTACTTCAGCCAAAACTTTTCAATATGAAAATTCATCAGTATTGACTCCATGTGTAGATGGTATGGCTTTAAAATGTCTGTCTTTTGAACCTAATCACTCACCAGAAGCCTCTTTCCTAGTTCCATTTTTAGAACCCCATGGTATAGATCTGTTTTTTTTCTGGAGCTGTAGATAAAGATGGCATATACATCAACAGTTAATAGGGTATACATATGAACAGACATGTGTGTGTGTATAATATGTAACTTTGCCTGTTCTTACGTGTGTATACATAGTGAACTAGTTCTTGTGCAAGATGCCAGATCGATATTCTTGGAGTCAATATGTTTGTCCACAGCGGCAACAATGCAATCCTTAAAAACCCCACAACTGTGCCTCATTCCTGAACTATTGGACTATTTTTCTACAAGTGAGAGAGTAATTCAAGTCCCTGTTCTTTAGTCCTCAACTACAGTGCCAAGTGTACCATCTCTGGTGGTGGTTTTAGTGATATGGCTATTGATGCAAAAGGAACAGGACTGAGACAACACTTAATTTCAGATAGGTCACTGTCAGCCATTTTCAGTCTCTATTGACCTGGACTGGATATGACCTATCTTTCTGGTGGGTGAAATTTTATGTATCCTATTCCATTACTGATACCCTGGCCCATCCAAACCCACCTAATGTGGAGAAAATGTAATGAGGATAATAGCCTAGCCTGAAGGGATGGGTGAAAAAAACAAATGACCCTTACCTTGGTCTGACCCTTAACTTGGTCTGATCTATTTGTTGGGACAACTGCTGCTGAAGAGCTCCCCACTCAAAAATAAAACTTTTTTTTTTTTTTGAGTTTTTCTGTTTAGTGTAGAAGGCAGGACATGTATATTTATTAAAAGGAAACCTCCGAAAGATTACTGCCTTAGAGTCACTTCTACTTTTCTTTATATTGGTACAAGTGAAGTCAGATTCAAGCCCTATTGGGCAATATGAGACTTAACAAAGATTTAAATTGTGGAACAAAAGTGGAAAAGTTAAGCATATTCTCCCATGGACAAAGCTACCATGACAAACTGATATGCAGAAGCACATAAAGGATATTAATAAGATACATAATCCATATGAATCATTCAAGATAGCAAAGAACTTGTAAAATCAAAATATATAATGGTTTACAAATATTGGAAACAGATGCGAAATTAGAACAAAAAGCTACTGAGAAACAACGATTTATTGGCAGAAAATAGGAAATATAAAGAGGAAACCCATAAAAGAAATAGGCTGGGAATATCTAACCCTTCTTGCTCAGTTTTTAAATATGTTTCTAAGCAGAGATTAAACATAGAGGAGGAATTTATTATTATATTGATTTAACAACAATGAAGATTCAGTAATCTGTATTAGTGAGGTGGATTATGGCAAAGTGAGAAGGAGGAACCTACAGGAGCAACAATTAAGAAACTAGTTGCAATGACGGAGGGAATGTATGTGAGATACAGTATTATGTGAAAAAAAATTATTTCAGAAACTGTTATATAAGCTACTGCAGTATTTTCAATACTATTGAAAATATTTAAATATTTTTGGGTTACTTAAATATTCTCCTCGTTTATGTCATGTACCTCTAAAAATTTCTAATCTATATTTCTGGACAGAATCAGAGAGTTCATACTGCAAAGACAGAATCAGAGATTTATATTGCATAATGGCTAAGCATCAGAATGGGTATGTGAAACAATTACACTAACATCTGTCTTTGATCAGGACATTCAAAAAATGCAGGACATGCCGCTATGGAAAAATTCACTTCAACCCCATTCCCACCTCTTCTTTAATGGAATGTTTTACTGAGATTTGTTTTATATGTTTGACAGAAAGTAAATTACTAAGATATAGGAGAGCCTCCAAAGATTTGTGATCCTTGCAGAAGAGGTTAATATGAGTCAGGGAAGATCAGAGTTTAGGATATCTAAGTAATATAAATGCTGTCAGTCATTGTCTTAAGACAGGGCAGCGGGGCTCAGGTGGGCTCAGACTTCAGTCCCGTCCTCCTGGGATCATGTAGTAAGTTTTGTTGTCAGAAGGGGGTCGTGGTGCAATCAGGGGCGGCTCTAGGAATTTTGCCGCCCCAAGCATGGCAGGCAGGCTGCCTTCCGTGGCTTGCCTGCGGACGGTCCGCTGGTCCCGTGGCTTCGGTGCCCTCACAGCGCCGGCAGAGCGCCCGTGGCTTGCCGCCCCAAGCACGCGCTTGGCGTGCTGGGGCCTAGAGCCGCCCCTGGGTGCAATTAATCCACCATTCACAATTCAGTACAAGTTGGCACAAAAGCAGATTCAAGTAAGTGGGAGACGTGAGTGAGCAATCATTGACTAATTTTCTATCTCCTTTTTTTGCAAAAACAAAGAACAAAAAAACCAGCAGCACACCAGATAAAGCATGAAAGAACAAGCATGAGTAACTCTAACTTAAGTTGCATAAAACTTGCTGAGCCTTGCACTAACATCTAGACTTCTTCTAATAATGTTCTATAACTTCATAATCACTTGGAGGTATATATTAAATTTATGTGAAACCCACCCGTTTAAATTTACGTGGTTTCAGTAAAACAAAATCCGTGGGTTTACTGAGTGTGATTTGTTTCAGAGGAGTATCCGTGTTAGTTTGTATCAGCAAAAAACAATGAGGAGTCCTTGTGGCACCTTAGAGACTAACAAATTTATTTGGGCATAAGCTTTCATGTTAACAAACTTAAAAGTGGCAATTCTTCAACAAAAAAACTTAAAAAACAGACTCCAATGAGAAATTGCAGAAGTGGAATTAATTTGCAAACTGGACACCATCAAATTAGGCCTGAATAAAGACTGGGAGTGGATGGGTCACTACAAAAAGTAATTTTCCCTCTGCTGATACTCACACCTTCTTGTCAACTGGTGGAAATGGGCAACTACAAAAGTGATTTCCCCTCCCTTGGTATTCACCCCTTCTTGTCAACTGTTGAGAATAGGACACTTCTACCTTAATTGAATTGGCCCACTTGGTAAGGCAATTCCCATCTTTCCATGTGCTATAATATATATTCTGCTTACTGTTTTTTTCACTCCATGCATTTCATGAAGTGGGTTTTAGCTCACGAAAGCTTATGCCCAAATAAATTTGTTAGTCTCTAAGATGCCACAAGGACTCCTCGTTGTTTCTGCTGAATGTGATTCGTAACTCTAGAACATGAAAACTGCTAACAGAATTTTTATCAAATCCAAACAATTATCACCATCCACCTGCTAACACACAACTCCCCATTCCCAATAGGCCATGGCCTTTAGGGGCCATCTTTTCTGGCCTATTGGGAATGGATGTCGGAGAGGCCAGGTCATTTCACCCTATTACGCTTTTAAAGGGCAAGTAATGAGCCTGGCCACATATACACCTTTTTGGAGGGAAGTTAGGATATTGTTCAAAGAAGGGAACTATCTGCCTATCCACCATGGGCATTTATACTGCACTCATCTTTGTACAGGTCTTCTTTAAAGTTTAGACAAATCCCAAAATTTCAAGTTGAGCTCATCACCCTACTACATGTGTTCATCCATACTTTCTAAGAGAAAAGACAACTAATTATGTTCCTGCCTGTGACTTTCAGTCCACCTCTAAAAGTCTTAAATCTTAAAATATGCTCTATATCCTGTATTTTAAAAAAAATAGTAAATACAGAGAAGCAAAATCAAAAGTGTTTGTAGCTGCCCAAGGAGCTTCGTGTATATATGGATGAGAGAACTGCCTCTTTCAAATATCCTGTATAGTTGTAGCCATGTCAGTCCCAGGATATTAGAAAGACAAGGTGGGTGAGGTAATATCTTTTATTGGGCCAACTTTTGTTGGTGAGAGAGACAAGCTTTGGAGTCACCAAGAGCTCTTCTTCAGAAGACTTGAAAAAGAAGTCTTTGTGTGGCTTGAAAGCTTGTCTCTCTCACCAACAGAAGTAGGTACAATAAAAGATATTGTCTCTCTCTCTTTCAGACATGTCAACTGAACCATAAATTTAGCCATAATATGCTAGCACGGCAATCGAACTCACTTCTCCATTTGGCTAAAAGGCCAATAATAAAATGGCCTAGTTAAAGTCCAGTATCAAGCCTTACTAAATCAAAATCATTTCAAGACAATGCTTATAAAAAATGTGTTACAAATATTTTCATTTCACCATGGTCTAGGAAAGACCTCACAGCTGAATAATGATTTCTAACCTTCTCTCCTACCCCGTTTGTGTTTTAATTAATTTCTTTTGTTTTACTCTAATTCTCAATTGTCCTGCAATCAAAGAAAAACCAAGAAAAAAGATCCAGTGAAAAATGTGAAGCATATTGGAATGACTATTCTTAGCTTGTTTATGGTTTCTTCTCCTACCCATGTGTTTTCTTTTAGTACTTCTATGCTTTCAGAAACAGAAACTGATTTTTTATGTTTTTATTTTATTTTATTTTTTTACATATTTGTGGTTCATTAATAATCCTGCTATGGTTTATCCTAGAGTCACAGAATATAGCAAGATAAAGTGGCTGATTAACTGTTAAGTTACTTGTTTAATGTATTCTAGTCTGATGAAATCCTGAACAAAATTGTTGCATAATTGTCAGTAAAATATAAAGTTAAGGAACATCTCAGATACACCCATAGGCTTTTTCTTGTGTCCTACTAAACTTCCACTGGATAATGAGTAAAATACCAAATATGTTTGTAGCCTGGAAGTAAAGTTAATGCCTATGTGAAATTACACTCTGTTAAATGATTAACACTGAACTAAGAGCTCAATACTTTTATCATTGAATTCACGGGAGTGCACTAACCATAGTAATTTAAAAGATCATTTTTAAAATTTAGTTTGACAATTTAAAGGTTTCTCAGCTTACATGCAGTGCAGAGCAGCAGTGTTCTTACTTCCAAGATAAAAATCATTTCAAATGTACGAAAAGGTAAATTGGAAAAAGAACACTTACAAAAAAATGACGTTTAGAGAAACAGCCACAATAGCTGTTAGCTGATACAATGGGTATGTGAAACATGATACAACCAGGGCTAACTTGGCCCACTCATAAGGTTTGCAAACACACAAGGAATGCTAAACTGGAGAAGACCTCTTACCTTACAATATCTGACAAGTACACAGGCTGAAATGTATCAGTGCAAACAGTTACTGTTAAATCATATTAACTAAATAGCTACAATAAAGACACCAAATACCCAGCTATCTATGAATCAAAAAACAATTGAACATAAGCATAACAGTTTCCAAAGGGGAAATTCACTCAAAGATGAACTCTGGGTTCCTTCCCCTTCCAATTCCCATTCTCTCTTTTCTCCTTCTCTCTCTGTTCTTGGAACTCCAATGGAGAAGCATTTACTGGAGCAAGGCCCTAGAAGATCAAAATCTGTAGATGATCAACTCATTTTTCAAGTAATGACCATAAATGTATTAGTCACAATGGGATTAACACATTTTTTCTATTTAGATGGAAAATGAAATATGTAAAATGATCCTCTTTAATTTTGGAATCATAACAAGGAGGTCTCAACCATGTATTTTTCATTCCTGTATTTGCTGTTTAGTAGAGACGAGATAAGAATTCATCGCTAGCTGAATCATAAGGAGCTGGCTGACAAAAGCAATACAATTATAAGCCTGCTTTCAGAAAGGACTACTTCAAAGTCCTAGATAAATCCATAGGGAGGTCTTAACTTGGTTTCTTGGGACATCTACTTTCACGGATACCCTAATTTAGGCTTAATAATTTACAGTCTGACATATGGGGAGCATCTTGATCAGTCTCAATGAGAAAAAAAAGTCCTTACCATGATACTCAGGGCAGTGGGGACTTAGTTATAAATTTACAGGAATTCAACAACAGAGGCAGAAGTGAGACTGACAGCAGGTCAAAGTAATGCGGTTGTACATTTCATGTCTCTACTGCATTAACCTATAAGGCTACAAAAACCAAAAAGACCACTTTAATTATTTTCTTTTTATGTAACTCATTCCTGGCGACTGGACTCTATTGCCTGGCTTTCTCTATGCAGTTTGTAAATTATTTAGTCTCACCATGGCTGGGAAGGGTGCACTCTGGGGTGAGCTGCAAGAGCCCTAGCAGGCCCAGGGAAGCATCCTGCAAAGCAGGCTGGGACCAGGACTGGTCCTATCCCCGGGGTTCTGCCATGCACCAGTCCACACTAGGCTGGGGGGCAAGGAGAGCACAGAGGGGAGAGCTGCTTCGGTGCAGTGTCTCCTGCATTCACCCCAGGCTGCTCAGCGCAGCCTGCCCACCAAGGTAGCCACTCACCTGCCCCCAAATGCCCGTGGAGCAGGGGAGGATGGGGCACATCTGGGCTAGTGGTGAGAGCTCCTGGGGGTGCATAGTGGTGTCTGAAGTCGGGCAGCGCTGAGGAGTAGAGGCAGCAGGGCTCCCTAGGCAGGTTCCCAGCAACTCAGGGAAACAGACCCTGTGCCGGGTGCATGTGGTGCTGAGCTTCAGTTTGTGCCCTGTAGTGCTGCTATTCCCCTGTCCTTTGCATGGGCACCAATCCACCGTTCTCACTGCTGGTGCCAGAGGCTTGGGTCCAACAGTGATCCAGCATTGAGTGTATGGGCTGTATAGTCCCTACCGTAACTTAAAAGCTTCTCCAGTAAACTCAAGGTGTGTGACCATACTGTGTATCTCTACTGAAACTCCAAGAAAGGGCGCCAAAATACAAGTTTGCCCAAGGTGCCATTTTCTCTAGACTGGCCCTAGAGGAGTAATTTCCTACCAGACCTACAATTGCTATTGTTTATTTTGGTCCAATGGTGTTCACCTGCCTGATGTAAGAAGAAGTATATTCACAGTTTTCACCTGCTGCGTTCACTGAAACCATTTCTGAAGTCCAGGAAGCTGGAACAAACAAGTGAAGGGATAATTGATCCTTATGATGGTTAGTGTTTTCCTATGGAAGTAGGGATTACAGTAGTATGTATGTAGTGTGTACAACTGTAGGATGACCCTTTTCTTGTACAAGAATAAGCAACTTTTGGAGTGATTGCGGTTATGCCCCAATATGACTGCATCCCCATGGAATCAACTGATGTTCCCTCTGCATTTAACCACAGTTGCCTTCACAAAGATGGTTTGTGCTGAGGACATATAGCATAAGCCAAATTAGCTTTGAGAATCCAGATGAATTTATAATAAAGTAACTAAACAAGGTCTGACAATTACAACCTGCACTCTCATATCACTAGGATTTGAAAATAAGGTTGCCACTTCATTCAGAAATACAGATCTGTCTCTCACTTGTGGTGTGCCTGTTGCAAGCCCTCCTTACACCTTTAAAATCTGATTTTGAACTCCAGTCCTTTTTCTTCTTTCTTTGGCCTCATTCTGTTCACCAGCATTTGCAATCACTAAGCAAAATTGTGTTTCCAAAACAAAATGTTCTTCAGATAATGGTTCAGATGCCATGCCATCCCCCAATCAAATTAAATACCGCACCCCCCAGACACACACACACACAAACAGATAATATACACTCATTTTCTTAGCTTTCTGTTTCAATTGAACCTTTAAATCTTCTCAAACTTTGGGAATCTCAGAAAATCACTGGCAAACGTTATTTGAAGATAACACAGTACCATAAAACCACTCTAAGGTTTCATTATGAATAGTACCAAAATATAATAATGACCCTCATTTGGAACCAAATATGTTGTTCTTCACACCCTAGTATCTATTCCCTTTTCTTCCCTTCTCCACAGGGAAACTAGTGAAAGTGATCTCTCTCTCTCTCACACACACACACTCTCCCTCTCTCTTCCCTCCTCCCCACCCCCACAGGTCTTTCCTCACCACTAACAGATTATACAAAATGTTATATTTTATATATGTAGCACAGACTAAAGAATAACACACCTATCATTGATACTTACAGCTCAAGGGCTTCTGTTCAACAAATGCAATATAATCAAGAGACTCTGCAAATGTAAATTATCTTTGTACACTTTCCACACATTTGTATTCTGATTTTTTGTGCCTTTTTTTACAGTTGGCAATTAAATAAAAATACAAAACTGCACAGCTTTACATGCAACTTAAAAATAAATATTCCATTATTCATAAAATACAAATGCAACTTGGAAGTAACCACAGTATGTACCATTTCCAAACAAACTGGAAAAACAAAAAACACAAACGACTTACAAAACCACATAGCTAAATATTTGCTACTGTACATCTGAAGTATCAGAGGGGTAGCTGTGTTAGTCTGGATCTGTAAAAGCAGCAAAAAGAGTCTTGTGGCACCTTATAGACTAAGGCTTTGGCTACACTTGCATTTCAAAGCGCTGCCGCGGCAGCGCTTTGAAGCGCTAAGTGTAATCAAAGCACCAGCGCTGGGAGAAAACTCTCCCAGCGCTGTCCGTACTCCACTTCCCTGTGGGGAATAACGGACAGCGCTGGGAGCGCGGTTCCCAGCGCTGGGGCTTTGACTACACTGGCGCTTTGTAGCGCCGCAATTTGCAGCGCTGCAGAGGGTGTGTTTTCACACCCTGCTGCAGCGCTGCAAATTTGTAAGTGTAGCCAAGCCCTAACAGACTATAAGCTTTCGTGGGTGAATACCCACTTCGTTGGATGCATGTAGTGGAAATTTCCAGGGGCAGGTATATATAAGCAAGCAAGAAGCAGGCTGGAGATAACGAGGTTAGTTCAATCAGGGAGGATGAGGCCCTCTTCTAGCAGCTGAGGTGTGAAAACCAAGAGAGGAGAAACTGGTTTTGTAGTTGGCAAGCCATTCACAGTCTTTGTTTAATCCTGAACTGATGGTGTCAAATTTGCAGATGAACTGAAGCTCAGCAGTTTCTCTCTGAAGTCTGGTCCTGATGTTTTTTTGCTGCAGGATGGCCACCTTAAGATCTGCTATTGTGTGGCCAGGGAGGTTGAAGTGTTCTCCTACAGGTTTTACATCTGTACATCTGAAGTGTAGTGAGTGACAATATTTGATGAAACATGTTTACGCACAAAGCAGATGATGTGTAATAGTAATCAAAACACTTATAAAAATCTGTAACTCACAAGGAGTTTACCAAGATAACTGGGGCTCTGGTGCTAGTAGCTCAGAGAGAGGCCCAATGTCCCTGGTAGGGAGGGGGAAGCCAAGGCAGACTCAGAGTCTGCTCAGCAACCAATAGGGAGTGAGAGGTCCCTCCCAGGGAGCTCCGGAGAGAAGAGAAGCTATTTGGGAGCAGTCTGGGGCCAGCCAGGGAAAGGGCAGGACTGGCTGCGTGGGGAGCTGGTGAGTCCCAGACCTGCATTCAGGGTTCCCCCTCAGAACAGGCCTCTGGGGATCTGACAGCAAGATCCCTCATCTTGATTCTTTCCTGCTCCAATGTGACTCTCAGTTTGTAAAGCTTTGTTGGGAAAACTTCCCCCCAGCCAGGCTGAGTTAGCCCTCCAGTTCCTACATTTAGGGTGACCAGATAGCAAATGTGAAAAATCAGGACGGGGGTGGGAGGTAATAGAAGCCTATATAAGAAAAAGACCCCAAAATCAGGACTGTCCCTATAAAATCGAGACATCTGGTCACCCTACCTACATGAGATCAGTGACCACATGGCCAGCTCTGCGTGGGCTGCTAGTCCAGGGCTGCTGCCTGCTGTGAGTGTGTCTGAATGCTGGGGTGGGAGAATAAAGTTTGGATTTTAGTATAGTTTTGTAATCTTCACCTTGAGCTCTGCACCCCTTGGTTGTGTGGGAAAACCCTTACACCTGCATGAAGAGGACTCCTGCTAGCAGCGATCATCAGCCCTCTGCAGTGACTGAAGAGTCCAGAGTAGGGTGACCAGATGTCCCGATAAAATTGGGACTGTCCTGATATTTAACCCTTTGTACTGCATCCCAATCAATGTACAGTCAGGATGCCATTTGTCCCAATATTCAGGTAAGGAAGCAAGTGGGAGGAGGTGCCAACTCCATGGGTGCTCCAGGGTTCTTCTCCCCCCGTCCCTCCCAGTGCTTCCTGCCGCCTAACAGCTGTTTGGCAGTGCTTAGCACTTTCCAGGGAGGGGGGAGGAGTGGGGACGCGGTGTGCTCAGGGGAGGAGGTGGAGAAGAGGTGGGGCCGGGACTTGGGGGAAGGGGGTGGAATGGGGGAAGAGTGATGCTTGGGTGGGAAGATGTGGGGGTGGGCGAGCATCCACCCGGCAGTGGGTGGGGGACTGAGGAGGGATGCAGCAAGCCAGCAAGGGGCCGGAGGATGAGGAATGGCTGGGGGGCGGGGAGCTGAATGGGGAGGGGGCGGGGTGGACTGTGGGCGGGGCTGACAGCACCCTAATGTGTCCTAAAATTTTAGTGTTGTGATCTGGTCATCCTAGTCCAGAGCCATTTCTAAACCTGAGGCTAGTTATCTAGTCAGTGAAGTTGTTTTGGACAGTGTCCTGAAGCCAAGGGGCAAGGATTTGGGATTTTTTTTACTTGCTACCTATTAAATCTGCAGAGGGATTTACCACCTTATCCCACTTGAGAGTCTCTAGACTGTACTGAACCCAGTCAGCCACATTGCTAGTTTCTGCACAGAGGATATCTGGTCACAGGTCATAAAGGGCCCCTACAAAGCACGTGCACCAACAGGACACTCATTTGACATTTGCTGTATCAGATCATGTGACTGGGGAAATTCCCAGGTATTATTAGCATGGGCACCAGTGAGCCTTGAGAAGTGTTTTACTCTGTTATATTTATCTCCTGTTTAATATAATTACTTTGTTAAATATATTGTATGTGTTTGTGTTATTTCTTGAACGTCTCTTAACTATCTGGCATGATTAGAATTTTCCTCCCAAGCTATCTTGGTGACCTTGCCAGGAAGGAACAAGGTGGGGCGGAGGCACCACCAAATAAATTCATATGGGATGAAAAAAGTTACACCCTGCAGAATGGATGGTGGCACAGGTGCTGACTTTTATTTTTCCCAGTGGGTGCTTCACCCCCGCTCTGCCCCAAAGCTCCACCCTCACTCTGCATCTTCCCCCAAGACCCCTCCCTCTCTCCACCTCTTCTAGCCCCTGATCTGCCTCCTCCCCCCAAGATCCCACCCTCGCTTTGCCTCATCCTGCTCCGAGGCCCCCCGCCTGCCCACTACTCGTTGCTCTCCACCCTCCAAGTGTCTCCTGCCAGCCGCCAAACAGCTGATGGGTGGCCCCACCGAACAGCTGTGGCTGGTGGGTGCTGAACATTCCCTATTTTTTTCCGTGGGTGCTTGAGCAGCCACGGAGTCGGCACATATGAGTGGCGGGATCCAGAAGAACCCAGGCTTGTCCATCAAAACCCGTAAGGACATTAGTGCTAAAGGAGGTAACCAGATGGATAGGAGGCACTACAAATGTTTACAGCGAGTTTAGGTGCCACATGATCAGTAAATTCTTTACAATTTTATTGACAAGGAGAAATGTGACATGAAGCATATTTTCATTATTATAAGAAAAAATGGTGAAAATTAAATAGTGGTGGGCCTACAATTGTATAAATCCACCTAGATGTTTTACATCATTTGAAACCATTTTTTAAAGGGTGAATGGAAAGGATTAAGTCTTGTACAGTTATTTGTTTGAAGATTTCAAGCATCATGTGACCTTAAAAGTATTTCTAACTAGGCCAACATGCATTTATTCAACTGGAATCATTTTATAATTATTTAAATCATGATTTATTAACCCCTGCCTGGCTCATGAATTAAATCCCATATATACCTTGGAAAAGAATTCAGTGAATCAAAAGAAATATTAAACTGAACTAAAACAATCCTAAGACAGCTGGATCATGAAAAATTGCTCAACTCAGAGAACATTTAAAGGTTAGTGCTCTATTACAGGGGTGGGGGGACAGCATAGAGGAAAAAAGATTAATACAGTAACTGCCTATTTTTTCCTTGTATTTTCTTCATTTTTTTTCTGTGAGGTTACCATTTTTGCAGCTGGTCAGAAATATCATATTCCCTACTGTCTCAAAAGGCTTTACATGACTAATTTTAACCATGTTTAAAACTGAGCAACATAAAAGCAGCTGTTCAAAATAAAATAGGCGTTATGGAAAAGTTTACTAGTGCACTAATAAGAATATATTCCTAAAAGAAGGTGCTTTTATTCTTATTAGTGTGTGTGTGTATATATATATACATATATGTATATATATATATTATATAAAAAAAAAATCTTGAGCCCCATTTTAACAAAGTGTAAACTTAAGCAAGGCTGTAGCAGCTGACATTTTGAGTTCTGTAGCATGGAAGCCAGATGTACTTTTGTTACACAGGCTTTTATAATTGAGTAAAGTAGTTTTTCTTTTCCAGAACCTGGTCCTGTAACAACTCCCCATGTCAAACTGCATTTGACCTAAAGTTCAAAATGCAAAGGGCTTGCAGGGTTGGGCCCAAATTAGTTTACCTTATATTAAAATAGGGTAATGGCAAAAGGTGGATGAGTTTATTGGAATGTACCTTGGCAAGATAAGACACACTTTATATACCAATATATTATTTGCTACATAAATTTCATGTCTTCTAGAGCAATACTTCTCAACGACTGGTCTGTGGACTGGCACCAGTCCCTGGTACATCCCTGACACAGTTTAGGAAGGCAGCAAGCTGGTCCCGGTGTCAAAAAGATAGAGAGAAACTGTTCTAGAGTAAAAAAATAACACCAATTTGGTCCACCATACTGGAATTTTTTAACAATGTGATTACCAAGTTTTTTTCATTCTACACTTTGTACTAGTCCTCAGTTTGCTCCAAACCCTAGATGTCTACTTCACAAATGCGAATTTGATTTCTATTACCTTAAATTACTTTGTCTTTTAAAACATTTATTGATAATCTATTTTAGATATTTATAGGGCATTAATCTCAGTGGTGCCGAGGCATCAGATACAATATTACAATAAGCCTAAAGTATTAAAAATGCACTCTATTGTTACCATTCTCCTTTTACCTACTTAATAACTTTTTCTTCCTTTCCTTCATTTAAAGATGTGCATGTAGTTATTTATACACATTTATAGGTGTAAACTTTAAGTATTGTGATAGACCCAGGACAGTTAGGTACAGCAGAGTAGTAGAAGGCAGATATACTGGCCACTGGATTAGCAGTTTTCTGTTCCCTGACTGACCAGAGCAGGGGCTGCTCCAGACTAATGAGAACACCTGACTCCAATTGACCTGCAAAGAGTCAGGGGAGTCCATTAAGGTAATGTGAACACCTGACTCTAATTAAGGCCCCGCTGATACTATAAAAAGGGCTCACTCCAGTCAGGCTGAGAAGAGCCAAGGAGCCAGAGGTGAGGTGAGGTGAGGTGAGGTGAGGTGAGGTGAGGTGAGGTGAGGTGAGGTGAGGTGAGGTGAGGTGAGGTGAGGTAGTGTAGTGTAGTGTAGTGTAGTGTAGCTGAAGGGCTGGTTAATGAAGACACCCTCAAGCCATTGGTAAAGGAGCCCTAAGGTAAGGATGAAGAAGGGAGAAGCAGGAGAGCTGTGGGGAAGTGGCCCAGGGAAATGTAGCAACTCTGGCAGTGAAAGGTTGGCTGCCAACAGCTGCTACCATTAGGGTCCCTGGGCCGGAACCTGGAGTAGAGGGCGGGCCCGGGTTCCCCACCCAACCTGCCACTACAGAAACACCTCCTGGGAGGGGAAGGCAGGCCCCTGTCAGGACAGGAGGCTAAACTGTTCTGACATAAGCCCTAGGGACAACAGAGACTGTGGGAGTTCTCTCACCAACCTCCTTGCTGGATTATGATGAAAAGGACTCAGTAGACTGTAACCCTGGCCCTAAAGAGAGAGGGGCTACGTGGAGAGTTGCAGTGAGCCACTGAGGCTAGCATAAACCGCCTAGAAGCGCGGGACCCACAGGGACAAGGTCGGAGCTCTGCCACAGTATATTTAACTTCTGTAAGTTGTAAACGTGGCTATCAGTTTTCTTTTGCTTATAATTAAGGATCTACTTAAACTGTGGAGAAATCACACATTTTTTATGGGTTGGTCATGGCATAAATAGCAAATGTTGAGATGTGAGGTATGCTATTCCCACCCTTACTTCTGTGTTTCTGTTGGCCGTGATGCTGCCCTCAGAGCTGGGGGTCTGGCCACCAGTCGCTGCTCTACAGCCGCCCAGCTTTGAAGGCAGCGCAGAAGTAAGGGTGGTAATACCGCAACCCTCCTACAATAGGCTTGCAACCTGTTTTTGGGTCAGGACCCCCAGTTTGAGAAACATTGTATACTTTTGTATAGGGTAAAAGTACACAAAAGACCAGATTTCACAAGGAAACCAGACTTCACAGTCTGTGATGTGATTTTCATGGCTGCAAATTTGATAGACCACTACTTATAATATACTTGAAGTGTATGACCACAGTTTGAAAGATATTACTTGTTATAAACGGTGGAGAAAAAGAATAATTCATGTAAATCCAATTCTTTGAATAATCTCTTTTTTCCTTTTTCAATATTTGTTTTAAAAAAGCTCATGTGTGGTTGAGCATTATAATTACTACTGGTGTACTGTTTTAATTGTTAGCATTTCTATGTCTTCTTAATAAACCTGCTTGAAAACAATATACATAATGACTTATTTTTAAGGAGCATTACTGTCTCCAATATACAATCTTTGGCTACTATCCTTTGCTATTTTGTTAAATTTTACTGATTTTTGTTGACTAGATTGTATTAGTGAAATAAACTGAATACTGGTTAAAAAGGGTAATGTAAAACTGAGCTCCCATTCAAAAAGTTGATAACTGAATGAAAAAATGAGCTTTCATCCCCGCCTAAATCCTGAAACCGAAGTTATTGCAAGGTAAAAATGTACACAGCTTGGAACAGAAATATAAAGAAGAGATTTTCTGCCTCCTTTCTTTCCCCTCAAAAAATCTATACATCTAATACATTTCAGACATTTGAAATCTTAACATTCCTGTTGTCATCAAAGACAACAGTGCCAGAATGATAAGACAACCAAACACTCAAATGTGCCGTCATGCTTGAAAATCTCTATGGTCAACAAACTCAGTTACGGTAGCTAGAAATGACTGACCTTTCTTTTCTTTTCTTTTTTTTCCAAGTGATTTGAGATCCATTGGCTCACAGAAAAATAGATTTAATGACCATGTGAATATTTTGGGACAGGGTGTTGATTTATTGGGTGTCACCAATTAGTGTTAGAAAGCAGAAATTCACTCACTAGCATGTTTAAAATTAGTGAAGTGGCAGAAATGAAATCAACTGAAAGGCTGCAAACTGTTTTACACTTTCTTTTCAAATCATATTATTCACTATTAATGATTTTTAAAAAGAGTTTATTTATACTCTTTTTTAAAAAACTAAGCTAAATATATACTATAAAGTCTTAACATTACACCACATATGAAAAGGAGACAAATGTATATTCCTTGCATTTTTCATTAAATCCTAGGCATGTCTATTGTAAGTTTTATGAAAACCTAACCACAAAAAACTGGCCATAACAAGCTCACTGAACTTCTATTAGGAGTTGGAAAAGGTTGTAAGCAGCTGCCAAAATCTAAAAATCTTTAACCATTTAAATAAAAACCTATATTTGTGACTAGGAGCATACAGGAGCACACAGAAGTAACATGCATGTCTTTGAAAAAGTTCTCCCCACTTTTGTTTCATAGCATAAAAGACACTTCACATCTGGCAATTTTGCATGTCCACGGGGCCTGATCCAAAGACCAAAGAAGTTGATGGCAATCATTCCATTGCCTTCAATAGGCTTTGGATCAGTCCCTTATTCACTAAAGCAGTGGTATTCAACCAGAGGTACATCAGCTCATGTAGATATCTGCCTAGTTTTACAACAGGCTACACAAAAAGCACTAGTGAAGTCAGTACAAACTGAAATTTCATACAGACAATGGCTTGTTTATACTGCTCTATATACTATACACTAAGTACAATATTTATATTCCAATTAATTTATTTTATAATTAGATGGTAAAAATGAGAAAGTAAGCAATTTTCAGTAATAGTGTGCTGTGATACTTTTTTGTATTTTTATGTCTAATTTTGTAAGCAAATAGTTTTTAAGTGAGGTGTAACTTGGGGATATGCAAGACAAATCAGACTTTAGAAAGGAGTACGGTAGTCTGGAAAGATTGAGACACACTGCACTAAGGTAAAATTCACCTCTGCACAGAAGGCCAAGGTCCATATGTACACTTGAGTCCCACTTAAGCCCTCAAAATCAGGGTAATGTGGTATATTGGCATTGCTTTGGGTCTTTGCATGGAGCAAATTTCACTTTGAAGTAACAGCATCCCTTCAAATAGCATTTTCCCATCTGAAATACAGTGATGACTCCTACACCACTGTACCACTCTTCTCACAAACCACTTGTTATCTTTTCTTTTCCAAAAAGTTTTTCTCAGAAAAGATTAAAAATGGAGAAGAAGAAAATAAGCTTCCTGATTAAAATATTTTTTCAATTGTTTTTTGGAAAACTCAACTCTCTCAAAATATTGTCTAAAAAGCCTAGTAGGCTTTACTAACATCAGAACCAGTACCATACTGACAGGCTCCCAGTGTTGCAATGTGGAACACAGACCTTCCCTTTCAAACCAGTAGGACACTGACTGTAATAAGTGTGATGTTATTAGTACTGGAATGACTATGCTAATACTTATGTTTAATCCCCTGAGCATATCCCTCACAAACCAGATGTGTTTAGAAACCTGAGCAAAATGTTTATGCTGTTAAAAATCCCATGCCTTCTCTAATGACAAACCTTACTACAAAGTACTTACTAAAAACTAAACGGACTCCTGGGAATAGGGACATCATTTTTCTATCTGTCATTTCTCACCCCACTTCTCTATCAGCTACACCTCTATGTTGCCAATCTCTTCACCTAATTTATTCAAACTTCCCTCCCTCAGATTATGACTATTTATTATGAATGTTACAGTAGTTCTTGGAGATCCCAACCCAGACTGGGGCCCCATTGTGCTAGGAGGCATTCTTCAATACATAGTAAGACAGAGCCCCAGAGAGATTAAGTGACTGCCCCATGGCCACACAGCCAGTTAATGAGAGCACTGCTGCCTCCCTTTTATTTTTTTCCCCTTTTCTCTGCTTGTCCCTTCTTCCTCTCCCAGTGTGATTTATGTAACTTCCATATCACCAGGTCAACTCTAGTTCCTATTAATAGGCAATCCGCTCCCTCTCCATGTATTGGCAGAGAAAATGAAGACCACAGAAAATATAGCGGGCCTGGTGCAATGCAAGCTACATAAGAAGTGCTTCCACTATGCAAGACTCACTGCCTAAGAAATATTGTGAACTCTTATAGAGGAACTTGGAGTCTGATACGACGCTCACAGTTTTTTGTTTGCTACTTCAGGAAGTAAAGCAGAAATAAATGACCCAATAATAAAACTCAAAGGAATAGTTTAACTACAATAAATTTTTTGAGTTAGCAAGTGGCAGTATTGTGAATACCAAATATTAAAAAATAATCAAGGTCCCTAAACCCATGAGATTTTGAAAAATATATATTTTATATTCTGGATGAATTTGGGTCACGTCTTCAAGTTTTTTATGCACTTTTGAGGCAAGAAACTTACTTTTTGTTTTAATGAAAGCTGAGATTCTCATATAGTCACATGATTCCAGGTGCTAGCGCTTTAAGAAACATACCAAATATAATGAAACTTGTGGTATAATCACAAGAGTAGGCAACATTGAAGCAGCATTTTGGCTTTCAGGGTAAATCTGTGACTTTAAGATGTAAGAGTACTTCCGATACAGGGATCTGGTTGGAGTCAAGAGAGGGAGAGAGATTAATTGGAGATAGATATGCTTGTAAAATGAGATGATAAAAAGGTACAGCAGAGCACAGCTCTCTGTTAAGGAATGCATTAGTCAAAGAGCAATTTAGATTTCAAATCTCAGTAATTGCATGTGAATGATCAGCCAGTAAGACTGAATGAATGGCTGAAAATTCTAAGCTCTTTGTATAAAACAACATCACTTTTCTAAAATGTGGCACTAAACTTTCTATCGTCACTACTGGGGAATAAAAAGTCTGTTAAAAAAGTGACTTGAGTGGTTTTTTTAAAATATACAATCAAATTTCAATTCACCTTAAAGAAGCCTTGTCTAAGTTAGTCTCAAGCACAACTTGGGGGAAAAAAAAACTTTTCTGAATACGCTTTCGCCCTGTCTATCTCTGTGTTCAAAGCTGGTGGGAGCTGTGTCAGATCCATGGTTTGAAATTGTTCTTAAATCTCTCTCTCTCTATACTAGACTATGTTGAGTGTGTTGAAAAGGGTCTGCTCAGCTATGCTATGAAGTATAAACGTGCACCTGGAGGTTTCTCTTTTCCTAAAACTAATGAGACAGACCCACTCATCTCCATTCCAAAGTCTTCTTAGTATTGTCCAAACTATTCACAAGATGACATAATAGGAAAAAAAGAGCCATTCCTAGGCACAAATATTGGGTCAAATTTAGCCAACTACAACCTGGGTGGAATGCCTATGCAAGTCCTTGGGTTAAATTCAGCCATGACATAAATGGTGTAAACCACTGGTTCTCAACCTTTCCAGACTACTGTACCCCTTTCAGGAGCCTGAAGCCCAAGCCCCGCCGCCCAGAGCTCAAGCCCAAGCCTCACCACCCAGGGCTGAAGCATGTAAGTTAGCTTCACATGGCCCCCTGTGGTGTGCAGCCCCAGGCAATTACCCTGCTTGCCACCCCCTAATGTTGGCCCTGCACTTGCAACCCTCCTAAACCCATCCCGGTACCTTCCTGTGGTTCATGACCCCTAAGTTGAGAAACTCTGATCTAGATGAGTTGACGTACCCCTGGTTGAGAACCACTGCTGCAAACAACACATTGGGCCTGATTCTTTGTTGCCTTGTACACTGTATAGTAATTTATATTCATGGAAAGCACAACATGGATGTAGAACATTATCCAATCAAAAGGGAACATTATATATCTGTGCAAAGTGGGTGTAAATGACCTCACAACATACAAGGTAGAGAAGACTCAATATCACTCAGTTTAAGCTGTTGAGAAAACAGGTGTCAAAGTGGCTGTAAATGGCAGATTAGTGCTTTCAACAGAATGAATATATATTTTACAAAAACGTATGACAGCATACTAGAGTAGGGATCCAAAACACTGTTGTTAATCTATTGTACTCTATAGCGTTCTGTACTATTGCTGTTATAAACTGAAAAGTTTATCATTTTTAAGGGTGAACTACATGCCAAAGAAGTGAAACAGATAAAGCAAGGGGGAAAAAAAACAGGAGAATGTAAGATAAAGTATTGTCTCCTTTATCACTAATTTATGCCTACACCATCCCAGTTCTGGCAGGGCAAAATTCAATCCCTGGTGTAAGGACTGAAGGCTTCATTTCAGGTAACTTCAAAAATACAGATACCCCTTTTCCAGAAGGGTGACTTATAGAGAGTCCTAGAAACTGAAGTAATCTATTTATCTACAGAACAAACACAGCACAGGAAGAGGAGTCTCAACCCAGACCTAAAACACTATCTGTAAGGGTCAGTAGGTTGTTCGTTTTCAGTACCCATTAATGTTTGATCTTTCTCCTGAACATAGCCAAAAAAGGATCAATTAGTGGTGAGTTCTGTATTATGGATATCTGTTCATCAAGAACTTCACTGAGACCATCAACTCATTTCATGTATAACACTAAGCAGCCATCAGATGGTAACAATATTAATCATCACTTACCTAGGCTGAATTTGAACTAGTGATGCATGTGAACATAAGAACAGCCATACTGGGTCAGACCAAAGGTCCATCTAGCCCAGTATCCTGTTCTCTGACAGTGGCCAATGGCAGGTGCCCCAAAGGAAATGAACAGACAGGTTATCATCAAGTGATCCATTCCCTGTCACCCAATCCCAGCTTCTGGCAAGCAGAGGCTAGGGACACATTCCTGCCCATCCTGGCTAATAGCCATTGATGGACCTATCTTCCAAGAATCTATATAGCTCCCTTTTGAACCCCATTATAGTATTGGCCTTCACAACACCCTCTAGCAAGGCGTTCCAGAGGTTGACAGTGCGTTGCATGAAAAAATACTTTCTTGTGTTTGTTTTAAACCTGCTACCTATTAATTTAATTTGGTGGCCCCTTGTTCTTGTATTATAAGGAGTAAATAACACTTCCTTATTTACTTTCTCCATACCACTCATAATTTTATAGACCACTATCATATCTGCACTTTAGTCGCCCCTTTTCCAAGCTGAAAAGTCCCAGTCTTATTCATCTCTCCTCATACAGGAGCCATTCTATACCCCTAATCCTTTTTGTTGCTCTTTTCCGAACCTTTTCCAATTCCAATATATCTTTTTTGAGATGGGGCAGCCAGATCTGCATGCAGTATTCAAGGTGTGGGTGTACTATGGATTTATAGAGGCAATATGATATTGTCTATCTTAGTATCTATCCCTTTCTTGATGATTCCCAACATTCTGTTCGCTTTTTTGACTGCTGCTGCATATTGAGTGGATGATTTCAGAGAACTATCCACAATGATGCCAAGATCTCTTTCTTGAGTGGTAACAACTAATTTAGACCCCATCATTGTATATGTATAGTTAGGATTATGTTTTCCAATGTGCATTACTTTGCATTTATTAACATTAAATTTCATCTGCCATTTTGTTGATCTCACAAAACTGGGTGACTGGGCGTTTTGTAGCTCTTTGCAGTCTGCCTGGGACTTAACTATCTTGAGTAGTTTTGTATCACCTGCAAATTTTGCCACCTCACTGTTTACCCCTTTTTCCAGATCGTTTATGAATATGTTAAACAGGACTGGAACCAGTACAGATCCCTGTGTGACACCACCATTTACCTCTCTCCATTCTGAAAACTGACCATTTATTCCTACCCTTTGTTTCCTATTTTTTAACCAGTTACCAATCCATGAGAGAACCTTCCCTCTTATCCCATGACTGCTTATTTTGCTTAAGAGCCTTTGGTGAGGGAGCCTTTCAAAGGCTTTTTGAAAATCTAAATACACTATATCCACTGGATCTCCTTTGTCCTCATGCTTGTGGACCCCCTCAAAGAATTCTAGTAGATTGGTGAGGCATGATTTCCCTTTACAAAAAACATGTTGACTATTTGCCAACAGATTATATTTATCTATGTTTCTGACAATTTTGTTCTTTATGATAGTTTCAACCAATTTGTCCAGTACTGAAGTGAGGCTTACTGGCCTGTAGTTGCCAGGGTCACCTCTGGAGCCCTTTTTAAAAATTGGCATCACATTAGCTATCCTCCAGTCATTTGGTACAGAAGCCGATTTAAATAACAGGGTACAGATGACAGTTAGTAGTCCTGCAATTTCACATTTGAGTTCCTTCAGAACTCGTGGGTGAATACCATCAGGTCCTGGAGACCTATTACTGTTTAGTTTATCAATTTGTTCCAAAGCCTCCTCTAATGATACCTCAATTTGGGACAGTTCCTCAGATCTGTCACCCAAAAAGAATGGCTCAGGTTTGGGAATCTCCCTCACATCCTCAACAGTGAAAGATACCATATCCCGTTACCAATCCAGCCTTCCAGAATATCACTTCAAATCTTAAAAAAATCTGATATTTCTATTTATTCTACTACAGGCATCTTTTTCTATGGACTCTTAAGAAATCAGTGAAGCAACACAATCTGGATTTTGAAATCAGGATAACCAATTCCAAACACCAAAATGGCAGAATTACTGATGCATGTGGTCACTAACTACTGCCACCCTTTGTGCTATAATATTTAGATAAAGTAGTAGGAATGCTTTGAAAAAATACACTGTTGTAGAACAAAAAATTGCATTCTCAATTCTCTGAAAAAATGTAGGAGGAACAAAAGAGTAAACGAACAATAAATAATGCATGTGCTCAAGAAAGCAAACAGGACTGGCTGGCATTAACCATTTTGGAGCTGTGCTCTACTATAGCTCCAATGCTCTGGCAAAAAGGTGCATGGTTCTTTACAGTGCTGGAATACTACATTCTGCAGCATGTATATGTTACTCCAAATAGCTCACACTGCAGAGAGCCACTAAAGCACTTAAAGGAAAGCACGTTTGCATCTCATTGACTAGAGGAATAGTGCTGAAGCACTGAGGAATCATCCAGAGGGTGTTAGAGATACCAAAGCTGCCTCAAGATTATGCCAGTGTATACACTGTTGTAACAACTCATGAGACTTGAAACTAGCTCAGCTTCTTCCTCTGCTTAGAGTAAGAGTCGTGGTGCTGTAAACAGAATTCCTCAAAATGTGTTGTAGGCACGTGGCAGACACAATGCCAAAGTTGATGTGGCTATTTATGATGTAGCCAATCTCTTCCAGGAAGATGCACACAATACGTGTTATACGTGCACTTTAAAAAATCCTCCATTTTCACAAACAGTACCAGTTCCAACAATATTCTCCATTCTAAATGCAAGGAATCTCTTGCACACCAGTAAAATGTTTTCAAATTGGAAGAAAATGAAAGTGCGCCCTATGTATAATATACAAATATTTTATTTTATATCTGATGTACACTTATGTGATAAATGAAGGAGGGAGTGGGGGAGCTACCTTTTATGGACACCCAGCCAGTCAGTTAGCTATAAAATCCCTGTTAGTAGCTGTTGTCTACTTACTTTACCTATAAAGGGTTAAAAAGTCTGACTGCATGCATAGGTAAAGGGAAGTGAGTGGGCACCTGGCCAAAAGAGCCAATGGTAAGGCTAGAACTTTTAAAAATTGAAACAAGACTCCCCTTTTGTCCGTCTCTTGTTATCTCCAGAGAGGAGAGACAGAGCAGCAATGCTGTAAGAAGCTTGCGCCAGGCATCAAAAATCATCAAATCATACCTAAAGCCTCTCATTTGAAACCCCAGATATGCAAGTAGATCAGGAAATGTCTAGGAAAATGTGATTAGGTTTCTCTCTTTTATTTCTGTAAGGCTTGTGGACTCCTCTGTGCTAACCACAAGTGCTTTTATTTTGCTTGTAACCTTTAAGCTGAACCTCAAGGAAGTTATTTTGATGCTTATTCCTTACAAGTGGTTCTTTTTAAAATCTAGCAATAGTCTTAGCTTTTAGATGCATTTTCTTTCTTTTTTTAAAATAAAATTTACCTTTTTAAGAACAAGATTGGATTTTTGTGTCCTAAGAGGTTTGTGCACATGTCGTTTAATTAGCTGGTGGCAACAGCTGATTTTCTTTGTTTTCTTTCTCAGCTCTTCCCTGGAGGCTGGGGTGGGGGTAGTGAAGGGGCTTGAGGGTACCCCACAGGAAGGAATTCCTGGGTTTTCAAAGGGTTTTTGTTTGTTTGTTTGTTTTTGCATTTGGGTGGTGGCAGCATCTACTCATCCAAGGTCAGAGAGAAGCTATAACCTTGGGAGTTTAATACCAGCCTGGAGTGGCCAGTATTCATTTTTAGAATCCTTGCGGGTCCCCACCTTCTGCACTCAAAGTGCCAGAGTGGGGAATCAGCCTTGACAACTTACATGGACTATATATACATTCTGGAATAGACCTGTAGTTGGTGTATATTAGTATAGCTCTACTGGAGACAAAGGAGCTATGTCAATTTCCACCAGGTAAAAATCTGGCCCTTTTTATATAATTGTCTACAAAGATCATGACTATACATAATACATACAATCTAGCTGTAAGAGGCTACCAGTGAGTATCTGAAACATGCCATAATATCCTACTAGGAAAAGGTTACATGTGTTCTGTTGACTCATTTGTTAACCCACTGGGACATAAGGAAGGTGAGAATCACTCTCTGGGAAGACATGGTCTAGATTCCAGGGTATGGACTAATCAGATTTGAGGCCTCCCCCATAAGGCTAGCTAAGCCATGGGAGAAGGCTTGAGTTGCTCTTATTGATATTTTGCTTTCAGAAAAAACAAAAATCCAAAGCCAGAAAGTGTGGGGGTCTGGATTGGACTTTCCATACTATGTGCACTTTGTAAAGCAGGTTGAGAAAGGTCTCTAGTGCTCATAATAATATTATGCCAATACATATGTTTAGGGAAGCACTCTCAAGCTTGGTTAATGTCACACACATTCCATATGTAAAGTGTTGTATATATATTACCTCACATGTTCTTGACAAACTTTATTGAATGCTTAGATGGCCAAATTTGTCTTTATTCCACTAAAAAACCCCGCTGCTTTGCATCACTTTGGTAATACAAAGTAACTGTAAACTTATCTTAAGAGCCCAGTTAAGCTGGGTTTATGACTGGGTTGCAAAACCAGAATGGGGTAAAGCTGCCAGAGCACATCAATCTGACCATAAAACTGTTAAAACAATTTTAGTTTCTAGTTACTAAATGAAGATCCTTTTTAAAACAGCAGTATGCGAGTACTATTTATTTGCATTTATAGAGGATCTGCAACTAGGACCAGGTCTCCATTGTCCTGCATGTTTGTTGTCCAAACACCTAGTAAATGACAGTACTTGTTCTGAAATGTCTGTATCATATCTCAGAAATTACAGACACAGGGTCTGATTCAGAGTGGAGGGCACTTCAAAACCAGCAGGAGGCACTCAGCACCTCACAGAATATCATAATGGTAACTAGGAACAAGGAGCAAATTTTGTCCTCAAAGAACAAAATCACATCTCCCATTTGTTCCAATGAAAATTACATGCATTCATACAAGAGGAGAATTTGATCCAATGTAGAGGATTAAAAGCTCTGCTCAAATACTACAGAAAGCTATAAATTGCAATGCTTGATGCATTACAAGCATACTGTATACTTGCCCTTACTATTAACAAATTAAAAGAGATTTGCTAAAATGCAAGATGCCAGAGTCAAACTACAGGTTACAGCAGTCAGATCTTTTAAAAGAGATGTATAATATTTTATTTAATAAGACCTTTTCATGCATGCCAACTGTTTTCAGTAAAATGCTAACAATTATTCTACTCTGTCCCTTTACAAAAGTTATTTTATTCTGGTTTTACACTTAAGAAATTTACCTGGGTAAACAGCGATTGTTTCCCCTTAGTTGATTGAATTCCATCTTGCATCCACACACAAAAATGTTTCAATGAATTGTTGGATGACGACAGTTTGTGGAAGATGCAACTGGATTTATCCCTGCATAGTCTGGGGTATCTTAATCTACAGTTGTCACCTCAGCTGATGAGTTTCCTTAATTTGCCAGCTGAGAGTCACCTCTCTACCTCCCACTATCTCCCTCCATTGATAAATATCACAAACATGCCCCACAATAAATTTACCCCCACATTACTTCTCACCCTAATCCCACTACAATTCTGCAGGTACTCATCCAGTGATCCAACTCTGTTAACACTATACCCCTAGAGTATCCCACCCTTCACTTCCTGGTCATGGGTTTTCCAACCGTAAAAGGGGGGCAGAGATCTACTGGAGAAAAGGTCCAATGAAACTAAATGATTTCTTCCTATTTTTCTCTCAATGTCCCCAATTAGCTTTCAGACATTGGCAGAAATGCTTTAATGTTACAGCTATACTATTATTATATTTTTAAATAATCCCTTGTGCTCCCTTTACTTTAACAATGAAAGTGTGGTCCTACAACCTTCGTAAAAGACTTGCCAAGGAAATCCCACCCTTGACTGATCATTCTTAAGACTTGCTATACATTTCACTTGACTGAATTGTTACCCCATGCATAATATTACACGTCCTAGAAAAAACAAAGACTTGAAATTATTTGGAATTTTCTGAGGGCAAAGTATGTGGTAAAGTACGGTGATATAAAAACAAAGTGAATCCAAGTTTACAGTAGTAAGGTTCTGAAAGATTTCTGTTGTTCTCTCTCTCCATCCTATTCCCTCTATTTTCTTTATCATAATTTAGCTGAGTCGACATGTTTAAGAACCTGCGATCTGTTCTCTCTCCCTAACAGAGTTTCAAAATGGCACTCAAAAAGCCCAAGATATAGACAAAGAGTATAATTTAAATGCCAATAAGGGCTACTAAAATATAATCAGAAATAATACTTCATGTGAATCAGATTTAGCAAGCATAAGGGGCTTCAATCACTGTTTTCAGTTATATTTGGAAACAGTGTGTGGGAGGAGGTGGGGTTCTAGAGAGTCAGAGCTACTAGATTCTCCTGTCTGTTACTGGATGATTTCTAAAGCTAACTATTAAATATATTGTTAGCAAGTAAGCAGTCTGCCTTCAAGGCAGTTCTCAAATCATTGTTTCAACCAGCTTTAAGAATGCTAATAAATGAAGAAGCAGCCATTGTTCTACCCTATCAAATAGATTTCACAGTAGCATCTCATACATTTCTATAATTTGTCCTTGTTAATCAATATCCATAAACTCTGTGTTGCATAGATAAGAAATGTAGTGATGCAAATTGGTAAATGAGCAAAATGGTGGCCAAAATCATCATCAAATGTGCATAGTCCTCTGAGGACTGTTGCACCAGCCAGAGTGGCTACGATTCATGGCATCATACTAGGTATTAGAGTGAGGTTCCCAGGTCTGGCTCAATCCTGAGAATCCACAAATCTCTGGAGCAGTCCTGCTGGAAATGGCAGGTTGTGTAGGGTCAAGGCTTCTTTTGGCCCATCCTGGCAACATGACTGAAGAGCACACACCACCACTTTTAAGTGTAGTGACTGACTGGCAGAAGGTCAGATCTGTGCAAGATTATGTCATTTCACACAAAGCTGAACCACATTATATTCAGGATTTGGTGCTGACAGCACATATGGAATGACTCTAGCTGCTCTAAGTCTCTGTGTAGAAGGGTCTAGGCTTCTGATTCATATAGCAGTATGAGCAGTGCACAGGTTTGATAGAGCCTGAACTTCATCTCAGCATAGAGACACTTTTGCATCCATAGTTGTATCATGGAATTCATGCAGGAGACAGTGAAACTACCTGAAGTCTAGGTAGATGAACTCATCAACACTCTCCACAGCACTTGACCCAACCTGCCAAGCTCTGAGGTTCTGGACTTTGGTCTTCTGCCATGAAACACTCAAGGTTTCCAAGATCCCACTTGCCCTATTGAGTTGAAAGACAGGACAGAAATTCTCTGGCTTCTTCACAAACAAGGAAGTGTTGTTGGTGTAGTCTTGGTTGGTGAACACTTCTTGACCAACCTTGATTCCAACATGTAGGGTGACAAGTGCTAATATCCAGTCAATAGCTTGACAGAATACTGCTTGGTCAAGAATACATCCCGTCTGCACACTTGAGGTTGTGTAGGAACACAGCAAAGTCCTGAACCAAATTAAGCAGAACACCAGGGACACCAACTTATTTCAGTGTGAGCAAAAGTGCTAATCAAAAGTATTATTGATGTTCATACATGCCATGTGAAGCAGATGGTTAAATTGGTGCAGCTCAGTCAGAAGCAAGAGGGTAAGGACTGCATCTGTTTTTGACTTCTTAGCAATGAAACCTGATTCCTGTGGATGATGTCAGCTGCATCCTACCAAGGTGAATGAAATCCTTTCCAGGGACCAATAGCAATGAGACTGGCCTATAGTTGCTACACTTGGTGCAAGATTGTTTGCTTTTGTACAGGTACACTATGTGGGACTACCACATTCTACTAGTACTTTGCCTGATGCCCACAGTTGATGCAAGCCAGTGCTCGTTAGTTCCAAGGCACCTATCAGCAGCTTGAGTGGAATACCATCAGGTCCAGAAGCATATCCATTCCATAACTTTTGGATGGTCTTTCATACTTCCTTGAGTGACAGAAGATTAGTGTTCCTCCCTGGGTCTGCATCCATATGGTTTGCCAGGTCAAATAGCTGTGGACAATCACCAGCAGGTGCATGGTCCAGCAGATTTTCATGATGTTTTCCATCATTTCAGGAACTTGTCCAGCAGAGAGAGCTGACTGGTTTTGTGAGGGAATGTTAGAAGGCTGTTTATGGCTGCTAGCCAGACTCATGATAGCTCTGCAGGAAGGGCACAGATTATTGTGCTTTAGGCCATCCTCTGCTTCATCGACCAGGTAATTGATGTAGATCTTACAGTCCTGTTATGCCAAGGCCTGGAAAATGCCTTTCAACTGTTTTTTTGTTTTTTAATTTCTCCCTGCTTGCATACTTCTGCCTTCTTTACTAATATATCAAAGGGCTCTTCAGAAAGCCAAGGTTTCTTGCAGAAACATGTGATACAGCATTAAATATACCACACCGGGTGATCCATGTCATCTGAGAGGATACTGAGATTACATATGTGATCTTTGACAGCCTGTGTATATTTAATGGCTTCAACAGGATCCTCTGAAAGACGGTAGACATTGTACTGTTAGTGGACATCTGGCTTGTGAGGAGTTGGAAGATACAGTGAGAGCTGATTGACAGCTAGTCTCTGGGTCTGAGTTTGCTGGTGCTGCTGTGACCCCAAAGACCCAGTGAGATTTCATTTTGGAGCAATTTCTGATGAAGATGTGGTCAGTTGCTTTCATGGCACGTCCACTGTTTAAAATCCATGTACAGGGTTACTGAGGTGCCACACCTTGCGTACAGTGTGAACCACCAGAGTTGAGGAAGGTTGTTCCTTCCACAGTGACTTGATCGCAGTGGCAGGTGAGCCTCTGTGATGATCTTACAGTGGGTGAGTTCTTTTGACAAGGGCTGTCTTGTACCCAGTACCATTCAGTATTAGTTCAACTCCTCTTTGCTGGGTCAGCATTACTCACTTATTCTACAGAGGGTAACTCACTTATTTAGCCACTCAAATTCATGCCCACTCTGGGTCCTAGTCAGTTTCAGGAAGCAATTCCTCGGTCTCTCTCCTTAAGACAAAGGCCTCCTAGCTCTCCTCCTTGGAGCTGGAGTTGTATTTTAGGCCAGATGTAGAGCCTCAGGCATCTGCTCTTCCAGCTGACCCTTTTCCCAATCAGTCCTTCCATCCTCCATCTGGGAAGGTTTAGCAGACAGACCTTCCCCTGTTGCTGTCTTCTCCCTGCTAACTTGGGACTTTCTTACTCCCTGCAGTGTCTCCAGGCAACTGCCCTGCCATGAGGGAGGAGGCAGCATTTATGAAGGCCCCTTCTCCCAGCTCATTCTTTATTGGCTGGGTGAGGGGGAAGCTTTGTCCTACCTTTTCTGCAAGGGTTCAGGTCCTGAACCCTTAAAGATATATTAAGAGGATTCTTTCTAAATGTTACTTCTGCCCAGGACCACTCTTCCTCTCTATCCATATCTCCTCAGACTGTGTATCAGTCCACCACACATTTTTCAAGGCCCAGGTCATTTGATGGGGATAAGTTGACTATTAGATACCACACCCTTAAAGGTAGTGCAGAGCTTCATGTGCATGGCTAGCCTGACATGGTTCAGGCTGTTGCTGATTGCCTGTTTTGGGGTGGGGAAAGACTGTTCTCTTCATTGATGAGTGCCTGTGCTGTGACATATTTTTCACATACCCCTAAAAAAGCTTCATCTTCCCACCATCCAGGAAGTACTGCATGTGTGATACTGCGGTAAGTTCACACTGTCGTAAAGTCATGTCTCAAAATGGGTTATGCTTGGCATTCTTCTGCTGTTTGAACACTTCTTCATAAGTCCCTTTTTGACACAGCTTTGATGTTGATAGATATCTACTGCAATTTTTGCATACTGATTGTTCTCATAACTTAGTACAAACTCTAGCACAGAGCCAGGATGTGTGGCCATGGTATGCAGTGCAACTTTAGATATAAGGATATATTTCACCAATGAGTTACATTAATGAAATGTAAGTTTCCTTTTGTCCGACTGAGCCAAGTTCCTCAAGCTGGGAAGGGCTGCTTGGAGGATTATGGTTCATGAGGTTGAATTTCACTTGATCAGGTCTATTGGTTGTGCTGCACCATTTTAGGACCTGGAAACTGACCACGGCAGTTTATGACAAAATATCTTCTACTGCTGGATTGACTTTGATGCGGTTTATGACAAAGTATCTTTTATTGTTGCATTTTCCTAGGCTAGGCATTTGTCTAGTTATTGTTAATTTGTTGAAGTTGACGGTGGCAAAGTAGATTCCACAGTGACTGGCAGAGTAGACATGCCCAAAGAGATAGCAAAGACTAGACATACCCAGAGAGACAGGAAATAAGAATTCACCATGAGATTCGGTGACTAAGTTAATTATCAAGTACTGCCTTATTGTTTAAATATAGAAGCAAAAACATTGGCTTTGAAAGCCACTGTGATAAGACAGATGTTGAATGGTATCAGTGGAAAATGTTTCGAGGTTTGCATCTTTTGATTATTATAAAATACCCACACATATGGCACAAACGTTGGCCTTGAATCAAAAGTATTTAGGACTGAATGAGCAGGGAGACTTCTTGCCTCACTATAGGCTGCACTCTGGTTTGAAGATCAATTTAAGTCCTAGTCCTTCAGCCTTTACAAAGACTTTTTCACTTAGAGCATTCAGTTTTTCAAAAATCAAAACAAAATAACATGAATGACATTAAAATCACTGTGGCCACAAAATATGATTTCAAACTCTTACAGACAACATGACAATCTCACTCTCCTAAATAATTAAATATAGCTATACATTTACAAATGACCTTTCCATTCATAAAAAGCTAGGGTCTCCAAGGAACCCCGGAACAACTCGCATATGAGTTTCGCTCTAATCCATCATGAGCAAAAAACTCAAGCTGATAGAGTACCCTGCTAATCTATTGTGAATCCAGTGGAGCAGAAGCCTGAATGTTCCAGCTGTAGTATTTCTTTCCATCACAAGAGCCAGCTGCCCGTCATGGATCACATACACTACTTATCAACAGTGGAGTGTTGCTTCGCATTTATATTTATCAAAAGTCAAATCTCCAGGCTAGCAATGCTTTCCCTTTTCACCTCCAAAGGTGCACTTTGAGTCTTAATCTAATCTGACACACAAAAATATGGAATAATGCCAAATAAATCCTGCAAATAAACAGTAAATTAGACCAGTAATTTTACTATCTGAAAAATATCGAAAGAGAAAATAAACACGTACACTAAACCTCTTTCGTAATCAATTTCAGCATTAAGGGCATTTTTTTTAAAAGAAAACTAATTTAACATAGTTTTAATTGGTGATTTTTATCATCTTGTATGTTCATGACTACATGTTGGTCTATTAATCTGTGTTATTTCATCTTTAAGCTCAGGCTGAATTCACTTCACCTGCATACAGCCTGGATAATTGGGCTTCATGCAGGTGAAATTTGTGGAGATTGGGAAGAAGAGTCCACACCTAGACATGTGCATGCATCCCAAACTGCACCTGCATAATCACTGATCTCTGGTCCCTCCTAGAGCTCTCCATCATTTATGCTCTCTGCACAGCTGTGGGTATAGAGATACACAGGGATGTGAAGGCTGCTTCAGAGAAAATCTCTCCATGTTGGACCTAAGTGAATCATAGAGCCTGGCAAAGAGTGAATTTCAACTTCCAAACACAAAATTTTGCTCTTGAATCTGCACTACTGCATATTCTGCACTTGATCCTAGTATATCACTCCCCTGGAGACCAAAAGAATTTCACATGATGGCAGGTGTTCAAAATACTTAATAAATCTGCAGTGTGGATGCTAGAGCAGCATTTTGGTCCAAAAAAGAAATTATATGCTAATATTTTTTGTTGTACTTGCTGGGTTTTATGATGTCAACAAATGATAAAAATGAATTACATTAATACATTTCTTAGGTATAACCAAAAAAGAACTTTGGCTAAATACAAATGGAAAAAACTCCTAGTAAGATGATTTAAAGAAAAATACTGTCTGTCTGTGATAAATTTTATTCATTTGGGTTCTAGAAACTGATCCTTGAAAGCAGACACTTCAAATGTTTAAATAATTAAAAAAACAGCTTTTCATCAAACTCAGGAGATACTGCCAAAATTTCACTAGAAATATTTAGAAGGCTGTTCATATCCAAAAAAGAAAAATACATAACTGCTGTTCAAAACTGTATGTGTAATCTGCTTTCCAATGAAAACTATAGCCAACTAAAGCTTTCATTAAATTGGAACAAGATGACAAATATAAAAACTCTAACGTGTACAGCAAATTGAAACATTAAACATTACATAAGGTTTCTAAATGTACAACAAAAATGTTTTTTTTTGGGGCAATAGAAAAGAAAAGATACTGAAAATATTTCTGATAAGCTTCACTTTACTCACTCAACTGGACTTATAATGGCACAGCTAATGATGTTTGATTTCAGTCTAAGTAATCGCTTACTTCTATGCAATTCCTACGTGTACTAGTCTAGTCAGTATATCTAAAGGTCTGCAAATATGATAAACACTAGCATATGAATGATAGCTGAAAATAAACAATAGCCATACCCTACACCATTTTTGGCAATCTGGCAGGCAGGTGGGCAGCCAGCCACACCTCATGTAATATTATGTTTGCACTTGCAACATGGTAAAAAAAATATGAGAGCACAGCACCGTGTACATTATTCATACTTAATCAAGACCACAAACAAAACTAAGTGATGGAATACAACTATTGTAGGCAACAGAAACACTTGATTTTGTGTTAATCTAACCTGTTTTCTCCAAACTAACCTTTTCAACAGGTGAATCACCAGATTTGTTTTAAAAAGTTTGCCAAGGGCTTTACATGTTGCACAACATCAGCCCATAAACATCAACTTATACTGTGGGGTATTTTGATAGGGAAAAAAAGAAAAAAAACCTCTTAAAATCTTATTTTACATATATGCTAATTATTTACAATGACATTTTCTTGATGCCTAGCATCAGGTTTACTGAACTGGCACCTGCTCCTATGATTAAAAGATATTGCAGTTTATTGGTCAAAAATTTGCATATTAAGGGTTTGATCACATATGTAATTCTACTCATCTGAATAGTCTCAATTAACTTGAATGATGAGAAATGTATGCACTTGCTTACCAGATCAGATCCTAAAATGTTTTTATGTGACAAAGTCATAGTAGCTCATTTGAATTAAGTAATTAATCCACATTTAATTAAGTGACATCAAATGGTTTTAGAAAACAAGTTAAACATGAACAGTTGTAAGCATATTAAACATTATTAAGCTGTCTAGCAAAATGTGTATTAAACCTTATAAGTAAGTAAAATCCATTTATTCATGTCTGATTAATGGTGACATCAGAGCAGAATCTCCAGAAGCCTTCTTGATTCACTACTAACTTTGCACACACAGCAGTTGATCTCCCAGTTATCTGCTGTACACCATTTATACATCTCCTCGCAGGTCATCCCCTATTATGATGACCCACCACCATTTTTTCCTTGGTAAGTTTCTCGAGTTTATTTCCATCTCTACCATTGATGTGACCAACATACATATATTTGCATCTATTGATTTCTGAGATCAGGGTCCACTTTTCTCCAATACTACTTTTAACATAACCATTCATCAGCTTTTCCATCCAGGAGATAGGTAGCAGTCTTCACCAGTACCACATCACCAAGGCTTCAATTTTCTTTTTGTCAGCAGTGTAATTTCTCATGATTCATATCCATTTTTTAGATAAAGGAAATGCAGTGGATCTAAATTTACCTCAGTTTCAGTAAGGCATTTGATACGGTTCCACATGGGGAATTATTAGCTAAATTGGAAAAGATGGGGATCAATAGAAATTGAAAGGTGGACAAGGAACTGGTTAAAGGGGAGACTACAACGGGTCGTACTGAAAGGTGAATTGTCAGGCTGGAGGGAGGTTACTAGTGGAGTGCCTCAGGGATCAGTTTTGGGACCAATCTTATTTAATCTTTTTATTACTGACCTTGGCACAAAAAGTGGGAATGCGCTAATAAAGTTTGCAGATGACACAAAGCTGGAGGTATTGTCAATACAGAGAAGGACTGGGATATCATACAGAATGATCTGGATGACCTTGTAAACTGGAATAATAGTAATAGGATGAAATTTAATAGTGAAAAGTGCAAGGTCATGCATTTAGGGTTTAATAACAAGAACTATTGTTATAAGCTGGGGAGGCATCAGTTGGAAGTAAGAGAGTAGGAGAAGGACCCCGGAGTATTGGTTGATCACAGGATGACTATGAGCCGCCAATGTGATATGGCTGTGACAAAAGCTACTTCGGTCTTGGGATGCATCAGGAGAGGTATTTCCAGTAGAGATAAGGAGGTGTTAGTACCATTATACAAGGCACTGGTGAGACCTCATCTGGAATACTGTGTGCAGTTCTGGTCTCCCATGTTTAAGAAGGATGAATTCAAACTGGAACAGGTTCAGAGAAGGGCTACTGGGATGATCTGAGGAATACAAAACCTGTCATATGAAAGGAGACTGAAAGAGCTTGGCTTGTTTAGCCTAACCAAAAGAAGGCTGAGGGGAAATATGATTGCTCTCTATAAATATATCAGAGGAATAAATACCAGGGAGGGAGGGAGGGAGGAAGAATTATTTAAGCCCAGTACCAATGTGGACACAAGAACAAATGGATATAAACTGGACACTAGGAAGTTTAGACTTGAAATCAGATGAAGGTTTCTAACCATCAGAGGAGTGGAGTTCTGGAATAGCCTTCCAAAGGGAGTAGTGGGGGAAAAAGACATATCTGGCCTCAAGACTAAGCTTGATAAGTTTATGGAGGGAATGGTAAAATGGGATAGCATAATTTTGGCAATTAATTCATCTTTGACTACTAGCGGTAAATATGCCCAATGGTCTGTGATGGGATGTTAGATGAGGTGGGATCTGAGTTACTACAGAGAATTCTTTCCTGGGTGTCTGGCTGCTGAGTCTTTCCCACATGCTCAGATTGATGAGGCAAACGGATTGGCACAATAATCTCTCCACCTGCATTTGATATAATCACCTTCAGTAAGAAAGAACTCTGCAATCATGATCCTTTATTATGTTTGGTCACAGGGAAAACTTTTTAGTAAGAAGTCCGACCACTGCAAATGTATCGTTTGTATTACTCTCTCTAGAATTCTCAAGTTCCTTGACTTTTGCCCTGATGTATTCACTTGTCTCCTTGAGTCTGTCTTTGAATCTGTCTGCTCAATTCCTTGTGTAACCCTTGCTTGCTGGGAGTGGTACTCTGTCCCCCTCTAGCAGTGGCTAGGCCCCTAGAGATTCATAAGTCTGCTACTGCCTTGGCTAAGAGACTTGTGTCTTTTAGTTCATGCAGTACCAGCTCATGTATTTAGCTTCTGAGGTACCAGGTTTGATCCCCACTGCTGATGCCCCCATGTATTACGGTGTTACACTTGTATTTTCTCCTATGCTCTGCATTCTCCATGAGCAGTGGGTACCATTGTTTGTGGGAGGCTGTGCCTCCCCCAAACAGCCAGATGTGGCCCCACCCATGCTTCGCTCCCAGGCCCCCTGCTTCTGCTCTATGGCTATGGCTCGGCTCCAGGGGCTGGGGCTGCATCACCTACCCTCCCTCCTGGATTTCTGGGGCTGGGGAGGCTGTGGCTGTGCTGCCCTTCCTCCTGAGGCTGTGGGAGCTTGCCTGGGGTGGGTGCTAGCGGCCACAGTGGGGGGGGCATGGCCTCGGGAGGAAGGGGAAGGGCCTCAGAAGGGGCGGGGCTGAGGGGCTAGCCTCCCCCAACCAGCAGTTCATGCATCACCTATGGCAGTCTCCAAGCCACACACTTTCACTTTGCATGGTTTTTTCACCAGCTGACTTTCCAGAATGAATCCTTTGGCAGCTTCAAGCATAAAAACTTTGGAATAGAATGAAAAGTAATTTGGGTTGTTCTCCTCTTTCACCTATAACAATGCCTCAAATGGTCAAACCTATTCTGGACAGAAGTCATACAGCTTTCGTTAATTTTCAACGGATCTAGACACAGTGGACCTGCCGCCAAAGTCTTATCTTTAAGTATCTTAAAATTAAGTTCTAATCTTAAGTTTAAGACTAAAAGTTGATGGTTTGACTTTAAGTCTGCACTTGGAAAAGTCTTTGTCTATTGTTTATCCATCTCCAGGACCCCTGTAACATTACATAGTCGATTTGCTTCTTTGTGACACCATCAGGTGGCCTCCATGTATATAAACATCTATGATGTTGGGTGAAAATGGTGTTTGTAATGACCACATAATTAGAGCAATGGAATTCAACTTAACACTCTCCTCTCTCATTTTGTAAACACAGACCACTGTTTCCCATTAGTTCTTCATGAGAGCTTACAGCTCCAACTTTCACATTCAGATCTCCAATTTCTAGGGTGATTATTTGCTTGGTGTTTTAACAAGCAAATAACAGTTCTTTGAACTGTTCATAGAACTCAATCTTCAAGTGTTAGGAGCATAAACTTAACTGACATTAACTTGTTTTGCTCAAAGGTGAACTCTAATGATTCTCTCATTAATTGGATTATATCCAAGCACATACTTGGATGTCTCCTTGGATAAGATAAAGGCAACCCCATTTTCTCTCACTTTCTTGGATGATGAGTAGTACACCACATACCCATTCATCATCATGAACTAACCCCTACCATTCCATCACAGCTCTGAGATTCTACACACATCTATCTTACATCTTTCCAATTCTTCAGTCACAGTGGTGAGCTTCCCTTCATATATATTCCTCATATCATGTTTTTACTCTCATGATTTCTTTACAAAAGGTTCAGGTCATTCTTTTCCTTCGTGTAAACATCAGGCACTGTACTTCCTGAAAGATGTGGTATGGCACTATTATAATCGCAACCAGCACTCAATGTCTGGAATCTTCTTCCCATTGTAATTTGTTGTGTTTGGGGGTCTCACTGTCCAGTGCCATAGTTGTGTGACCATTGCTCTGTTCTCATGATAGAAAATACACAGCTTGGTTTCCCACTGCCTTCCCTCTGGTTTGTGGCTGCCATTTGTTAAACTGCAGTTTATCTCTTCCGTCTTTCATTTCATTGCGTTGTTCTGGCATTTTCTCCACTGGGAAACCGTCTACCCTCCCCAGGAACTCATCCGCCTGAAGCACTGTCACTTCCTGAGGCTTCTCTCAGTTGCAAGTGGTACTCTCTACTACCATTACAGTACCAAGCCACAATGCAGCCTGAGCTGATCTCAATGTAATACATATTTTAACTAAAAAAGCTGAAATATATATTCACCTCTGGAGCCAGTTCTCTCTTTTAAGGTAATCGTGTATCTTCCCATTCCAAATCCTTTGAAGGTAGAGTCTTAGTTTCAAATGTTTTAAAATAAAATTCACACACATATCCCTCTCTGTACGATATTTAATTCACTAATCTATTTAATTATGTTAACCAATTTCCTAACTTTTGTTAGCTTGTGTTAGACTCAATCTTAATTTATTAAACAATACCCACCAATGGTTGTCTTCAGCCTGCTGTGACTGTCAATTTATAATAATTAGTGAACTGATGTTTGTACAGTTCTTTAAAAAGGCAAAGTGCTATATGGCATAAGTTGTAAGAATTACTACTATTATTAATAATAATAATTAAAGGTGAAATCCTCCTGATTCCTCCACTGTTGCAGAAGCCCAAAAACACTGCAGAGCCAATGCTGCTCCACTATACAAAGGGGAAGACTGGAAAGCAGAGAGTCTTATGTGTCACCCCTTGTATATCTAGGAACAGAGCTCTGCAACAGTTTTTCTCCACAGCAGTGCAGAGAAGTGTGCGTGAGTGGATCCAGGGTGTGGTGGAGATATGGCAAGTGGGTCTCAAAAATTGCACCATTCTATTGGCTGCAAATCCCATGTTTTAGTGGTGACTCTGACCTAATTTTTTAGATGCCTCCTATCCTATATGTCGGAAAGAATCTGGCCTGGATCCACACCGATACTTAAGCACTGAAATGCTGTGCATCAAAATCCCTCACACTTTTAGGCACCTAGAAAATCACTGGAATCCACAAAGCCTGCTGAGGATTTGTCATGAGATAGGAATCCTGACACAGAGAGTGAAACGTGCACATGCCCAGTGGCAGAAACATAGGTGCCAATCAGACTTTGGAATGAAAATGTGGATGCCAAGAGATTTTAGGCACCTACAGGGTTAAGCAGCAGCTAAGCAGGAGTTTTGACGATCTCAATAGTGCCTCAATAGTGGGGAACTAGGTGCCTAAAGATCTTTGATGTATCTAGGCCTCTCTCCCTCTAACTGCCTGTGTTAGTTCCCCTTGCTAAATCCTGGGATTTGCACAAGGAATATGAATTTCACCCGAAGTATTTAAACCTTTCTTCTGAACCTCTTCATTAATTTTAGATTGTACTTGTTCTTATAAAGGGTTAAATTCACAATCCCACTCCTAAAATGCTTAGTATATCCATTTGTTTCAGAAGCGTCATATCAGGGATGAATCAATGTGTTAAGAATTGCCTTATAATGTTGTTGTGGGATTAATCTTACATAATAGATCATCAGCACGATTACCTTTGGCATCCTGTGTGCACACAGTTCCATTTTAAGCATGAAAAGCCTTCTAATGCCAAAGTATGAAAGCCATATATTGAATGATCTGCCACCATTCAATATTTAATTCTGCAATTGAAGCCACTAAAGGGATACAGCAAAGTAACAAGATGAATGAATTGTGACCTCAAACTTGCAAAAAGACAACCCAAACAATTTATCTTTCTGGCCTGTAGTGCATCCTGTAGCCAATATTCCTATCACTTCCACTCAGTTTGGGATTTGTAGATTGATCAATGCCACATTAGCAAAGTACCTGAGAGGACAGCTTGGGAATTCAAGCAATCCACTGCATATGCTTGAAGAATATTCTGGGTCAATTTGGCTTAGCTTGGGCCTAAAATAAAGACCCCTTAATGAAAAATCAATTTGATTTTCACAACTGCATTCTGAAGCAACTCTGGCAAGTGACTAGAAATAAAGTGTTTACCAATCAACAACAAAACAACAAATAAAATATTATAGAAATGACATTCAACACAAAGAAAGCTTCAGGTTGGTGCAGTTTTAAAACTGCACCAACCTGAATTTAAAAAAGAGGGTTTCTTTTTTAAATTTAATTCTGAAATGGAATTTATTCCTTCTTGCTATTGTATGGGAGAAGATCTAGTAAATATGGTTGGCACACTGTTAATGGTCTTCAGCCATACAGCCTCAAACTAAAATCTTGTAAGAGTTCACAAACTAAGTAGAGCTGGGTCTAGTCAGTACTCTTTTGGGAGGCCATCAAAGAAAAGATACAGTAGGTGGCAGTTGTAATTGAGTAGATGGTAGTGTACTGTCTAGGGTCCTGATTCAGGAAAGTGCTTAAGCTTGTGCTTAACTTCAAGCAAGTGCTTATATCCCATTGACTTCAATGGGATTTAAGACCTGCTTAAATTTAAGTATTGTTCCTAAACAGGAAGGAGTCCAGTGACACCTTAAAGACTAACAGATTTATTTGTGCATAAGCTTTTGTGTTTAAAAAACCCTCATCTGAAGAAGTGCGTTTTTTTTGTTTCTCCCCTAAACCTTCCCAACCCACTAACCAAGCTGAAAACAGTCAACGAGAAGGGTATTCACTGAATGGTGCCCTAAGGTAAATGTTTCTAGAACTATATTCTTCCTCCTTGAATTTTTTCTGTGGTTTCAGTTGAATAGGATATTTGTCTTCATTACCTGTCCTTAGCTGCTGTGTGTTAAACAGCAAGCACACAAAGATGGCTGCGCTTCAATTGTGGGTGAAAAAATATATTTTCATCATCTTCAGTGAAGTCCAGTTTCTTCCCAGATTTACAGATGGAGATGTTACTCACCTAATAGAACAGCTGGAGTTCTTTGAGAGGTGTCCCTCTATGTGTGCTTCACTTCAGCTGCACATGCAAACCCTGCACCTTTTATCAGAGGTTTTTGGTAGCAGTGCCTATTTGGCCCACAAATGCATCCTGCACATCCTCATGTCCCATAGCGGAATATAGAAGAGCTCCATGGGTGAACTACCCTCAGTTCCTTGTTCCAATACAAAGTCCACCCAGGAAATTCCTAAGCCAGTGTTATTCAATTATTTTTTGTCAAGGTAAAAATTTCTAGGTCAAGGTCTACACTCTAGAGAACAAAATAAAACAATAATAATAAATAGATAGATTTCGGGGTCTGTTCAAAAGCATCTGGCAGTCCGGATTTGGCCCATGGGCCACCTATTGACTATCCCTGTCCTAAGTAGACGGGAAGGGGAGCGGCTAGTGTAACACCCAGAGGGACACACATCTCAAAGAACACCAGACACTGCACAAGGTGAGTAACCTCTTTCTTGTTTGAGGTACTTCCCTATTCACTTTCTCCATACCATTCACGATTTTATAGTCCTCTATCTTATCCCATGTAGTCATCTCTTTTCTAAGCTGTATGGTCCCAGTCTTTTTAGTCTCACCTCATATGGAAACTGTTTCATACCTCTAATCATTTTTGTTGCTCTTCTCCATTTTTTTTCCAATTCTAATATATCTTTGGGGAGACCAGAACTGCATGCAGTATTCAAGATGCGGTTGTACCATAGATATATATAGTGGCATTATGATATTTTCTGTTTTACTATCGATCCCTTCTTTAATGGTCCCTAACACAGTTGACTTTTTTGACTGCTACTACACACTGAGTTTTCAAAGAACTATCCATGATGACTCCAAGTTCTCTTTCTTGAGTGGTAACAGCTAATTTAGACCCTATCATTTTGTATGCCTAGTTGCATAATTTCCAAATTAGAGTGAAGTGTCTGACCAGTATCCTGAGACAACAAGTAGTGATGTAGAGGATATCTCAGCAGCAGATGAGAACCAAACTGAATCAGTTAAGGGTACCCTTTTCTGCTTGAGCTTGCCGAGAATTTTCAAGATCAATGACATTGGTGGGTAAGTATAAGGAAGACCCATAATCCATGGAATAAGAAAGGCATCTCAAAGTGACTGAGACACACACACACACACACCCCCACCCCCAAGCAAAACTTCCTCCACTTTGTATTGGCAATAGTGGTAAAAAGATCTATTTCTGAACACCCCCAAGTTAGAAATATACCAAGGAGCATTTGTGAATCCAACTCCTAGTTGTAAGTCTGAGAGAAGTGCCTACTGAGGTGGTCACTGTGATGTAAGAGGCTGAGATGGCTATCTGGTTGGTTATGCACTAATTCCAGAGCTTCATCACCTCAACACAGAGCAGGGGGACGAGATGTATTCCTCTCTTATGACTGATGTAAATCATGCTGGCCACATTAAGATAATGATGAACAATTGATTTGGCTTTGATCAGAGGGAGAAAGTCTGAGTGTGCATTCCTGACTGCCCTCAACTCCAGAATGTTGATATGCAGGAGACTCCTGAAGATCATTTTTCCTGGATAGGTTGAGATCCGTGATGCACTCTCTATCCCAAGAAGGATGCATCTGAAGTGATAATGGTAGTTGGAGAAGGTTGACACACATTTTGGAAGCATTCTTCCACCAAATGAGCATTACATATTTACATAAAGCCTATTGAAGTTAATGGTAGTGTGCCACGCCTTTCAGTGGAGTGTGGATAAGGCCACAGCAAAAAACATAGCTCAGTTCTCTGAATTCTCTATATCATGCTTTAATTGCAAAATAATACTACCCTTCTGAAGGTAACAGTTCTTACAAAATCTAGCATTTTATTTTTAAGGTATGTAGACAACTTATTAGCACCAACAAAAAATATTATCAGATTTCTCTAGTGAGATTACACTATTTAGTAGCAATATAATACACAAACAGCAACTGCAAAAATAGGGTACCTTCAGCATGCTTTTTGCTCAAAAACAGGAAATGACTCAACATTTCCTTTCTATCAATCCAAGAATTAGTATTGTGAGGTTTTAGAAAGAAGCTGGCTGCTTCTACTACAACTCACATTACTCTTGTGCATACCCATACTTTTCTTTGAAATGGCCCATTCAAATACATTAAGCTGAATAAATACTTCTTTCTCTACAGGTCTTTTAAGGCATATGGAATCATCTCAAAATAATTCTGTTCCCTGTTAAATTTACATATCAATGAGCCCATCACAGAGTTACATTTTATAGTTGGTATTGTTGATGTGAACTAGTAATGCATAAGTACTTATATGAGAATAAAGCTGAGTTTCCCTTTTGTCGTTACGTTCATTTTAGTGAAAGTTTCAACAAACAGATCTATTTTTTAAAATACATTTGTTCTCAATCTTTAATACTTAATCCAGGTAAAAAGGTATGCAGGTAAATCTGTAATACTCAAATTGAATGGAATAAATAATGTCTTTTTTCAGTTTTGTGTTTTGAGAAGTTGTATTTGTAATGTCAGTCATCTCTTTGGAAACTGATGAAACCCAATTATGAACAGGAGTCCTGGCTTAGCGAAGGCATGTTAAGTCATTTCACAAAGTTCTTAAAACAGAATTATACTCTGAAAAGTGACTTTATAAAAGAGACTGCAATAAAATGGTGAAACTTCCCACCAGTATGGCAGGGGTTAAAGAGAGCCTGTGGGCCCAGCTAGCCCTGCCCCATTATACTTGTAGCCAATGCTAGGCCTGGAGACAGGGCTCCCCGGGGGGTGGGGACAGCAAGTGGGGCAATTTGCCCCAGGCCCCGCGAGCCCTGGCCCAGCGGCAGTCCGGGTCTTCGGCAGCATTTCAGCGGCGGGGGGCCCTTCAGTCACTCCGGGTCTTCGGCGGCATTTTGGCAGCGGGGGACCCTTCAGTGCTGCCAAAGACGCGGAGCAACTGAAGGCTCCCCTGCCGCCGAAATGCCGCCAAAGACCCAGACCACCACCAGGTGAGTACAAGCGCCGCAGCTCCCCCACTTTGCCCCAGGACCCCTGAATCCTCTGGGCGGCCCTGCCTGGAGAAGGGAGAAAAGGAGAGAACCTGGTTCAGTGTAGGGTTGACTGTCGAAGAGGCAGGAGCTCGCTGCCTCCCTACCTGAGAGGAAGAGTCACTAGCCTGCCAGCCGAGACAGCCAACAAGGAGTAAGCATTGTCTCCCTCTGGCCAAGAAAGACTGGGGAGACCTAGGAACCTGGGGCAACTGAGATAACTGGTTGATAAAAGCACAAACACACTTATGGCTGCCCTGCCTGACGAAACCAACAGGAAAATAAATTAGTATTTTCCATCACTAATTAGGATTCTGTACACACATACACACAACTTAATCTGAAAGGGTGCTTTTTCAGAGTAAACCTATGGTTCAAATCTCAGTTGCAAGCTTCAAGCTTTTTTGGAAGGTAAGCACACAGAGAAGGTTTCTCTGGACACACAACACAGGCTTTGCTAACTCTATCTGGAGTCAGATACATGAGACTCTTTACCCAATAGAATGAGTTATGAGCATACTGGAACCTGTTAATTTTGCCTACCGTCTTACAGACATCAAAAGCTTTCATTGGATGCACAGCCTTCCCACAGAAAATACTCAAGAAAAGCATAAAGGATACTAGTGCCAAGTGACCATTGCTTCATCCTTTTGGTAATGGAAAAATGATGACCTCGTAGAAGTGGAAAAGGTAATTTAGAACATGGATGTATGAGAAATCCATGAACTCCTCCTATCCACAGCCACAGAGCATATGCCCTTTCACACACATCATGGACTCCTTCTCAACTCCTACTATAGTGGTGCATTGCAACCCCATCCATAAGTAGTTACTGCTTCAGTGGGATGATTAATTCTGTCCTACCAGGGTCAACCTCCACAGATTTATACTGCAGAATTTTGCTATTTGTGCTACATATTGACAGATATTCCCCTGATCTGCTTCTACAGATCCAGAGTCCATACCGTATGGAAACCCTGCAGAAGGAAGTGCTTTCCATGCCTCTCGAATGCCTACCAACCTAGTTCTTCATGTGCAATCTCTCATCTACCGTAAGAAGTGGAGAGGAGCATTAGGCCCCACATAACTTTCTCAGCTTTTAATCTTTTAAAATCTTTTTCTCTTTAATCAGGCAAACCATGACACCAGCATGTATTATTTCATATTATGACTGCCAACATCCACTCTCCTTCCAGAGAGTGTTAGCCCATTCTACAAATTTGCAGTCTCTGATACCATCTGTCCTTGCTATTGTTTTAATTCTGTATTAGGGCACTAAATAACATAGGAGCAAGACTGTTAGTTGGAGTAAAAAGAGATACCCCTCACTGCCATTACATCTAAGCACTAAAATAAGTAAAATTAATATAAATTATGTGACGTTATCCACAAGAGCTACCTTATAACTACTGTCATTGCTGCAATCTGACATACATTAAACAGTTAGACTGAGTGAGAGCAGAGAAAACCACCTATTCCACCATCCCAACATAGTAACAAACATGTAGTTAGCAATGACCACCAATAAAAAGCTTTAAAAACAACTTATTCATTTAACACTAAATTGTGTTTGAATTAGAATCTTGTGCTCCTGATTCACTAGTGTCTCACTCCAGTTTTATGCTTGTGTAATATCAGTGAAAAAATCAATGGTGTAACTTGAGTAACACAATGGTAACCAAGATCCTATATTTTCTAATTAGTAAATATGTGGTAGGAAACAAATTCCTTTTTACAGATAGTTAAATCCTATAAACATGGGGAACTGCTATGGATTAATCATATTGGGGAGCTGGAGGTCAGATGAAGAATAAGAGTGTGAAAAGGTAAACATTTAATATTTTTCATCTCTATTAAGTGGCCAGAAGGCAGACTTAGGATTTCTCTTACCAGAAAGTTGGAGAAGTATTATCATTTCTTCTTAATTAACTCTATATTTTGAGTTCTGTAGCAGGTAGCCTTAGCGAGGTATAACAGCTTTGAAGAACCCTTGTCTATGCATTAAAAACCCACAAGTGACTAACCAAGAATACGTCTCCTTGACTTGAAGAGAGAGACCTTGTATATGTGATAAACGTTACATGAGTTACTGAAGACTTTACCACCTTGATTTACATTCCAAAGATAGGTTTCAGAGTAGTAGCTGTGTTAGTCTGTATCAGCAAAAACAACGAGACTAACAAATTTATTTGGGCATAAGCTTTCATGGGCTAAAACCCACTTCATCAGATGCATAGAGTGCAAAATACAGTAGGCAGGTATATATACACAGTACATGAAAAGACGGGAGTTGCCTTACCAAGTTGGAGGTCAGTGCTAACGAGACAATTCAATTAAAGTGGAAGTGGGCTGTTCTCAACAGTAGAATACCAAGGGAGGAAAAATCACTTTTTTAGTGGTAATAAGGCCAATGTAATCAGGGTGGCCCATTTCAAACAGTTGACAAGAAGGTGTGAACAACAGTAGGGGAAAATTAGTATGGGGAAATTAGTTTTTGTAGCGACACATCCACTCCCAGTCTTTATTCAGGCCTAATTTGATGGTGGCCAGTTTGCAAATTAATTCCAGTTCTGCAGTTTCTTGTTGGAGTCTGTTTTTGAAGTTTTTTTGTTGAAGAGTTGCCACTTTTACATCTGTTATTAAGCGTCCAGGGAGACTGAAGTGTTATAATAGTTGACGTCTGATTTGTGTCCATTTATTCTTTTGCCTAGAGACTGCCCGGTTTGGCCAATGTACATAGCAGAGGGGAATTGCTGGCATATGTGCCATCATGTGCCAGCAATGCCCCTGGATGACCCCTAGACTCTCACATTCAGTCAGGTGCATCTGCCCCCATCCCCATGGGTCCCTGCCATCCCTCCTCCTTCCATCCCCATGTGTCCCTGCCATCCCTCCTCCTTCCATCCCAATGGGTCCCTGCCACTCCCGCTCAGCCATCCCTGCCCCTTGGTGTCCCTGCATCCCATCCCCATGTGTCCCTGCACCACCATTCAGCCACTCCCACCCCCTATCCTCATATGTTCCTACACCAGTACTCAGCCACCCCCTGACCTGTGTCCATATGTGGCCCTGAAACCCCTGGTGTCCCTGCATCCCCACTCCCATTCAGCCCCCGCTCCAGTATCTCCTCCCCACTAACTCTTCTGAACCTGAGTCTATGTAACCCTCCTGCAGCCCTATGTGCTCTGCCCTGTATGTTCCCCCCATATCTCATTACCCCCTCACCTGGCCCTGCAGGCATGTTGCTGAGAGAAAAGCTGCCTCTGCTTTCTCCCTGTCGGCTGTGGGCACCACAGCAGCCCCTGCTGTGTGAAAGGCATAACTGTAGCGCCTCTCCAGCAGAATATATTTCTGAGAAGAAAAAAAATCTGCAGGGGATATGAATTCTGTGCATGTGCAGTGGCACAGAATTTCCACAGGAATAAAATGTGGAGGGATATTTAACGCCTCCTGGATCAGCCCGAGTGCGCAAACAACCACATATTAACATTATAAAATCAGTATTCAGACTGGTTACAGCCTCACACAATATCTGTCCATGCAAGTTATTCCTGCCAGATGAAGGTGTAATCTATGAGATGCCAGATGAATGGAGGCATCTGGATCAGGGAGAGCATAGACCTAGCCTCCTGACCTGGAACATTCCCCTCTTCAGTTTGAGCCATGAAGGTAAAATCAAGTATGAACTTTCTGAGATATCAAAGAGCCAGGAGGGGGTGCAAAAGTTGCATTTCACTGTTGCTGTGGGCTACAGCATTTCATATATGTGCCTATGTAGAGCTTTAAAGCACAAATTTGACTCCCAGTATGTAGAATGCACAAAAAGAGACTCCTAGATTTAGTACAAAGATTATCTAACGTAAGCATGAAAGCTCCTTGATATAGCGCATCATTAAAGTTTTTGGATTTTAAACTACATAACTAATAGCATTTAATACACACTATATATACGCAATATAAACAATATATTGCGTTTACAGGATAAGACCTCCTAACATCCTGAAAAATCAAACATGGTATGTACAGTGATAGTGGCTAATGAAGGATTGTTATTTTTCGAATTCTACTATAAACAAATATAAATAAACAGCTTAAAATTACTTCAAACAGGTACAGTATAATGTCATTAGTATGCTAAATATCATACCATGTGGGCTAGAGCATGTTAGCAAACTAAAAACTGATGTAGCAATCCTACTTTACAAGCAGAACATTTTCTTCTGCTTTCCAACCAGGTAAACCAACAAGAGCTCTCAGAGGAGACCTTGCCAACAAAGAAAGACCACAGCTTTCTTAAAGGATGTGCTTCTGTTAACTTCTGTGTATTTACAGTGTTCAGTGACAACAGCATCACACAGCTAAAACCCAAAGGAAATGTAGCAGTTAATAAATTATTAAGCTGCTCTCCTTTAAAAAACATCAGCACTGGGCAGTACAAAGGTTTGGCATGTTCTGTCAAATGCAAAAGGATCTTTCCAATATTAAAAAGAAGAATTATCTGAGCTTTGGAACAGCTGGCTCTGCAGATCCCAAGACTCACCTGGGATCCACTTACTCCAGCCTGTCATTCTTGCAGAGATTTAATGTTAATACAATGAAACATAAAAAGAAGCTTCAAAACTACAGCTCTTTGATTCTGCAAAAATATTAACTGATATTCGCAATTTGTTTATAATATGGCATACATTTAATTGAAGAGCCACTTTACTAAATTAGCAGGTAGATTTTTACATTTCTTACTTTGATGCTTAGGCTACCACCCTCTACCACAATGAACTGCTTAATTATAAAATTATTTCAATCTATGCTTTTTCAACAGGAATTGTAAGCTTAGATATTTCTTTAACTCATTTTAAAATCAAATAATTGTCTTGGTCTCACCAACCAAAAAAAACAACTCCTGCCCAAGCTGTGTGGTTTCACTTAACTGACTCCAACAAGGGTCTAGCTTTCATAAGTGTTCTCTACACATAGAGTTTCTTGGAACTTTTTATTCACAGGGCAGGTGGGACGGGCAGCTGCCTGACCAGATCATGTTTGTAAAAATTCAAAACTAATACTTACATCTGCCCTCCTCTGAAAGCCTTCCCTCAACATACGATTCTAAATTTAGCATCAGGTTAGTAAGTGGGATAGCATACTAGTTCTAATGTATTTAGCTTGTCAATTATGCAGAATGGATGAGAACTGTGTATCTCCTCAAACTCACTCAAATCTTAGTTAAATGTGAGGGTCATGAAAATAAAGTACTAATATCAATGACTAGATCCAGGCATAGTAAAAGATAACACTTGATAAACTTCTTCACACTGGTCTGCCTAATCATCTCATTCACATTTTCTACCTCAGTTATTGCCGTGGAACTCTTTTGAACACAGACTGACAATCCTGCCAAACTGGGCTAAAGGAGTGTTACATCTACATTCACTAGACGAGTCTTGGCTGGCCTGAGACCTAGTCTCTCATTTTCATTTGCAACATAAGCATATCAAGGCAATAGTATTATGTGGGGGAAAAGGTTATTTGCCTTTCCATACCTGTTCTTTGAGATGTGCTGCACTGGTCCATTCCAGAGTAGATGTGTGCATGCCCTGAGCCTGTGAATTGAAGATCTTTGACCTTTTTGTACAATCTATCAGGGTGAGACACTGCTCAATTCAAATACTCTTTAGTTTATAGAACTCAGATTGTGAATTTACTTTTATTTCTTAGGTAACCAACTTTGATCTCAATGCTTATTGCTTATAATCAATTAAAATCTATCTTTCTGTAGTTAATAAATCTGTTTTATATTTTACCTATAACAGTGTGCTTTGGTTGAAGTGCTTGGGAAATCCCAGCTCAGTTTACAAAGGTGAGTGTGTGTCCTCTCCACATCAAGGAAGGAGCAGGCTGGGTAATGAACTTCTGACCAGGTCAAGATGGTACAGTTCTGGGGTGCAGGGCTGAGGACCTGATGGGAATTGTCTGGAGCCTCCCTATTGTTGGTTCATGAGTGGCTGGCAAAGCATTCATGTAACTCAGTTGAGTGTGTCCCTGCCTGTGGATATCTGTGTAAGTGCAGTGCCTGCCAGAAGTTTGTAACTTGACAACAGCATCACAGCATGAATGGGACAGACGGTTCAGTGGTCCTACAGTCCAGGTTTTGAGATTTGAATTCACCCTGGGAATTCTGTCACACCTTCTGTGTTCTTGGAAGGACAGAGTGTGAAAGTAGGAGTCTCTCAAATTGAGGACGGCATACTAGTCCCCTGGGTCTAGGGAGGGAATAATGGAAGCCAATGAGACGATGTGGAACTTTAGCCTCTTGAGGTAGCTGTTGAGCTGGCGCAGGTCTAGAATAGGCCTCAGACCACTCTTAGCTTTCGGGATTATGAAATAACAGGAGTAGAACCCCCAACACCTTAGATTCTGTGGAACCTCTTCCATGGTTTCCACCTGTAGGAATGATTGAACCTCCTGGGCCAGAAGTTGCTCGTGAGAGGGGTCCCTGAAGAGGGACGGGGAAGGAAGAACTGAACTGAAGGGTACAGCCACTTCCACCAACCTCAGGACCCAACAGTCCATAGTAATACAGGACCATCCCTGAGGAAGTGGGACAGGCGGTCTGCAAACAAAGGGGAAACAGGATCCAGAAATGGAGACTGGTACAGCATCCTCAAGCATCCCGTTAAAAGGCATACGTAGAGCCCCCCTGAATGCCTGTGAGGGTTAGGTATTGATGCCAAGGGGGTAGTGGTCTTCGTCCAAAGCCCCTGCTACTTTTCCTTTATGAGTCTTGCCAGACAGGCAGAGGGAAGTATTGGGAGGACTGATGAGGTCTATAGTGCTTTCTTGACATTGCTGGGGTATACAAACCCAGAGACTTAAGGGCTGTCCTGGAATCTTTCAGGCCATAGAGCTTCACATCAGTCTGCTCTGAAAAGAGTCAAGTGCCCTCAAAAGGCAGGTCCTGGAGGGTTTGTTGAACCTTCTGCAGCAGAGGCCTGAGGACTGGAACCATGACCTCCTATATATGCAGAGGCCAAATCCAGCTGCCAAATCCGCTGTATCCAGGGCCGCCTGCAGGGAAGCCCTTGTTATAGACTTCCCTTTCCTCACTAACGAGATCTCCAGCCTGGCTTCTTGCGGAAGCGAGTCCTTAAACTTCAACCTGGAGCTCACGTGTTGAAGTCATATCTGCTCAGGAACACCTGTTGATTAGTGATCCTGCGCTCTAGTCAAGAAGACCTTTCTACTAAACAGGTCCAGCTTTTTAAAGTCTTTTGGCTGGGGGGTCGCCCCCTGAGAACACTATTGATTTTGTTCATTCGCAACAGAGACCACCAGGGATCCTGGTGCAGGGGATAAGTATATAGGAATTCACAGGGGTTACTCTCGATGGTCCCACACTGTGGTCAGGATGTCAGCTAAATTATGGGAGGGCTCCTTTACTATTTCCACTTGTATGCCCAAATTTTGAGCCACTCTTTTCAGCAACTCCTGGTGGGCCTTGTAGTTGTCGTGGGAAGGCAACATGCCCACTCCGGCTGAGGCCACTCCTCCTCACCTTCTGCATTGACTGGATCTTGCAGTGCCATCTCCTGGTACTCAGCACCAGCCTTGGTACTGGAGCCCAGAGAGGGCTCTGCCCGAAGGGGCGGCAGAGTTCTTTCAGAGGCCATCGAATAGAAGTGGATTCCAAAAAGGCGACTGCATGGGTACGAGCCAGTGACCAGAAGGCCAAGAACCTGATGGCATTCTCTGGCTCAGGTTCATCACCAGGTAGCACTGACTTGAGGAGTGTTGGGCTTGACTCCTGGGACAGGAGGAATACAACCTCACCTCTGACTCTGAAGATGAAGAGTCTCTGCCTGGCAAACATGACAGAGTGGTTCCCAATGGTACTGGAGTGGGGAAGTCAGGACATGGCCAATATGGCCGGATTCCCTTTGGACAGACGGCCTTGGTACAGAACAGTAACTCATGGCCACATGCTCCCTTCTGCCTGCTGGCACTGACACCACCGACTCTTGTACTGCCAGTTACACCAGCACCAACAGTGAGAGCAGGTCCCCAGCAGCAGCGAAATCCTCTGGCATGAATGACATTGTAATAGCACCAGCATCATGCAGATCTTCCATTGCTGATGGCTCATCCAGTATCAGACTCAATGGTGCTCGCTCAGGGGCTGGAGACAATGGCATTAACTGCTGAGCTGCCAGAGCCAAGGACTGGCCTGATGTAGAACACACTCTGCTATGGTGTCCATGCTTGGTAATCCTTGGGGTCAGGGAACATCCTTTCTAGGTCAGCAGCTTCTTCTGCTTTTTCGTCAGGACCGGGAATGGTGCCGTGCCTCCCGGAAAGTGGGAGGAGCACTGAGGGGCTCGGTGCACAGTCTGACTGGCATGGCTTCAAGTAAGGTCTCAGCACTGCCTCCATCAGCAAGGACTTCAACCTAGCCTCCCGGTCCTTCTTGGTATGGGGCTTGAAGTGTTCAAATTTTGCAATGGCCTCTGACATGACCCTCACCCAAGCACTTAAGGCAACTGAAGTACAGGTTGCTTAGGGGCATAGCCTTGTTGCAAGCGGCACAAGGCTTGAAGCCCAGCGATCGAGGCATGCCTCGGTAGCGGAAGTGGATGAGTGTCTGCTAAAATCTGGAGGAACTAACAGCTAAGACTTAACAATTACACTGAGAACAATATACAAACAACAGAGAGATAAAGCAGCAAAAAGTCCTGTGGCACCTTATAGACTAACAGATGTATTGGAGCATGAGTTTTCGTGGGTGAATACCCTGTTCGTCGGATGCATGTCAATTCACCCACGAAAGCTCATGTTCCAATACGTCTGTTAGTCTATAAGGTGCCACAGGACTCTTTGCTGCTTTTACAGATCCAGACTAACACGGCTACCCCTCGGATACCAGAGAGATAAAGTCCACTGAGAAACTTTCAAGGGAAAGGAGAACAGTTTCAGTAACCTTCATGGATGGTAAGAAGGAACTAAGGAGGTGTGGGGTTGGCCAGACCATTTATGCCAGCGCTATGGGCACGTGGCATGAGGGTGCCAGAGCAAACCCAATGGATACAACCGAGGGGAAAATTTCCAGTGACTGTGCTTGGGGCGCACGCACACCTACTTGGGATTGGACTTGTGCAATCACTCTAACAACTGCAAATTTTCACTGTACGTGATATTTCTTACAAAATATTATTTAGGAGGTGACATTCTTCACAACTAATCCCAAGCAGGTAAGAAACTACAAAAAAGTTATGTCAAAGAAATAATAGTGATGATAAAATTATTTCTCTAGAAGGTCTTGTACCACTTTTTCGTGAATGTTACTTTTCTTGGTTTGATGTTAATAGAGACCATAGTGGGTGTGGAGAATGCTTCTAGTTGGCAAACTGCCTGAGTACCTGAGACTGATGCAAAGAGGTAGTTAAATACTTTTTGAAATTCAACTTTTTGAAATTCCACTGTGTTGCCTGCACTGAATTACAGCTCCATCACAGCCATACCAACAGATGGAAAGATGCTGAGAGATATCCCACTAGACCAGGGGTTCTCAAGCTGGGGTCGGACCCCTCAGGAGGTCGCAAGATTATTACGTGGGGGTTCATGAGCTGTCAGCCCCCACCTCAAGCCCCACTTTGCCTCCAGCATTTATAATGGTGTTAAATAAATAAAAACACTCTGCCTCAGTCCCAACCACTGTTTTGTCTGGAAAGTGTTCCTTTCTGGCACAGCACTGTTCTGATTCCAGTAAGAATGTTGTTAGAGTCCATTCTCGCGAGACCCTAATGTCTTCTATACTGAGTTGCAGGGAATTAAGCAAAATCCCTACCAGAAACTAACCAAATCCCAATATGTACAGCATGGCAAACTGTCTTCAGGAGCTGCAAACACCACATCTGTAATGCTCACAATATATGCCATCTCGGCATAGAAAGCAGTAAACTTGAAACTCTGGTTCCCAGTAAGTAGTGCATTACCCTCCCTCTAAACTTGGCAAGAATGCCCTCAAATCCAGTTTCTCTGAAACCACTCTGAAAACATATTATAATTTGTTGATGTATCTGAGAAACAAGATCCAGTGCTCAGTAATTTTATCTCCTAATGCAAAAATATTGAACCATTTGAGGAGCTATGGATGCTACAATGGTAATGCTAGAGCTTTATGTACCTTTCACTCCGCTAATGTGACCTGCTTCAAGTTAATTTGGTTGTCATCTAAAGTTTTAATGACTACAACCCTGACATTTTTAAATGCTGAATGTCTTAGTCTATAGAAGGTATTTCACTTCATCTCCAGCCTTTGAAGCAGGAAAAAAAAGCCTCTCAGACAAATTGACTATAAAACATGTTTAATTTTTTTGAGAGACATAATTCTGTTTATTGACTGGATAAATTGTTCCTCATATAGCACCATTAGGCAGAAACAAAATTACAGAAAAAATGCAGGTGATTTATGTTTCTACATATAGTTCTAAACAAAAAATATATTTATTTATTTACCAGGTCCCATAAGAAATGTTAGTACTAAGCTGACAAAGAAACTGGCTTTACAGGTCAAGGAAGAGCTGAATTATCTTCTCCTCTTTGCTCTTTTTTAAGCACCATTTTTGTGGATATGCTACTTTGAGGGGAAATTTTTTTTAACCAATTTTAATATTGACAGTAGTGGAGTGAGGTATCTGATGTCCCTTCCAAACATCTCTGCCCTTTCCCCCACTCTTTATGTATCACTCCTCATTTTCTCAATTTTTCTTCTCTCCATTATTCTCCTAGCTCCTTTTCTAAGGGCTGATATACATTAAAGAAGTTACACCAGTGCAACTAAACTATTTTAAATGGATCTAGTTATACCGGTGCAATCCCCTAATATAAAGACTGACTTAAACCTGACCTGTATTGATTTAAGTCAATAAATTACTGAATTAAACAAAAACAGTTGAAGTGAGGTTTAAATGAGTTTAAGTACACATATTTTAGGGGTTTGCAGCAATGTAACTAGATTAATTTTAAATCAGTGCAACTTTTTTCTAATGTAGACTATCCCTAGCTTCTCCTCTGTCAGCAGCACTCACTACCCCTCTCCTTCTGCTTTCTCTCTCTCACCCCTTCTTTCATTATATTGTCAACGTATTAAGGTTGGAATGAGTTTGCTTCACCTTCTCAGGTCTGAGCATGAAGCCTCCTAGAAAACACTTTTTCCCCAAACAATCAATGTTGATAAAGTAGAGAAGATACAAATACCCTTATATTAGTTCATATACATCATTAAACTAAATTCCTCCATAATACTGAAAATGGCAGAGATTAACTGTATTTATGGAATTCATCATTTTATTGCCCTCCCAATTTTATAAGCCTGATTATATGACTGCTTCTGTATACTGATTTTTGATGCTACTATTTGAGCTCATCATAACTACTCCACCTTTAGTGGCCTACAGACAGTGTGAACTGTATAACACAAAAATATCATTACATACCAATACTTCCTACATGCCACACAATACTTATCTCTTGAAGAATGATATATCACTACTTTTTTGAAGTTTAGAAATCAAAGATTAGCTATTATATATTACTTTTCTACATTATTGTTCTAACACAATTTGCCATGTTATGCACAAAGTCTCCAAAAATGACACAGAGGGACAACCTCCAAATCATACAGTCCGAATTGGCTAAGGACAGAAACAAAGTGAATTAGCGATCAAACATCCATTGGTTTGGTAGAAATGCTTTGGCAGCATTTCCAAAGCTAATGGTATGCCATTACTCTCATTACGCAGGATTTTCCCCATGGACTCATACAGAACAGGCAGGAATGCTGTGCAGGCCAGTCTGACGGCTCTTAGCTTGAGAATGTTCATATGTAATCTTAGGTAGCCCTGACACCATATTCATTGCATCTGTAAGTGGTTAAGGTGGGCACCACAGCTTGTTCCTGATGTGTCAGTGGTAAGTGTCATAGTCAGCAACCGCTGGCAGGTAGGAGTCGACCTTTGGAGTCAATCACATGTCTTTGAACTCTATCAACTATAATAATATGAAGGACAATTTCTTGTAGTTCACAAGGACCTGCCTCTGTTCAGGTAATCATCCAATTTCAGGTAGACATGGATTCCCACTTTTCTTAAACGTGCTGTTACAATTGGCAGGCATTTTGTGAACACTCTTGGTGCTATGGAGAGTCAACAAGGAAGAACTCTGTATTGATAATGGTTGGACTTCACTATGAATATGAGATACTTACTATGGGACATGGAAGGCATTATGGAAGCAGAGGAGTCAGACTTTTTAGTCAAGTCATTTCTCCTGTACCACTGACATGGCATGACTAAGAAGACTCAGTTGGGATGAGTATAAAGTACTCAAATCCTACTGGAGGTTCTTGAAATCTCTTCCAGCCCATTCCACATTGGAAGTTATTGTGACATAAGGCCTTACCTGCATCAAGCAGTCCCCAATATATGAGGAGAGCAAAACCTGACCGTACCAGAAGCTGACAGGATGTCAAATAACTTGTAGGTTCTCTCTTATATCAATGTCATCTCTTTCTCTAGCATTATGGTGATCCATACAAGAAGTCATCAGGGACCAGTACCAGTGCTGAGGATATTGAATCATCAGGGTATTTAGACAAGAGGTCCATAGGCAACGATAGTGGGGTGCTAATATTACTCTACCCCGGGATCCTGTTCCTCCCAACAGAATACTCTAGTGTAGACATTCTAATCAGAGACACTGAAAGGAAGAGTGACCTCTTACTCAAGTGCGGTGGACACCAGTAACCCCAACAGTGCCATGGTGACATACCGTATGACTAATTGGTTCATTGGGTATCATTCAGTCCAGTGCCAGTCCTGACAAGCTGGCAAGGACCATTTCTTCTCACCATTATGCCCCGATGACGGCAAAAGGAACAGACTTCTTCTACGGGTGGCACCAACATGTATGGTATTCTCAGTACCAAGGGTTCTAGCCATCACTATTCTGATCAGGTCAATATAATCACAGTGGTCTAAAATCAAGGTAATCAAAAGAGTTCTGAAGAAATTCATAAAGTTTGTAGAAGGGTTAGGCAAAACTAAGAACTAGCAAGACAGACATTTGCCAGATTCCATCTTGCCGCCACAGGTGGTCGGAGGGAACAGAGGGAAGGTCGCGGCCACCACACCCTAGTCAAGTGTGTTCCCATAAAGAATAGCATTATAAATAAGATTAATCTGGTAAGTGCTTACTTTGTGCAACAATATATATTCTTGAGCATCACTTTTTGGATTTCATTTTATGTTGATATACTTTACAAATTTTAGTCATCTTTATTTGATATAAAATTATACTACACAGCCTAGGTTTCAAAACACTCACTTTTGTGCATACAGGTAAAGGTCTTCACTATGTGTATATATCTATAAGGCATATAGATTCGATATATAGATTAAAAAAAAAAGCAGAGATGCTTCACTGCCCGTTCAGACCTTGATACTGCAAGCTTCTCCATGAGGGTGGATTCCTGTACTGAGCTTCACTGACTTCAGGTATTGTGTAATACTGTTATAGGGAGTATAGACAATCCAATACTCTCCTAAGTTTAGGTGGCTTTGGAGGCTATTTATACCTTCAAAGAAAATTAATTAAAAAAAATTAACAAAAATAATTTACTTTAAATTTAGGAGTTTAAGGGGGGAGTGGTTGAGGGAAACCATTTCTTACCTGGTAGGCTGTGATTCCAATTAAAAGGAAAAAAGGGGAGGTTTGCCAGAAACAGACAGTATCCCACTTCTTAGGGCTAACATGTTGCTGTAAATAGTGAAGACAAGGCAGGAAAGGCTTTTTTGCAAGCAAGGAACAGAGATTAAAGAGCCTGCAGAGCAGCAAAATTAGTTGCTTTCTCGGAGGCCACAAAAAGAGTATTTCAGCCTCCAAGTTTTTTCATGGGTTGAGATAGGAAAGACGACGGGAAGAGAGGAGCTGGCAGGAAGGCCACCAATGCAATCTATCGTGACACTGTTTCAGAGCTTTCTAATACATTTTGCAGAGGAAGAAAACAATGGCTCTTGCCCAAGACCTGCAAAATTCCTGGCACCTTAGTGAATAATGCTGCAGTGTGGAGTTTAGGTGGGTCCATTCATAATGACGGCATCAGTAAAGGCAGGGGGAAGATCACCGCAAACTGATGTGTGGGAGGACGATATGTAAGCAGGAGAAGCTCACATGCTCAGTTGGCAATTATGACCATCTGCTGATAACTTGGAGACAGCAGGCTGAATGACAGAGAGATATACTGAAACTGGCTTGAAAGCATCAGGATGACAAGCAGGAATGGCAGCATAGTGAAGCCTGCAGGTATAACAAATCTCTTCAGTATTGAGAGTTGATTAGTATTCTCATACCACTATGAAAGGGGAAATTTATGGGGCAGAGGGAGGAGTTGGGTAATGTTAAGGGAGCGTGTGGGAAAAGCTATCTGTTGATAGTATAAGACAATGGGGAAAAGAAAGCCAGTAATTTGCTGATTTGTCTTCTCTCAGAGATATCATCATTAGGTGACATTCAGGATAATGTTTTTAATAAGCAATAGTCATTCCCACAGTACTGGGACAGCAATGACTTGGGCTTTCAGTTTGCTCCCATATCCAGTATAGGTGGGGAATATGACATGATGGGGCAGGACTTTCCTTATTCAGGGGAATCTACTACATACAATTAAATACAGGAGTCTGGCCTCACCATTTGTGTGGGGTCTGCCTATCATGTTACAGGTCTGGTATAAGCAGACATATCTGTTGGAGTTTTAGGACTGTAGATAGAAATACTGTTCTGCATTGCTCATTTTGCTTTCTAAAAAAGACAAGACCTTTTTTCCACAATACAATATTATTTCAGTCTTTCTTTTTGCAACAGGTACAAACTATCATTTCCCCTACTTAATAGCTGCCAGTTCCTGAAACATTTTTATGAAATTCTTTTGGCTGTTTGTACTAAATATCCAGATATTAAGTTTAGTTGATGCAGAGAAAACAAAGTTGGTCACGTCTCCCAGCTTCATAGAGCTGGCCTCTAGGAACCACAAAGTCTGTGGCTATGGGGCACGCTTAGTTTTGCCAGGTCTAACTTCAGTTTTCAATTAAAAAGAGAAGGGAAATGAGAGAGAAAGCATTATAACGTTAAAAATGGAAACCGACCTGAGGTTTTGAAGTTTGTCCTTGAATTTTCTCCTCAACACCTACCCACCCCAGCATTCATTTGGATTCTGCAGGGAAAAAGAGGTTGCAAGCCTGCTGATTTTTTGAGAGGACCCAAATATCACTCTATAGCTGTAAAAATGGGAATAAACACCATGTAACGCTTAAAAATAAGACATGACACATTAATACTGACCAGTGGTGCAAGTAGATTTTAACTCTTACTGGTATGGTGCCATCCCCACTCCCAAAAAAATTCCGTGACAAGAGCCCTGTGTGGATACAAATTTATACCTGAAGATGCGGATATCTGCAGACAGAAATTGGTATCCGCTGAACCACAGGTCTCTCCCAGGAACCTCAGTGGCGAAAGGAGCAGAATGTGGGGCTGCCGCTCCCAGGAGCCAGCTCCCTGCACCGGCAGCTCCTCCGGCGCAGCTGTACTGCCCCCAGCCCTCTCCTCTGGCAGGGCTGTACAGACCCCAGACAGTAGATGCAGCTGTGTGGAAGGATTGGGGACGGTACAGCCACACCAGAGGAGCTGCTGGCACGGGACACTGGCTCCTGGGAGCAGCAGCCCCACGTTCTTCTCCTTTCACCACTTCAGTTCCCAGGAGAGCCCTGCGGTTCTGAAAATGTATTTTCCAGTAGGTGGTACTGGCAGTAAATGTCTTAATGGTACGGCATACCTGACCATACCAGCTTACTTGCACCACTGATACTAATCAAAATTGCTCAACAGTACAATAGTATCACAGCCTCCCCACACTTTAAAAGCCTGTGTGGCTCAATTAGCCTTCCATCCTGCCCTAGGGTCAATAAACTGCAGCTTTGGTGGACCACTGGCAGGAATTGATCACAAAGTTGAGGGCCCTTAATTGATAACAGCCTGTGCCTATTCCCTAACAATGTAAATCTATGGGCTGTTAGCACACACATCTAATCTGATATCAACTGCCACAAGCTCGCAGGACCCAACTGTATCGAGTTTTATACACTAAAAACCTCCTTGCACTGTACTGAAAGCAAATAAAAAGCAAGTACATCCAGTAAATGAAGAATAAGTGAAATATGTTCTTTGTAGCTAAAGCGGCTAAGCAAGTGAGCTGCAGAATTCCCTGCTGACTGCAGTTTCTGAGTGCTCCCTACACAATGCAATCAGAAAGTCAGAGGCAGGGCTGACTGTGGCAAAGTCTATATCAAAGGGAATTTGGTGCTATTTTCTAACCAAACCCTGATAGCAAAAAGCTATTTCAGTCACGTGGGACTCTAGGAGAATTCAGGAATCCAGAAGAGTTATAGATATAATGAACCATCTTAACAGGCACACCTTTGGCATCTACTGTCAATAACAGGGAAAGGTATCAACCCTGCCGCCTTCTCCAAGAGCTTCTCTTTGCCTGTTATCATTGTTTCCATCTTGTCTCATCTGAGCCTCAACAAAAATTTGCTCTCATTCAAGCTCCAATTTCTGGCCATTGGGAAGGTAACAGACCAACATTAAGATATAGTTTCTTGAACAGGGGCCTTGAGAGATGCCAGGCTAGGTTGCCTTTGTGGGGAGGGACTCTAAATCTCCACAAAAGAACCCATACCTTCTGCTGTAGATTTTACCATCATAAGGATCAGGGTCTAATTTACAGGTCCCTAGCAAATTCAGATGACATCAAAGGAATTGTCTGAAACTCAGCAAGAAAAGTTGGGTTAGGCTTATTCCTCCTGACTTGGTTCTACTAATGACAATTGTGGCCAATCCAGTCTGAATTTAGTCAATCCTATTTCCAGACTACACAGAAAACTCCCTACAATAAGAAATATTCAGTTCCATTTCAGAGCAACCAAAGCCCAGGTTCACCAGGCTATCTACTATTGTTCATTGGGCCCTGTACCTATTGGGTTCCGGGAAGTGGGTGGGCTTAAGGATCCCCCCCTAGCCTAAGGGGAGGATCTACAGGACCTCAGAAACCCACTGATTTCGGGGGACAACTAATAAAAGAACAGGGACAGGAGTGCGGTCAGAGGGTCATAAGAAGGGAGCCTGATGGGGACACCGAGCAGAGAACCCCGGACAGCACCCACTGTTCCTCGAAGGCGTCAAGGGAGCCAGTGGATGCCGCCCAGAGGAACTTGGCCCAGATACGTGAACGGACAGAGGATCGGAGCCAAGCCCCACAGTCACAGGAGTCTCTATTGGCCAACCTCCTCTCCCTGGTTGCGTAGATGGCCATTTTAGCCAGGGCGAGGAGGAGGTTGACCAGGAGGTCCCAGGACTGTGTGGGGCCACGGATAGGGAGTGCATAGAGAAGGAGGTGAGGGGAAAAGTGCAGCCAGAAACGCAACAGTATATTCGTGAGGAGCCGGTATAGGGGCTGCAACCTGGCACACTCTAAGTAAACGTGCTCCAGGGTCTCCCTCACTCCGCAGAAGGGGCAGGTGTCTGGGGCGGGGTAAACCGTGCCAAATACACGCCCGTGCTCACGGCCCCAGGAAGGAGCCGCCAGCAGATATCCCTGGCGGCCCTTGGGAACAGGGTGGAATATAGGCTGGTTCATTGGGCCTTGTAGCGGGGTGAACACCCACTCTAGCCCGGAAGGGGTTGGAAAAGCCCTGCAGAGGGCTGGGCTGGGCAAGGGAGTAAAACCCTGGCTGATTGGGGGAAGTGGCTACAGCTGGGGCCACGCCCCCCAAACTAAGTAACTGGGCCTTATAAGAAGGCCAGGGAAGCCAGAGGGAGCAGTCTCGCTCTGACTTGAGAGGGAGACAGGCCTGGCTGCTAGGGGAACCCACCCAGGAGACCTAGAGTGAGGCAGGGCTGGGGGAAGGCCTTAGGAACTGGGAAGCCCTAGGCCAGCAACTCCCCAGGCTGCATGGCCTAGTTCGAGGCCTCCTAAGTAGTGGGCTTGCAGGGGGGGGCAGCCAGAGGGTGGGTAAAGGCAGCCAGTCCAAACCCCTTGTTGCCTGTGATGATCAGCTGATACACTGCAGTCCGCCCCAGGGCTCAGGGGCTAAACAGAGACTGGCAGTAGCCACAACTGAGGCAATGTGGGGATAGGGGGTGGGGTTCCCCTAGGGTGGGGAAACCCAGTAAGACTGTGGGGTACTGCAGGAGGCAGAACTCTGAGATAAGGGCACTGGGGTCCTGGGAGGGACATGGGGGCCAAGAGCAAGCGAATCACCTGCCTGCAGAGGGCGCTCCTGAGTTGAAGACCTAATTCCTGAGGACAACCAGCAGGAGGCGCCACCGGGTGAGTCTGTACCAGCTTACAGGCCCTTATAGACACCATAATGATATTCAACTTTTATATAGTGCTTTTCATCCATAAATGTCGAAGAACTTTACAAAGGTAGGTAAATATCATTATCTTCATTTTGCAGATAGGAAAACTGAGACATGGTAAAGTGAATGTCCAGTATCACACAGTAGACCAGTGGCAGAGCCAGGAACAGAATCCAAGCCTCCTGATTATAGTGGAGAAAAAGGAGGTTTTCTATGTCTCCTGTTCAACCATTACATAGGTCTATGAGTCTAAGTCTTTAAACGTAGTTTCCATAATTAGTACATGTGCAATAATCACTACCAGCACTCTGCAGCACAGGAGACTTAAACCTGGATCTCCAACATCCCATGTGAATGCCCTAACCACCAGGTTATATTGGTGGTTCTAGGGTGGGTCTCCCCCCCTGGACTTGAGAAACAATGAAAAAACATTGTTCAAAAATTTCTCATGAGTTCTATTGTTTACACTATTATTCCTTTTCAGTCCCAACTCTTGCATGATTACTTTTGTAACTGTATAAACGAATCCTTTTTATATAAGAGGTTAATTAACCTTTTGAAAGCTTCAAAGTGCTTTACAGAATCACCAACTACTCTATACACTTAGCGCTTAATGAAAGCCGACTGGCTTCAATGGAGTTTGGATCAGCCTTTTGGTCACCTCTTTTTATTCAGGACTCAAATATGAACACCCATGGGCAGATATGAGAATGCAACAGTTAATTGTATACAGCAACACTGCACAAAAATTTTAGAGAAGAATGGGGCACATGCAATGGAAACTATGGAAGACATTGAGGCATTCGGAAGTAGAGCTGGATGGGAAACAGTTGTCCTTTCAAAAAGAAAAGCTGTTTCAATCTGAAAAAAAGAACTTTAGAAAATATTGCAATGGGACATTCCAACAATTTAAAAAAAAATCCCATTTTTTTCAAAATGGGAAATTCAACAAAATCAACTTTTTCACACAAACAATTCTGGTTTTGCCAAACCAGTATTTTCTGACAAAAAAAATTCAAAGAATTCCCGACCAGCTGCAATCAGAATGTAATTACTCAACTTGGAATTTGTCCTGGACAGAAGGGCTGATGCTTATGGTCATTCCTGATACTCAGGATGGAAATGGCAGGTTAATTCATAAGGTTGAAAAATTATTTGGTTACCTTTCAGGATCACACTACCAAAGAGTGATTGTGACTATAATCTGTTACTTAAAATCAGAATCTGATTGCACATTGCTAGTTAATAAAACCTGATATTTAACGAAGGATGGATATAAACTTGTGTATCAACATCTCTATTTCTTAACTGAACCTTCCATTATTTTGATTACACGCACACACACACAAGATGGTGTCTGGATATCAAATATTATTTTTGTTAGCAAATAAAAGCAATGTTTCTGTAAACTATAAGATATAAATTTCTCCAAAGTACTTAAATATCTCTCAAATGACAACAACCAAAATAAAGTCCCAGAGCTCTGACAGATTTTTTTTCCTTTCTATTCCAGTGATAATTACATCAATAAGCCTGATTCAGCAGATTTGTTGCTCTTCAATTCATTAATTAAAGCAATTTTACTGCTACCACTGTGATTTTTCAAGGACATCAAAAACACATTCAAAATCAAAACAGCACACATCATCAGTTTTGATATGTGCACAGCATGCTTTGCTTTCATTGCAACCCCACAATTAAAGGGACATTTACAACTTACACAAAAATGAGATGATAGGGTTTTTTTAAAAAGATTTCTTTGTTCGTAGAACATATTTTGTTCAGTGGACTTGAGAAACAAATTTTTTGTAGTTTACTTCAGTCAAAAAGAGGGAAAATATGCCAAAAGTTCTCTGGAAGTGATTTATGATTAGAAGAATGCATCTAAATGTAAATGCTAATATTACAGTAACTTTCATAGCAAAAGTCCTACAGCCTCTATTTTCTCAACCTGTAGTATATAATGATTCCTCTTAAATATTACTTTGGTATGGCCCATTTTAAAATAAAACGTGCAATAATATAGTTCAGTCTCAAATCAGTCTTGAAAACGTTCATTAAAGAACAGGAAAAAGCATGCAGATATAAAATGTGTAGAGAAGAAATACAATTAGTTTATTAGGCTGTCTTCTGCAAGGCATCAGCAGGTTACCTTTGGCATTTCTGTCATCTGAGAATACATAGTATTATATGTAAATAAAAAATAGTATTCAAAAACAGTAAATTCCAGACATCATAATGACTTTTTGAGAAAACCTCATAAATAAGTAATAAGATTAAATTCAGAATTATTTTATTGTTATATAACAGAATCTTATTAGAATTAGAGATGCACTGAATGAGGTTATATTTCATATTATATTTATGGATTAACACTAAGAAAGTGGAAAAAACAGGCATTTTGCTTACTCTGTTGCAGAGGTTCAAAAAGGAATTTGAAAAAGGTATTGTTAAGATGGATAGACCTAAAACTGGTCTGTCACCCTATAAAAGGTATTTATGCCATGCTGTTCCATCATGTTATGTGTACACCACAGAGATTATATAACAAGCAGCTCCTGGACCTAGAGTGTGTCCCCTTCTGCTAGTGTATGTTGTAAATTTAAGCTATGGCTTGGTTAATTATATTTATTCTATTTTCTCTTTGGGAAAGGAGAATCACAAAGATTGGTTTTGGAGTTAATCCTGGATATGATAAAATCTATAATCCCTTTTCCCACATCTCTAAAATAATATTTTCCAATTTTAAACTGGTGCCCTAGTAGTTTAGAACGCACACTAACAAAACAAAAATCACTCATAGTCCTCTAAAAGAAGGGCTGCAACAATTTCAAAGCTGCAGCTACTAGGACAAGCAAACCACATACATATTTCATTGACCTAGGCATGTATATAACGTGAAAGAATGCATGCATGTATGTTGTGCTGGCTCCATTCCTATGAACCATCTGGAGAATGAAACTGTAAAGAGCAAAGAACATGTTCATTTCAATCACACGTTTGGCTCCAAAAGATCCTGCAGGGTGAGCAGAGGAACAGCATGACATGAATATGCATACTCACTATATCCCAACCAACTCATCAGTTTGTACTTGTTGTTGGTAGGTTTCCCAGATTAGTGGATGTGATTTTAAGACTCAATCCTTCTTCTGGTGGGCTGACATAACCAACCTAGTGTAATCTCTTTCTAAAAGTCACATGTGGAACTGAAATGAGAACCTTCCATCAAGAAGAAAGAAAATACCTTTCTTTGGCTTTATTCATTCAACAATCACCTACGACAATTAGGAGAGAATGAACCTCTTCCACTGTGCTTGGAAAGCAATTAAAAGGTTTCCTGAAAAATGCTGGTTTCTATATGGTATGCTACCAGTTTACTTAAAATTCTGCAATTTAATCCTCTAACAGCATTGTTTTGTGACTAAAGCTCTTAATCCTTCCAATATTATGCATGAATTAGTGTGGCATTAGTGGGGTCTTAGAAATAGGTATATTGCTAACACCCTGGTAAGTCAAAAATAATGTCTTCAGGGAATTACTTTTTCCATTGTGCAAACAGCTTGCAACATTTAAATTATCTTCTAATGAGATTGGGTAGTTAAGTAATATAACACCTGGCTGGGTAAGACTCTGATTTGGTATTATTTTTAGCTAGTAGAGGCTAGAGGCACCATCCTTGGGGACATGTAGTTAGGGGCCAACCACTACAGTCTCCAAGAGGCAGTGTGCACAACTAAGTTAAAAAACTGGGATGAGGAGGAAATGGCGGCTGAGAATGAAAACCAAGCTCTGATTCCCAGTTTTTTAAGGGGAGAGCCACCAAGTACAAATTGCATACCTTTTCTATGGGTCACAGGGCTTACTATCATGAATGGCCCCATGAATTTGGCCTACTTATGACAGTAAGTCAATGGGACTATTTATGACAGTGAACACTATGCCTAACAGTAAGTACTTGCAGGACTGGGACCATAGTTATGATTGTGGAAGACGGAAATATATGTCATGATGTTTTAGAGCTCTTGCTTTATAACGTATTGAAAATCAAATTCTTTCTCCTAATCTGGTTTGCAAGTGCATATTTGGATACAAATGCAGTTGTTTGTAAAACAAAAATATGAGAGAGACAAGGTGGGTGAGATAGTATTCTGCTGGTGAAAGAGATTAGTTTTTAATCTCACCAACAAAGTTGGTCTAATAAAAGATACTACCTCACCCACTTTGTCTCTCTAATATCCTGGGACTGACACAGCTACAGAAATACTACCGAAAAACCCCCAGCATTTGGAATTCAGTCACAATCTTTTTACCACCACCACAGGGATAGCAAAGAGGACTGAAATCTGTAGGACATGCTCATAATTTTAGCTTACATTAGGGAGCCACATCACATTTATTTGTCACATTTCAATATTTTACTAGGACTGTTATTAATTGGCAGGCATAAATCACAGAATCATTAGTATTTACACTCAAAACCAGATACTGTAGATTTGCCACAAAAGAAAAACCAACATGTCATGACAGGAATTACTTCCCCCTTATTTTAAACTATATTTATATTTTATATTTTACCATGAACATTTAACATATTGAATTCTCTGTATTTTAAAAAAATGCACTTCAATCTGAATCTTCTACACTTGATGGAAACAAAATGTCAGAGAAGATAAACTATCACAACTTGCATTATCTCTCCTCTTAAATAGAGACCTGTAACATGGTCTAGGTTAAATATGTTTTGAAACCCAATGGGACATTCAAGCCATCAAAATTTCATTAGCCTCACAGCAGTTCTAGTGCCTTCTGAAGTTGGACTGTTGGCCTCCCTCTCAATAAATAAATCAGCTGCAATCCTTTTTTGTAACTAAACTCTTTTTTGAAGCAGTATCTAAAACATCAGACAGTCTGCTTGGCTAATTTTACCAATGCTGAATAATATGTTTTCCCAATTTATTCACAGTTATTTCATGTATTAAAAATAAAACACAATTCTGATTTTAAATTCATGATTGGTGCCAGAGAAGAATAGAAACCACTTATAATATTGTCAGGGTATAACCAGATTTTATTTATTTAAGAATTTATAAATGGCACAAATACAAGGTTTATAAAAAAAATATCCTAAAATATAATACTGCTGAAGTAGTCCTCTTTGGCTAAATGAAGGCCTGGCTACCTAGAAGTTTTACAGTATTTTCTAAAGTTTGTAAAACCTAGGCTCTGGCAAACCACTAAGAAGGAGTGAGCTCCAGCATGGGCCCGTCCACTAAATAGGGAGATCACTAGGTTGACTCACCGTTAGGGTGACCAGATGTCCCAATTTTATAGGGACAGTCCCGATTTTTGGGTCTTTTTCTTATATAGGCTCCTATTACCCTCACCCCGTCTTGATTTTTCACATTTTCTGTCTGGTCACCCTGCTCACCATTGGTACTAAATTATCCAGAATCAAAAGCCAACAAGAGCAGCCCAACAGGTCTAAACTTCCATGATGGCAGATACATAAGGGAATAAGCACAACTCTCAAAGAAAATCTCCTTTACCCAATTTGAGATATGAAATATTCCGCACAAAGAGCAGCTTACTCTCCAGGTTTGATACATCAGAAGTCCAACACAAAGAGAGTATTCCATTTGAGAACTCCATCCCTCACAGACACTCACTTCCCTCCCCTCAATGTTCTTGTTTAACAAGGAAAGAACAAGAAAGCGTTCCTTGGCTTCCTCTACTATATCATATATTTTCTCCCACATACAGGAGTCTGACAATCCTCATTTAAACCACAAATCACAAGAGGGAAAAAAAATTTGGTATGAATAAAAACAAAATACTGATTTGATTTCCTCTTTACAACATTAAGGGTACTCCTGTAAATAGTTACAACAAGAACATACTATGGCTTTTAGTTTAAAATCAAGACAGACTATTTTTTGCAAAAGGTCAAGGACACAGATATAAAAAACTGCTTATTACCACAGTGAGACACTGTTTTAACTGAGCAAACAGCAATACAATTGCCTCTTCTATTTCACACCTGAGCCAACAAGGTTAGTAAATTAATAAAACAAACATCCAATCAAATAACTACCTCTCTACTTTGCATTTTACTCAGTACTCAATATACTTCACCTATATTTTCTCTTTATGTTTCTTATATATGGTCATTTATGGAATAAAGACAGCATACTGCAATTTTGGTTATGTTAAAAATCCTATGAAAATATTAGAACAAAGTTACCACAAGAAAGCTAAAAGGGACATGTCTTCTAATATCTGGTGCACTTTAATTATTAACACTATTTCAGGTTCTGCTCAACCACCCAAAAGTAGGGTAAGATTATTTTTAAAAAACTTTTTATTTTAAAATAATTACATTTTATATTAACCTCTTTTCATGCACTTAGCTGGAAAAAATGAATATACAAAGACTTCTTCCCTTCAACATGCAAAATTGCTGTTTAGATTTTTGTGGATTTTAATTGCACAGTAATCCAGTCCCCAAGGCACATCAAAGGCCACACTCCCCTCTTTACCATGATTTCAATTGCTCTCATCAACTCATAAGTTTAAAGCATGATCAAATTTGTTCTTCAATCACTTGAGCCCTGTTAATACACTATTCTGTGTGCTCACTCATCCATTCTAAGATTCTGCAACTTCTTTGAGATGTCTTCAAGAGGAATTTACAAAGACATCTTTGATTGCAAGCTGGCCTTGAGGATAAACTTTATAAACCACTTGCTTCACTATTCCACAGAGATAACAGGTGACATGGTCTGAGATAAGTTAAAACTAATCTCTATTTTTTGTGCAATTAAATTCTTCAAAATTATAGCTAAAACATCACGTACACCACTTGCATGGGTGTATGTAATGCAATTTAATTGACCGATACTGAATATTGATTTTTCCTGGAAAAAAAATACATTATTCAAGGTCATTCCTTGAATTTAAAAATATCATATCAACCAAAACAGAAAATAAAGTGTTGAATTATAAACTTATACACATATAAGAACTTACCATTCTCACTGTCGGACTTGTTTTCATGTTCAGTATCAGTCAGAGTGAGGGCTGAGTTGGAACGGCTTGATAGACAGGAACTGCGCCCTGATTTGACCCCCCTGCCCCAAAGTCTCATGGCATGCTCTGGAGACATCACTCCTTCATTTTCAGTATCAGCATCTGACCCTGCACTGATAGAGTAACCTCTGTGGGGGAGCCCCATTTCCGCACAAAATGCCAGTCCACGACGAGTTGCTGGTTCACAAACTCCTAACTGCCTTAGGGTAAAATTCTGTCCTGATTAAGGGAAAAACAAAAACAAAGTGAGAAATGTTTTAAAAACCTAAAAATAAACACTCTTAAAGTGTACAAGTTCCTCAGGTATCACACAAGGTATTTTGTTAAAGCTCCACATGTGTTCTGATCTAGTGAATTCTTTTTCTTTCGCACTCTGAAGTGCCCCTTTTCAGTCTGTGGTTTAGCACTGCTTTGTCAAATGCTTAAGCACATCAGAAGTGTTCTAAGGTAAGAAAGAAATATAACATGACCTGCAAACTAAGAAAGGACAATTCAGCACATCAAAAGGATTAAATATAAATGACACTTTTTTTGCTTTATCAAAGTGTAAAAGCAATAACAAGTACTTGTCGGGATTATCTTTTTCTGTTCTGGCTAGAGTCCTAAACAACAGGATATTTTCCCATCCAGATGTCACCTGTCATGGCAAAAGGAAAGACTTCCCTCAAGAATAAAAAGTTGTTCATTAAATGGGAATAGGGGCTCAGTTGGTCTTTATTAAATCTTCTGACTTAGTTTAATGACTAAAGACAAACAAATGTGCGCTTTTATTTCAAATATGTGCAAGAATACAGCACCTGATTCAATTCACTGCTGTTTCTAGCCTCTTGACTTTTGCTACATACTCTAGGTATTTTACTGATGAAACAAAGCCAGGGCCGCCCAGAGGGGGGGGGAAGGGGGCAATTTGCCCTGGGCCCCGGGCTCCGCAGGGGCCCCCAAGAGAACAGCGGGGGCTCCTGCCTCCGCCCCTTTCCTGGAGCCTCAGCGCTTGGTGTCTCCGGCGGAGCCCCTGAGCCCCGCCCTGCTCAGAGCCGCGTGGTGAGGGGGCGGGGCTGGGAGCTCCGCTCCCTCCGCTCGGCATGGAGCTCCCAGCCCCGCCCCCTCACCACGCGGCTCTGAGCGGGACGGAGCTCAGGCCCCGCCGGCCACACGCTGCCGCTGTTCCGGCGAGGCGCTGAGACTCCGGGCGAGGAGGGAGCCGGGGGTAAGAGGCTGGGGCCGGGGCCGGGGGGAAGCGGGACCCGCCGCCGAAGTGCAGCCCGGGGTCTTCGGCGGCGGGTCCCGGAACGGAAGGGCCCCCCGCCGCCGAAGTGCCCCGAAGACCCGCGGCGGGGACCCCCCCGCCGCACTTCGGCGGCGGGTCCTGCTTCAGCGGTAATTCGGCGGCGGGGAGCCCCCGCCGCGGGTCTTCGGGGCACTTCGGCGGCGGGTCCCGGAACGGAAGGGCCCCCCGCCGCCGAAGACCCCGGGCCCCCGGAATCCTCTGGGCGGCCCTGAACAAAGCCAATATATTTTGTAAAATAGCTCATGTTTCAGGGAGGGAAGGTGATGGTGTGCAGGGACAGAGACATACAAGTGTATCCCAAATGACTGTATTAATAAATTAGGAATAATAAACTCATGACACTTCAATAACTTAAAGTGTTTAAATTGTGACACTCAAAAATTACTGCTGTTTTTAATGACTGTCTTCATCCTGCTTTTATTTCTGAAACCTATAGACACACGTTATGATATATAGACACTTGACATGTTCATTGGCAATACCCAGAATGCTCTACCACTCCAGCTCCCAGCTATTTCATGGTAGTGCTGGTCTCCAAGTTCTAGGAACAAGGGAAACATTTGGCTGTGCTGATGGGTGCATGGAGTACTTTTTGGTAGCTGTAGTTGGACAGACATCTTAATTTCCCTTAAAGCAGTCAGGTTTCTTTTGAACATCAAAAGTATATGTTTATCTACTTTTATAGTCTTGTTGTTAATATAGTAAGAAAGGAAAGATTGGAAATCAGAAATTTTGTGGGCTCAGAAGATAGCATATTTCCTGAAATGCCAGAAGACTTAATGTCACTTGGACCGTGACAGGTTTTAAATGTGCCAGTTAATTACTTTATTGCTGTGATCGTATCAGTTATTGCAAACCATTTTATCTCAGTCAGAATCGTAAATGGATTCTGACAATGACACTCATAAATAATGATAATCAATTGCTACAGTTAGCCACAAAAATCAAACGGTACTTATGCAATTGTGAATAAATGTCCGAAGTAAAATTTGGGGAGGGGGGAGATGGGGGAAGGAAGGTAAATATAACAGTAGGATATCCATAGTGGTGAGTGAACAGCATGAAGGTTCTGATCTGCACACCTCAATGGTGCATGCCACCAGTTTAAATACAGTCACGCCATGAGCAGTTTTATGTGGCTTCAGCTTTCACAAGAACTGATAATATAAGCAAATAAAAAAACAATAGTAATGGTGTCATTGTTGCAGGTAAATATAGTACATGTGACAACACTTATTATTTAGTTATTATCATTTAAGTAAATATACTAGAGGAGATGGACTATGTATGCAGCTTTTGCTTGTTTGATATATTATGTATACAGGCCAACATTTCAAATGTGGATGTCTAAAGTTAGGCACTTAGATATGTAGCCTGAATATGGAGTTAGCCATCCTTTGGTAAATTTTGGCACAGTATATAATACACATTGTAAACTACACATTTTATCTGAGAGACACAAATTGTATATAAAGGATAATTATATACACTACACTTTGCTGACTCTAAGAGCCTGAATGGTGCTTTGAGGAGAGGGGCAAAGAGAAAAAGAAGCATTGCCTGAGTACTGATGACTGGAAACACAGTCAAAATGGTCAATGGGAGTTCTGCCATCGACTCAAAAGTGGTATATGACAAGGACTGTTATGCTTAGAGATTCTAGGCATCTCCAAATGCTTCTACAGATATGGGGGCGGGACAGGGGATGGCATGCTCACTTGCACCAGTCACTACACCTGAAGAATAAGAGTACAGCATTCTCCCTCCAATGCATATTGTAACTGCTGGCAATATCTGACACAGGGCCAGACTATAGCCATGCTCTTCTTTGCATACAGAGAGCCACATTACAATGGTCCTGTGACGGGCTGGATCACAGAAACCCCCTTGGAGCTGCCAACTGATGTGCCAAGACTACTGCCCCTGCTTTCCCTGCCAGCTTGGGACTCCAGCACCCTGTCTTGTTGAGCTAGACATGCCAGTCTGCTCCAGCACAGACCCAGGGTCTGAACCACGTGCCCCAAAGCTGCAGACTTAACTGAAAGCCACTTAAGAAGTGTTCCTGTCTTTAACACTCATATGCCCAACTCCCAGTGGGGTCCAAACCCCAAATAAATCTGTTTTACCCTGTATAAAACTTATGCAGGGTAAACTCATAAATTGTTTGCCCTCTATAACACTGATAGAGAGATGCACAGCTGTTTGCCCTCCCCCCCCAGGTATTAATACATACTCTGAGTTGATCAATAAATAAAAAGTGATTTTATTAAATACAGAAAGTAGGATTTAAGTGGTTCCAAGTAATAGCAGACAGAACAAAGTGAATTACTAAGCAAAATAAAATAAAACATGCAACTCTAAACCTAATACCGTAAGAAAACTGAATACAGATAAAATCTCACCCTCAGAGATGTTTCAATAAGCTTCTATCACAGACTGGATGCCTTTCTAGTCTGGGCACAATCCTCTCCCCTGGTACAGTCCTTGTTCCAGCTGAGGTGGTAGCTAGGGGATTTCTCATGATTGCAGCCAATTTATTCCATTCCACACACTTATATATCTTTTGCATAAGGCGGGAATCCTTTGTCCCTCTCTGGGTTCCCACCCCTCCTTCTCAATGGAAAAGCACCAGGTTAAAGTTGGATTCCAGTTCAGATGACATGATCACATGTCACTGTAAGACTTCATTACCCACTTTCCAGCACACAGGTATACAGGAAGACTTGCAAGTAAAACAGACCATCTACAGTCAATTGTCCTGGTTGATGGGAGCCATCAGGATTCCAAACCACCATTAATGGCCCACACTTTGCACAATTACTATAGGCCCTCAGAGTTATATTTCATATTTCTAGTTTCAAATACAAGAGTGATACATTTATATAAATAGGAACACTACACTCAGTAGATTATAAGCTTTGTAATAATACCTTACAAGAGATCTTTTGCATGAAGCATATTTTAGTTACTTTATGTTCACACTCATCAGCATACTTTCATAAAATCATACAGAGTGCAATGTCACAAGTTCCTGCACTGATGTGTTGGGTGGGAAAGACTCCTTGAGCCCTCTCCCCAGCTACCAAGACTATTTTGCTGGAGCAGTCATAATCTGTCTTTATACAGAGATACACATACACAGTTTCTATGAGGCTCCATTACAGGCAGCTCACATCATCTGCCCATTTGTCAGCTGCCAGTTTGCTTATTTTTTGGTACGTAATTACAAAACGGCCAGTACTTGCCTGGGGCAATTTTTTAGTTCCCATTATATTTTCCATTATAAAATTGCAACAACGAACAGGTGCATAGTGGAACCAAAGTATCATTCTCCCATCACAGCACAGAATCTTAGGGCCTTTTGATGCCACAAGGAAATTTTATAGTATGCCAAGGACTTTGCATACTGCAGGCCCAATCCTTGATTCACTGAACTAAAGGGTAGTTTTGTCAGAAATTTGAAAAGGAGTACTATTGTCCCCTATGTAAAATTTCCTAAATAAAACACTTTTAAAAGTCAACAATGGAAGTGTTTGTCAATATAGTTCACTACAATGTAACACATTCTGTACAAAAATTCTACATCTTTGAAAAACCCAAACATTAAAAAGTCTGGAAATTAACTCTAAGGTATGTCTACACTGCAGTGTAAGCCCAGGGTTCAAACTCAGGCACAAGCCTAAACCCCTTCCATCTACACACGAATTGTGCTAACCCAGGGCTTGGACCCAGGGTGGAGGGTCCAAGCCTGAGTCAAGGTAGTACAAGCCCTGTTGTTCTGCAGTGTAGATGGAGCCCCACTGGAGTCATGCTCTGGGGCTCTGCCAAAAGTATCCCACAGTCCCAAATGGAAACTTTCTTTGTCCTCAGGACAGCCAAGTTTTACCACGCTGCAACAACAAAGGGCTAGAGCAGCAACATTTTGGGAAGGCGCTAGGAAGTGTGGGATATACGGGTGGTTGGACTCAGACCCATGTAATGTATTGCAGATGCTGGAGCCACAGATGTGACCCAAGGTTCAACAATTCCTAACCTGGGATTACAAATGAGTGTGGACATTCAAGCTGCAGTGGAAACCCAGAGAGAGACAAAGGATTCCTGACTTGTGCCAAAGATATAAAAGGGGACAGAACAGAACAAAGGGGGCTGCCAGTCATGAGAAATCCCCTAGTTACCACCTGAGCTGCAGCTAACAAGAACTGTACCAGGTGAAAGGATTGGGCCCAGACTAGGAAGGAGTCTAGTCTGTGAAAGAAGCTTATTGGAACATCTCTGAGGGTGAGATTTGCCTGTATTCAGTTTCTTAATGTATTAGGCTTAGACTTGCATGTTTTGTTTTATTTTTCTTGGTAACTTACTTTGTTCTGTCTGTTATTACTTGAAACCACTTAAATCCTACTTTTTATACTTAATAAAATCACTTTTGTTTATTCATTAACCCAGAGTAAGCGATTAATACCTGGGGGAGCAAACAACTGTGCATATCTCTATATAGAGGGCAGACAATATAGGCATTTACCCTGTATAAGCTTTATACAGAGTAAAACGGATTTATTTGGGGTTTGGATCTCATTGGGAACTGGGTGTCTGGGTGCTGGAAATAAGTGACTTGCTGAGCAGTTTTTGGTTAAAGTCTGCAGCTTTGGGGGTGTGGACCAGACCTGGGTCAGTGTTACAGCAGACTAGCATGCAGAGCTTTGGAGCTGTGCTCTGGTTCCACTCCAGCTCCAGGGAAAAACCCTGCAGCTCCACTGCTCCCAAGCTGCTCTGTGCTCCAGCTCCGGGCTCCGCTCCAAAGCCCTGCTAACATGTCTGGCTCAACAAGGCAGGGTTCTGGAGTCCCAAACTGGCAGTGTAAAACGGGCTCAGAGGTAGTTTCAACACATCAGGTAACAGTCTCAAGGGGGTTTCTGTGACCTAACCTGTCACACGTAGAACATTTCTGTATCTAGGGAAATTGGAGATAGGGGGAGATACACCTGGCTGGGACATTGAGGTAGTGGATAGGGCAGGGGAAACGAAGCTTACTTACCAGTAACCGACGTTCTTTGAGATAAGCCACTGCAAATTCACACTTGTGGTATAAAGCCACCTCGGCCATGAATTTCCAGAACCTTCTGGAAACCACAGTTCATTGTGCCATTCGCCCCTCCCTAGTCCTCCCACCCTGGAGGGTTCCAAGGGTATAAAGGAGCATGGCCAAATCCATCCCTCAGTTCCTTCCACTAATTCAGGAATTCCTAACCTGAGACTCCATGGAAATGGGGAAGGTGGTCAGGGAGTATGACTACGCTGACACTCAATTCAAAGAATTCCTATTACAGATAAGTAATCTTCATCTCTTTTTCGAGTGGCCTCTGCATATTCCACTTGTCAGAGTTTATATCAAGCAATACAACCCCCAGGAAGGTGGGCTGAGAAGTTCAAAGTAAACAAAGACAGGAGAACAGCCAAACAACCATCAACTCTGGATAGCAAGTCAAGAATAAAAATAAATAAATAAGACTCCAAAAACAAGTCTTAATGAGGGAACATTTTTGCTAAAATAAATATATGTCTACGCACACACACACACACACACACATATATAGATGCAATGTGTGTCATGCAGCATGATGCAATGAAGACGTGTGAGCGCATGCCATGGACACTTCCTTTTTCTTGGATGAGGACTGATAATTCCAGGAGAGCAAAGCCCTGTCAAGTCATGATAACCATAAAATATAGTGTGATAGATGAGACAACCTTTGGACTATGATGGGCTTGCTCCTCATGTCAGCTCCATTTCTCCAAGGGATTGAGGAATTTGTAGATGACCTTTGGCTTGATATAAACAATGACAAAGTTCTCTGAATATGCAAAAGTATGATACCGACCTCCATGAATGTAAAGGAGGTCCAGGGACAAGCATCTATTTTAGTGTTGAAAGACATGGAAATATCAGACATCTAAGGGCTTGTCTACATTACTAGCTGGATCAACGGGCACCAATCGATCCAACGGGGGTCGATTTATTGCATCTAGTCTAGATGTGATAAATTGACCGCTGAGCGCTCTCCCATCGACAGTGGTACTCCACCAGGGCGAGAGTCGCAGGCGGAGTCGATGGGGGAGCATCAGCCGTCGACTTACCACAGTGAAGACACTGCGGTAAGTAGATCTAAGTATGTTGACTTCAGCTACATTATTCACAGAGCTGAAGTTGCATAACTTAGATCGATTTCCCACACACACACACAGCGTAGACCGGACCTGTGTGTAGACAAGTCCTAGGTATAAGGAAATAACAGCAATATTTCAGATTCTATTAGTAAATGTTGACTTTTTTAAAATGGCAACCCACTGTGTAACAAGTATACAACAAGCCTGGTCTACAGGAGATATACACAGAGACATTCACAGCCATGTTAACCTCAAATCACAAATGCTGATTGTACAAAGAGCAGGTGATCACTGTACCGAAAAAGAAAAAAACAAAAAAACCCGCAGATAGAGAGGTCTCATGCCTTCTTGATTATCAATCTTTGCTCTGGCTAACATCTCTTCATTTGTACTTAGACATTTACTTAAAATGACAACTCTTAACTAAAAGGCAAACTCCACCATATTCCAGAAATAGCTAGCTACCAATTGCAGCAAAATAAGTTAAAAATCAAAGAATACCTCACTCTCCCAAGACAACTCCTCCCTGCTCAGGAAACTCAGTAAAATACAAGTTTCTGCAGTGTGCCTTTAAAGTCAGAATATTTAGGCTATTTTGAATCAAGGGAGGGAGTGAACTCCAAAGCTAAGGAGTCCTCAAGGAGAATGTTCAGCCAGCAGTTCCTCCTCTTTTAAACCAAGAGAGCGCTACTTTATATACTGTGACAGGGTCAGGCTAGATGTCTACAGGAGAGTAATCGAAGGCAGATATATTAGCTTCAGGTTAAGTAGATCCCCTTTCCCTGGGTAAGGTAACAGGGAAGGTTCCAGAACAATCAGGAGCTTTCTGGAAACAATTAAGGCAGACAGGCTGATTAGAACACCTGCAGCCAATCAAGAAGCTGCTAATCAGGGCACCTGGGTTTAAAAGGGAGCTCACTTCAGTTTGTAGTGTGTGTGTGAGGAGCTGGGAGCAAGAGGCGCAAAGAGCTGAGAGTGAGAGGGTGTGCTGCTGGAGAACTGAGGAGTACAAGCGTTATCAGACACCAGGAGGAAGGTCCTGTGGTAAGGATAAAAAAGGTGTTTTGAGGAGGCCATGGGGAAATAGCCCAGGGAGGTGTAGCTGTCATGCAGCTGTTACAGGAGGCACTATAGACATCTGTAATCCACAGGGCCCTGGGCTGGAACCCTGAGTATAGGGCGGGCCCGAGTTCCCCCAAAACCTCCCAACTCCTGATCAGACACAGGAGAAGTTGACCCGGCCTGTAGGTTCCACCAGAGGGGAAGATCACTGAGGTGAGCAAATCCGCCAATTAGCGCAGGACCCACCAAGGTAGAGGAGGAACTTTGTCACAATAACTTCACTGATCTGTGACAGAATGGGATAGAGACAGTGTAAAACAAGCAGATCCTAAGTCATTGGGTAAAAATCAAGCCTTGGTTTGGTTCCTACTTAAAACTCCACACAACTCTGCTTGTCTTTGCATTTCTGATTTAATCTTCCTGCTTCTCATGAGCCTTTCACTTCATAACAGTCTCATTCCTAATTTTGCCCTTTGCATCCTTCCATTCTGATCATCTTGCCTTCTTCCAGGTTATGCAACTAACTTTGCTTCTTGAAATCCTTTCAAGAACACCACTCTCTCCATGAATGCACAATGATAATCCACCATACAAAGATATTCCACCAAACAACAATATTTAAATTATTTTTTTAATAAATTTAAAAAAATATAACTGAGAAATAAATAAAACATGAACTGCTTTGAGTCAGAAACACCGTTCTCTTCTCTAAAAATAATAATCCATTTGTTACTCTACTTTCCCCCTTTCCCACACTTCTTTTTTCCTTCTGCCAACCATAATTTTTTATATATATATTTATCTAATGTAGATAGTAAGCTCATCAGGGAAGAAATGTCTTTTTATTTACCTGCAAATCACCAGGTATATCTAAGTCCTTATAATAAAATGTTGATCATGGGTGTCCCTGAAATGCACTGCAATACCAGCAGCCATTCAAACTGTCTTGCAACCACCACTTTCCCCAGTTGCCAGATGAGGGATTATTTGAATTAATTCAGATTCAGCCCAGTTATTTTTAATTTTGTATTCATACTCAAATGTGTAATGGGCACAAAAAAATTGAGTCACAGCTCATCACCTGTGTGTCATCCTGAATAGGTCTCCTGAAGGTACTGTATATACTACACAGATTTTTCATAAAACTCTACTTAGCAGGAGCCAGATACAAAGTGACACTACCCTTTTGAAACACTGCAAAGCCATTCTTTGCTCAGAGTCTGTCAAACCTACAGAGGGTGGAATTCTATGTGATCAGCAGGCTACTGTGACTGTGATGATGAAACAGCTGTATTAACTGGAAAATGGCTAGCATATGTTGAACATTTTGTGTATTCCTAAAGTCATGAGAGCTAAATTAAAACTATATGCAAAACATGGACAAGAACAGATTCTTCGCAGTGAAAGGATAATCATGCTGTGTGCCATCAGACTGTCAGGACACCGGATGGATTAGAATCACTGAAGGAAGCATTATGGTGTGATGCAGTCTTTTTGGCTCCTGTGAAGCAGGGCCAGATTGGCACTTGTAGTTTACAGAGAGTCCTGAGTGACCTGCCTCCCATGAGAGGAACCTGTATGTCTCCTTTCCCCATTGTCAATCCTGGTCAGTTTCTCAGGACAGACAGCATCAGAATCCAAGGGGTTCTTATGCAGTTGGAAGATATGGGTGGGGACTGAGAGACATCCCATCTACAAAGGTAGTTTCAAATATATGGTGTCCAGGCTGAAGCAGGGTTAAGAGTCTGAGAAACTACAGGGACAGAAAGGGGCAAGGAGCAGAAACAGGAGCAAGACAGAGAAGGCTAAACTTTTCCCATCCTATCAACCCATGCCATGTTTGCTTTACCCAAGGTGTGTCTGCACGCATGTGCACATGCGTGTAGTGACTGTGCAGGGTTATGGGTAAGCAGTTGCCAGTGGGAGGGATGTGAAGCTGGAAGAGTACGAACAAGTGTGGGCTTGCACCAGAAGAGGTGAAAGCCCACACCTTTGCTCTTAAGGTAATGGGCATTGGGTAAAAGAAGATGGCTTGAAGTATTTTTTATTAATGAGCAATAATTCAGAGCCACTTGAGTTTGTGCTTTTCTTCCTAAGATCTGAATAGCCAGGGATATACTATGCCAGCTGGTGAGCAGTGTTGACCTATACTACCCTTTTTTCCAGGTCACACCACCTCATTGTGTTCCTGCTTCCTAGAGGTATATGGCTCTTGTGTGGATCCCAGATTTGGTTTATCACACACACACACACAGCAAAATCCCATTCAGTAAGAAAGTAATTCAGGAATTCACTTTCTTAGCATTTGGTATCTACAAAGCAAAGATACTGCCATCACCCCCAGTGGTGAATTCTTCTCCATCCAATACAATGGCTGTCCCCATCCTCCAGCAGAGCACAGGAGGAATAAATGGCACTCCCCAGGTGTTCTGGCAGTTAATACGACCCAGGCTATGTTGGCTTAATAAAAAGCAACAACAAAAAAGGAATATATTTAAATGAGATGGCCTAATTTTTCATGCTCCCAAATGCTGTATCTGGTTTGCCTCAAACTTTGCAGAGACTTTCTACCCTGGCACAATGTCATACCTGTTAAATTTCAGCAGGATTGGTTCACTTTTGAGCAAGTTTACAGATGGTCAACATTGGGCTTATAAAGAAGGTGAGCTTCAATCTTATGTATTGACTGCGATCGATAACAGATGTATGTCCCTGTAGCTACTTTCATCCTAAAGGACTGCAAAGCACTTTACAAACTATACGAATATGAGATTCATCCAGCCATCTTTTAATAGCCAGGCTGCAGTTCAACCACCACAAAACACACTGCACAATAGTGATCAAACTTTTTGGCCACACTATTTTATTTTAGGTACTTTTATCCCCATCACAGCAGTGTCTGAGTGCTTCACAGTAGTCATCTTCACAACACCGCTGTGAGTTAGGGATTTTCTATTATCCCCATTTTACAGAGAGTCTCTCTTTGCCACAGTTCCCTAAGTGACTTACACTTCCTGCGGGTCTTTGGGCAAGTCAGAGCAGAGAATTGAACCCAGGTCTCCCAAGTTCTAAACTAGTACCCAAACCACCAGACAATCCTTCCACTGACATCCCTAATATTATGGAAAGTGTCATGGGAACTTCAATGAAGAAAAGAGAAGAGTGCAAGTTTGAAGATTTCACATGAAAGATGGTTGATTCACTACACACAGTAAACTGAACACCACATAATAATAAAACCTAACATTTGTAGTATTTAGTGCTTCACATGCTCAAAGTACTATGAAACATTAATGATTAATCCTTACATACCACTCTGAGTTACTACAATCAGATGGAAAAGTGAGGCACTTAATTTTAGTGACTCAGCAAAGGACACCTAAGGAGTCAATGACAGAAACAGGATACAGAAAACTCAATGAATCAACCCTGGGCCAGTGATTAGCGCAAAGAATTGTGAATCAGGAAGCTTGCGTTCCTAATTTGTGACTGAGTCAACCTTGCAAGAACGTGAGGTTTCAAGGACACTAGGTATTTCAAACATATTGTTTAGACTATTAATTTATCTTTTCCTGTCCTAATGTGTAGGATAGTGTTGACATTATCACATTGAGATACTAGCCCAGAAGAGCCTACACTCTGGGAAAGAATGCACATGATAGCAATGGGAATGGACACATGAGAAAGTAGGCCATCATAATTTCCTGCCACTATCACTCTTCTTGTGCATCACTGTACTGTAATCGCAATGCAACAGTAGAGACATCTGAATTCAAACCCTTATTGTTCAGTTTCAAAATGTGGACTCAAAATGGTAAAGGTTGAGCATTTCTATTTTGTTACTAGATAATCTCCTTGCTATAACGGTTACTGCTGTTAGCTTCTAGGATGCTTTTACAGTTTCTCCTTTGCTGCTCTACGCAAGTATAATGAATATGCTCTAAAATACAACACACTATCACTCACAAGTGCATGATTTTTATAACAACTAAAAATATCAATAAGGACTACTTAAACATATATAGTACTGTTCACCCCAAGGATCCTAAAAACACTTTACAACCAAACGGATCTACAAACTAGACAAGGATCACTTCACTCACCACTGAAATGCAGCCATTTCGGGAGTGGGAAGTGGAAGCACTGTGTTTTGTGGGGAGGTTATATTTTGCTGGGTTTGGTTTGCATTTTTATATTAATATTAAGTTAAACTTTGCTCATATTTGGCAAAAGTACAAAGCCATTTTTAGCAATAGATTTTAGCAATAGAAAAAAAGGAATTTTGTTAAGTTTTTACTCCAAAATCTTGTGTTAAATATGTCTTTGAACTTGTACAAAATTTCTGCAAAGTTTCACTTAACTATGAATATACTGCTAAGGAAACAATATTTTCTACCTAGCTCTAAATAATACAAATAGAAGATGTAATCTTGTGCATCTCAATGGGTTATTTTAACTTCAAAACCTGGTTGCTGTGACCACTTCAACAACAACACCTTTAAAAATGATGATCAAAAAATCAGTTTGAATAGCTGAAATTTAATTAGAGTGGACACCTGCATTTGGTTTTTAGTTTTTAACAAAACATTATAAATGCACAAGTATTTATACATGCACTTAAGGATAAAAGCCACATGGATGTATTTTTTGAGTTGCTACATCATATAATTAGGGCCCTATCCCATGTTATTTATGTTAATAAAAGCCCTATTGATATAAAAAAAATTTGGATTTGCAAGTAATGGCAGGTTGGCCTTATAGTCTATATAGTGGCAGCTACTAGACTGCCCAGCCACTGAACTGAATTAAGGGAATACAGGGCTCTACATACCACTAAATGGGGGTCCTTGTTCCCCACTTGGAGTTGTCTGGGGGATTCCATAGGGTCAGATAAGCATCTAGATCAAAAATGGTATTTGCATTTTCATACTTATAATAATAGTAATGATCAAGATCCCAACTGCACAACTTCTGCTCACACTTGTGAACATTTATACAAGTACTCCTATTGATTTCAACCTATAAATGTAAATACTCAATGAAATAAGGATTGCATGACCACATCCAAAATTTGTACGTTTATAGAAAAATGGCATTTTATAAAACTGAATTTTGCATTTACAGCCTAGCTATTAAGAGTTCTATAAATATTGCATAGGAATTTATATGAATGCCTGTGAGCGATGGCAATGATGGTCTCTTGGATTTAAAAACTGAATACCTTTCAGTGACTGTACAGGATCAGGAGCAAAGCACAACAGGTCCATGCCTTGGTCCCCGGCTCCTGAAATCAGAATCTCAGCCTTTTTTTTTTTTTTTTAAATTAAGATTCTAGAGGCCTCATGATTGTGAAGAAAAATGTGACGAAAGGGTAACTGACGCAGTTGGTGATGTCTGCCCAAGTCTGATGTCTGTCTGAATCTGCAGAGAGCCTGAAACAATAGATCTTAGAGGTATGAACTTCTCTAGCACCCTCGATGGGGTATAAACTACAAGGTGTACTGCTCTGGGGTGGGGGGCACCCTGGCAGAAAAATTTGTGGCAGAAGGAGAAGAGTGCAACGGGCCTTGCCCATTCATCAAAGCTGATACACACCAGCAGCTGTGTGTGTACTGGGGGGCTTCCCTGCTTCAATCCCTGCTGTCTTGGAGGAAAGAGGGGGCCCTCTTGCTGTTCCTGGTGGGGAGAAGAGAGCCCTAGTACCATTACCTCTGCTACCCTGGCAAGGAAAAGGACCATTGCCACAACCACTCCAAATGGGGGGCAGAGCTACAGGGGTACATACGACATGGTGTGCCAGGGCTCTGGATTAAATTAATCTAGTCCACAAAGAAATCTGGCCCAGATCCTCAAAGGACCTACATATTTCAATGGGAGTTAGGTGTAGGGTGACCATATTTCCCAAAGGGAAAACAGGACACCTTGTGAGGTTAGCCCGAGCGCTCTCCCTGCCCCGCACCCCCCCCCCCACGGCACTGATTCCAGCCACTGCTGGCCTGAGCCCCCCTCCCCATATGGGGCTGGCCCCTATGCCAGGCTGGGGCTTGTGCCTTCCCACTTGCGCAGGGCTGGCATCACCACTCCCCCCACTTGCATGTTCCTCCGTATCCCACTTTTTTGGCAAAGAACCCGTTTGTTCTTGCCAACTGATCAAGCTGGCAAGAACAAACAGGACAAATTCCCACTTTTGTCAAAAAAAGTAGGAATTGCTTGGACAGGGCTTAAAATAGGGACTGTCCCAGCCAAAACAGGATGTATGGTCACCCTTGTTAGATGTCTAAATATCTTTGAGGAGCTAGCACTTACCTCTTATCCTACAGATCCCAGGACACCTGCACAAATAAATATCTTGATCTACACATCATCCCTGGTAGTGGTGTTCCCTGAAGGTCTGTATTACCAGTGCCTCCTGCTGTGCATGCATTCTGTAACTTCTCCACAAAATGTAGAGTAGCACGAGTTTACTTTGCATTTGCCACCATGTTTAGTGAGAGGCCACCATGTACAGCAGCCAGGCCTGTGGAACCTCAATTCCATGAAGCCAGTATGGAGAAGTTTCCACAGGCCTGGGGGTTGGGAAAGACATGCTCTGTTGGCTTCACTCCACCATCTCCTTCTGAAGTTTTAATAAAATAAGTAATATTATGGCACCTTCAATCCAATAAACTCATTAGAATTTACTATGGAAGAGATGGAACTAGAAACCTGACTCCCAGTCCCATGTTCTAGTCAGTAGGTAATGCTCTCTACCCTCGGCCTTTTGAACTTCCCTGCCCACTTTGCTACCACAGAATGAAGGGATGCATATGTCCCTTACTCATATTCCATGTCTCACTCTTTAGGTCAACCTTGGATAACCATGTATGCTGTCCATTGGCTTTAACATTACTAAGAAAGAATGTGTGTTAATAGCAGAGATATACACCTCTTCCTGTCTATACACCAAGGACCTGTCAACCAGACAAGACCACAATATCAAGAGTGGTTCCTCTACTTTACAGTACTTCACCTTGAGTCAGGCAGGAAGTCTTTGTGGAGATTCCCTGTCCATATTCAAAGAAGTCCCCACCATTATGATCAAGATCCTGACTACCTTACACTACAATAGGGCCAGCTGAAGTCAGGGATTCTTCTGTGGACCCAGGCTGCACAAAATGCCTAATCAGGCATTCTCCAGCCAATAAAGAAAGAGTTGATCTCCCTCCAAAGAATCACTGATACCCTATATGGCTGCAGAGACAAGAGAGCCATAGATCTTCCATGGGTCATCACGCACAAGAAGCTAATTTCAACTAGATTACTGCCTTCGAGAAAGTATGTATGTGGCTGAGTGAATGAGGGTTAGCATTAGTTGTACAACTAATCAAATACAAGTGAAATGCTTATCTTAGCAGCACTCTGTCACTAACAGAATAACTTCAAAAATCAACTGATTTTTATCACCTGCAAGCTGAAAACCAATTAATTTCTTATGGTCTCTTAAAAAAAAAGTTACTAGTACAGAATAATATGATAATATTACTTAGCACTTACAGTGTTTTTATCTTCAAAGCACTTTACAAACAAATTAATTAATCCTTACAACACCCCTGTGAGGTAGGTAAGCATTATTATCCTTATTTTATAAAAGAGAAAACTCTGGCAGAAGGGTACGTGATTGCTCAAGGCCACTGAAATATCCAGAAAGTACTGGTGATACTGAGGTATCCTTTCAAATCTAATGCTCATACTGCAGAGAGTCCTGCTCTGGAGTTGAATAAACATGAATCAAGCAGAAACACAGTGAGGTTTATTAAATGGAACTGAGATTGGCATGGTGGCAAGGTACACTGTATACAAGTTTAAAGCTGTCACAGATTCAAGGAAAATAGACCAAGGTGGAAGAGGATTACTTGGTTCCATTTCAGAAGGACAGCACTAAGCCACATATAACTGTTCAGACCTTCTGGTAGCTAACCTACAAAGCACGCTGGTTTGGTTCCAGAAAGAACCACTTGCCTACTCTATCGCCAAAATTAGTTAACCATCAATCAGGCTTTTCAATGGAGGGCGGCCGGGGGGGGAAGGAGAGAAGAGGAATTCCCATATAAAACAATGGTAAGAAAGAGCTATTTAACCTGTGGGTTTAAATACAGGAGTTTAAGGTTGAATAAACATGACCATCTAAATCCTTTAATCGTGTAGTTGACATTTATGGTGACAGAAAAAGATTAATAATCTTGCTCGCTAAATGAATCAATCTGAGAAGCTAATATTTAAAAGTAATAAACTTTAAGTCACATTAATTAGGACTTGAGTTGTGATTAATGTACGTAGTCTTTCAAAACAATATATCTGCCTCACAAGTGTTCACATTCTTTAAAAATAAATAAATAAATAAATAATCGATCCAAGCAAACACAGTACTTTTCAGTTCCCTTCTTTGCAAGGTGGGTGGATTCAGAGAGTGGGGAGATCAGAGAATTGCATTCACACAGGTGAGGAATGATAACATTTGCTATGATATAGCAGGCAGTGCACAAACCACCACATACAGCTTTGCTTGACCACATCCCATATTTCTAATCTACTGCATTGGCAAGGAAAAAAGACCTAACTTTTAAAGTCCAGCACCTCTTTCTTCACCTGCAAATATTTATTGGTGCAGTTAATGTAATTTAGTTGTTTAAGTACCCTCATGTAATAAATGGCACTAATGAACTCACAGGTATTTGCAGTCACAAAACTGAAGGGGGAAAAAAGGGAATTTGGGTTGAAAGCCAAGGACAGATAGTGAATTGTAATGTTTAGTGAACATTGCAAAGTCATTCCTGCTGCCAGCTACAAAGACCACATGCAGGCTAAATCACATTTCAAATCAAACCTTCAAAAATAAAAGTCTTGCATAACCAATGCCTCACCGAGGCTCTACGATGGAAGAGGACTCCTCTACCTCTGCTTTTGAGATTGGAGCACTTCTGATAAAATACGGTAATTACTTAGTGCAAATTCATATTTCATTCCAAAATCTGATCTGATCTGTACAGGCAGCCCTCAGTCCCTGTAAAGAAACCCTTTGACTTCAGTGGTATTCTACACAGGTGTAAAGGTCTCCCCATGTGGATCAGATTACAGGATCAGCACTCTGGCATGCAACGATATGACAGTTTGAAAGGGAACAACCACAACTTTAAAAAAAAAATACAAAAGTATCAGACATTTTTAAGGTGTACTGTGAAATTTCACAAAATATTCTAGTAATTGAAATTTAATTTCAGAGTTATAACTGCAACTATGTTTCTTTTCAGAAAACAAAACTAAAATATTTGACAAGGGCTTAGTCCTTCAGACCTTGCAAAGATTTGCCTTTGATGGAGTTTTATCTGTACAAGTAGCTACAGTAGTATGGATTGCACTCTAAAATGATTAGATATTGGAAATCATGAATCTCCATTTTCTTTTAATAAATTTAATTAATGTCATTATCTAAATTACAATTCGTGTTTGCACTGTATTTTCTTAATAGCTTAGCATATCTGTACAAAGCACTTATTTTGCTTCTCGTGTGTTTGACATATTACCACTCTTCCAACTATATTCTCTTATAGTAAGAATATAAAGAATAAATAGTAAGAATGAATATCTAATAGTGCAATAAGAGAATATAGTTGGGGGTCATGAGGTTATTACACAGGGCGTTGTGAGCTGTCAGCCTCCACTCCAAACCCCGCTTCACCGCCAGCATTTATAATGGTGTTAAATATATAAAAAAGTGTTTTAATGTATGGGGGGGTTGCACTCAGAGGCTTGCTATGTGAAAGGGGTCACCAGTTAAAAATTCTGAGAACCCCTGCATTAAAGGAAGCCAATAAGCCATACAAAAAAGATTTAAAAGACCAAACAGAAAGCCAAACAGGCCCAAATGTCATTACTAAAAAACAACACATTCCAGTCCTACAGATGCCAAACCTACCCTATATTTGTGTGTATAAATGTTGGCTGCAATACTGTAGCACTGTTGTGAAGGAGATGAAGAAAAACACAACATAAGCTGCAACATGATTACATCGAGCCAAGTTACATAAATGCACAACTTGGATATTTCACTGCTATTTTATTTATTTTTTAAAAAGATAATTCTCTGTTCAGACAACAATCCATGTGCACATTTAGTTAACAAGGCCAGAATTTTTTTTATAATATCTATATAATAAGGTTCCAGGAGTCTATTAGGTCTGAAGTCTATTAGGTCTCTTGAGTCAGTGTGGAGCAATGGAAACAACTACAAGCCTGGCTGAAGGCTCTTTTAGTTCAGAATATCACCAGGATGAATCATCATTGGGTTTCACTGTCTGTTACCTCCAGATTTTAAGTTCTCAGCCATTTTCAGTTTACAAATTACACCTGTGAGGTGTACAGCTGTAGTAAGGCATGTGTCTATGCCATGCTAACTGTCCTAAGCTATTCTGACATCAGAGGTAGCTCAACAAATCACCACCCTGACTCTACAGCTAATTTGTATGAAACACATTTTCATTGTTATATGAGGTAGACAGCACAGATGGTGGATTACTTGGCTCGGCTGCCATGCACACAAATCAACAAAAACGTCCCCGCACAACCCTCGTATATACAAATCAAGTACACACAACAGTCCTCATTGAAGCACACGCTCCTCATCCACCACCTGCACAAATCCACAAAACTGTCCCAGCTCAACACAACCCACACTCAAATCAACACAGCCACCCACATACCCACACATCCAATAACCCCAAACATCACCCTGAAGCCTAGAATGTCTGTTGAGTCAGTGTGAAATGATGGAAACAGCTACAAGCACGGTGGAGAGCTCATTTTGTTTAGAAGATCACTTGGTTCAATCATCACTGTGATTTGCAGTCTGGCACCATCCTGTTTTTTAACTTCCAAGCCAGTTAACACTTTTTTTATTGCCTCTACATAAATCCATGTGTGACACTGTATTGAATATACGGGACACTTTATGATATTGTTGACACCACTATTATTAAATGTCAAGAAATCTGACCAGATATGCTGTGCGGTATCTGCAAAAATGGTTTTTTTTTAAATATACTGATGCACCATCCTGGACTTTCAATTTCTACTACTTATTATCAGGAAAGTGTCTGCAGTACACTCCAAAGAAAGGGTCACTCCTCTTAACTCAGCCCAAATAAAGTGATGGGCTGAAAATTATGGTCATAAAAAAAAATAAACTAATCTCACAATGACTTGAGGTTTGAACACTTTACAGAAAATAATGATTTTTCCCTCGGTGGTATCCATAGGGCTGGCTCCAATGCCTTCTGAGTCAGGCACATATGCCCTGGTGTAAAGAGCGCCGCCAGCCCCCACACTTTTTCAGTTCCTTTTTGCCAGTAACTCTGACAGAGGGGAAGGAGAGAGGACCATGGAATGGATATGAGCAACACATCTCAAAGAACAACAGTTACAAAAGGTGAGTAACCATTTTTCTTCTTTGAATGCTTGCTCCTGTCCATCCATGCTAGGGGACTCACAAGCAGTATCCCCAGAGGTGTGCTCAGAGTTCATGCACATGCTGATTACAATACTGCTCTCCTGAAACCGGTGTAACCCCTTTGGAGTTTAGAGAGCATGGCCCCTTTAAAGCTTTTTCCTAAGGGGGAGGTGGAGCAGTGAGAGAAAGGAGGAAAACTCTAGGGGGTGGGTCTGGAGCTGGAGAGAGAAGGGCTGCAGCAAGCAGGCCATCGCAAAGTAAAGCAGCGGGGTACCTGCCTGAAGTCTGAGAAGGACAGGGCAGCTGATTAGGGACACCTCAGGACAGGAGCCAGGAGGAGCATTGTGCCGGGGAGGAATCACCCAAGGAGGACAGGCCATCACTGCTGCCCAGAGCTTCATGGGGCTGTGAGTAATGGAGCTTATTAGTCTGCATTGGGAATAAGGAGGGAGGCTGCTATCTAGTTAAGTGGGGAGGTGGTCACTCTGTGTGGCTTTGCAGAGAGCGACAGAAGAGGGCACCAGAGGGGTTTGTTGGGGAAAGTTTACTGGCACCGAAGAAGACCAGGAGCAACTAAGACTCATCACTGGACTGAAACTTTGCTCCGGACTCCTGAACTCCATGTGCGGACTCATTGGTCGGTGTCTGCCCTTCCAGACTGTGCTACCACTGGGCCTGTGGGGCCTTGGTTTGGATGCAGCCCTGTTTTACTGCTCCTCCTATATTTCCCCTTGTTGTTTTTCTCCTCTCATCCCTCTGTAAATAAATATTTCCCTTTCTTATATCCATTGTACTTTTCTGGTGTGTGTGTGTGTGTTCACTCTGGGAGGTTTGTAACAGGTACCTCTGGGGTGGAAGGGATATATCCTGCTGCATTCCTGCGTGCGCCTTCTCTTGGCCAGAGCTGCCTGCAGAGCAGACTCCATCTTGGCCACGAGGGCGCTAAAGTTACACTGGCATCATCACAGGCCTGTTGGGTGATGGTGTAGTGTGACACGAAGGTATGAACCAATGACCATCTTCCGGCTCTGTAGATATCTGGGATTGGTACCTGTGCGAGGAATACTGCTGCTGAAGCCTGGCCTCTCGTAGAATGAGTGGTCATGATGGCTGGAGCGGAAACCTTCGCCTGCTTGTAGCAAGCTCAGATACAGGCGGTTATCCCGGACAAGATTCTTTGGGATGACACAGGTAGCTCTCATCCTTTCTGCTACTGCTACTAAGAGTTGTGTTGACTTGTGGAAGGGCTTAGTTTTCTCAACATAGAAGGTGAGAGCCCGCCTAACATCCAATGTCCTGGCTGTTGTGGAAAAGCAAGACAACTTTTGGTAGACAGGCCGGATGGGGTTGCAGCTAGACCGTATCCTTGAAGAACACCGTGCAAAGGGGTTCCAATGTGAGGGCTTTTCTCTCAGAGACCCTTCTGTCTGAGATGATCACCACTGGGAAAGGGACCTTCCAAGAGAGAAGCAGTAAGGGGCCAGAGATGCTGTGTGAGGTATCTGCAAAAATGTTATAATTTGCCAAGTATGATAATCTTGTTTATATGTTTGTATCACCTTTGTATTATGAGTTATAGATATGTATGGCATGTCTGTATTTCCAAACTTGTGCTGTGTTTCTGGGTGACACCCCTAGACAGATTGGAATCAGCAGTAGGCCTGCTTGATGGCCCATCAAGGGACATCTGCTGTACAATGAACCCATTTAAAAGGAGCTGAGGACTACACCTTATGAGTCAGCAAGCCTGTAGGGACATGCCTATGGACAGAACTTTAAAGCCTTTCCATGCCCTGTGCCGGGCAGCTTGAGTTTCGAACAAAGGAAGTACAAGCCACATGGCAAAAGACTATAAAAGGCAGCTTCATCTTCTCCAATTTATCTTCAATCCTGCTTCTTACCTCTGGAGTTACTTTTCTACAAACTGAAGCTCTGACCAAAAGACTGAATGACCCATCCAAGCTATGAATGTTTTCCAGAGGGACTTTTAAGCCACGAAATTCACCAATACTGCTAAGAACCTGATATATGGACTTTGATACTCTCTGTATGTATGATTGCTTTACCATTTAACAACTATCTTTTTGTTCTTTTTTCTTTATAATAAGCCTTTAGTTTTAGATGCTAAAGGATTGGCTGGCAGCATGATATTTGGGGTAAGATCCAACCTAATATTGAACTGGCAATGTGGCTGATCCTTTGGGGTTCAGAAGAACATTCTGTAGAGTGAATAGAATTTTTAAATAACTCCTCACCTTACTGCATCTAGGTGCTGACTGGAAGCCAAAGAACTGGAATGCAATGAAGGGGGCTGTGTGATTTCCTTTTTTGCTAATTGATAACCAGTGTGGGGGATCAGAAGCATTGTTTGTGACTGGCTGAAAAGTTTAACTTCAGTGTTAATCACAAGTTTTCGGAGTGCCTGCTCTCCCTTTTGCAGCCTATCCTGCCCTTGGCATTTCCAACCAGGGCTACCCTGGCACCTCAGGTCACACATGGTATGCCCACATCTTGAATACTGTCTGCACATGTGGTCACCCCATCTCAAAAAAGATATATTGGAATTGGAAAAGGTTCAGAAAAGGGCAACAAAAATTATTAGGAATATGGAACAGCTTCCATGTGAGTAGAGATTAATAAGACTGGGAATTTTCAGCTTGGAAAAGAGACAACTAAGGGGGGATATGATACAGGTCTATAAAATCATGACTGGTGTGGAGAAAGTAAATAAGGAAGTGTTATTTATTCCTTCTCATAGCACAAGAACTAGAGGTCACCAAATAAAATTAATAGGCAGCAGGTTTAAAACAAACAAAAGTAAGTATTTCTTCACACAACGCACAGTCAACCTGCAGAACTCCTTCACAGAGGATATTATGAAGGCCAAGACAATAACAAGTTTCAAAAAAAGAACTATATGGAGGATGGGAGGGATGGTGTCCCTAGCCTCTTTTTGCCAGAAGCTGGGAATGGGCAACAGGGAATGTATCACTTCATGATTACCTGTTCATTCCCTCTGAGGCACCTGGCATTGGTCACTGTTGGAAGACAGGATACTGAGCTAATGGACCTGTGGTCTGACCCAGTATGGCCATTCTTATGTTCTTATGTAGCAACTGGCTGTGGTCTTGTGAAATCAAGTCCGGACGGGGTGGAAGCATGAGTGGAGCTGTCACTGAGAGGTCCAGAAGCATCCTGAACCAACACTGGTGTGACCACGCTGGAGCTTTCAGGATAAACTTCATCTTGTCCCATTTAATTTTTAAGAGGACCTGGTGAACCAAGGGGATCAGTGGTAAGGCATATAGTAGGCTGTATGCCCAGGAGAGCAGGAAGGCATCAGAGAGGCAGATCATGCTGTGCCCGTGCAGCAAACAGAACTGATGGCATTTCCTGTTCTGTCTGGTGGTGAACGGATCCACATGGGGAGGCCCCCATTTCTGGAAGATAACACTGACAACCTCCAGATGCAGAGGCCACTCGTGGTGAGAGGAAAAGGATCTGTTGAGGTGATCTGCCAGCATGTTTCAGACTCCTGGGGGATGTGACGCCTCGAGATGAATAGCATGTTTCACGCAGAAGTCCCACAACTGGAGGACCTCCTAGAACAGGGCTGAAGATAGAGCCTGCCCATGCTTGTGGATGTAAAACATTGATGTTATGTTGTCCATCAAGACCTGCACCATTGTGTTGTTCATCAAGACCTGTCCATTAAGACCTGTACCCACATGATCTGGGAAAGGAACATCTGGCAAGCCATGTGTACCACCCTGAGTTCCCTGACCTTTATATGCAGGGAGAGTTCTTCCTAGGACCAGAAGTCTGGGTTGTGAACCTGCCAAGGTGGGCGCCCCACCCTTGGTCTAACATGCCTGAGACTAAGGTTACCGATGGATGAAGGGCAGCAAAGGGTACCCCTTTCATTACAGATCCTGGGTCTCTCCACCAGGTCAGCAAAGCAAGGACTGGAGATGGAATTGTGAGTATTGAGTCCAGGTGGTGTCTGCTCAGGGAGTAGACAAACACCAGGCACATTTGAAGGGGTCTGAGGTGTAGCCTTGTGTGCTGCACCACATAGGTACATGCCACCATGGGATCCAACAGCTTGAGGCAAACCTGAACAGTCTTTAGTGGGTGGATTCTGACCTTGGAAATCAGGTCCAACATAGATTGGAAACAGGCTTCCGGTAGGGAGGCTTTGGCTTGCGTCTAATTGATCACTGCCCTGATGAACTCTGTTCTCTGAACTGGGACCAAGCGCTGGGTCTGGAAGGTACTGGGCTGATGTTGTGCCTCCCCTGAGCCTGCGACTGACCTTTTATCAGCCAGTCATTGAGGTACAAGTACACTTACACACCTCAATTCCTGAGGAAGGCTGCCACTAGCACCATACACTTCATGAAGAGCTGTGGGGCTGCCGATAGACTGACAGGAAGAGCGGCGAAATGGTAGTGGTGTTGCCCCATTATGAACCTGAGCAATCTTCTGTAACCACGGAAGATAGAGATTGCCATAGTCCTGGCTGCCGAGTTGGCCGCATCCAGAGCCGCCTGCAGGGAGGTCTTAGCCACAGTCTTGCCCTCCTCTAAGATGGCCGCAAATTCCAGCCTCAATTTCTGTGAGAAGACATCTTTAAATTTGGACAGCGAGTTCCACAGATTAAAATCTTACCTCCCCGGTAGAGCCTGTTGGTTGGAGATACATAGTTGGAGACTGCCTGTTGAATACAACTTTTTGTCCAATCAAGTCTGGTCTAGTCTCTGAGCTTCTTTATTTTTTGGGGGTAGCGCTTGACTGCCCTGTCTGTCTCACTCATTTGCTGCCAATACTATCAGGGATCCCAGTGGAAGGTGAGAGTAAAGCTAGTCAAACCCACTTGATGGGGCACAGTATTTCTTCTCTGCCCTCTCTGAGATGGGGGGGACAGAGAAGAAGGGGTCTGCCACAGTGTCTTAACAGGCCCAAACATTGCTTCATTTATGGGTAAGGCTACTCTGGAGGAAGCGGCAGGCTGTGTGCCAACTCCTTATTCTTTCACTTTCAGACTGAAGTTTGCCACTTTTCAGGAGGACTTGTTGGCCCTGAAGTCATCTTGAGAAAGCAAGGTTCTAGGGCTTTCAACTGCCTCATCCGGGGACAATGAGGAGGAGGCCTGTGGCAAAGGAGGGGATCCGCCCTCTTCTTTTGCTTCCACTACATCCATCGCAGCCAGTTCCTGAATGTCAGCACCGGGATTGGTGCTGGAGTTAGGGTCCGGTGCTGGGCGGGAAGAGGTGGTGGCCCACCTTTCTGACACCACAGAGTATGAGTGGTGGGAAGGGAACCCCCATACTGGGGGGAACCCGCAGTGGTTCTAGTACTGCCACTGCATCAGCCAGTGGCCCAGTGACCAAGTGCCAGCGGGAGGGCCAGTACCAAAGTCCGGAGGCTGGGTACCACTAGGTCTTGGATGGAGCAAAGAATTCCCCTTCCGACTCCAAAGAGGATTCTTCCCCTTGGAAACCAAGACAGTGCAGTACCTGACTAATGCATGGGTACCATGGAGGGCCTGCGTCTGAATGGTGCTGCAGTGGTCGGTACCAGGCCAGAGCTTGCCAGCCCTTGTTCCCTTGTGACTCTAGTGGGAGTCCTTGAGAAGTCGGCAGGAACAGGAGTGTCAGCAGATCCTTTGCTGCCTGAAAGGCCTCTGGTGTTGAGGCGGCCAGCAACCATCTGGGCCCACGGCTGCTCCTGGGAGTCTATGGTGTGTCCCGTACCGGAGTCGGTGCTCTAGGTGGAGTCTGTGAAGCCATCAGTGGCTTGGGGAAGGACGAATGGCCTGACACAGATCTCACTATGCCAGTCCCTCCCTGCTTGTCTCTCTTCAGCACCGAAGAATCCTCTCTCAGTGCACCGTTTCTTACATTTCTTCATCTGCACCAACTATGGAGAAGAACATGGTGCCAGGGAAGTGCTCCACACAGATGCCAAAGTACTCTGCACGATTCAGATAGATTCAGTTCCGAGGCTGGTCTGAGGCCCGCCTCCATAAGAATGGCTTTCAGCCAAACGTCCCTGTCCTTTCTGGTACAGGGCTTGAAATCCCTGCAGATCTGGCACTTCTCTTTGACATGAGACTTCCCCAGACACTTTAGACAGCTAGTGTGCAGGTTCGCTAACTGGCATCAGCTTGCCGCAAGAGGCACATGGCTTCAAGCCTGGGAACCAGGGCACATCTAGCCCCGCGGGCAAAAAGTCCCTCGACAACAGGGACAACCACTAACACTACTATATACACTAACTCTAATGAAGAACTATATACATCAACTATGACAACTATACAGAATATGACAGAGGAAGTCCAACCACTGGAAAAGAAAGCCTTGCCACCGCAAGAAGAATCATTCCAGCAATCATCACGAGCAGTAAGAAGGAACTGAGAGGGCGCAGGGTCAGCGGCACCCCTTATACCAGTGCATACACACACAGCTCCAGAGGGTGCTAGGGCCCTATAGATACCATTGAGGGGGAAACCTCCAGCAATTGTGCATGCGGTGCGTGCACATCTAGCATTGAACAGACATGAGCAACCACTTGAATAAGAAAAATCAGTTTTTTGTTTTTCATTAAAAAACGATAAATTTAGGTGAAAATTTTAAGGAACAGATTTTTTTCCCCCTTTGGAAATTTTGGCAGAATTTTTTTCCCCTGTGAGATTTAATTCTAAGGTCCCGTTCATCTTTTTCCTATGATTCTGGTGGTAACCATGATCACTTTAGGAGTCCTATCGTAGCCACTGGCTTCCACCTGGCATAGAGGAAGTAAAAAGAAAAATCTCTCAGCCAGATTTTTTTAAAGTTATGATTTTGATAAATTTCAGAAAAGTAAAACCAGAGAATTCTTCACTGTGGAGAAAACTTCCTTTTCTACCCATGAAAGTCATTTCCCCCTCACACAAAAAGACAAACACACAAGTACTGGACTTTTTACACAGAGTTCATGTCAGCTCCAGATCTTTTCTTTTCAGGTAATGGGATTTCAGCACTGTATACCTTTCATCATTTTGTTTCTTAATTAAATAGGAGCACTATTTAAAAGTGCAGGAATGACAGCCCGGGAGACTAAAATTCTGTATCCAGGGTTTATGGAGAGTGACAGTGGAAGCTTCCATATGCTGCTCAGCTAATTCACATCTAATCAGACTGGAGAGGACCATCTTTAGGTTTAATCCTCATGTCTTTTCAGACCTTGACCTTGTTGTTGAAAAGCCAACAATGGTGTAAGTTAGTGCTAGTAGTTTTTCCTGTTCTGGATACCCGTCCACTAGAAATAGACCTTAACTATAAACTAATTTCCCCCTGCCCACCCAAAAGCTGTAAAACAGTACAACACAGTTTTTAGTGCCCTGGTGACCTATAGGAGAAAAACATCATTGCATTATTATACTTAACATACTGATGTTGTTTAGTCCTTTGGGACAGAGGTTTTATTTATTATTTATCACCCTGTATCTATGCATAGCTTTAGGCACATTATATGAACACAACACTGAGCAAGGTGATAATCGGATGCAGTAGAGCTATAGTCTAATAATCTTAACATTGCACAAGGATTCAGGACACCTGAGTTCTGTTCACAACTTTGTCACTGACTTCTTGCTTGACTTTAGGTAGTTTACTTAATTTGTTCTGTCTCTTTTTCACTATCTTTAAAGCAGGGATAATAATGAGCTATAAATTAAACGTACTACATACATGTTGATTATTATTATTATTATTTATAAAACTATCATGACAACATATCCCACCCAGAGATGAAATGCCTCACTGACACACTAACCAAATTGTGCATAGTTAGTATTAGAACACTTTACCTACCTTGCCTGGTATACTCATCTGCTTCCCTGTGGACTAAGTCCTTCACCCGGTTTCCATACAACAACCTGGAGGAATCATGATCAAAAGCTTTCAGGGTTTCACTTGAACTGTATGACTTCTGTGTAGGCACTCTGCACTCCTCATTTTCTGCTGAAGAATTTGTGTAACGTCGTTCTTTGTCTCTTCTGCTCTTTGTCAGGGAGCAATAAGGCCTACGTTCTTTCACATCCATACTTCATTCCTTCTGTATGCACATCAGCCCAGCTTATTTGAAACTCTTCTCTACATTTAATTTATGTCCGCCTTTAAGAAGATAAAAATATATATATTATAATAATACTTCAGTGGTCATCTAATTCCTGAGAGTTCTCCATGTCTTTCTGACACAGAAACAAAGATCCTATTTCTAAAAAAATACAGTTAAACAGTATCTGAAACAATCTATGTTGTTCACAAGACACACAATAGTTTAATTTTTCAGCAGCATGCCTGATAGATTAGCCAAGAAACCCGTTAACAATAACAGAAGTTACAGTATACATCTAATCTGCTGTGTGCTCAAACTGCATAGCCAAATTCAACTAGAAACCCTGAAATAAAATATTTCTGGCTTTCAGCACAAGGAAAATATTATCTGCTATTTGTTTTTTCTTCTTTTGAGAAAGATACACTCGTACATGCTTTTAAGGGGAGCCTGGCTTTTTCCTACCCATGTGGATCTTCTGTTTCAATGTCTGTTTCTGAAATGTAAATGTTTAATTTCCATGTTTTTTGTTGCTGTTTATGTGTTTAGAAAATTGTCCTTTAGTGAGAATCTAAACCTAGTATTTCATGACAGACTATTGAAACATAAGCACAACACAGGCATTGGGAAGAAGTTCTCCCTGGTTGTGCATTTCAGTGTGCCTACTCTTGGATAAAAGCTGTAATGCTGCAAATTTAAATTCACATTGCAAATAAAAATCAGAAATCATTTTTCTAGTCATATCTTGAAGGGACACTGTAAAGATAAAAATATATTTTTAAAATCTAATATATTTCTGATAGTGATGTTTCCTTACTATACTTCCAGTTTCATTCAGTTTACATTGAGTACTCAGTTTCACTTACAAGTTCTCATACACAAAGTTCAGACATTTGGTTTTCTAACACAGAAAGAGATTGTTTAAAAATATTAAACATTTCCATTGCCATTTTAAATAAAAATCATTCATATTAGTTTTTGCCAACTATTTAAAAAATGTGTATAAATACTATATATAAACAAAACCTAGATCTGAGGAGTCAAATATCTGACAATGCCCCATAAGCTGAGGAGCTGCTGTTTCTTATATAATGTGTTGTGTGTTAAGGTTATTTCCTTTGTCTTCAGGAGGAAGACTATGAGATCTCTCTCTCCTTGGAGGCCTTCTCAGTTTAGAATATTACTTTACAAGGAGTGATGGTAACAGCCGTTCCCTTTGTGACAAAGGATTAAAATGACAATGTACAGTGCATATCACAAAGCAATATGAAACTGTATTTTCACTCTGTTCTACAAAACCAAGTTTGCTTTAGATCAGTTCACCTATTACATTTTTAAACATATTTCATTTCAAACAAACTAATTAATTGTCTCGCTTAAAATTATTCTAAGCAAGTATTTGATTTACTACTGAACTGTAATTCAGATTTTTTAAATGAAAGGTTTTTTATCATCCTATCTAGTTTGAAGTTCTCTAGAAGGCTCTCACACTTCTTGACCTAGGTGAATCTCAATTTAGGAATTTCAAGATAAAGTGCAAAATTACATGGAATACATATATACTAAATACAGAGCTAATTTTTTTTTCATTTAAGCAAATTCCCTTTTACATTTAGGGCAATTTCAAATATACTTTACACCTCCTTTTTCATGTCAAAATGTTTGTTTTTCCTAGCACAAATACCAGTTGATATAGGTACAATGATACTGTTCACTCAATCTAAGGATACTGATATGTGCAGGCACATGTAGTCCAGGAATTAAACATTAATCTTTCATTAAAGATTATGTCATGTGATTAAACCTCCAGGAATACATCCAACCAAAATTGGCAACCCTAAGTGCAGGTAATGTTTTAAATCCTTTTATATGAAAACACACTCACCTACATTTTGTGATTAAATACTTTTCTCCCCATACTGCTGAATATTAAATGACCCTGTTCCTTTTATTTAAAAATAGTTTTCTAAACATTGTAGACATTTTCACTCTGTCATATTATGAACATCTTCAGAAATAAGCAGTATTTTTTCCTCTCTTCAGGAAAAACCATTGATAAAGTGCATAGGTTGTCAGTTACTATGTCGGTTCAGATCTCACACCATAAAATTATTAACATGATTTTTTAAAAAACATAATAGAGCTGCTTTAAGTTATCAATAAACAGTTATTTTAGGATATTCCATATCAGCATGTAGACATATGGAAACATCTCTTTTTTAGCCATATACTTCAGGATATCTAAAGATCTTTTTTATTCTTGGAATCTCTAAATTGTGCCATGAGAAAATCGATATACAGTACTAACCATCAAAGATAAGATCAATATAATTTTTTTTTTAGAAGAGTCTTCAAGCTTCTGCAGTATTTTTGCAAAATAAAAACAAAGCCCTGTGTGCAATGCTTTCAATGACTATACAAAGCTGAAAATCCTCAAAGATTTAATCTACACTGTAGTGTTAGGAACCACTGATCTGCTTCACACAGAATCAATGAATTCAATACAACTTCAAAAGGCAGTTTTCTGGGTTATCTACTGCCTCTCCAGGCTAAGAATGAGAAGGCTAGAAAATACAAGCTGGTTAATAGCACCAAGTTATTGGAATACTTTCATGGCAATTATACTGTCATCATGAACTAGGAAGATACCGTGGACACCATAGTCATGTTTTGCATAAGACATTTAGCTCCTGCGAAATGCTGAGTGCTCCAATAGCCTGATCCTGCACATTTTGAATTTAAAGGTAAAACACATGCTATCTTTAATGGCCCCAATGAAGTCAATTTGAGTTGATTGCCTTCAGCCCCTTACAGGAAGAGCTCAGCATCTTGCAGGATCAGGCTTTTAAAAATTATTTAATCATTGGCTTATGTAAGTGTAAAGGACTGTTGGCCCCTTACTGAAACTTAGTGCGGGTTTTTAGTTGGCCCTATCCCAGAACCAAAGGAAAGGGGAAGGGCCTATGTAAAAATCAAGATCCTGAGACTGACAGTCCCCAGGGTCAATGGGGAGGGGCCAATGCTCCTGGTTAGCCTGACTGACAGGACAGACAGGCCAATGTCCTCCATAAAAGCTGGAGCTGCCTGGGCCAGAGCAGAGCAGAACAGCAGCCAGAACCAGAGGGGGCCAAAGAAACAGCCCAGAGAGGAGAGCCAAAACATCCAGGACCAGAGAAGCAGCCCAGAGAGCAGAGCTGAGCTGGAGGCAGAATAGCAGCAGTGCTGAGGCAGAGTGGGGCGGGGACAGCCCAGAGTCCAGGACAGTGTGCAGCTGGGAGCCCAGCACAGGGAGATGCTGCCCGACAAGAGGTCTTGCAGCCCAGATTTGGAGGGGGATTATATCCCCAACAGGAGGACCAATGCTGGGAAGAAGCCTAGAACCTGAAGATGCATAGCCACTACCAGACCAAATGTCTGATCTGCAGTATCACTGCAGTGCAGCAAGGGCAGGGCCACCCAGAGGATTCAGGGGGTCTGGGGCAAAGCAGGGGAGCTGCGGCACTTGTATTCACCGGGCAGCGCTCCGGGTCTTCGGTGGTGGGGTGCCCTTCGGTCACTCCGCATCTTCGGCAGCACTGAAGGCCCCCCGCCGCCGAAAATGCCGCCGAAGACCCAGAGCGACTGAAGGGCCCCCCGCCGCCAAAATGCCGCCGAAGACCTGAACCACCGCCGGGCCAGGGCTCACGGGGCCCCTGTGGGGCCCGAGGCAAATTGCCCCACTTGCCCCCTCTCTGGGCGGCCCTGAGTAAGAGCCTGGGAAGGCGGCCTGCAACGTGTGAGAAACAGACTGTGAAGTTTCTTTGAGTTCCAGAGACTGCCATTTGTGGTATCCACATCCCCCCAAAGCATAGTTACTTGTTGTTCCCTTTAGCCTTTCCCATTTTTTTCTAATTTTATTGTTAGCTGCTGTTTAATAAATTGTGCATTTCCTTTGAACTGTATGTAGTGATCAGTGAGTCAGGAAAGCATCCAGTGCGACGAGGGTATCCGGAGTGAGGACACTAACCCCTGTCCTAAGTGACCTCGATAAAACTGGAGGTCAAATCCCCCAGGAATCCTGGGCCCAGCCTTGTGGAGGTTACAAGGACTCTGTCACATGGGGGTGAGGAAGGAGAGTCCTCGAGGTCAGGTAGGCTTCTGGATAAAGGTAGTGGGAGCGAGGTGCTAGCCAATTCCACCGAGATAGCATATAAGCCAGGCAAGTTCCCCACAATTGCAGGACCATTCCCCTGCTTACATAAGGTAAATCTATAGAATGGAGGAACAGAACAAAAGTTGTCAGAAAGAGAAGCCATGTCTATACATTCAGCGCTGCAGCGGCACAGCTGTACCAATACGCGTCTGGTGAAGATGCTCTGTGCTGACGGGAGAGAGTTCTGCTATCGGCATAATAAAACCTGCACGAGTGGCAGAAGCTGTGTCTTTAGGAGAAACTCTCCTGCCGACATAGCGCTGTGCACATGAGTGCTTATGCAGGTGTAATTTATGTTGCTCAAGGGGGTTGTTTATTCATACCCCTCAGTGACATAAATTATGCTGACAGGCTGCAGCGTACACATAGCCAGAGAGGAATCAAAAGAGACTAAAGTCTGGTAAATATGCCTCATCTAGCCAGCAGTAAAAATCTTTCTGCACTATTCCAATTATGAGACAAAACATTCATCAAGAAAACTGTATATAGCACTTGAACTCCAAAACATGTATTTTTTCTGAATTCAGAAGGGCACTGCATATTGAAGTCTAGGTTGCCTGTCAACAAAGACAGGTCAAGGAAAGGAAAACTTGCTGTTGGCTTTGTAAGGCTTCTGGTCAGGGTTCTTGCTGCACTTCATTTTTTAGAAGTACTTTCTACTACAGCACTTTCTCATTATTGCATGACATTTTCACCCTGTCATACTATGAACATCTTCAGAAATAAACTATATTTTTCTCTCAAGAAGACTGAGTATTTTTTTCTCCGCAAAAACCACTGATAAAGTGCAGAGGTTGAGGTTGGCAGTTACTGTATCTGCTCAGCTTTCTCACCATAAAATTATCTTTAGTGGTTATTGTGTTAACAAGTTTTCCACCAACTTTAAGTGACCCCTTGGTCATCAAACTCTAAGATATTTTCCTTTTATTTTGTGTTGCATGAGCTGCATCCCTGTTACCTGAATGCACTGACTATTCTCCTTCTACTATGCCTTATATTAAGCACACATGAAATAATAAATACAATACAAAAGCTCAAGGGAATAGAGTGACTAATTTGACACATGAACAGTTTTCTTGACAAATCAGATTAAAGTTTTAAACCTAATAGAATTAAACCAGTTTTAGAACATATTACAGAAACATTTGCCTTCATCTTCAAGTAATATTTTCCCCATATGTCAATATTTATCGTCTACCAAATAGCTTTGTCCCAATTAATGGAACAGAACGAGAATTTTCTTAGTACAATATTTACAAAGACATTCAGCTACTAAATCATCTAGCCTCAAAATGACATTACAATGGCTAAGTCAGTTACTGCTGCTAATTTAAATAACTTTCTCCACAGTATTTTTACAGATCAGAGATTTCATATAAGAACCTGGCATCTCTGGCTTATGAGTACATAGCAAGCACATACCATGTATATAATTGCATATAGTTTTTAATTTCCTGGGGACACCATATCTCCTGGCATACATGCAGAGTTTTTTGGGTTTTCATCAGTCTTCTTACTAACACCCTGCTATATGTCTCAGTCCGCACCTGCTATGCAAGGGATTATATTGTGTGTATAATAGCATACCTTGAAATGTTCTGCATATACTGAAGGAAATGGACAATGTACTGGCTGACGTATGTCCATATTTCAATTTGCTATGATAACTTAAATCTTGATTTGGTGTTTGAACCACTGGATATTACAGCCTCCTGTAATCTTTTGAATCATCTGACCAAGCTAAGGACTTCTTGTTTTTAATAATAAAGGAGAAATGTACACCAATTTCTGTGCTGGTATGGCAACACTGATATATTCTTTTTAGTCCTATTTAAAGATACCCATTCAATTTGGGGTTACCATCAAATACCTACCAAGGACCCAATCCTGCATTCTTGGAGCCAGGATCAGTTTTGGCTGCACCAAGGAGAGAGGATTGAGCCATAAATGGTTAATTTATAGGAATCCCAAACTGAATGATTATCTGAAAATATTCGTTTTACAAGAACATACAGTATGAGTTATGCCAGAGCAGATCATTGGTTTATCTAGTCTAGTCTCCTACCTTCACCTGCAGTTTGCACCTGGTGTTTTGGATGAATGATTAAAACTCCCATAGTGCTAAATCACAGTGTGAAAAATTCTCTCTCAATCTTTACATGTGGTGAGCTATGGCCTGAAGTACTAGGGTCAACACCTCTTATAACATTTTTACATAATTAGAATAGCAAATGGTATTCTTCTTCAGAGATATGTCTAACCATTTCTTGCAGCTTTCTAAACCACTTGCCTTAATTTCCTGAGGCAAATGAATTATACATGTGGACAATACATGGTATAAAATATTTCACTTTAGTCATTTTAAAATGTTGCATTCCATATTCTGATCTATAACATGATGAAAGGACACAATCATCAAAACACCATCATACTTCTTTCATATCTCCTACTACTGCATACCTTGCCAGACTAAATAATGCCATTCTTTTTAATCTTCTCATATAGGGCATGGTCCAAAGCTAACTGAAGCTTTGATTTCGGCTCAAACTGTATACATCTCACCAGGGGTGCTGGAACAATTTGTACAGTGGGGGTGCTGAGAGCTATTGAATCAAAGAGTAAACCTTGTATATAATGGAGACCACTTGAAGCCGGGGGTGCAGCAGCACCCCCAGCACCTATGCGTCCCACCAACAGAACTACACAAATATGCCCCTTCTTTTAATGACCTTTTTGAAATCTTTTCTATTTCACCTGCTTTATTTTCAGGCTGAGAAGATCAAAATTGAATGCAATATTCAGGAGATGAAATTCTGCCACCCTTACTTCTGCTGAGAAGAGACTCACTCTGAGCAGACCTATTTAATTCAATAGGACTATATGAGTAAGACTATACTCGAGGTGAATATGGGTAGCCGAATCTGACCCAAAGTAAGAGTTATACTGATAGCTTATTGCAGTGGTCTTCAAACTTTTTTGATTGCGCACCCCTATCAGTAAAAAATTTTTGAGTACGCACCCCCAATATAAGTATATTTATGTATAAATTATATACATGTACTACTGTATTAATATATTATGTACATTATAAAACACAAAAAATAGAAATTAAAACGGATGAGATAAAGATGAAATAAACAATATTTTTTTAAAATGTTTTATTTTATTTATTAATGGTAAAAAAACCTTTCTGCTCTCACTAAAATAATATTATTAATAGTAACATTTTTTAGTGAGAGCAATGTGATTGAATATGCTTCATTATTTCTGAAAATCTTCGTTTAACACTTTGTGATACAGCGATTCGAAGGTCTGGTTCTATGTTCAGTTTATTTCACACCGTGGTTTTAATGGCTGTCATAGCTGAAAAAAATGCCTCACAAAGATATGTAGATCCAAATGGAAGAAGTGCATCATTGGCTGCGCTTACTAAATCATGATACTCATTTTTCAATCCCATCCACCAATTATGCAAAGGTTTTTGTTGAAATTCAGCTTGTAAATTTCCATCTTCCCTGATGTCAATCAGTTGTTCTTGCAAACTAATCGGAAGGTCTTGCATTTTTATGTTTTTAACAAATGGGTTCAAAACCCACTGAAACTCTTCATTTGGAAGATTTTTAAACAGGTTAGAAAATTCTGTTTCCAAGTTTTTTAAGTGTGCAGATATGAGAATTTTTATAGGTGATACACTTACATCGTTTTCAGCAACAAAATCACATAACAATGGAAACATTTCCAAACATCTGTTTTCAAAATGCTCTCTCCATAGCATGAGTTTCTTTCGAAAAGCAGTTACTTTCTCACTTGTTAAAACGTCACTTTTACCTTGAAGGGACAGATTAAGTGTGTTTATTTTTTCGAAAATATCTGCTAGGTAGCATACTACTGACAGCCACTTGTCATCACAGAAAAGGTGAGCAACTTTTGAACACTTCTATTTTTGTAAAAGAAAAATTTGTAACTTATCTTTAAGTTCAACAACTCTTTTAAGCACTTTGCTATGAGATAACCAGCAAACCTCTGTGTGGTACAAAAGATTTTTATGGTCACTCTCCATCTCATTACAAAGTATTGTAAAGATTCTACTATTTAAATGTCTTGTTTTTATAAAATTAACTACATTGATAACATCCTGTAGCACTTTGTGCACTTCTGGCTCCAACTTCTTTGCTGCAATAGCTTGCCTATGAATGATGCAGTGAATGAATTTCACGTTTGGTGCTATCTCTGTAACCTTACCCCGGAATCCTCTCTTTATTCCAGTCAAAGCAGCCACTCCATCAGTGGTTACACTTAAAAAAATGTTTTATGGGAAAACTTTGTATTAAAGAAGTCATTTACTGTTGAGAATATATCTTCTCCGGTACATCTTTCCCTTAGTGGCTCAAAAAAAGTAGTTCTTCATGTATTCCATTATTGAAACAGAATCTAGCAAATACCATAAGCTGAGACATGTAGAAACATCTGTACTTTCATCCAACTGTATAGCAAACCTCCCACACTGCGTAATTTGTTCTAATACTTGTTTCTTCAAATCTTCAGCAATGTTTTTTATGTGTTTTCCAACAGTATTTGCTAACAAAGGAATGCATTTTAGTTTGTCGCCACATTGTTTTCCATGTATTATTTCATCCATTTTTACCGCAGCAGGAAGAAGATGGTGTTCCCCCAATGGTATGTGGCTTTTTGTCTTTCGCTATTAAGTAAGAAACCTCAAGAGAGACTTCTAAATATTTATCATTAAGTTTAGTGAAATTTTGTAAAAGTACTGGATTGAGTATCGCATGACTTTAAACATCGCTGAAAAAATTGTAGAGGTTTGTCTTCATGTTCTGGATGCTTAGTTTTTAAATGTCTTGCTAATCGTGATGGCTTCATACTATCATTAACTAATATTTCAAGGCACAATATACACTTAGGAGGCGATTCATCGTTAACGATAGCGGATGTAAATCCATGTTTCAAATAGCCTTCTTGATAATTTCGAATTTTTTTGGTCGACTTCTTGTCAGATCTGATTAGATTGTCATTGTTTTTACCTTGTAGTGTGGCTGATGAAGAGCTCATACTAGGAGTAGGAGAACACTCAGCTCTGCCATTTTCTTGTTGTTCGCTTGTGCTCGCATTATTAGTATTATCTTTAATCCGCAGTTTCTTGTCCATTTTGTGAAGATTAGTTTAGTTAAAACTAGATAATATAATCTGTAAATCCACTTAACCAGACACACGTAAACTGCAATACATCGCAATACGCTGAAAGCGAACGAATGAGTGGGGGTGCCATTGTCAACCCCTCCACGTTGTGGAACTCCCACTCTTCCCTCAGGATCTCTCACAGGGCCGGCTCCAGGCACCAGCATAGGAAGCATATGCCTGGGGTGGCACACTGTAAGGGGCGGCATTCCAGCCAATCTTAGGGCAGTGCTCCTCTGGCTGCCCCTTTCTTCTTTTGTTCGGCGGCGCTCCTCCTGACGTGCCCCTCAATGGGGAAGACCACTGGTTTATTGTACTGGGGTGCATCCACACATCCCAGGGCATCTGTTATGGGCTTTTAAGATGAGGGTTGCTGGAAGTTTAAGTCTCTAGACAGGCAACGGGTCAAATGACCAAGCATTATTGCCTGCCTGCTGGACACTCTATAAAGGAAAGCTTCTGACTCACTCTTGGGAAGATGAAAGTTACGGTAAGATCAGTATTGCTAATCCTCAGTGTTCGGTTGAGACCCTATTGTGCTAGGCACTGTACAGCACATAGGAAGACATGGACCCTGCCTCAGGAAACTTGCAATCTGATTAAGGTAAGATGCTTCAGTGATCTTAACACAACAGTTGAGTGGAAAAAGGATGTGGAAGACTGAGGGTTATAGTACAAAATTATAAGTTTACTCAACCAAGTTACACACACAGCCTGACCACGGCAACTGACATCTGAAGTTCCCAAACCAATTTAAAAAAATCAAGAGGCTTCTTCCATAATGGCAGTGATTTAAATGATTGTTTACACACTACTATTCATCTTTGAAGTTAATATAGGAAGATGGGGGAGGAGGAAGGAAACAGATGATGATTAAATGGAAAATGATCAAGAGATGCAGGAGGACACAGAGATGGTATACAGTGACTGGTTGAGGGCAGGTATGACCAAGAGGCATGAAAGGAGTAGGCAGAAATAAAGACCAGAAGGATAAGCAAAGGACAAGAAATTACTTCTCTATCTTTGTTTATTATGTTTCTTTGAGTCCCTTTTAGACACTATTTTGTGACTCTCTCAAAAGTTTATTATACGTAAAATTTATCCTTACAAAGGCATGCTGCATTTTTTCCTGTCAGTAGTGTCACAGAGACAATCTTCAAGAAATCATCACAGAATATTAGACCTACGGGATGTATGTATTTTCCTCATCACACAAAGTTACTACCGCTGCACAGACTAAGTGCAGATAATGCAGATAAGCATGTGTTTGACAGTAAAATACTTGGGGTGTAATCTTAAGGGAGTTCTGCCTGGAGATCAAATCAAGGATCAGGCCCAAGATACCAAAAATGGGCATCTACATTGAACCTACAAAGAATGCATGTATCAAGAGATGCTTGTGTGTGCAAGTATCCCTTGTACTTATGAATAGGTAACTAGCTCACACAAAACTTGTTCATATATGTGTGAGATTATTTTGCAGATCTAACGGACACCTCAGTACTTTTATTCTGCCACTTTGTTACTGCCATCAGCAGGATATGTAAGTATACAAGAATTTGATTCTCTGATATACTAAAAAAGCAGAGTTCTTGTACTGTATAGCTACCTCTAAATTTGGAGTTAGGGGTGCAATTCCCAGCTTCAGTAGACATGTATTAACTCTATTCGAGGTAGCATAGCTAAATATAGTAGCGTAGCTGCAGTAGCATGAGCAGCAGAAAGTGCAAGCACTGGCTAGCTGCCCCTAGTATAAACTGTCTAAACCCCCTGGGTATGGATTCAGGGTGGCTAGACACTGCCCATGCTACTGCGTCTACACTGCTATTTTTAGTGTGCTAGCTTGGTGAGAGTTAGTGTGAGTATGTCTACTCAAGGTGGGAATCAGACCCCCAGCTCCAAGTGTAGACACAGCCTGAATTTCAGTACCCTGCCTGATCATATGGCAAAGCAGAAGATGAGAGAAAAGAACATGAGACATATGACAACTGCAAAGACACCTGTTGGCCTTTTCATAATGTTAAATTATAGAACGATGGACATTGAGATATGAAAGAAGCTCCAAATTTTGTGATGTTGTGCCCATATTTTTTGGGACCTAACAGATTTTTTTTAATGTTAAGGGATGACTATTAAAGCTAAACACAACAAAATTACTCATCAGCCTTTTAGTGAGGAGCATGCTTCAGACTAAACTTAATATTCTCATCTGGTACTCTTTTTAATCAGTGTTTGGCAATAGTTGTGAGTTAATTAACATTTGTACTGTTACACAATACACAGGTTGGCAGGGATTTTTAAAATAAAAAAATAGCCCCCCATGAATGATGTCATCTGATCAGCCCTAAAGACTGTTTTTTAATCTACAGAACAGAAACAATAAGGGCAACGGCAGCACATGTTTCCCCATGTTATCCCACCGATGTGGGTCAGTATCCATGCTCAATCAATCCTTGCCTTCTCTTATATGACAGCCACCAGGGCACCAATTAAACATTAAATAGCAATTTCTCACCTTTGTGCCTTTTTCATTCTGCTCTATATATGTGCCATGATATTTCTCTTCCTGAAGGCCAAGTGTCATCCCTTATCCTGAAACCCAACAGTCCTCATTCTACTCCACCAAATCCCCTCTCAAAACTCATTTCTTTCCCTCTGTTTTCTACCACTCTTCACTCTTGCACTACTTCATTCTTGTACTCTTTCCCTCCTCTCCTACCTTATCCTCCATTTGAAGATGCAGGAACATTTATGCATTTCATTTGTTTAAAAACTCTCCTTTCCCTACTCCTCCTTTGTGGGATGTCAACTATAAGTCTTTTTGGGCAGGGTCCATGTCTATCATCTCTGTAAAGAGCCATGCAAAATTAGGGCACTATATAAATATATAATCACTAAATAATTATAACTTGAGTTAGTGATCTAGAAGTAAAAGACTTCATATCCCATTAAAAATCCAGAAGGCAGTTTTTCTACTGATCTACATAACCAGCTTCTATACTGGGAATTAAAGTTCACAGAGGTGGATGAGGGGGAAGGGAAGGATATAGGAATGAGGATATACGGTTCTTTGTTCTTCATTTTTAAAAAGAAAAAACACTACATTATGTTACTTCTATATGGCAGTAAACATATTGTAACATATATTTAATTGTGTGATGTAAATGAGGCTTAAGGGTCATGTTAGAGAGTGTTAACTGAAACATTTAGCTACAACTTTAGCACGCCGGCAGGCCTTTTAAATTGTTATGGGAAATTGCTGCATTCAATTCAGTAGTTTTAACACTGAGTTCCCCTAAGGGTTATTACACTTTGGCAACATGATGCCAGTTTTACCTAATGCATATAATGCCACCACCCAATCTCATACTTCATCTAGAGAATCTTTCTAGTATGAACAGCATTAAAAGCAAGAAACATTGGATAGATGAACAAGATAATTGTTACGAGTCTAACAATATCTTAATGGTTTATGCCCTTTGTTAGCTAAAAACTACAGAAGTACGAATTTGTTAAAAGATAAAAAGAATAAAAATATCATAATTATAGGGGGTGATAGAGAACAATAAGAAAAAGGTCCAGAGAGGAGCAATAAACATAACTTGACACTTGGAGGACTGATAGAGGAAGGAATTCAAATCAAGGAAAGAGTAAAAAGATTAAGATTATTTAGCTTGAAAAGAGGAAGAAGAGGACACAGGATACAGATATTAAGAAGGCCTACAAGGTGCTCACATTTACCCTTTCTCATAAGAACAAGAAAGTGAGTAATGACGAAAAAGAACAAATTTCAAAGAGAGATAGGGAAATGCTTTTTTAAAGCAACATATAATTGACCTGGAGAACACAATGCCATCGAATAAAATGAAACAAATCACCTAAGATGTGATAAAATAATTAGATTTTTATAAGTAATCTTAGCATCCATGGCTATGTTCACAAAATAAATTACAAGGATTACTAGCTTTTACAGACTGAGCACTTGTTGATGACAGAAATAAGTTTCTTTCCATTACATAGTATTGCAAAAAATAAAAAATTTAAAAAGTGCATTATCACAGTTGTAATGCTTCCTGAGAAGCATCAGGCATTGGCTACTATTTCAACGAAGATAGACTAGATGGACCATTGGTCTTTTCTGTTAAGAGAATTCCTATGTGAATGTTGATGACCATTTCTAAAAAATAAGAGAAATACTAAAAATATTATATTTTGCATTTAGTATATAATGTTTATACATTTTTAGTGTCAAGAAAGCAAAGCAATTTCATCTTTATACTGTATATTACAAGTACTAAACTAAAGTATTAAACTAAAAAGTCTAAATGCTGAGAACTACAGACAAAACAGAGTTTATGAAAAAAAATTAAGAAATCTTTCCATCCACAAGAATGCCACAATTCACATAACTAATCACCCATAAAACCTATTACAAACACACACTAAGAAAAGCTCAAAAGGCATACAACTGTAATGAAATTTCCACTTCCATGACTGACAAAGTGAGATATGTCAGAAATTAACTGAGCTGGAAAAATGACACTTTGAAGGGGTGCTTAGGATGATCTGTGGCCATGATCTACCATTAGTCAAACTGTTGACTCTTAATACATAGATATTTCAGGTCATCATATCTAGAAAATCACTTCTTAAAAACTCAGTTCTAGCATAGAAACCAGTAAGTATTCCAAAGTTGTCATTCTGAAAAAAAAAAAAGACCTGTCAGACAAGTAGCTCACACCTTGAAACTTAAGAAAGTCCATCATCTAACCGCCACATAAATTACATAAAACATAAAAATTATGAATTACATAAAACACAAAATATTATATGCTCTTAAGGTTTTTTTTTTTGCAGCACTAATCTCATGGCTGTAGAGCACATTCTCTCTCTTGCTTACCATTGCTACAAGACAATTAAAAAGGAATGACTTTAAATTTTCTAAAAACCTGAAATTCATTAAAGGAAAGAATTTACAATAAACACATAATTCAGTATTAACTATCAAGTACCCTTCAATCAACCCCAGACTAGCTCACAAGGATACCAGGAATTCTCATGTGGGCTCCTGACCCCAATAAGCATAGAAGTTTTTGGGGTTTTGTTTTGGATTTTATTTTATTTTGATTGTTAATGAGAGGCCTCTCTCTTTAAAACTGACATAAAGAGACTCTCTTCTCCCCCTGGAGACCTCCAATTGATGCTACGCTTTGATGGTTTGAGCACCACCAAGAAAAGCCCTGTGGCTATTATTGTCTCATATAAGGCCCTACTAGCAGGCAGAGGGCCTTCAGAGGAAAATAGTGACACACACACACACCCTGCTGAGAAGTGAGCAAGCAAGCAATCCTGGCAGAAGAGTATGGTCCTTTAGTCCTGGAAGTAAGCAAGAAGGGTTGAGGACTGCATCAGCAGGCAAACTGTGGAAGAAGAGCAGCCTACAACAAGATATTGAGTGTGGGAGCATTTGATGCGACTATGAGGGATTATTTGACTGATTTTTTGTTCAGGACAGAACTTGTGTTGGCAAGGATTTGTTTGAGGAGAGTTGATTGCAGGGATTGTGTAGATGAAATCCGATGTTTGTGTGTGTGTGTGGGGGGGTCATTTGATTTTAATTTGGGGCATTCGACAGGATGTGGGAATCTATTTTGTTATTTGAAAAACAGGGAGGACTAATGAGGGAGAAAACTGATTGATGGGGGAGTGAAATGACTCATTCTATTGACAGAGGGTTTTGGCCTCCAGGAAATAAAATGAGGGTAAGTGTGATCAGAAGAGGTTGGGGCAAGAAAGGACGGCAGGATTATTGGAAAAGATTAAACATACAATGAAACGAACAGAAAGGAGGTGATATAATCTGTGCTTAATGTAGAATCATAAGAAAAAGGAAAAATACACTGAAAGGAAAAGATACAGCAAGTCAAGAAAGTGAGGAGAAAAAATGGAGTGAAGGGAAAGAGTGAGGAACAAATTTGGATAGAAAGAGTAAGTCTGAATGCAGTTTCATTTACTATATTTTAGTGCAAAAAAGTAACGAAGTGTGTGTGTGTGTGTGTGTGTGTGTGTGAGTGTGTGTGTGGGGGTGGGGACACAGAATTATTCAGGGCCATTCAGACATGGAAGTTCATCAAGAGCTCATAAGCAGAGTGGAATTTAGGAAGGTATCTGCTAAACTTGAAGCCTACTCCATATCTCCAAACTCTCTGATTTCTAGAACGGATCTCTCTCAGACTATGACTACACTACAGAGCTTACAGCAGCATAGCTGCACCGACGCAGCTGAACTGCTGCTAGTGCAGACGCTCTAAGCCGATGGGAGAAAGCTCTCCCATCAATTTAATTACTCCAGACCCTGTGAGCGGCAGAAGCTATGTCAGCAGAACCTCTCCTGCCAACATAGTACTGTCCACACCAGCACTTAGGTTGGTGTAATTTATGTTGCTCAGGAGGATAGTTTATTCACATCCCTGAGTGACATAACTTATATTGACATAACCTGTAGTTTGAACATAGCCTCAATCTCCTTATTCCCTTGCCCCTCATCCTCTTGGCTGCTACAAAAATGGTAGTTTCAACTACTTTGCCCCAGGGCCGCCCGGGGAAGGGGTGGGGGAATGGGGCAATTTGCCCCAGGCCCTGCAGGAGCCCCGCAAGCCCTGGCCCGGCGGTGGTCCGTATCTTCGGTGGCATTTTGGCGGTGGGGGTCCCTTTAGTGCTGCCAAAGACATGGAGTGACTGAAGGGCCCCCCACCACCGAAATGCCACTGAAGACCTGGACCGCCACCGGGTGAGTACAAGCACCGCAGCTCCCCCGCTTTGCCCCAGGCCCCCTGAATCCTCTGGGCGGCCCTGCTTTGCCCCTCCTCTAGTCTAACGTTGTGAGTCCTCCTCCCTTGCAAATAGCTCCAGTACCTGCTTTTGCTGCTGCAGGAAGCTTTTCTAAAAAGAAACAAAATGAAGCTGACCTGGTTCTTGTCATTTTCAGCGATGCCAACAGATTCTGAAAAGGATCAGTGAAAATTTATCCTGACAACTGACTAATGATCAGATATGTCTTAGATAAATGTCTATCAGGGATGGTCTAGACGGTATTTGGTCCTGCCATGAGGGCAGGGGACTGGACTCGATCTCTCAAGGTCCCTTCCAGTCCTAGAATCTATGAATCACTCTACTGCAACCTGGAAAAGCTATGAGCAGTAGCAAAGGCACTGAAGTTCTCCAACTGCAGACCCAGTAACATGACACTACATTTTATTCTCTGTTCATATATTGAAGAAGATTACCTTCTCAGCTTCCCCTTTTCATAATACAGTGAAACCTTACTGTCTGTGAAAACTGAGGAAACTTAGCCAGGAATGTTTTCTGCTTGCCATGAGCAAATGGTTGAGTGGATTTTTCAAGACTTGATCATGCCAGTGTCAAATAATAAGGATGCCTTGCCCTTCATAATTAATAAGCTCACTGAAATAAAACTGTTATAATGGCTATAAAAACTGGTTATACAGTTTAAATTTAACATCACAACATTTTGTTCCTTGTGGGGTCCACATGACCCTATTTTCCCTCAAAGAATTAACATTTTGGTTGTGTGGGAGACCTGGAACTGGACTTTCCTTATTCCAACACTGAGTAACTAGTGCAATGAGCATGGTATGGCACGCTGCCAGATTTATTTATTTTTTTAAAATGCTGACTAGTTGGATGTTCTGCAGAATTACTCCTCCTGGGCTAAAACATAACAGAAGAAACATTAAAAGTATCAAGTGAAAGTAGTGTAATAATATTTGCTTCCCTACCCTCACAACAGGATTAATTAATTTCTCTACAGTGCTTTGGCAATGTACAGCACTATATAAGTGTTAAATTACATCAGTAATCATTACTAACGCATTCATGTAACCCATGTATCCAAGCTGTGAGAAAATGTTGTGCTTCTTTCTCCATGTTCAAACCCCCCTCCCTTTCCCTTCTGCCTGCATTGTTTCATTATCTCCTGTCATGGCTTCTGCCATCTCCTCTTCTCTGGCATTGTCTCCTTTTATCTGCACAAAAAACAGCCTCCAGGATAATTTTCCTTGCCTGTTGATCACAGTGTCATCCCCTTTTAAAATCCCTCTACTAGACACCTCCTTCTCCACCCAGGGAGCACTAATTAAAATCAAAGTGATCAAGTTATTTAAATTACCAATTTGAATCATGATTTAAATAATTGATTTTTAATCTTGCTTTGCATTTGTACTTTTTAGTTATTTTTCTGAAGAAATTCTCATTGGTTGGCAAAATTTGGTACTTGTTTTCTTAACCTGAAGGATATACTATACCTATTCACATTCTTCATTTTTACATTTTTTATGACAGAAAATGTAAAATAACATTTACTAGATGATAATTTTTTTTATTCTTCATTTGTGTCAAGATGCATTTGATGGAAATGAGATTCCACTCGAAATGTAAAAAGCAACATTTTTTATTAATTAAATAAACCTACTTAAAATGTGCAGGATACATAAGGAAAAATCAGTTTATTAAAACATGTTTTGCATTGATAATTACCTGATTTATTCTCTCACACCTCACTTTTATTCATAGACTGGAAAGGGGAAAAGCGTTACTACTTCTCCAACTCTAATCAGTTTCTCAACTTTGAATGAGCTAGTCATTGAACTGAACCAATTGAATAAACTGAAATGAAGAAAATATTTTCACTGCATCTGCAGAAGAGGTGACTGCCATCAAAAGCTGGTTTAGCATGCCAACAAACTCTGGTTCCAGGTGCTTAGCCAGTGTCTTTCCAGCAGTTCATAGGTTTGACTTTCTTTAAAGCTTTGTCAGCAAACACTTACTGATTAATTTAAATTAAATGATTTGTAGTGTTAATAGTAAGTTCAGGCCTTACCAGAGGTTGTTTTAATTTCATATTTAATTTTAAATGGGTTTATTTTTAAAAAGAAAAAAAATTAAAATCTTTTTGTTTTAAATTGATTTTTATTCACCATCTCCACTACATCAAGTTTTTATCCTTACCTTCGAAGCTCTGCATAACTTTGCTTCACCCTACTTATCTGAACTTACATCTTCTACATCCAAAATCATGCCAATCTGTTGCCCCGCAGTCATCTACTTCTCCCTCAGCCTTCTCCGTGCTTTCTTCTAGAGCAGGGGTTCCTAAACTTGGTTCATGGCTTGTTCAGGGTAAGCCCTGGCAGGCCACAAGATGCTTTGTTTACCTCAGTGTCTGCAGGTACGGCTGCTTGCAGCTCCCATTGGCTGCGGTTCGCCATTCCTGACCAATGGGAGCTGCGGGAAGCGGTGGCTTGGCCCGCGCCGCTTCCTGCAGCTCCCATTAGCCGGGAACAGCGAACCATGGCCACTGGGAGCTGCAAGCAGCTGTACCTGCACACGCTCAGGTACACAAAGCATCTCGCGGCCCTCCAGGGCTTACCCTGAACAAGCTGTGAACCAAGTTTGGGAACCCTTGGTCTAAAGAGTTCGGTCTGAGCTAATTTGCCAGGACACTGTCCTCTTTCAAATCCTTTAAGACTCATCTTTACTGTGATGCCTTCAGGAAATGAGGCAACACCGAGAAAAAATAAGTGTTTGCTCCTCTATACTGTACACTAGTCTTTGCTGAGTAACTATATTATCTTATGGATGTCCCACCGTCCTTCCTCCTGTATGCTCCCCAACTAAGGTACACTTCATAGCACTGCATTTGATATGACAGTGTACACTCCTCAGGGAAAGAACCATATCTTCATCTGTACTGTCAGGCACTTAGCATTCTTTTGGACATTGTAAAATAATAATCACTAACATAGCATGCTATTGGTTAGATAAGTTAGTGTTCTCTAGCATACGCTGTCATGCTGACCCTGTATTTATTCTGTTTGTTATAGCAATCATCATTTTCCTATATGCATGCTAGATGTCCTCTTCCTTGAGTGTCTTATTTGTGAAGGGTAAGTGTGAAATCTTGGTCCTTACTGAAGTCAATTAGAGTTTTGTCACTGACTTCATTGGGGTAAGCATTTCACCCCAACATGAAAACACAGACCCACTTCTGCTGCGATAGCTACATGAAATCAGCCAACATATGACACCTAGATTCATTGTCTGTTGTAGAAAGTTGATATTCATTTCTGTAATTAAAAATAGCAAATATAGATGTATATTAAAAAGTATATTTTAACTGTCTTTCTCCCACCCATTGTATGCTGTATTAGATCGTTGCCTTCATATGGTGTCATGCCAAGGATATTGGTAGATACCAGCAGGCCTGTCTTTCAAGAGTAACAAGTCTTGCCAATGCTGGTGGCATGATAGACAACCTTCATTCAGGATAAACGTCAAAAGCAGTTAAGCTCTTTTTTGGATTAAGATGACTGAAACAATAGAGGCTACCACCCAAAAAATGGCCACATGCAAGACAGGACAGAAACAGCTATGTGCAAAGGGGTTTTGCTGGGGGCCAATAGCAAATGCAGGAGGCTGTCTGTCAGAATCAGCCACAGACAGGCAGAAAGAAGAAAGAAGAGTACTGTTAATCTTGCCCTGACAAAACGACATGTGATTTTGGAGGCAGTAAAAAGGGTTGGAGTGGTGAGCAAACAAATTGCCTCCTGTTATTTGATTCCTACTAAGTCTGCAGAAATGGAACTGCATGCTTTCTTCATTAAAAAAAAAAAAAAAAAAAGACTGCATCAAAGAGTTACAGTACCCTACCATAAATTTCTCCTTCTAAGGAAAGCACCCCACAAGACCCATAATATTAACTAACCACTTGGGTCAAAAGAGATAAGATGTACTAGGTCCTTGGATCAGGGAAAATGTCTACTTTTACCTTTGTAAAAAGCCTGACATAATCCTGATCAAGCCTCTGAGTACTACAGTAATTTTAATATTTAAAAAAAAACAAATAAAACAGCTACTGTTGGTCTGCTGCTGGAGATAATGTTGCAGATGAAAGCCACTCACTCAATACTAAGGCCAACTCCTCTAAAAAAACATGTCCAAGTTATGGAGTGGGAATCCCACAATTGCTTTTAAACTTTGGGGGCGGGTTTCTATTTTCTCTTAGTTGATAATTCAAGAATTGACACACGCACACAAAGTTAAAACCTACCCCAGTAAAATTAACTTTAATATTTCTTTTACTCTTAATTATCTTCAGTCAGAATTAAACACACCATACTTCCTTGTCAAAACAATACTATATGCAGAATCAAAAACATAAAAACCTAGTAATGCATAAGAAATTATTATTTCTTGCCTATACAACACACACAAAAAATGTATTTAGTTATATTAAAGTTAGGAATATTTTAACTGACAATCTCAGGCACGGTGAAAAATCACCAAGAGAAAGCAATTTAAGGGAAATTATTTATACAGGGATTTAGAAATGCCTTCAGAATCCATTCTGTTTTACACCTTTTAAGCCCCACACTTGCATAGGACCTGTAGCCTGATCCAAACCATATTGAAACCAATTTTAGTCTCTACTCATTTCACAATTTCTTTTTTCAGATGTTTTTCCGTAACAGGTTTTTGTATCAAACAATTCAATGTGTAAAAATCTGAAAGTGACCTTTAAAGACATGTGATCTGTATTCTTACAAAAGTATTTTGATAAAATAAGAGGAAGGTGGTCTCAAAAACACACCTATAATTAATTGTAACTGAATAATTAAGCTGTGCACCACTCAGTGTATCATGAAAATATTTAATAAGTTTCTAATGTACTCTATTTTCCAAAATTAATTTTAGCACAAATTCTACAGTACTGTCAATATCAGAAGTGATTTAACTTGCTGTACTGAATTAGAACTGTATTTTTTCTAAATGTATTTAGTGTTAATGAAAGGTACCAGATTGAAAGCCCTGGAGACTGTAGTTCTCAATTATCTACAGAATAGGTAGAGCAAAAGAAGCAGCAGCAGCAGCACAATCTTTTCCACAATGGCACTCAGCAATGTGCCTGAGCCTTGCTCCAAAGCGACTAGCTCTACAGATCAGAGTATAGTTTAATCTCCATGCCAATTCAAATCCTTGGCTTCTTTTCTCAAACTACCATCCAGTCTATACACCTGTCAGTATAGTGTTTTTCTCTACATTATATTTTCCAGTCCCATTATAAATGGTACAAATAATTACACTTTCACATCCTTTCTTGCGTTTTGCAGCATGAGCTTTCGTGGGTGAATACCCACTTCTTCAGATGCAAGTGGGTATTCACCCACGAAAGCTCATGCTGCAAAACGTCTGTTAGTCTATAAGGTGCCACAGGATTCTTTGCTGCTTCTACAGAACCAGACTAACACAGCTACCCCTCTGATACACATCTGAAGAAGTGGGTATTCACCCACGAAAGCTCATGCTGCAAAACGTCTGTTAGTCTATAAGGTGCCACAGGATTCTTTGCTGCTTCCTCTGATACTTGACATCCTTTCTTGTAAAACCATTCCAGAATCTAATAGATATAAACTATTTAATTTTTTTTCTGCTATCCAATTTAAATTTTCCTTTGTTTAAATTTCATTCTATTATTCTTCATTATATTCTTTGGATTACCCTAAACAATTCCTCCCTCTTTGCGGTGTTTACAACTCTGAAATACTTTGAAACAATCACCCCATCCCTGTGTAGACACTGAGTGGCTGAGCAATACTCAATTCAATTCTTCTAATCTTTCTTCCTAAATTAAGGGTGTTTTGAAGGCCCAACCCTGTACTGGGTTGGTGTGGAGGAGTGCATCACATCAGTGAGAGCTATGAAGGCAGACCACTGAGCCACCCCTGAAATTGCAATGAGTAGTTGTAATGACAGCAATACTGTTTGGAGCACAGACAGGTGAAGGATACCTCTTTGTTTGCGGTAAGAGACCGTCAGCAGTGGTACCACACACAGCTCTGTAAGAGAGGCTCCCTGTGCCTTCTTTCCCTTCCCCACACTTTGTGCACAAACAGAGGGCTGGCACAAACTTGCTCTCACTTTCTCCAGCCAATTATTTTGTTCTTTTCTGAATCTCTGAAATTTATCTGCGTGAAACAGTACTCTAGGTATGGTCTCATTCATTTTTGCATAAGAACAATCATGCTCTGGTCTCTGATGCAATACTCTTATACACGCTCTCTAAAAAAATTCAACTGGTCAATGCTGGTTTAAAGCTATCTGCAGTGACTCAAGACTGTGAATATCAACCTCAGGGCTGACTGTTAGGAAACAGGATACAAACCCCAAATTGGTTGAGAGTTCTACACTTAGATTTCACCAACCAATTATCAAGCGTAAATGCCTCAGGAACTATAACAATCTAAACAGGGAGTCATAGACTGTCCCCTCAGGTACTCTGATCTATCTTCATCACCCAGATGAGTATACCTTTGCGATAGGTGGCTCCTTACACCAAGAATCACAGCAACATTCAGGTTATCCCCAGTCCCAAAGGACCAATCACTTACCCCAGGTCAGTTGCACCTTAGATCTTACACCAAAGACAACACTTGTAGCCAATCCTATAATGAACTATCTAAAGATGTTTTAAGTAGGAAATGTAAAGGGATATTTACGAGGTTAAAGCAGGTAAAACATATATATACATAAGAACGAGCATACGGGGTCAGACCAAATGTCCATCTAGCCCAGTATTCTGTCTTCCGACAGTGGCCAATGCCAGGTACACCAGAGGGAATGAACAGGTAATCAAGTGATCCATCCCCTGTGGCCCATTCCCAGCTTCTGGCAAACAGAAGCTAGGACCTCTATCCCAAACAAGTTGTAACAAATGAGGTACAATCTGAAGTTTCCAAAGGTAGCAGAAGCTTTTAAATTCATGAATGTCCATGAGGACTATTCCAGGCTAAGCAACTGGGGACCTCTTGCTTCTGCCTAGAAAAGCTAGCCCCCCGCCAGCATCCAAGCACTATAGAGATACAGTTCCTTTTTGTTAGGGTTTTTAATTCTCCTCCTCCTTTGTGCTTGGAGCTGCAAGCTCAGCGGATGGGAAGAATCCACTGATATGACTCATCTTAATGGAGTGCATGGCAAACAACAAATGTCTTTTTTGTCCTCTTTGTCATCCCACAATAATCCATCTGGTGTCGATGGACTTTTTCTGCTGGTCAGGATGTAACACCTTCTTTGGTCTATTACACTCTAATCATCGGGCCCAAAACTGAAGATCTCACTCAGGGAAGACACCTCTCATTTGATCAAAGATCTTAGGAATTCTTCTATTGTCATTTCTTTTTTATTTTAAACCTAACTTTCTCTATGATTTCTGATATCTTCAATTGTTCCCTTACCTTTTTATCTGTTTCTCTGCTTTGCCATTTTATTCCTAGCATATATCACCTGTACTGTGATATCTTGTTCCCAATCCCAGCTCCGTATTAATTTGTAATTGTTTTTCATTCATATCATAGTTTTACTTGCCTAAGCATACATATATCCAGATTTTGAAAATTCAAATAAGTTTTTAATGGAGAGAAACTGTCTTCTATATGTCTAGAGGTTTTGGAGAAACACTTATTAAATATGTATAGCAATGATGAGCCAAGAAGAATATATGTCATGTAGATCTCTAACGTTGAATCTAGACTCTCCTAGCAGAATAAAACTCAAAACTGGCACTAAAACAGAAAAGGAAAGTAGTTAAACAAAGCATATGACATAATACAATTTTCAAACAGTCATACTTTTATAGTTTCCAAAGGTATAAAGTAACTTTTTCCTAATAAATAGAATGTAAAAAGGTAAATTATTACCTTTGACTAATTGAAATTTTCTAAATAAATTTATTTTATGGTCCAACCTGTCAAATACAGTTATTTTACAAATTAAGAACGAGATTCTGTGTGGATGTCAAAATTTGGATGTAACTGAATCTCTATCACCCACTTGTTAAATTTCCAAACAAGTACCTTCAGGCTTTCTTCCACTCTGCCCTTCACACTTAGGAAGGGTACCTTTTAAACTTCTACAAAACTAAGTAAATATCCTCCTTCAAATTCCTCCTCAAAACTCTCCTTTTCTGTGAAGGCTACAATAAACTTGTACTCTGCTGGTTTGTCTATATTCATCTGTTGTCTCTGATCTTACACAGTATACTCTCATTAGCCAAATAACATGCTAGACATGGATTTTATTTGGATAATTGGGAGTTTCACTAATCAAAAGAGCAGGAGCCATTCTGTTGTTCAGGAGCTGGGTGGTCTCCCTGGTGGCCAGGGGCTCCTCTTCCTCATAGTGCTGGCTGGGGGACTCCGCTCCACCCCCTCACTCACTCCCATGACAGCAGATTTTCGGAGAGCAAGGTGCAGGGCAGAGCAGAGACTCCAAGTAAGGACTCAGCCCTGCCAGGACCTCAGCCTTCCCCTGCATCTTGTGCTCACAGGGATTGGGTGTTACTGACAACACAAGGAGCCCTCTGCAGCTCTGATGTCATGGCCCCTGTGACAGGTTGGACCCCCCTTCTGGAGTGCCTGATGTAGTGGGGTTCCACTGAGCCCACCTGTTCCACCATCCTGGATTCCCTTGCCCTGTCCTGCTGCACACACAGGTAGGGACACACCCAGCTGTAGAATCACTCACAGTCTGCAATCAGCTCTGTGTGGGAAGACTCAGCTCAGGGATTGCTTAGTATTCAACTGCACACTCCCTCTGGAGTATAAACCCAAAATTATATTGCCTTGTGTTGTATAGAGATCTATACCATGTAAGCGCATGAAATTCGCTCCCTCCCTCAACATGGAGGAAGATATGCACAGCTTCCTCTCTGCCCCGCCCCCCAGTTATGAATTGCACAAACTAGGTTTTAGAATAAACAAAAAAAGTTTTTTAACTACAAAAGATAGATTTTAAGTGATAGCAAACAGAACAAAGCAGATTACTGAGCAAATAAAACAAAACATGCAAACTAAACTTATTACACTGAATTAACTGGTTAATACTAGCAAATGTTCACCCTAAATGTTTTTTTATGCAGGTTGCAGAGTTTCTTGAAGGTAAACGTCACCGCTTGCAGCTTAAATCTCCAGGGATTCCTTTCACAGGCTAGACCTTTCTCACCTGGGCTCAGCCCCTGCCCCGCCCTTAGTTTAAATAAAGGAGAGATATACCCATCTCCTAGAACTGGAAGGGACCTCGAAAGGTCATTGAGTCCAGCCTCCTGCCTTCACTAGCAGGACCAAGTACTGATTTTGCCCCAGATCCCCCCTCAAGGATTGAACTCACAACCCTGGGTTTAGCAGGCCAATGCTCAAACCACTGAGCTATCCCTCCCTTTTCCTCAGGTGATTTCCACAGTCTTCCTTCTAGGGCAGGGAGGCAGTGGAGACGAACCAAGATTAACTCACTCTCCAGACTTCAATAGGATTTGTATATTGTGGGAATCCTTTGTTTCCCAGCTTGACCCCCACCCCCTCTTAATGGAAAAACCCTATAAGTCCAAGATGGGGTCTAGTACTAGGTGACCTGACTCTGCATTGTCAAAGCAGCGTCCCAGGAAACTTCTCAGAAAGGTGAAAGATTAATATCTTCAAGGTCCTATTCTCCTTCCAAATGGCCCATCCAGACTGATTGCCTACCATCTGATGGGCGTTCCCCAGGTGCAAGCACTTTTGTAATTGATACATAGTCCATATTCCTAACTTCAGATACAGAAATGATACATGCATACAAACAGGATAATCAAATTGTGTAAATCATAACCTTTCTAATGGTATCTCACACAACCCATCTTGCATAAAACATCTCAGTGATGCCATATTCATAGAATCATAGAATATCAGGGTTGGAAGAGACCTCAGGAGTTCATCTAGTTCAACCCCCTGCTCAAAGCAGGACGAACACCAACTAAATCATCCCAGACAGGGCTGTGTCAAGCCAGACCTTAAAAACCTCTAAGGATGGAGATTTCACCACCTCCCTAGGTAACCCATTCCAGTGCTTCATCACTCTCTTAGTGAAATAGTGTTTCCTAATATCCAACGTAGGCCTCCCCCACTGCAACTTGAGGCTATTGCTTCTTGTTCTGTCATCTGCCACCACTGAGAACAGCCGAGCTCCATCCTCTTTGGAACCCCCCTTCAGGTAGTTGAAGGATGGTATGGTATCATAATAATATTTCTATGAAGAATATGGGGTGTAGCGTCACAGCCCTGCTCACTCACTCCTGGGACAGCAGGGCTGTAGAGGGCTTCCTGCACTGCTGCAGGGGACATTCAATAGCAGGGTGATCTCCCTCACAGCCGGGGTTCCTCCTCCTCACAGTCCTGGCCAGAGTTCTCTGCTCCATTATCTAAACCTCAACATTATTCAAATGCCTTCTTGTCTCCAAGCATGAGATACATGGGGCATAAGGAAGGGTTATGCATAATGTGGAGGTTTGGATAACAGGTTTTCAGATAAATAGAAGTATATTGTACTTAGACTGTCATCTGGGGCAGGTACCATCTTTGTGTTCTGTGTTTGTACAGCACCTAGCACAACAACTATAGGATTTGGCTCATTCTATCCATGAATAGATTAAAAAGGAATGGCTCACACATCTTTTTGTCATTACTGATGACATTTAAATTATTACATGGCTTTACAAGCAGTCCAACACAACATCTGAACATTTGCATAGCTCCAAACAGTATGAAATAGCATTTTCTTCAATAATATTGCTCTATATGCCTTTACTTTATATAGCATGAAGACTATATTCCAAAAGCTTGTGCAGCAACTGACCAGAATACTATTGAAAAAATCTAGAGATGACAAATATCAGTTGGCAGACTAAGTGCCATAGGAATTTGAAGACTACAGTCAGTGGAGATCCTGGACAAAGAAATGCATTTTCCATTATACTCTTAAAGGGGAAAGGTTCACAACTAGACATATTTCTAGAAGTGCATTCCAAAAGGCATGGAGTACAGCCTGCACCATCTTGGGATAGTCAGAACAATCAGGTTGAGAGCAGGCCACATGAAAGAGGGCTTGAGAAAGAGGTCATCTTTGAGATAGACATTTACATAAATTTATCACTAAATAGCACTTTAAATAAACAAAGCACATCATATCTTTAAAATAACTTGAAAGAGCACACGGGACCCTTCTTTGAACCTCAGGAACTATTCTTTATCTCACACAACTTGAGGAGTAAGGAATGAAGGACTGAGCAGGGTTCAACACTATTTTCATATATGTGATAGTGTAACTGATTTCTCAAAGAAAGGTTGAACTATGTGTGATAAAGCAAAGTGGCACATTTCCCCAAGGAATACATTGAACCTTGCCTAGGTACCTGAGATTAGAGAGTCCTTTTAGTTATATTCTACATCCTAGGAACATCTTATATCCTGCAATTTTAAGCATAGCTGAAAAGCACCATTTTGCAAAACACTTAAATATTTTGACCTTTTTACATTCATCTGCTTACTGGATTATTTCTAATAGCCTTCTTTACTGCATTTAATATTTTCCAAAAGATAGATCTTCCACACTGATTGGAGGCCAGCCACAAAGTCTGTTAGTTGAGGTGGAAAATACCCTACACAGGAACTTTTGTCCCCAAAGTTATCTAGAATCTTAAAGGCAAAAAAAAACTTCCATTGGGGCTTTATACCAAAAAAATGTACCATAGCAAACATACACATTTAAGTATGCTTTTAAAAGAATAATTAAATCTGTTCACCTATTTCAAATCCCCCCTAAAGATTCAATTGTACTGTCCTACCAACATTTAACAAACTTCCAGATATATACATACTTTGCATTTTATTAGCGTCACCCTTGTCCTTCCTTCTCCCTCCTCTTCATATTTATGACCATCTCTTATTGGGTCATGTCAAATTTAGATTGTGTGCTCTTTTGGAAAAGCACTTCTTCTGTAAGGGTGTCTAGCACATTTTTGGGCACAGGAAAAAGGACAAGCAACAACCACCATCATGCATGGTATTTCCCAACATTTCTTGCTGGGGAGGAACTCCTCCATACACCCCAGATATTCTGATATTTTTCAAAGCTGAAGGTTTGTAATAGTTGCCTACACGTCTCAAGTGACTATTGCTTTTTCTTCTTGGACTGCCAGGTATTTTATATCTCTTGTACTCACTCTGGTTTGTAATTAACAAAGCTTTCCAGATTTTAACATTATATGTTTCTGCCTTGCAATTATCAACTTAATTGCAACTGGTTTCATGAGATCACTAATATTTGGTACAAAGTTCACTAATGCTGTTCCCTGGTGAAGGGGAGATGGGTTTGAGACTCATACTTGTTTCATACTCTATGCTTACACAGAGATCGCCATAGATCTGCATGTCTGCTTCATTTGCACAGAACACCACCTGAATATAAAGAAAGATTTAAAAGAACTTTAAGGGACTTCTAAAAGCATTTCTTGAGCCACTGTGCATTGGTAAAGATTATTATTTCCCCACCTCCACCGACCCACCAACACATTTGGAACCTCCTAGTGTAGCGGTGGTGATATATTATAGATAGGGCACTATCAAATTCATGGTCCATTATGGTTAATTTCACAGCCAGAGGATTTCAAAATTGGTAAATTTCATGTTTTCAGATGTTTAAATCTGAAATCTCATGGTGGTGTAACTGTGGGAGTCCCCACCCAAAAGTTGGACTCTGAAGGCAGCAATCGCAGAGCTCCCTATAGCAGGTTCCCAGAGCTGGAGATGGGTCTTGGCTCCTTCCCCAGACAGCAGCTGTGTAGGGGATGGACAAGTCCTGTCCCTCCCCAGCCCAGCCAGAGCTAAGAGCCCCCTGGTTGGGGTGCTTCTAGCAGCAGGGGGAGATTGGATTTCATGGGGAAGGACTTATTTCACGGTCCGTGACGTATTTTTAATTTCAGATGATGTGAGAGAGCAGTGTGGTCTAGTGGTAGTAGCTAAGCTCTTATAGCAACACCATACACAACATATAATGTTGGTTATGAATACTTCTACTTTAGTTATGATGGATACAGGAAAAAAAAATTCCAACATCATCTTCATTTTTTTAAAAAGTAATATTGGATGTTAATTTTGGACTACAAATGTCTCTCTCACAAAATACAAAAAAGTCAAAAGCAACTGTATGGGAAAACTTTAAATTAAAATTTGAGTGAAGAGTGAAATGAAAAATGTGAAAACTTTATATGTTGTATGTTATTAAATACTGATCTCTTTAAGCAAGACTAAGATCCTGTTCCCACGCTCCTTAATCAGACAAAATGCTCATTGACCCCAATGAACAGCACTGGTTCAGGCCTCATCTCTAACTTTCACTTAATGTTATTTTCACTAATTGAGTTATAAATATTTATGAGAGAAGCACTAAAAGTCATATACAAGAAATTCACACTAAACCAGCTTGATTCTAAAGGATATTATTGTTTTGAACTACATTTGTGACTAGTAAGAAATTTATATTTTAAATGTATTTAAATATATCAAGCCTTACCCAGTCTAGTAGGTCTGGAGACAAGACAGGAAAATTTACATAAAGTCAGTTACTGCATTATGGGTTCAGAAGGTTTGCTTTGTCACATACATTTATGACTGACTCTTGAGAAGATTACTTGCTGAAACAGCAAATCCTTCTCACAGAGCTTCTTTGTTCCATTATTGGATTTCTGAAAATCTGTGCTACAGTTAAATATTAACTTGCACCTCTTTGACCTAGATTCCTAGAAGGATAACAAAAAAGTGGGAAAGATTCTACATCTGGTCTTTAGAAAAAAGCCACCCAAAGTCCCAAAGACAGTTTTGTGAAGTGAATCCTTTGATATGTAACAGAATCAGACATTTTGACAAAAAAATTCTTGTCTCTATACTCTGTTGCTGTCACAGTTGCTAGCAATTATAAGCTTTCAGTATTGTGAATAATTCAGAATCTCATCTGTTCCATTCAGTGTAAAGACAATGTTGAAAGAACAAGCTGACTCTTTATTGCCCCCCCACCACCACTCCCCAAACCACTGACATTTCCACCCCAACACTGGTCTGATTGCATGATACACCTAGTGTTTGACATGCATCTCCTGACAGCTCCTTAAGAGCAGTTAGTCTATTTAGCTTAGAGTTTGAAAAGTAATAAGGACTCAATAAAATGACAGATTTCAATGATTATAAACACAGCATCGGCATTAAGGTTATCTGCAGCCATTTCAAGTACTTGGTACATAATACACCTATTTAATTGTAAAATGGAAATATCATCCACATATTTCAACAATATAAGACTGGCTGGCTGCATAGTAACAATGGGACATGCATAACATATATTAAAAATACATATGAAAGCTACAATGACTTGTTCACAAAAGAATAATGCTTGTGACTAGGCCCTTATAGCCTTATTAGGAAAAGACCTGCAAACTCAGGGATATTCATCCTTTAATTCTGTAACAAAAAGTAAACTGGAAAGCTGTCCATATTCATACAGGTTCATCTGAAAGTGATACATGTCAGAGAGTAAGACAGATTATTGTAACCACCAAAACAAACACTACATATTTAAGTGCTCAATTTTTATTTTTTTTTCCTCTAAAGCAGGGGTCGGCAACCTCTGGCATGAGGCTTGCCAGGGTAAGCACCCTGGCGGGCCAGGCCAGTTTGTTTACCTGCCGCGTCAGCAGGTTTGGCAGACCGCAGCTCCCACTGGCCGCGGTTCACCGTCCCAGGCAATGGGGGCGGCGGGAAGCGCCGGGGGCCAAGGGATGTGCTGGCCACGACTTCCCACCACCCCCATTGGCCTGGGATGGCAAACTACAGCCAGTGGGAGCCATGGTCCACCGAACCTGCCGACGCGGAAGATAAACGAACTCGTCTGGCCCGCCAGGGTATTTACCCTGGCAAGCCGCATGCCAGAGGTTGCCGACCCCTGCTCTAGAGCTAAAGGCTTATATACTCGATACGTTTTTTCTAACTTCTCTCACCCTTACAGTGTATAATGAATGTTTGTCTTTCAGAAGGAAAAAAAAATCTGTTACAAGTTATTAATGAGGTAATGCTTATAGTTCTTACAAAGTGGATACATTATACCCAATTATACCCATACAAACTACAGATACAGTTATTTGTCCTCACATCAGACAGAAGAAACCCAGAATTAATATTATTTGTTAAATATTTTAACAAACTGCTACATATTGCATGAAATGTAATGCAAATGTTCAGATGAAAACTAAGGTTTTGTTGTGCATCTATTCACTTCTTCAAACAATATACAAAAAGAGAAAATAGAACGAAATAAGCTCAAGATAATGAGGGGCTTTCATCTACAAACAACAAGTATTACAAAGGGTGTACACACACACACACACACACACACACACACACCACTTAGTGGTACTCTTGTGAGGTTCTGGCTATGATAATAGTGCAAAAACAGCATATTACCTGTCTGATTTTTGTGGCAGGTGGTTCCTTTCAAAGAGAGGAATAACTTGAACAAATGTATACAATTGAAAATCAGTCATGTTTAAGCTCTACAAAATCTATATAAATATCCTGAAATAGTAGTTTTGTTTTTTTTAATTGAAGCATGATCTGGCTTTCCATTCAGATTCAGGAAGTCAAGGAGAACATAGAAAAGAATTTCTAGGGAAGTCATATTTTCTCACACCGAGAAAATATTTTGTTTACTCTGAAAAATATATTTACTACCAAATATTGCCTGCTTATGAGGTTTTGCCGTTTGTTTTGTTTTTGAGCAATACACAATAAGAGAAGAAAGTATTATTATATCTAGTAACAAGAAATGAAGATGAAATATTTTCATCCCCTTCTCCACAAGATAAAATAAACAGCCTATGATGTTTTCATAAAACCCCTTAAACCTTTTAATTCTAATTTAATTGCATTATTTAGATGTTACAAATATTAGATTATCAAATACAAATATTAATTGCTCTGAAAAAAATGCAGTTCTCTTTTTTTTCCCATTTTCATGTGCATCAACTACCAGGATGTATAGTATTTTACAAAGGATGTATTGATTCCAAGATAATAAAAGGTGGTGGCCCTATGATCTTAGCAGTGTCCTTTTAGAAAAAGGATAAAGTAATGTTATGATTCTTACACTGTGCTGGCAGCTCAAATCAATCTATCTTTTAGGTTTAACTTTGGCCATGGCTTCACCTAAACTTTTCCACTGTTAAATGTTGGATCCCCTTAGTACACAGCTTAAAAAGAAAAGCAATAAAAATATGCTAAGACATAATTAGCATATTTTGATGTCTTCATTGTAGTTATTTCTGCTTTTAAGATTGACAACTGCTTCTCAGTAAGACAATCTGCAACCACTAACTACTTATCTGACTTCAAGTCAGTTGCTGTGTGTCTCTGTTCAACCCATTTGCAGCTATTCTGCCCAGTTTCTTGTTTTATTTTTAACACTGAAGGAGAGACTGCAAATATGAATAAACCACACACAATTCAACAGAGACTAGCTACAGTTAGACTTTAGCCATTCAATAACATACTTATAATGATGAAACTTTACAATCGGATCCCTTTCAAAAGGGATACAAGGGTAACAATCTTGAGTTTTAGAGAGGCTCTTTTTAAAAATCTAAATACACAATCCTAAAATAGAAACCTGGAAAGGGATGGAGAGAGAGAGGCAAATGTGAAAGCGAAACATATTTGTATAGAAGCCTCCTGTTTAAAAATAAATTGAAAGAAGTTTGCTCTTTTTTTTTTTTGCTAATTGGCTTATCTACAAAGATATTCCCATGTTTTATTGTTAAGAGGGGAAAAAAGTCACTAGAGTTGGCACGCAAGGGAACACAATAGTAAATCTTTGCCATCATTTTCAAACATGGGTGCCTATTTAGATACCTAGCTAAGTAGCCTGATTTTTTAGAGATGCAGAGCTCTTGCAGCTCTACTGGCTTCACTAAAAGTGATGGGGTGTTCAGCACAGCAACTGCTTAGAAACAGAAAATGAGTGATAAGTTTTTCTTCCATATACTTTATCCACATAGATGCTCTAGAAAATGATACTTTTGATGTTTGAAAAAGCTATATTCGTTCCATCCCCATTAAAGAGCTTTTGCTTTTTTGGTTTCTCGCAGCAGTCTGACCTTTTCCCCTACAATACAGTAGAGGCTGATTTGCTGAGGTGCCAGCATCCATGACTTTCTGGAACTGGTGCATCTCAGAAGACTGCAGATGTATTTTGCTGATTTATGCTTTAAAGCAAATTTATTTCCCTATATGTACATGACAATGCATCAACACACATCTTGCAAAATCATCTCTCAAACATGTGTGCATATCTCAGGTCAGGACTGCGTTATAAAAACCATATGAAAACTCCCACTGAAACTAATCTTGATACTGATCAAGTTCAGTACCTGGCCCTGTGTTACATTCTAATTTTGCTGTAAAGTTATATTTAAAAAAAAAAATTTCAAGTAAACAAACCTACCTAGGCTTTAAGTTGACCTGTTTAGCAGTGTACCTTAAAGGCAGTGCTCCTTATCTACACCAGACTTTTAAGACACGCTACTTAGCATCAAGTATCAGAGGGGTAGCCGTGTTAGTCTGGTTCTGTAGAAGCAGCAAAGAATCCTGTGGCACCTTATAGACTAACAGACGTTTTGCAGCATGAGCTTTCGTGGGTGAATACCCACTTCTTCGGATGCAAGAGATCCGAAGAAGTGGGTATTCACCCACGAAAGCTCATGCTGCAAAACGTCTGTTAGTCTATAAGGTGCCACAGGATTCTTTGCTGCTGCTACTTAGCATGTGATAAACACCACATGCTAACAACAAATTCATTTATCCTACTCTAGATGAGGCTTCAAAGTGATGGATGTAGGGAGTTGTTCAAAAAGGAGATACATATTTTTAGCGACAGATTTTTAAATTCCTGTGGCTTAAAGCTTTCAAAGTACCAAAATAAAATAATAAATAATAATAATTAAAAAAAATCACACTTCAAAAGAATTACTACTTATACTGTTAAAGAACTCCTGAACTGTTATAAATTAAGGCTATACTGTTCATAAAGAACCAAAAGGAAAAGATGATAAATAAATTAGCCATCACTTGCGTATACATACTTTAACAATGTTAAAGAGTAGGGGCCCACATCCATACTTACGTGCCTAAGTCCCAGTTTTAGGCTTCTGTGTGATTCACAAAACTCTTATACCAATCACAGTAGGCACGTAAGCTCACTCTGCATCAAGGTTTTCAGGGTAAAAGATTCCTAGGTGTCTTAGGACATGTCTATGCTACTGTGGTAAGTCATCCTAAGTTACACTACTCCAGCTATGTGAATAACGTAGCTGGAGTTGACATAGCTTACGTCGACTTACTGTGGTGTCTACACCGTGCTGGGTTGATGGGAGACACTCTCCCATCAACTTACCTTACCCGGTGGAGTAGTGGAGTCGACCGGAGAATGTTCTGCTGTCAATTTAGCGGGTCTTTATTAGACCTGCTAAATCGACCCCCAGTGCATCAATCACAGCAGCATCAATCCTGTGGTAGTGTAGACATGGCCTTAGTTTCTGCCTCTGGGCGTGCATACCTGGACACCTATTTCCTACTTAAGCCTCAAAGTGATTCACAAACTGGGGAAAGATATGCAAAGGAATGCTTAACTCCTGTGCAAGACCCAATCCAGGAGATGGTCCCTGAGCACACCCACCAGATTGCATAACATTCAAAATCTAGCTGGAGGAGGAGATGGTTCTGCCCACTTTACAACTTTTTTTTCTCAGTGGCTAGTGCACTCACCTAGAATGTGGGAGACCCAGGTTTGAACAGGCTTCTCTTACTTCTCTGGAGAGTGCCGTAACAACTGAGCTATGGGATATTCTGATACCGGGCACCATCCATCTCTCCTGCTGAAGCTGTTTTACTAGGGATGATGAAAGAGTTATTGGAGCAGGGAAACTGAAACCCAGGTCTCCCACCTCCCAGATGGGTGTTCTAACAACTAGGCTATGGAGTCATTCTCTCTCTCTGGCCAATGATTGTTACACTGTGGACAAATACTTAGATAGTCATTGGGCCAGAGAGCTGTAACCACTGGGCTAACAGTTATAAGATGGGCAGTTCTGTGCAGAGTGATGCAGGTGCCTGAATCATTCCCGCAAGAAACTGCCTAGGTGCCTATGCAGTCTAACTCCAGGAGGCTCACAGATCACAAAGCAGAGACAGGTGCCTCCCTGCAGCCTGAACCTATGTGCCTATCCCCATGAGGGGGGAAGGGTTTAGCACAAACCCCTTTGTCAGTTTGCCCCACTGGAGAGCTTAGACAGCTCCCCTATTCGTGCTGGCTTTTGTTCCTGTGATTTTCTAGGCACATAAAAGTTAGGTGCTGTGATGCTCAGCATTGCAATGCCTAAGTCCCGTTGTGGATCTCACCCAAGAAGAATATCTACTCTGATTCATCCTTTAAACTGCTTAATTTTCTTGTTGTATCTTAATAATTTTTTCCTTTGAACCAAGATAAATCACAGTATCAACTATCAACTTCTGACATTTCACCAAGTATTCTAGACAAGCACCAGAAATGGGAGTACTTTCACAGTATTGCTGGTCAACGAGAAAAACTCTACTTCTAACTTAAGAAACCACAGTTCACAAATGAACTTAGAATACTAATTCTAGGGCACTGAAGTACTGTCCCTGATTTGTGGGAACCAATCTCTAGAAAAGGATAAAGAAAGGTTTTTCACTCAGCTACTATATCCTCTATCTTCTGACCACCATATCAGAAATAATGTGTACAACATAGTATTTTCCAGACTAAGAGCAAAATAAATGCCAAGCACATTTAAAGTATTTAAATGTCCAAGGTCACCATAACTCTCACAGAAAGCTATGTATTCCTAACTAAGAAAAAGATGGGAATACATTTTTTAAAATATACTACTTATATGACATCTCTCTATATGATGCTTTACAGATCTATTCTAAAGCAAACGCCCTGCCCTGAGGAACTAGTGATCTACTTATAGAAGTGAAATACTGGCTTTTTGACACCTCAAAACATCAAGTCAACCTATGTCAATCCTAAAGACAAGTAATTCCAGACTATACTGGATTTAGCCTTAGTCTTAGTCATAACCTAAAACTTTATTTCCAAGACTAGTTAGTGGACATGAGAAAGCACAACTAGTAATTTAAAAACAAATTAGAATCATTTATCTACACAGACACTGGCATTACCATGTAATACCAAATTCTATCATAAGAGCTTATATTCCTGGAGTGTACTCCTCTCACTACAACACATATTAGAGAGTTTAACTTCAAATCTTGAGTTGCTGTATACATGACTGAAAGGAATTTTTGGCTAAGTACAAACAGAATACCTGTTAGGGTAGGATATTTACGCTGCTATTCAGTCTAAATGCATGACACTTATTCTGAAAACTAGAAAATCAATTACAATCTCAGAAACAAGTTCTCTCCATAATTAACTGTGTACACTGTGGTTCATTAAGGATGTAGTAAATTTCCTCTGGATAAATTACAGGTCTGTACATACTCATAAAATGTTAAAATACAATTCACAGAAGCCCAAGGATTTAATCAAAAACATGTTTTAACAAAGTAAGAAATTTAAATTTTTAACTGAACTATGAGGCCTACAGGTCTCTCAAAAGATTTGCTAAGAATATTTTTCCCTTTAAATATCTAGTTAACATTTTAAAATAGCTAAGGTAGATCTAGGGTCTGGGAATTTTAAAAGCTTAGAGGCTTAAAAATTACTAGACTTTATGTTTGCTCAATGACTCTGGAGGAGTTTCTGAACGTGTATATGACAGACTACCTCTCTCCAAGTTCTGCTGACTGATGTGCTTGAGCTGCAGCCCCCTTAATTTAGATTAGAACTAGCTGTCAGCAGGTCATTCTTCATTAAGGGTCCTCAGTTTTGAAATTCGTTCCCCACTTTGGTATGAAATAGCCTGAACCTATAGACCCGCAAATAATACCGCAAAGCCCATTTCTTTTCCCAGGTTTTCAGAAGGGAGGGCTGCAATGAAGATTGAGACTGTGGCACCTCTTGTTTCCTGGTATTTTAATATACAGTGAAGAGAGAGAGTTTGTAGAGAGGTGCTTTTTAATGTTCTGCAAACTGTAAATAAGAAAAAATCAGTAAATGAAGGTTAGTTATTAGTAACCGGATTTCTTCAAGGTGGCCCTCTGCACATTAGCACAGGGATGTAAAAGAGTAAACGGTTAACCAGTAAGCATTAGTTTTACTGGTTAACCGCCCTAAATGTTAACCCCAGCCATGAACACAACAACTTTCCCAAAACCCAGGGAGTGGATCCACTTTAGCCACAATTCTTGGTTTGGTAGGAACAAGGGGAAAATATGATCTAGAATCCTTTAGACTAGTATTTAACTACTGAGAGGAGAAATTTTTTTGACCTACTTTGAATTGTTCTTTGATCAAAGACATTTGTAGTATATTTAATTTTTTGTGCTGCTTGTACCATGGAGTTCCAATATTGGGGATGTGTAATGATGTGGTGTTTTCATTCAACATAGATCTGACCAGTCAGATAATTTAAATACATGTTTAGATGTACCCAACACCTGCAATGAGCTTGCATATCTGCTGCTTTGATTTGTAAGAGTTGGCTTAGATTATTCAGTTAATACAAATTTTAAATGTCATTTCTATTAAAGGCATTGCATAATAGCCACCAACTAAAGAATACTTTTATCATGAACTACTCAATAGTGAAGGGAAGGGCAGCTTATTAGTGATAAACTATGCTTCCAGCCTTTTCCCATCTAGATTTAAGGAATTTGTATTTAAGATTGGCCTAATTCATGACAATGCTGGCTACACCTAACAACTCCAAATTCACTAATACTGTTCCCTTAATCTTCTCCACCTCTTTTTGAATCCTGTTTTTCTCCTAAAATTTTGTCCAAGATCCCTACCCTGCTTCCTCATGTTACTGTCCTTGTGAATAATTCTTCTTTCCAAGGACCTCTCTGATTGTCCTAAAATAAAACAAATCTGCTGGTTCCTTCTCTGGGTCAACTCCCCTGCTGTCTGGAGTCCTACCCACAAAGTTCACTTCTCGGCCACCTGCACTTTTTTATGCTCTTTATCTTATCTCTACTTTTAACTGGCAGTTATGTGCTGATGATCCTCAAGTGTGCATATTTCTTGACACTTTTAGTAGCTCTTCTGTGTTCTTTCTTTCCCTGCTTGTCTAAACCAGTAAACTTATGACTTTGTTTCTAAATACTTCATCTGGAAGTGTTTCTCTGGGGGGGCAAGTCAACTTCTTCCTCACTCTCTCTCTCTTCTCTATTTAGACTTCCCACTTGTCCCTCTTATTCATAACCTAGGTGTCATCTTTGATCCTGAACATCTCTCCTGTTATATTTCATATATCTGTAAATCTGTCTGTTGCCAACTAGACAACATTACCACTATACAGTAAAACACTGCCTTTAATTTGACCGCTGCTGAAATCCCCATCCGTACCTCCACCTTTTTACTTTGACTATTATATTTCTCCTGTCTATAGCCTCCTCCTATCCAGTTCTCTGTGTGACGGTGCACCCCATAAGGCTTTATGGAAATATGCTTATGAATGTGTATATGACATAACTGGAATACGTTTTATGCTACATATGCCACGTAACATATTTCTGTAAAGGTTATGATCTACTGAATCTATTCATTCTATTTGTATGCATGTATCATTTTTGTATTCAAAGTTATGAATATTGGCTGTGTACTTGCTTGATTTTTAAGTAGCCTTAGTAAGGCATTTAAGAAAGGAATGTGCAAATTAAGTGCCCAATCAAGAAACACTTAACAAACAATGGATCTTGGAAGGCTCCAATCCACGCAAGTATTATTCTTGAGTCAGTCAAGATAGCATGTGGGCAATGGCAGCTGTCTGTAAAAACGGAGTCATGCATGGACATGTGACTTGCCCATGTGACTCCAAAACTCCATCTTGGAGCTGGACTTTGCATAAGAGAAAGGAAGGGGTCTCCACCCACAAGAGAAAATCTTTTTAAGCCCATAGGAGACCCCTCCATTTTGTCTTTTGCTGGTTCAAGAGATAGCCTCTCTACCCCCCAGGATACCTGAGAGGAACTGGAACAAAGGGCAGTAACTACAGGGGGTGTGAATGATTGCTGGACCCAGACTAGAAGATGACTAGTCTGTAAAAGGAAGCTTACTGGAACGCCTCTGAGGGTGAGGTTTTATCTGTATTCAGTTTTCTTGCTGTATTAGGCATAGACTTGCATTGGTTCCTGTTGGAAGACAGGATGTTGGGCTAGATGGACCATTGGTCTGAACCAGTGTGGCTGCTCTTATGTTCTTAACTCACTTAGTTCTCTATTCATTTCAGTAGCCAATGTAAAATTACACTCTGTTTTTTCAAAACCTGCATGGATTTACTCCTACATCTTATGTTTCATTCTCTCTCTTGCACCACCGGCTCCAGCTAAAAATTGAAGGGGATGTGTATTGTAAGTTGTAACAACTATACATAGATATAACAAGATTGCTTCTTAGTGAACTTCCCTTAAGCTGCCACACCAATTTATTGAGCTGCTTCACTTTGTTAACATTAATTTTAGACACACGTGTGCGCTCTCTCTCTCTCTCAAATTTGTTTGGGTTTCAAAACATAAACTGATTAATCACAATGAATCTGTAATATTGCATATGGTCCAATCTGTAATATTGCATATGGTCCTTCAGACTTTCCAGAGTAAATAAAATGTATTATAAAATGTATCTATGAGTATGCCATTTTGGATACTCAGTCACTTAAATGACCTTATTTAATTAATTTTGAGATAATGAATATATGCATAAATAGGGTAAATTGTATAGTTTCTTGAGCAGCCTTTGGACATTCCCACTTGTGGGATTAAAGTGGCTTCATCAGGACCTTCTGGAATCTTGTGGTGAGCATTGTTTGCTGGGCAGCACACCCAGCAATACCTCTCTGTTTTGATAGAATTCTCAAGGTATAAAAGGGGGAGTTGTGCCAACCACCCCTCAGTTCCTTCTCACTACTGAAGTTGCAGTAAGCTTGGATTGTACTTTGGCACAGATTCTCAAAGGCATTTAGGTTCCTGACTTCCATTTTGTGGAAATGCCTTGGTAGATCTTTGTGTTTGCATCCTCAACTTCCTTCCTTCCTCTTTTTTTCTGTCTTTCATTGCTGTTTTGGTCTGGCAGTCCGTAAGCCCAGCACAAATTTGAAGATCTGCTTACCAGACTTTCTGCTTACCAGGCAGTGACTCTCTGCCTGCTGTATGCAGCACCAATGTCACCAGATCTCTCCTGAGTGAACAAGTCCAGTGCTGATGATCAAACACTGTTGACTATGGAGAACTGATTGCCAGAGGAGTTCCATGCCCAGCATGAATGGCATCAAGATCCAGTCTAGTGCTGGGGACCTGGGCTTGTTGACTGCTTAGCATACACAGTGCAATGGTTCCTGACTCTGTCCATGTCAATGGAGATCAGTACTGAGGGTTCTACTCCACTACCTCTGGAGGACCACCTGCTAAAGTGAATTAGAAGCACCAAAGTCCTCAGATCCATCCAGATTAGATAATCAGTAGCCTGATTAAGGCTAAATTTAGCCTAGACAAAGGCTGAATTCCCCAAGCCTCATTCACAGGCAGGGAGGAAGGCTCTATGTTTTGGACATTCCGTTTTAAATTTGATTATCTAAATGAGAACAAAACCATCTACAAGTTCCCTAGACTTATGGGGGATGTAAGAGTGAGACCAGAGGGTCACTTTGTTATTGTTCAAAGATTGTGAAAATTAATCCGGTTCTATATATGATGATTGTTATGACTTGGAATGTATTCACCCACCTGGGGATATCGAAGTGTCCTGAAGAAACCTAAGATATACCTACTCACTGTCTTTATTGTAGAATGTTGCAAGGTTGTTTTATGAATTCTAATCATACCTTATCAGTAACTGAAGTTCTTTGACATGACCTTCTGCATAGTCATACTCCCTACCTGCTTTCTTCACTGCTTTGGAGTCTTGTGTTAAGAATTCCTGAACTCAAGGAACTGAAGGGTAGTTTGTGCCACTGCTCCTTTTATACCCTTAGAACTCTACAAGAGAGAGGCTTGAGTGGCTGCAATGGCCATAGATCTTTCAAGTTTTTAGAAGATTGCAGTACAGGTGCATGGCTGGGGTTAACATTTAGGGCGGTTAACCAGTAAAACTAATGCTTACTGGTTAACCGTTTACTCTTTTACATCCCTGTGCTAATGTGCAGAGGGCCACCTTGAAGAAATCCGGTTACTAATAACTAACCTTCATTTACTGATTTTTCTTATTTACAGTTTGCAGAACATTAAAAAGCACCTCTCTACAAGCTCTCTCTCTTCACTGTATATTAAAATACCAGGAAACAAGAGGTGCCACAGTCTCAATCTTCATTGCAGCCCTCCCTTCTGAAAACCTGGGAAAAGAAATGGGCTTTTCTCCTTGTTCCTACCAAACCAAGAATTTCCTCCTGGAAATTAATCAGCATCTTAGAACACAAATATTTATAATGTGAGAAAAATAATTTTAAAAAAAATCACACTGCATCATCAACTCATCCAATATCAGTGAGGGAAACAAGTCAGCTCCGTCTCTTGTTTCTTGAGCAACAAAACTTGACAAGCAAAATTCTGTAGAATTTTTACATGTTTCACAATCTGAGTAATAGGTTGAAAGCCAAGTGACTTTAACCTCCCGAAATTGCACAGTCTGGAGCACAGATCCTTAACCTGTAGCTCCTGAGCTTTACATAGCTCATAATAGCCCTCTTTATGGTATATCTATGTCTGATGCATCACTCACTTTGAGAATGGATCTTTTGGTGGAAAAAGCTCTCCCCAGTTTGGCTGATATACATGAATCAAGCAAAGCAGGTAGCGCTGAGCAAACACAGCTCCCACATTTTTAGATATCAGATCTATTTCCAATTTTCTCACCCTAAATAGATATGGTAGAAAGTATTCAGAATGAGAGAGAGTAGGGAAAACACCCCATCTATTACAGGAATCAGAAAAATGGGAATGGGAGGGAAATTAAAATGTTATAGCATAACGATGCAATATCACCAAACACACATCCTGGCATAACACGTGGACATTATCATGTTGTTTTATGGATCTTAGTTATTTAATCAGATGACAAACTAATTCAGCTGCTAAGAGCAGATCATCATTTGCCCAAACTGAGTATTATTTTAAGTTGAAATTACTTGAATTTAAGATATTTGTTACTTGCCCCCACCGTGATTATACACTAGTATTGTAGATCTCTGCTTTGGTTCAGAGAGTCCTAGTGTTTAGACGGCATTGATTGGTTAGTTTTAGGATCTCAAAGATGAACTGATGTTAGCTCACCAGCTACACTAATGTATCCCTTTTTCTCTATCAGTATCCAATGCTCATAAATGCGTTCAGTACAGAATAATTTTTCATGTAATATTGTTTCTAGTGAGGCAGCTCTAAAGCCTAAAGCTGTTGCAATTTTAAATTACTACTGCCTTGCACATTCTTCAACACAAAATGACTAACTGCTGCACATTTATTTACTGGTGACCTCTATGGGTTGATCAGACCTTGGGATTATTTTTAAGTGATTGTACTAGCTCTGAACTCAAGTTCATAGACCACAGCTTGACATTATAGCATCAAAAATAAAAGTAACCTCAAACAGAGACCTCATATTGCAGAATTTCTCTCACTGACAAACCTTCCCTAACTAAAAGCTTGATAATTTCAAGCATCATGACAGCATTAATATTCAGGCTGTCTCTCCTAATTTATCATTCCAAGGCTCAGCAGTGAATAGATTAGAAATACAGATATATAATACATAACTATGGATCATGGGTGGGATTTTCAAAAGTGCTCAAATGGGAGCAGTAAGGTCAACTGAGCGCTTTTGAAAAATCCTTCCCCACATACGTAACTGCAAATATACACAGGTTCTCACACACGCAAATAGATGTGTATTATATAAATACATAAACACATGCCTCTATAAGTTTATTCAATAATTACTCAAGTATTAAAAGATAACATACTATGGGAAGCTTTGCAGTGTGTTATGTAAGATGGATGAGTGAATGAATTTTGTCTATTTTCAAACTTTAAACATTGTGGGTTTGAAAGTTCATCTTAATGGGTTTACATTTCACTTTGGAGACACTGAAGAAAGAAGCAAACGGGGAGATAAACAAAACTTCTATTAAAACATAAATAGAATATATGATATACCATAACTAGAGTATATGATATACCACAAGTTCACTTGTGACAATCTAGTGTTTGGAAGACATTCTTTTATCTCCGATATACTGCACAGGTTTCTCTTTACCTAAATCTCTCTCCCCTGAATATTTTTTAAAAAATTCACCTCATCTTGAGAAACCAAAAGAATAGCTCAGCTTGTTGAAGCCCATCCTCCCAACACCAGAAGATGATGGTAGCTCATAGATAATGTACAATGTAATAGAAAATTGCCTTATATCAATGCATGTACAATAGTGATAACAGATTATAGGAATTTACGAGTTTATCAACAAATGGCATCAATGAACTAGTCATACTGAATATGAAAAATGTCTGTACAACTTGGTACCTAATTCCCCTTCTGTTAATTCTGTTTCAATACTATTGTCAGGTCTTGAGGCTTTTTTTTTTTTTTAAATATCACTGTAGTAGACGCAAATTGGAGGTCATAAACACACTAATATTTTCCATTTTCTCTTTAGGTTTCCAGTACTCTCCTTATACAGCAAAACCTTTGGCATGAGAAAAAGAAGTCAAATTTCAGTGGCTCCGAAGCCACAGAGAACATGGTAGATTCTCCCATTCAATGGAAAGAGGTTTCAGAGACCACAGAGGGGGCAGGGATGTAGCCGTTTAAACTCAAGAAGACCAATGTTCTGCACGGAACTCTGCTACCAACTCAGTGGACCATTTAGGCATCCGGGAGGACAGCCTGCCTCTCTGTTCAACTTCCAACCCCTCTAACAGCACCTCTCCCTGAGCACCTAGGTTATGTCTACACTGCAATTAAACACCCACGGCTGGCCTGGTTCAGCTAACTCAGTCTCATGCTGAGAAGATGTAAAATTGTGGTATAGATGTTCAGGCTCGGGTTCAAGCCTGAGCACTGGGACCCTGCAAAGTGGAAGGGTCCCAGAATTCGGGCTCTAGCCTAAGGCCAAATGTCTATACCACAATTTTACAGCCCCACAGCCCAAGCCCCATGAGCCCAAGACAGATGACCCAGCCAGCCGCGGGGTGTTTAATTGCAGTGTAGACATACCTGTAAGGGCCTACTGTGGCATCTGTGAAGGGAAAGCAAGCCATGTTGGCTCAGTTCCACCCCTTCCACAGGCACAGCTCCCTACTCAGATGAAGGAAGAACAGTACACTTAGATTGTAATACAATCCTGCAAGTGCTAATGGATCCTCTGGAATTATTCTGGGAAAGTTCTATGGCAGTGGTGGGCAACCTGCAGCCCGCCACTTCCCGCAGTTCCCATTGGCTGGGAACGGCGAACCACGGCCACTGAGAGCCATGGGAGGCAGTGCCTGCGAATGTCAACGTCAGCGAAATGTCCCATGGCCCGCAATCAGATTGCCCTGATGGGCCACAGGTTGCCCACCACTGTTCTATGCCCTATGTTATATAAGAAGTCAGACTAGCTGATCACAATAGTACCTTGGAATTTATGAATTACCTGGGAAGTAGTTTCATTGGGAGTGGACAAAGAGATAGCTGGGACAGGACCATAATTTTGTTTCAAAAATAGTAACAAAATCTTTAGCTAATTTAATTGAGTGTTTTCTACTTCCTCTGCATAGACTGCAGAAATTCAAAAGAGAGGCTATCTAGTCTGAAATTCTCACATAAATATTGCTAGGAGAGTCAAAAACTTAAATAGTCATGGATGGATCCAGGGGACGATAGCGTTTTCAAAGGTAGCAGAGAATACAGGAAAGCAGACCTCCTCTAATAACTGTATTTGAGATAAGGCCTGGAGCTAATTATAGTTCAAGTATACATTATATAATCACAGTCCTTGTACAACAGATATCACAACCTAGCATTTCAGACACAGTTGCTAAAATGTACTGATTGTATGCATAAATGTACGCATTATGAAACGGGCAGATGATCTGTTTAGCCAGACACATTATAGTCAGACATTTCTCATCAATTGTACTGATTCAGTACTAATAAGAGTAAATGGAGACAGATTTACAAGATGTCTCTGTTTATGCCCTTAAAATATTTTACTCCAGAAATATTAATGCTATCTTTATGAGAACAATAATGTATTTTATTATAGAACACAGCTTTGACATTTGTAAACTGCTACCAGGTTGGTACCTGCAACTACAAATACATTTTTGTTCAGAAAAAAAGTAGTAGTATTTTGGTGCAAACACTCCTCATTTTCTCTTTTCACAACATTCTAAAATTACTATTGTCCCCAATGATAGCTATATTCTACAGAAATATAGAGCTTGTAACATAAGCTCAGTTAGTCTAAACCATGGTTTTCCTCAAACCACGAGCCACATTCTAAGTGGAATGTGACGGAGGTGCCCATGGGATCACATTCCACTTTCTATGGAGAAGGAAAAGGGAGGGGGGAAGCCCCAGAGGAGCTAGGACCAATCAACAGCCAGGGAAGGAGAATAACCAACCAGCTTCCTTCCTGCCCCACTCTGCTCCCTCCCACTCTAATTGTCACAGTGGAGCTCTCATTGTCCTCTTTCCTTCCTCTACTTATCTGCACAGTGCTCAGCTCTAGCAGCGGCTACTCTATAGGCTGTGGCAGCCTCTCTCAGAAAGGAGAGCTGAATGGGTGGGAGAGAGTAGAGAAACACTCATTGTTACAAAGACTTGCCCTCCCAGCAAACACCAGTAACTCCCACCAGCTCTACACCAACTTCCTGCCAACACTGTCCCGGCCAATCCACACTAGTCTTACCTCAGCCACCTCGCCCCTTACCATTGCTATCTTCCCACTCCACAGTGCCTAAAACCTTGTTTCTTCATGGGGATCTCAGGGCCAAAAACACTGAGGAAAAAAAACAACTGGTCTAAATGGTTGGCAGTTCCTAATGCCCTAGCAATTCTATTACAAAACAACTTTACTGAGTGTATTACTCTAATTGGAATCTACCACAATGCTGGGGCCAGTATTCTTTTTGTCAGGGTTTTTGAAAAGGCTTGAAGATATGTTCCCCTAACTACGAATAGGTGGAATGCAACTTCTGTAGGTTTATGGCTGACTGGCTGTGCTCCTGAGATTTTAACTGTGTTTATTAATAATGTTATGGCATGTAGAGCCTTGGATAGGTGTCTTCTTTTATTTTTAAACATAAAAAAATAATTGCTCAGAAGAAGATGATCTATGAGACTCTTACTGACTACAGCTAGACTTTTGTTTTAAAACCTGTCTTTAAAATTGTAAGATGGTACCTGCAGCAAAGTGCCAACTAAAATGGCCTGCTGGTATTTGTTGTGGAATATTCATACTCCATGACATGCCACTGGGTGCAAACTTACTCCTAACAGAGATCTCTGGAGATAACTTGAGCCTCCTGGCGAGCAGTACGTACACACACACACAGGTTTGGGACACATTCCTTACGAGTTGCCAGCCTACAGATCGCAAACCTTCTCTATCAGGCATGGCAGATCTGTTTGTGATAGGTAGAACTGGGAAAGGAAAGGAATTCATTGAGTCTTGGGGCCTGGCAAGGAGAATTCACCTGACTGCTTTCACAGGTGCCCCATATTTGTTAGAATTGGCTAGGGTTGCCAGGCATCCAGTTTTCAACTGGAACAGCCTGGTAGAAAAGGGACCCTGGGCTGGCGGCTCTGGTTAGCAGCTGACCAGGCCATTAAAGTTTGGTGTGCCGCTGTGACCAGCTCTGCACGGCTCCTGGAAGCAGATGGTGTGTCCCACCAGTTCCTAAGTGCAAGGGTTAGCTGGGCTGCACACGCTACCCCCACCCTGAGCACCAGCTCCACAGCTCCCATTGGCCGGGAACCCGCACACCCTCAGACACCCCAACCCTCTGCCCAACCCTGAGCCTCCTCCTGCACCCAAATTCCCTCCCCAAGCCAACACTCTCTTCCTCACTCTGAACCTCTTGGCCCCAGCCTAAAGCACCATCCTGAACCCCAAGCCCCTCATCCCCGCCTTACCCCAGAGTCCACACTCCCAGATGGAGCCCTCACCCTCCCACACACAGCCCCACCCCCCTGCCCCACTCTGGAGCCCACACACACCCTGAACTCCTCATTTTTGGCTCCACCCTGGAACCCGTACCTCCAGCCCAGAGCCCATACCCGCTCCTACACCCCAAACCACTTCCCCAGCCTGGAGCCCCCTCCTGCACCCCAAACCCCTCATTCTCAGAGCCCGCACCCCCAACCGGAGCCCTTACCCCCTCCTGCACTCCAACCCACTGCCCTAGCCCGGTGAAAATGAGTGAGTGAGGGTGGGGAAGAGCGAGCGATGGAGGAGGGTGGTGGGGCCTCAGGGCAGGGCAAGGGTGTTTGGTTTTCTGCAGTCAGAAAGCTGGCAACCCTAATTGGCACTTCCAACGCCAGTACCTTCAGTGTTATGGTGGTTTTTGTGATTACAGCCTATTTAATAATTTTCCAGGTCTATCTCTCAGAGTTTCAGTTGAGAGTTAGTACACCTTCCTGATATGGAACATGTCATGGTTTAAATGTTTAGTGTCTCAATATCATCCCATCAATTGCGTATCTATTGGGACTTTATTATACACTAATATTTTGAGTACAAGTACTACTGAGGAGTTTTTAAAGCTATGTATAATACCAAATTATTATACCACCCATTCGTTTAGTAGTTACCTTAATACCAATCTATTTAAAAAATAAACTGACAATTGTGCTGCAAAGATAGACATTTTATTTGTGAATAGATTTGTTCTTATTTTGTTATAACATCAAATGTTCTTATTCACTCAATACTTTAGTGTCACAGTACCATTAAATAATGTCTAAGATGGCCAGAATTTGCACACATCTTTTCCTTTCGATTTCCTTTCCAAATTCTGTATCAAATGGCTAAAGTAGATGCAAGATAAACTTCTTTAAAAATACAAAGCACCCTAACTAACTCAGTCCATAAATAATAGGTAAAAAACAGATATTGTGGGTTGGTCTACTATAGAAAATTCCATCAACCCAGCTATGTTGGTCACTTCTGAGCGACGTTGTTAAGCCAACCTGAGTCCCCATGTAGACAGCACTAGTTCAACGGCAGAATTTTTTCATCATCCTAGCTATGACAGAAGGACATCGGGGAGGTGGATTTACTACAGCAATGGAAGAACTCTGTCACTGTAATGTCTATGCTAAAGCTCTATAGCAGTGCTTTTTCACATTTGGGACAACTGATTTCAGCTAATTTCAAGACACTATGACATTACCTACAGAAGTTCAGCCATGTGAGGTTTACTTCCTGAAAAGCAGAAATATTTTTATAGCATAAACAGTTATTACAAACAACTTTCAAAATAAAGATTAACTTTCAAAAATGATTCCAATTCTCCCTATGCAGATCACTCTATTAACATATTGCAAAAACATGTAGAACACTGTAGTTAAAGATGAGATAAAAATGTCACTGGTATAAAGTCAAGAAAATTTAAACTGAAGTCAGCTATATGAAGTGTAACACTTTCTCTGAAGCTTTTACACTGGAATACAAAACACATTAACTGTCATGTTTAAGCAATTATCCTTCATCAAAATGATCAAAAACCTAATTTACACAAGAAATGTAGTGGATACATTTCCAATTCCTCCTCAAGCTTCCCCAAGACAGTGTAACTGATGTAAACTGATAACATTGTTCATTTTATACAGGTGGAGTGAGGGGTGATGCGTTAAAAAAATAGATGGAATCACTGTGATTTTGGCTGTAAGTGAAAGATTTTTATTGATTCTATACTTCTAGATTTGAAATTGCCTTCTAGTTCAATATCAGAATTCAATTTCCCTTTCAGAATATTGATAATATAGAATCATAGAATATCAGGGTTGGAAGGGACCTGAGGAGGCCATCTAGTCCAACCCCCTGCTCAATGCAGGACCAAACCCCAGACAGATTTTTGCCTCAGATCTCTAAGACGGCTCCCTCAGGGATTGAACTCACAACCCTGGGTTTAGCAGGCCAATGCTCAAACCACTGAGCTATCCCTCCCCCTCTTTCATAAAAATGAAAGCCATTTGATTTCAAGAAAGGTTTTAATGGAGGACTGAGAGAAATAAAGGGGGAACACAGATCTGGGAGCCAGGATCTCTCAAAAGGACTGCCTTCTATGGCCTCAGGCAAATCAGTTCATCTCTGTGCTTCAAAATGTGCCCATCTCTAAAATAGGGAATATCACACTTGCCTACATTAAAAAAAAAAGGTGAGGTTTATCAAATAGCCATACCATGAAATGGGGGGGGGGCGCACTCTATACTTCCTACTTATTTTGTTCTTCTGAGGGCCTGAACCATATTCTACATCAATAAGAGCCTTTGCCTGAGTTGTTGAAAGTGTAGGCCCAGGCATTTTTGTAGTACGCTGGCATGATGTCATTTATGGAGTAAAAATATAAGTGCAGATTGATATGTGTAAATCCCACTGAGGTCCCAGAAGACTGGAAAATGGCAAACAGTATTCACTTTCAAAAAGGGGGAAAAGGAGGAACTGGACAATTATAGACCAGTCAGCCTAACTTTGATTCTCAAAAAGATATGGAATAAATTATTTGTTCAGACTTGGAGGATTATAAAATAGCGAGGTGATAATTAATAGCCGACACAGATTTGTCAAGAACAAAATCATGACAAACCATTCCTTTTTAACAGGCTAACTGACCCAGTGATGGGGAGAAGCAATAGACATGATATATCAGGATTCCATAAGGCTTTTTGAGACACAGGCCTGCATGACATTCTCATAAGCAAACTAGGGAAATACTGTTTAGATTAAATTACTATAAAGTAGGTGCTCAAGTGGTTGAAAAGTCATACTCAAAGAGCAGTTATCATTATCAGAACTAGGAGGACATATCAACCGTGGTGTTCTACCCTAGGACCAGTACTTCTTCATTTAACAGCTTGGGTGATAGAGTGGAAAGCATGCTTATAAAATCTGCAGATGACACCAAGATGGGAGATGCTGCACCTTGGAGAACAGGATATCAATTCAGAATGATCTTGATAAAGTGGACCATTGGTCTGAAATCAATAAGATGAAATTCAGTGAAGACAAGTGCAAAGTACTATGCTTATGAAGGAAAAATCAAATACACAAACGCAGAATGGGAAATAACTAGCTAGGCAGCAGTATTGCAGAAAAAGATATGAGGTTATAGTGGATCACAAATTGAATACGAGTCAACAGTATGACACTGCTGTGACACAGGCAAATGTCATTCTGGGGTGTATTAATAGGAGTGTCATATGTAAGACATAGGAGGTCATTGTTCCACTGTACTTGGCACTAGTGGGCTATGTTCATTTCCGGGCACTGTGTTTATTTCTGGGCACCACACTTTAAGAAAGGCGTGAAGAAATAGGAAAGAGTCCAGATGACATCAACAAACAGGACCTCTGAGGAAAAGATGAAAGAACCGGACACGTTTAGACTAGAAAAAAGAAGACTGAGGGGGGATAGGAGAACAGTCTTCTAATATGGAAAATGTTGTTATAAAAAGGATGTTCTCCATGTCCACTGAAGGAAGTAGTAGTAATAATTGTCTTAGTTTGCAGCAAGGGAGATTCAGGTTAGATATTAGGAAAAGCTTTCAAACTATAAGTACTGGAATAGGTTGCCTAAGCAAGCTATGGAAATCCCATCATTGGAGATTTTTATTAACAGGTTAGACAATGATGATGGGATGATCTACATATAACCTAATCCTGCCTCAGAGAAGAGGGCGATGGACCAAATGACCTCTCAAGATCTCGTCCAGCCCTATGTTTCTATGCTTAATCAATTAAAAATCCCACACGTTGTTTTTGAAAATTGAAAAGTACATGTGGGACAAAAGCAACGAAGAAAATATTCTGGCGATGTAAACCCCCCAGAATTTTTTTCTCCCAGTACAGACAACCTCATAATCTCGCTAATGGAAATGGAATCATGAGTGTTCCTGAATTTAGTATTTTTTGCAATGACATAGAAAGCAGTCTGTTAGATATAACATTTGGGGAGGGAGACTGAATAAGGAAGAATGACAAACTAAAGAAGCAAAACACAATGGTAGTTGTTTTCTACTTCAAATTAAAAAAATAAAATTATTTTCTAATTATTTATTTAAAAATCAGTGGGAGAGATGGATGTTGTTACTGAGTCAGACAATAAATAATAATTATTTAAATGCTGAAAAGATAGTGTATATTTTGGTTTTAAATTAACCCTGATTTTCCTCTTTCCATTGTTGCACTCACTAGGAAAGACAAGCTAGAAGTTCCCTCTAGGATAAATTGTAATGTACCAGCTAGAGCAGTTGGTAGAGAGTCTGATGAGTCTTTATAGAGATGTAACCCTTAGAATAGTAGAAACACATTTAATAAATCGAGTGCAACTGGTAAACTTACCTTCAGCTGTGTTACAAACCAAAAATATTCTTTAACATAAAGAACAGTTCTCTAACATACTGACACAAAGAGAACTTACCAGGAGATATAGGTTGAGTGGTTGTTGAAAACAAAATTAAGAACAAATCAGTATATACTAGTGTAAACAAAATTTGCTAAAAACAGATGTGAAAAGAATCACTAGTGGGACAAACATTATGTGCTCCCCATTAATAAGGTTTGTGCCTAAAATCTGCACCATGACACTTCCATGTCCGCAACTTCCTCTTTAGATGGGGAACCGAAGCACTGCCTAAAACAGTAGTTCTCAACCAGGGGCATGTGTACTCTTGGGGGTACACAAGTCTTGCAGGGCATAACATAAATAAATATTATTTAAATATTTGCCTAGTTTTAGTACATGCTAAATAAAAAATACTAGTGAAGTCAGTACAGACTAAAATTGCATAGAGACAATGACTTGTTTATACTGCTGTATATACTATTCACTGAAATGTAAGTACAATATTTATATTGCCATTTACTTCTTATATAATTATATGTAAAAATGAGAAAGTAAGCAATTTTTCAGTAATAATGTGCTACAATACTTTTGTATTTTTAGGTCCAATTTTCTAAGCAAGTAGTTTTTAAGTCAGGTGAAACTTGGGGGTACGCAAGACAAATCAGACTCCTGAAAGGGGTACAGTAGTCTGGAAAGGTTGAGAGCCACCGGCCTAAAAGTCATACACTTGAGGCATCATCCCACAAACAATGACATAACAAGAACATTTAATGAACATTGCATGGATAATGTTACTCATACGTAAATATTTGCATGATCAGGACTTCTGTCTCAAATAAGAAGCTAACTAGCAAATATATATGCATCATATCTATTGCTTTTTAAGGTAAAAAATGCGTCTTCCCCATATCTCAAGAAAAAGTTGTTCAAAGAAGAAATACATGTGGGGATTGAGAAGATAGATGTAGATAATTATCTAAATATAAAATAAACATTTCCATGGGTTTCTTATGAGCCTTCATATTTCACTGACTGTTGTTAAATACACAGTGAATTGGTCATGAGAACGTGGGTCAGTCTACACCACATTCTTAAAATGAAGAGAATTTCTTTTTAATTCTGACCAGTATTCATGCCAACCCGCGTAATATGCTATTTGGCAAAAACATGAAGCAGCAGAGTCCCTAGGCCCAGGGCAATTCTGAGGAGCAAATGACATTTTTGTGGTTCCCCATGTATAAACCTCCTGCTTGGAATCATTGATATGAGGCTAATGGAAGCATTCCACTGTTACAAGGACTTCCAAGTAATTCAAGCAAGGGGTTAACTGTAATAAGTATAGAAATGAGCAAATTAATATGAGCTAACAAAGACCAGTAATTTAAATATAAAAGAGCAATGTCCTTTTTTCTCTCCATAAGAGAACTATGAAAAAAAAAAAGCCACAAAAACCAGAATTTTACAGAGTAAGCTGGGTTTCAAAAGCCACAATTACGTCAGCATGTAGCCACAATACTACTTTACGTGCTGGTATTATTTGTTTTAGAAGGATTATCCAGATGAAATTTTGCAATATATTTTTTGAAAGGAGAACCAGCAACCCTAGGCTACATGAATCATCAGTGTGATTGCCAAACAAATAAAGCAAAAATGCCAGACAGACAAAATGATATTTTGAAGACTACTGTACTACCTTAGGTGTTCTTTCACTACCAAGTCTACTCCTCTTTGTCCTGGCAAACCTCACACTGCTCTAGGATTTGAGTGCTAGTGGCAAATACATGTCAATCACTGTGTCATCTCCTGATCCAGTAAGCGGCACAGGCATTGCTGTGAGAAGGCTCAGTGTCACAGCTGCTAGCACTCTGAATACATCTAGGATCATCCAGGGATTTGCAAAACTGTCCTGGACATGCACAGACCTGGAATCTGTCGCAGATGTGGCCAAAGAAAGCTAGCTGGAGGTTGCTGCTTCCTATCCTTCTCTGCAGGTGTACTTTTAGTATTGCCAACCTAGAGCACTGAAAAAAAATCATCTTTCAGGTGCAAAAAAGTATGAGATTTTTAAAATATATATATATTTTTTTTTATTTGCCTTCTAGTTTTGGAGCCCTTATGGTTCATGTTTGCAAACTTTTCTTCATAACCATGGTAGTTATTTTATTTTAAGTTAGAAAAGTAATGAAAGCTGGGTTTCCACAAGCTCAGGCCTTCAGAAAACACCAAATACAAGTTTTGTTCATAAGCAGGGAGCAGAGCATGGTAGAGTAGCTGCTGCCAAAATCTCTATACCTGGGCCTGGGCAGTGTGGGGCTGGGGGGGGGGGGGGGAGGAGTGGGGAGAAGGAAAAATGAAAGAGAATTTATTGAGGAGAGAAAAAAGGCACCTTCAGAGCAGAGACACTCGAGGAGAGATGCTCCCTGAAGTTGCCTGCAGGTGAGAACACAAACCTGCCTCCCCCTGAATGTATGTTAGAAGGTGGGATAGCAATGTTATATATAGGCTCCCTTTCTCCCTCCCTAAAACTACAGGAACAGTGGGAGAGAAGCCCTTGTTGGGGTTATGGAGGGAGTGTGGATGTGGAAAAAAGGAAATCACAGGGTTCCACTGGGGCTTTAGATGAACACCTGAACTTCTGGATGCTTGTCTGAACTCCAAGCTTTTGAAGGTCTCCCACATATTGGCAAAAATCAGGAAGGGGAATTAATAAGGGCAAAGCTTTGAAATGGACTCATCAAGATTTATGTTAGGAATAATCTGAATTTCACCCAGGTATGCACACTGTGCAATCTTCCACTGGATGGGTTCCAAGGAGGCCCCATTTTATTTGGAGAAGTGCCTCTGGAAAAATGTTTTAAACTCTCTAATCTCAATAATATTTGCATGTCTCCCCCTTTTATTAAAGACCAATTTAAATGAGGCTTATTGGGTCATTAAGGAAAAAAAAAAAAGCACCACCACCCTGACCTTACCATGAGTTTTTTCCCCAGGTTCTCAGAGCATTCTAAAACCATGTTTATGTTTAAAACAAAAAGCACTTGAACAGCAACTACATAGCAAAAACTCACATTATATGAACACAAGAAGTTATGCCCTTTTCTCTTCATTTGGGTCCATCACTACTAACGAAATGACAGTACATGTTTTAAAATATTAACTTTTTTCAGTATACAATATGAAAAGCTAGATTTTTGCTAAAGTACCTAAAAAAGGGAGTATAACAGTTCATTTAAACAAAAGGTCTAAGTAATTTGATAGATGTAAATCATCTTTTATTGAAAATGGAAATGAGAATAAAATATATAGTTTCAAATACAATTATCTGTGTCTATATATGTAGATCAACAACCACATACACGCATTTCTTTGGCTGCTTTACATTCCAAATAGACTGAATAACCAACATATGTGTGCGGGTTTTGACAAAAAAATTCCTTGAGAGAGAGAAAAACAGGGAAGTCAGGAACAGAATAACAGAATGTCCTAAAAAACCCTGAACACATATAAATTATTGTTAACTCACATTGTAAATTGCTTGTCCACTACCAGCTATCAGAATAATGTAACGAGGGAAAAAAATGTTTTTCAATCACTGTCATCCATCATCTTGGTAAACAAGTAAAATGTATACTATGCCATCTGCTAGCTATTAGCTTGTATAATCATAAAATATCATGTAATGCAATCATAAAAATACACTATTATTACCTACTCTTTCAATTTATAAACAAATATTTCTACCTGTCAAATGATTTCATACTAGCATAGGGCTTGAACCATCAATCTAGTTGTCAATCTAAGATATGGCTGTCTCCATTTCAGTCCTTCTACATTTAGAAAATGCCCAGTATGGCAGTACTCTGTTTGATCCCACAAGATATTGTATGAAAAGAAGGGTCAGTAAATGATCTGGTTGTCAGGGCCCTAAACAGTTCAACACTCAAGAGCTATGAGACAATCACTGCTGTTCATCAAACAGCCTTCTTGAATGCCACCAAGGCAGAAGACATTTCTGAGTTTCAAAGGAAATCTTTTATGTACTTCATATTTTTTTTAGTTAAGTAGATATTGCATGAGCATTTAAAACAAAAATTTCACCAGAAATAATACATGATTGTAAAATTAAAGTATAGCTTGTTAAAATCAAATCTCCTTAAGATCGATTAGAAATAATGCAATTTTAACATATTTTGATTGGTACAAGAGAAAAGAAGTTCAAGCCTTTTTTAAAAATAGGTTTATAAGTAGAACTATTTAGAAATATAAACACCATAACTGCTAGATGACTAACTGATTACAGAAATAATTTTTAAAACTATCAAATATTTAAAATTTTGATCTTTAATATGAATGGAAATTGGCAGCTTTTTTTCTAATGGGAAATGTTTTGTTAATTTATTTAAATTTGAGATGTAAGATATTGTATCTATAATTGTATTGTATCTATAATCACTGTTATGTTGGTTTCTTTACTAGTTTGCAAACTATACAATTACAGAAACTGTCAATGTTTCTTTATTTCATCTCCCAATTAACATTTACCAAAATTATTTAATGATTATGCTAACATCAACTTCTTGGTCCAGCACACCTGGGGAAGTGGTGGGTGAGGTGCAAAGGTGGTTTGTGTGCTTCTCCAGTCCATGACCAACTCAATATCAGACCCATCCCCTGACTTAAGTTCAGGTTGTCTTTAAATCAGTGGGACATAGGGAAGTCCCAGCCAAGCCCCTTTCCCTCAGCTATGCACTCACATCAACAGCAAAGCAAGCCATTATATTGGTGATACACCACCAAATGTTCCTCTTACCCTGGGGTGATCCTTCTGCTGACCAGCTGTACCGACTTGAGGACCAACATCTGCTAGTACTGTGGCACAAAGCAGCTGTATCAGACCTGAGATTCTGTGATGGTGTATTATATGGAGAGCTGGTGACAACTCCTATATTTTGGACATCTGTCATTACAAATGAACATTGTAACTATTTTGAGACTCTCTATTACCATCATTGTGTGCAGTCAGCCTATGAAATTTAGCACAAAGAAAGCCCTAGGGATGGAGGAGTGCCTTTTCTTTATCCCTTGACTCTCCCCCCATCTCCATTTTAAACTGTTAGAAATCACCACTTTCCTTCTCTTGTTTGCATTGTTCAGGAAAATTTTGACAGATAGTAAGATGATGATGATGATTATTGTTTGGACATTTTACTGGTCCAAAACTAAATTGGTTAATTGACCAAATATTGGTCAAATATTTTAAAGCACTAATTTATTAGAACAGTACCAAAAAGAATAAGGTTTTATAGTCTCTAATAGGCATAGATTTAGGTAAATATTTATGCCTAATTACCAAAAAATAAGTTACTTTAATGAATTATTTTAACTCAGCAAAATGTGAAACAATGAAATCAAGTTCTAAGGAAAGAATCGTTATTACCTTTTCAGCAACGTTAGCCAAGCATTTAAATGTGAACTTTATTCAAGATGGAACAGTTACACAAGAAATTAAAAAATGTATCTGAAATAAAGCAAACACATGCCAACTATAAAAGAACAAAAGTAATTTTTAAATGCACTTATGCTAGGCAGGAGTACGCAAATTCTTCGAATAGCTTAATGGCTGTACATATATTCTCTCTGTATTGGGGGAGGCGGTTTAATGACCGTTGAACCCTCTACTCCCTCTCCCACTTCCTTAGGAGTTAATTTTTGTATGTGTCCCTAATCAGTTTAGATTGTAAATTCTTCAGAGTATGAACGGTGTCTTAATTTGCTTAATGTGCTTTATAAACCTCCATGTGCATTGTGGCCTGTTATATATATATAAATATATGCATAGATACATAAAATATTTGTTTCTAGAAGATGCTAGCCAGTCAAAATGATCAGCTTTCAATCAGTTCACCTTTTCCCCTACACATGGTATTAGCATGTTGTAAGTGAGTGATCAAGACATTTAAGTAGGCTTGGTACGTGATAGCACCATGACAAAATCAAAAAGATGGGCTGCCAGGGACATCAGGGCATTCTTGCTGGAATATTTGACTGTGGTCAAGTAATAGGCAGTCAACTGACATTGTGTGACCAGTCAATTGACTGGCTTCCCAAGGCTATTATGTAGTATTATAGGTATTACTGTAGCACCTAGGAACCCTAGTCAAGGACCAGGAACCCCACTGTGCTAGGCACTGTATAAATACAGAATAAAAGATAGAATGTAATCTTTTGATGGAAGGGCTAAGTACAACAGAACACAAGCTCTCTGAAGAACCAGGCCCATGCCACCACACAAGCAGCAGTATTACCACACCACACTGGAAATGCCAGAGCTGCTGAAGTGGTGAGGAGTCTAAACTTCACTATTTCCTCTCTCTTGGAAGGCAAGAAAGCTAGTGCCATCTAACCCAAAGGCCTATCTGGGCCTGCAGTAACTATTGGTGGTAGAGCACAAAGGGGACTGCTACCTACGATGTGTGGTGCTATAAAAATTAGCTTAGCCCTCGAGAGGTGCTATGATTAAGGCTATGTTTTAGTCACAGATATTTTTAGTAAAAGAGTCATGGACAGGTAACTAACTGGCAGCAAAAGAAAAAAATTCATGGTCCATGACCTGTCCATGACTTTTACTATATACCCCTAACTAAAACTTGGGCCGGGGGACCGCGGGTAGGCTGGGGGCACCACAGGTACTCTAGGAAATTGGCCCGGGACCCCCGTTGGTGCTAGCAGGGAGGCAGACCAGGGCACGCAGCCCCTCGCTGGTGCTGGAAGGGGGGGGCAGGCAACAGCATGCGGCTTGGGACCCCTGCTGGTCCTGCGGGGGGGGTGGGGGGGGAAAGGTTGGCAGGGCTGACAGGCTCTCTACCCAGTTCCGACCGGCCTGTCCCTGCAGCTCTTAGGGGAGGAGCGGCCAGGGGGGCTCCATGGCACGCGCTGCTCCTGCCACAAGCACTGGCTCTGCAGCTCCCAGTGGCCAGGAGCCACAGCCAATGAGAGCTGTGGGGGCAGCGCCTATGGGTGCAGGCAGCACACAGAGCCCCCCTGGCCACTCCGCCTTAGAGCTGCAGGGACATGCCGGTGGGAGCCAGGTAGCCCCCGCACCAGGTAAGCCCCACCATGTGCTCCAACTCCCTACCCCAGCCCTGAGCCCACACCCAAACGGCTGCTGCTGGCCCAGGGGCTGCCCAGCTCGGGCATCCCCTGAGCCAGCACCAGCCACTGCAGATGTCACGGAGGTCATGGAAAGTCATGGAATCAGGTGACTTTTGTGATCTCTGTGACAGACACACAGCCTTAGCTATCAGTGACCAATTGCAACAAAGTATGCAGATCTAGTGGGTGACGCATCATTATCTGGGGATGAGGATGGACCATAGGTGCTACCTGCTAGGGCCAAGCACCTGGATAAGGACAAGTTCTATGCCTTTTTAAAAACAGCAGTTTTCCATTTTCAATTTAGAATCATGCTTTCAAATACTGAAACTGAAGTCTGTTTTTTCACCAATCAGTCATCCTGTAATTTTCTGCCTTACGACATTGCTTAACAAATATAAAAAGAAGAGTTCATCTCCTTTACAAATGTCTTTGGCACATTTTCAAAATAGGAGCCTCAAACTACTGTACCCTTAAGGTAAATTTTTAGCATGGGAGATACCTGGCTAATTCCAACCACCCCTATTGAAACATTTCAGAACTGTCTGTCTGAAAAGGGAAAGCTTCTGAAAGTCTCATATAGGCGTCTTAGAAGGAAAGGAAGAATATAATCCAGCCTTCGCTAATATAAACCTACCATAAATATCAATATGCTATTCCTTCAAATAGCAGGTGAGTATAATCGACAAATAAATCAAAGCTAAAAAAATGTTTTAAAACCTCAGGAAACCAGAAGAATTTACACTGTTACTAGTTATAAACTTTTGACACTTCACTATAGCTCACTGTTCATTAATTATGTTGAGAAAACACCTTTTGGGTTTATGATAATTTCTAATAATACATGATGTCACTAGAGCTATCAAGATTTAACAAAGTTAGCAACTAAACTAGCGTTCAATCTTGTATTATTAAAATAAACATTACTTCCCTCAATTTTTCACCCTATATAACAATCAACTGATTATCACGAATACTAATGAAGAAAAGTTACAATATTCTTCATTGTCAATATTCTGTTAACAAATGAGCTGAAGATGTAGTTGTCTATTTTGATGTAGACAGATTGTGATGTAGGCTCAGGTCTCCTATTGACATCTTTATTAATGATCTGGATGATGGGATTAATTGCACCCTCAGCAAGTTCACAGATGACACTAAGCTTAGGGGAGAGGTAGATACACTGGAGGGTAGGGACAGGGTCCAGAGTGACCTAGACAAATTGGAGGATTGGGCCAAAAGAAATCTGATGAGGTTCAACAAGGACAAGTGCAGAGTCCTGCACTTAGGACGGAAGAATCCCATGCACTGCTACAAGCTGGGGACCGACTGACTAAGCAGCAGTTCTACAGAAAAGGACCTGGGGATTACAGTGGATGCAAAGCTCGATATGAGTCAGCAGTGTGCCCTTGTTGCCAAGAAGGCTAACGGCATATTGGGCTGCCTTAGTAGGAGCATTGCCAGCAGATCTAGGGAAGTGATTATTCCCCTCTATTCAGCACTGGTGAGGCCACACCTGGAGTACAGCATCCAGTTTTGGTTCCCCCCACTACAGAAAGGATGTGGACAAATTGGAGAGAGTCCAGTGGAGGGCAGTGAAAATGATTAGGGGGTTGGGGCACATGACTTACGAGGAGAGTATGAGGGAACTGGGCTTGTTTAGTCTGCAGAAGAGAAGAGTGAGGGCGGATTTGATATCAGCCTTCAACTACCTGAAGGGGGGGTCCAAAAAGGATGGAACTCAGCTGTTCTCAGTGGTAGATGACAAAACAAGAAGCAATGTTTTCAAGTTGCAGTGGGGGGGGGAGGGTTAGGTTGGATATTAGGAAACACTATTTCAGTAAGAGAGTGGTGAAGCAGTGGAATGGGTTACCTAGGGAGGTGGTGGAATCTCCATTCTTAGAGGTTTTTAAGGCCCAGCTTGACAAATCCCTGGCTGAGATGATTTAGTTGGTGTTGGTCCTGTTTTGAACAGGGGGTTGGACTAGATGACCTCCTGAGGTCTTCCAACCCTAATCTTCTGTAATACTAAAGGGGAAATATAGGATTGAGACAACAGAACTAGGCACAAATAAGGGGCTTGCATACATTTTTTCTACCAACTTGCATTATAAATGACAAGATATGAATGATATTTAATTTATCATCTGGAAAAGGGGCGTTATTGAGCATCTCAGATGCCATAGACTCTGATGCAAAATCTAGTACAGGGGTTCTCAAACTTCATTGCAGCATGACCCCCTTCTGACAACAAAAATTGTTGCACAATTGCTATACAACCCCAGGAGTGGGGACTGAGCTTGACGAAGCTCTACTGCCCCGGGTGGGGGGGCCAAAGTCAAAGTTCGAGCTCCTCTGACCCAGGCGGGGGAGGGGGAACAAAGCCAAAACCCAAGGGTTTCCAACCCAGGCAAGGGGTCTGTAACCTGAGGCCAACTGCCCAGGGATGAAGCTGTTGAGCTTCAGCTTTGGCCTTGGGCAATGGGGCTTGGGCTTTGGCCCCAGGCCCCAGCAAGTCTAAGCCAGGCCTGGTGACCCCATTAAAACAGGGTCCCAACCCACTCTGGGGTCCTAACCCAGTTTGAGAACCGCTGAGCTAGTACATTCATTCTACTAATGACTGGCTTAAACTCTGTACACACAGATAAAACATCCTATTACTTCTGTTACCCCATCTTACTCCTTCTCCTACCTTCACCCTTTGCCCTATGTTTCATCCACCTATGGCATGTTTCTTCTTGTAGTCTGTAAGCTCTTGAGGCAATAACTGTTGTTTACTAAGCCAGTACAGTGCTTAGGTACAATGAAGCTCCAACCTGCCTGAGACCTCTAGGTACTGTGGAAAAATGACTGGTAAATCATAACACTACATTAAGCTTAAGGATTTCAACCAAGGTCCTTGGGGGAAATTTCAGCACAATAAAACAATAGATTTATGTATATACCACGTTAGTTCAAGAGGTCTTCTAGTAACCAATAAAATAGATTGCATTCAGAGAAAATTATGTAAAACATTCAGTCCTGGGCTAGCGATTAGACATAAGGTCTAAAATCACACAAAACTATCAGGGGACTAGAAGCAAGATTTTTAAAGGTATTTTTGCATTTAAAGATGAAGTTACGTATCCAGTGGGATGTTCAAAAGCACCTAGGAAAGTTACATACATCATGCCCGGGAGAATCCTGAAAGCAACACTAATATGAACTATGATATTCACCTGTGCAATACTGGAATAAGCTGAGTCAACTTAAACTGGCTTCCAGCAGAATTAAGGAACTGATACAGGAAAGTAATATCACCAAGACATGTCCATGGCTTTGCCACTGCATCAGCCGCAGGGATTAGGAGCAGCGTAGGATTCACCCACAGATCTCCCTATCTTGTACTGATTTTTTTGTGGTCAGCTAAGCTGACTTTAGGGAAGATTTACGGTGGAAGTGTAGTGCAATACTATCCTAACTAGGGAGACAATCAGGCCTTATAAGCAACGTTAAAATTTTGTCATGGATATTTTTAGTAAAAGTCACAGACAGGTCACGACGAAAAATTCACAGAAGCCAGTGACCTGTCCGTGACTTTTACTAAAAATATCCATGACAAAATGGGGAGCTCAGCTGCAGGGTCCCCACACTGCCTGCAATGGCTGGGCAGCTGTGGCATCCGGGAGCTGTGGGGGGAGCTCCCCCACCACCCACAGTGGACGGGAGCTGTGGGGGGACCCTGGGCCACTGGGGCTGAAGTCACAGCGTCCATGACTTCTGCGACCTCCATGAAAAAATCATAGCCTTACTTATAAATGTATAGCACTCTAAATGATTAACAGCTTTCCAATGGGACATTCAGAGCGTGTGGCTCTTGTACCAGCAAGTCCCAGATATGAGATGTTCATATCATTACTTAATTACTGTATGTTATGAAAGGCATATGTAATTTTTAAAAAGATGTTACTAATATATATTATGTATAATTTTCCTCTCCCTCTGAGCCCTGTACAATTAGACACATGGTAAATAAGGCCGCTCAATTTTACAAGCAAAGGCATATTAAAAATAATGCCAATAAACGTTTTAAAACTCTCTAAAATATTTCAATAGCAGTTTCTCCATAAAGCATGCAACATTTACCATAAGTCAAGGTGTGGTATTACAAGAAATGCTTTTGTGGCATTCATTTAGGATGCTCTGTGTAACTCACTCTTGAGAAATGTGGTCATTGTTGTCGCAATCCGATTCATAGTTATGGCTATGTATGGCCACTTGTCGGTCCATGGCCATCTTGTCCTGTTAAAAGGACAAGGCAGCCTCCATTTTGGACCAGGTTCCTGTTGTATAAGAGAGGGCAGAGACTCAATCCTGCCCAGCAACACTAGCTGTGTATGCTCTCCTGTGTTTTTGTTTTTTTTCTCTCCTGCTGGGCCATCTAAAGGTCAGGCTAGTTCTGTGTGTGGAGGCCTGATTCTGCCCAGCAACCTGTTTTTTTTGGGTCGGTCGTCTGGAGGTCAGGTTAATTCTGCCCAGAGACTCATTTTCCTGCTCTTTTTTGGACCCAGTCATCTAAGGGTCAGGTTTGTTTACTCGTCAACTCCAGTGTGCCGTGTGCAAAGCCTTCCGACGTGGGGTGGCAACAGCTCGAAACCTGAAGGGAGGAGGGACCAGGGAGCCAATCAGATGCTGACACGAGGGAGTGAGACCCTTCTATAAAACTAGGTTTCCCCCCAAAATTTGTGTGGAGCATCCGCGTGTTAGCTGAAGGACCTGATCACTCTTTCGGCCAGGGTCTCCTCCCGGTAAAGTGCACTCGTGTCGTATCGTTTGGATTCGTTGTCGTTTGGACCCGATCCCTGTCTGCTCGTCATGCTTCTGGTGTCTGTTCTGCTGGTCAGCTGCGCCTGGAGTGCGGTATTTGCTTTTTGATATCTGACAGTTAGCTTATCTAGCCTCTTATTTGTTCCCCTCCCTAACTTGGTACCAAATATCTACTCAGGATATCAGGATTGTATTAGTGAGCTCAGAATTGCACAATTGCTTAGCTAGCTTGTATAATAGTTCTAGCTGTTATTAAATTGTTAATTGCCAACTGCTTTATGTGTTTGAATCACTGCTCTGTCTGTGTCCAGTGTGTGTGTGTGTTTAACTTGGGAGCTGCCTCTACTTAGAGGGTAGCTGACCAAGGGGGTCCAGTCCCCGCGGTCTGAGTGAGTGGAATCTGCCCAGCTGCAGCCGCACCACACTCTGGGTTTACCCTCTGTGTGAAAGCAAGGGTGGCCGAGGCAGTGGCCCGTGGGTCTCTTTTCTGTGTTTGCACCGGGCATCGCCCTGACGAACCCGATTCCTATCTGTGTGATTGGTGTGTCTGCCTATTTGGTGTGGTGTGGTGAGCAGTATAAAGTGTATTATTACTGTGTTTTGGGGTGTGTTTGTACTTTTGATACCATCCCAGCCAAAGTTGCCTACTCCCCCAGCCCAAGTTGTAATTATCCCCTAAATAAACGCAGCCACTTGGCTTTTTAGTGTTACCCTGGTCCTGCCTGTCTTTTCCTCACTCAATACCAAGCTTGACGAACCCCCAGCTAATTCAGACAATTGTGAACTCAGGGAATAAAAACCACACTATACCACCACCTACTGTGTCTTCTCGCTAGAGTAGCATATGTACCAAAAATATATACACAATCCATGTTACATATAATAAACGTGTACAAGACACAGAGAAGAAGTGAGCTGTAGCTCACGAAAGCTCATGCTAAAATAAATTTGTTAGTCTTGTGGAAGCCAGGAAATAATTAACAAGGATTTGAAGGGATTTTAATGAATGTCAGTTACTTAGCATGAGTTAGGCTAGCTGTGACCCTAATGACGTGAGATTTGTAGAAGCAAGATAATGTGAGACAGAGTGAACTGTGTGAAAAGTTATTACGACCTTGCAACAGTCTAACCAAATATGCAGGTTTGCTTTTCTTAGGAGTGAGACAAATAAGATAGCAGAAAGGCTTATGTATAAACAAAATGTATTTGTTGCTTTTTACCGTCTGTATTATTGCTAGAAATTGTCTGTAACAAAGGTATAAAGCTTGCTGTAATTGTTTACCAGTTGAGAGACCTGTCCGGGACTGGGGTGACCCTGTGTCCTATGGCACTCTCTCCCTCCATTGTAATTACTGGAGAAATAATAAAGTATTAGATTTTGCTGCACCCAAACAAAAAGCGACAACTGAGTTTTTCTCCGACAATTTGGGGGCTCGTCCGGGATGGCAACGCCCACGGACCCACAGACGGCTACTACGGATCATTCCCCTTCGAACCCCATGGCGCCACATGAGAGGTATGAGACCTTTTGAAATCTCTTTTGGGGTATCGGAGGAGGACTTTCCGTGAGGACGTCTGTCTCTGTTGGGCTCACGCCATCTGAACTTATTGACTGTGCAGCAGGATCAGATGCAAAGTGGTATTGGGGAGAGGCCCCAATAAGGTTAGTTTATAGCAGTACTGGGAACTGCTGAGTTGGCCAAGGTAAATGCATAGGTAAATGCATAAGGTAATGCATAAGGTAATGCATAGGTAAATGCATTAGAATGCACCGGTGCTGAGGGGTTTTTACCGCCTCAAGAGGGGTTGTCATACCGCTTCATGGTATTGGTCCGGACCAGGTAAAGATGCATCGAGGTTAAAAAAAAAAAATTTTTTTTAAAAGAGATAAAAAGGTTAAAAAAGGGTTAAAAAAAAAGCAAAAAAAAGAGGCCTTGGGGTGTGTGTGTGTGTGTGTGTGTACACCAGTGTGAGTGATCGTTATCGGAAGACGCCCAGAGTACCCTGTGAAGTGGAAGCTCATGATCAGGACTGCTCTAACGCAAGCCCGATAACTAGTGGATCTTTAGGAGATCCGACCCACGGTGGGCTGACTCAGCCTGGCATAGTCCGGCGAGGAAACTGCCTGGGTCTAGGCGTGTGTGAACCCATCTTCCCTCCCTTTCCCTTCCGTGTGGGCTACTGACAATCTGATCATCTCACTGGATGCAATTAGAGTAAGCGGTGCCGTCTCCCAGAGACTAGCCGACGCTCTTTGCTGAAGGGAGGTGTAGGAGAGTCGTAGTCTTCCTTGTGAGTCTCTCCTGTGTGAGTGCCCTGTAGGGAAAGATCCTTAGTTTCTGAGCCACTAGCGCGGACAGGGCACCCTCTCTGTGTGTGTAAGTGGAAAATGGGTAAGGGACAGTCTAAACATTCCACCTTACCCCCTAAGGGTACCCCAGCATATTACATGTACGTACATTATGGTCCTAAAACCTGCAGGTATTTAGAGAATTGGAATCTTCACACGCGTGAAAATCCATCTAAACAATGCCCATTAGAAGGTACCTTCAATCTAGATAAGATCATATATCTCAGAGGAGCCTTTAATCACCAAAGAAAAGCCTCTGACACAATGTGAGCAATTTGTCTAGGAACGGGTTAATTTGAAATTCAGCTTAGCCCAGAGATAAAGGAGAAGTTGTTTTGTGTTCAAGGTCAAGAATCAGTGCGGACTATGCTAAGTGCAAAGAAAAACTGCTTTCAGCCCCAGCAGCTTGTGGAAAATAGAGACAGAGGCAAGCCAAAGGCAGTACAAGTTACAGAATTGGAATTATATTTGCAAAGCTTAGCTTTCCAGTGAGACATGTGTGAGTATTAAAGTGGCTTAAGGCTTGGGGCATTCATATTTTTCCTGAGTGAGGTGGGAGCATTCCCAACACTCTCCATTGTTGTTTTATTATTTTTACTGAAGCTTTAAAATTTGGTTATATGGTGTGTTTTCTTCCCTCAACCTCCTGCAGTGTCAGTCTGATCACCTGACATGAGGGATAAATTGGTAACAGGAATTTGTCACAGTTTGGTGAGCAACTAATAATGGGGGAGCCCTGCAGAATTTACACCATCTATCTGTTTTACCCTTGTTATTTATGTTTGCTTTGTTTGGTGCTGTTGGTGTTATATGTTAAGAATAGCATGATTAAAGGTAAGCCCTAATAGAATAAGGAAACACTATCTGGTTTTGTTCTGTTTTGTTTAACCGGTTACTGTTGTTTTTCTGCTCTGTTCATTTGGGTGTTGGGTGTGTGAGCGGAACTGACCTTCTCGTTCGTAATTCCTCAGAGTGGAAGCCATTTGTGCGATGAAGCTCTGAGGTTGTATTGAGAACTTTCTGTCCCGCCCCCTGTAACGGACAATGTAATAGAAGTAGAAAAATCTGGCTTAGACTGTAATTTTCTCTGCTTTCTGTGTAATTTTCTTTTCTGTTTAAGTGTCAGCAGACAAATGGGTGGGTCTCTGGGTAGACCCCCTAAAGGGGTTTGGATTGTGTGCTGAGTAAATGGCCTTTACGCAATGGCCATGTATTTTTGCCCAGGTGGCAAGCCTTACAAGGGAGGACTCGGGTAGTCTTGTGAGTAGAAATGTTTTGGGGAAAAGACCAGAAGGGTGGGGCTAGTTGAGAAGCTCACCATCCTAGTTAAACTGGTAGTGGAGCAAATTGGTGCCAATGGAAGGGACGGCTCAGCGAGAAAAAAAAGGATCAGGCCCAGGCGGGCAGGCAACAGACAGAGAGATTGGAAAACAGGTAGGAAACTTTTGAGGGTGTAGTGGAAAGAAGGAGTAAGTGAATATAAGCATGAGGATTTCAAATACTCAGGAGGATATTTGGAATGGTGATTTGAGTTGATAAAAGTGACTGTTGGGAGACAAGCAAGTGATTTTTAAGGAAAGTGAAAAGTTGACTCTGTAGTTGCTGGAGGGGACAGCAGTTGAACTTTGTAAAAATGCTAAAGAGAAAAGTTTTTGGTGTCTTTGAAATGTTTGTAGATAAATTCAGGCAAAGAAATTATTAGATTGCAATCGGTTGGCTATGAACAATTTTGTTAAATCAGTTGAAGAATGTATACAGTGCTATGTAATGAAAATTTTATTAGGCTCTAAAGGCACTATAAGTGGTGATGTTTTCTTTCAGTGTTTAAAAGCAGGAGTTAAAAGTAAAAAAAGCAAGCCAGAAAGCATCTGTGTTAATGCAAATTAACTAACTGATAAGGTAGAGGCCGCTGAACCAGGGCTGTCTAAGAAACACATACGAGAAAATATGGGGTAATTCCTCTGTTTTGCCTAGAATCAACAAGAGTATTTGTATATTTTAAGTATTTAACTGCCCAGAAGGGGTGGACCTCTGTTTTTGTCTTTCAGATAATCAAAGAAAACTAATGCCAGCTGCACAGCATTCAACGTACCATGATTTACTGGCACAGTCAAAATTATGTTGTGTGTTCTATGTTCTGTCTTGTGGTGTTTGTCTTGTGGCCAGAATTGTTGTGTTTAATATTTTCATGAGATGGTCTGATTTGAAATCAAGCGGAAGTGTTGGATTGAAATGCAGATACTTGTTTTGTTCAACTTAGAATACAAAGCGTTTGGTTACATCAGAAAAATGTGATATACTAAAGTCTAATACATTTTCTTAAGTAAGAGAAAGAAACTACATTGGCCAAATCTTTTAATTGAGAATTGTTGTTAAAATTTGCATACTGACAGTCTTTGGAAGCACGGACATGAAAAGTTAACCCACTCCCCATATTGTACAAGGGATCCTTCTGGCTACCTCAGACTTTTAGCCAGAGGGCTGGGGATGGTGGAAAGCTATTGGACTAGAGGTTATATTAAGTGAACTTCTCAAAGTGGGTGTGCTTGTCCTGGCTTGTTGTTCCAAAGTTCTGTAATAAGGTTATTTTAGTGAAAGGGTATATGTGGCATACATTGAATAATAAGACTAATGTACTGTATAACAGTAATGTTTATGTGTTCATGGTATAAAAGAAGGTGTATAAGTACAGAGTAAAAGTTTCCTTTGTAGGTTAAAAAAAAGCCATGAAGGGAGAAAAAGAGAATAGCTAACATGCGCTGGCCCCAGTCAAGGACACCGCTCACGGCTAAGACTTGGCTGACTACCAAGGAAAGGGGGGGGATGGTTGCTGCAGTTAAACGAGATTGGTGTGCAGCGGGCAGCCCACCCTCCTCCTTGGGGACCTTTTGTAAATATTCAGATTGATTTTATTTCAATGTCTAAATGTGGTTATGGATATGTATTAGTTTTAGTTGATGTATTTACCAATTGGGTTGATGCTTTTCCCTGCAGGAAAGCAGATGTCAGGACTGTTGTGAAATTTTGCTTAAAGATTTTGTACCATGTTTTGGCATCCCTGTGAGTATCAACAGTGATCGTGGAACTCATTTTACTGGACAGATTGTAAAGGAGTTATGTGCAGCTCACTGCCCTCACCACCCACAGTCTGCTGGGACAGTGGAACACCAGAACGGGATTTTAAACAAATAAACTGGCCAAGATTTGTGCTGAAACAAACTTAAGGTGGCCAGATGCCCTTCCTTTGGCACTGATGAGTATGAGAGCCATTCCCAATCGAAAGACTGGACTCAGCCCTCATGAGATTTTGACAGGACGCCCAATGCGACTACCAACTGCACCCCCACTAACCCTAGCTCGGATGGACATTCATTTGATGGATGACATAATGCTTAAGTATTGTCAGGCACTAATGAAATACATTAAGTCTTTTTATACACAGGTGAAGGAAGCACTACCGAAGGATCCTGTGCAACCTTGCCACTCGTTGGAACCAGGAGACTGGGTCTACATAAAGATCCATCAACGAAAGACTGCTTTGGCTCCACGCTGGAAAGGCCCTTTCCAAGTCCTGCTGACTACCAACACCGCTGTGAAGTGCCAAAGACTGGCTGCTTGGACCCATGATTCTTACTGCAAACAGACCCCTCCACCTCAGAAGAATTCTCCTACTGATGATTAGCCTATTCCTTTTTCTAGTTTTACTGTGCCTTCTGGACAGCAGGGAAAAAGGACAAGGTGACGTGCTCGCAACCTCTCCCTTGTCCACTGACAGACCTACTGTGCCTTTAAACTTTTCTAGAAGAAGCGTACTCCTTCTTCTAGCCCTGCTGTACCTGCTGGACAGCAGAAGAAGAGGACAAGGTGACGTACTAGCAACCTCTCCCTTGTCCACTGACAAACTACTGTGCCTTTAAACTTTTCTAGAAGCAGCAAAATCATTACAGGATGATGTCCTGGTACTCTCCCCTGTAGGATGCTGAACCACAACTGCTTCAGGAAAGAAGAAGAAACACTCACTCCACTGACATTGCCAAAGTCCAGGAATTCCTGACTAAAAAGGACATTGAGAACTGACCCTGGTGAAGAAACGAAGAATTACACACTGGCAGGAAGAAATTTGTGGGACCCATGCTTGGGAATGTGGTATTAATTGGATTTTGGGGTTTATTCTACAGGCTGCGCCCTGTGTTCTGGATAAATCCTTCAGTATGTATTGCCCTCCCTAATTGGATTTTAAATGACATTGCCCTTGTCCAGTTTTCGGATCACTTCTACATACCCAGATTGCTCACAAGGGGCTGCCATTAGATTAGCACAACAGAGGGCCTGGGTTATTTCCTTTGGAAAGGAAGAGAATTGAGCAGATCCCTGTGGGCTAGGGCCAATATCTTAAAAGCCAAGAATGTGATAAGAAATTGGGCCAACTAGAAAAGGCCACTAGCCTTATTTTTGAAGCTCAGCTATCTTAAGTACAGGCTGGAGTTGGTGAGTTACATGTCATTTCCACCCTTAGTTCTATGACCCAGAAGTTACTGACTGAGATGGTATTGAATATCACTGAGGCTGGGAAGGCATTGCAGTGGGATCTAGACCAGACTTGGCCCACTGCCCTTACAGACACATCAGGAGTACCATCTGATTTATGGTCATGGAAACATACTGGGACACTTTCTGGATGGCAGTGTGAACATTTACAGTGCTCCTTCCAAGCATATGGACCGGTGAGGGTGGGTGTGGGCTCCCATATACCGAATCCTGCCGGGTCCATGGGGAGGATGCATGTGGGATTGGGTGATTCACCGAGATATCTGGGAAGTGAGACCGCCTGATTCTCCTAATCGATTTTTAGTTAGTGCTCCTGGGATTACAGCTGATATTTGGATGCGGTTAGGAAATCTATGGACATTTTGGCCGTTAGAACCACCACAGCTTCAGTGTGTACAGAAACTGAAGCCAGGGGAAGTTGTCACTGTTTATGCCAATATTTGCTGGGAGGGTAGAGGTCAAGGAACTACCCTTACAGGACACCCACTTTTTCAAGCTAATGATCGCTGTGTGTACGTTAATGCCACCACATTACAAGATATACATATTAATCTTACCACTGCTGCAGGCGATCATATCATTTACTGGCCTGCAGATAGAATGTTGCAAGTAGCTCTTAGATTTTAGGTATATTTTAATTGGATTAGAGTAGTGCCTGATCGGTTTCAAAATTTGCTTTCATTGTTACCAGAGGTTCGAAGAATCTCTGAATTGCAAGGGCAAATTCATATGCTTTAGAATATATATCATGCTGAACAGAATGCCTTTCATACAGCTTATAGAGTGTCTACTTTATGTACTACGTATGATGTATTGTGCTTTGTAACCAAAACTGTGCAACAACCCCATTATTTTATTTCTATGGGAATGTTATTGTTTGTAGTGTTGTTAGTTAGTTTAGGATTATGTTATTGTTGTTGTTTTTGTAAAAAACGTAATGATAGTAATAATACCTTTCATGTTCATGCTAATCATGCATTGTCATTACATCCCATGAAAACCCCTAAGGTTGACATATCTGCTGTAGAATCTGAAATCCATGGTTTAATGCAAATTGAGATTTGAAATATTTGTTGTACTAGAAGTACAAAAGGGGGGAGTTCGTGGAAGCCAGGAAATAATTAACAAGGATTTGAAGGGATTTTAATGAATGTCAGTTACTTAGCATGAGTTAGGCTAGCTGTGACCCTAATGACGTGAGATTTGTAGAAGCAAGATAATGTGAGACAGAGTGAACTGTGTGAAAAGTTATTACGACCTTGCAACAGTCTAACCAAATATGCAGGCTTGCTTTTCTTAGGAGTGAGACAAATAAGATAGCAGAAAGGCTTATGTATAAACAAAATGTATTTGTTGCTTTTTACCATCTGTATTATTGCTAGAAATTGTCTGTAACAAAGGTATAAAGCTTGCTGTAATTGTTTACCAGTTGAGAGACCTGTCCGGGACTGGGGTGACCCTGTGTCCTCTGGCACTCTCTCCCTCCATTGTAATTACTGGAGAAATAATAAAGTATTTGATTTTGCTGCACCCAAACAAAAAGCGACAACTGAGTTTTTCTCCGACAGTCTTTAAGGTGCCACAAGTACTCCTGTTCTTTTTGCAGATACAGACTAACACGGCTGCTACTCTGAAACCAGAGAATATATAAACTCTCTCTCATTATGGTTTTTTTGGCCAGTCACAAGTGCAGCACCTCACACTTCCCATGACATTACTATGAGGCATCAGCTAAACTAACTTCTCTTTCTTATCCTCTATTAAAGGCTCTTGAAAATATCATTTACAACTCTGCTGCACCAGTGACAGCTCCTGCTCCTTGCTCTGCATTTACACTACCACTCACTCCATTTCTTCAAAAGGATACTGATGTGTCCTGCTTTACAGAAGAGTTCCATTCCCATGATCATGAAAAATGATAAAGCCTTATGGACACTCTCCTTATCTTTCACAGCTCTTTCATTTTTGTAGTCCCTTAGTTAGCTAGAAGCTTATACAACAGAAAAATAATACATTTGTTTCTGCTTCAAGAATGTATATAAGTCAGTGCAATCAGTAAAATCCCAGAATCTACTGGCAAATATGCTTCAGGACCTTCCCCAGGCTCTATATGCTCTTGGGGATATTGCCATTTTCAATATGTGCAACCTGACGCAAACAGACCTGTTTTGAAAGGATCAGCTAAAAATAATGATCAGCTAATAATACTATAGAGGTGGCTTCAAAGAAAGGTAAATGAATGCAATGGAAAACTACAAATCTCAGTTTCAGTGTGGTAAGTGAGAGGGCAGGTTTGGGGATTTTTAATTTTTTTTTAAATACAAAAATATATGCAAGAAATCATTTTACAATATATAAAGATTTAAACATTACAAAGGTCTTGGCAAAATCATAGATACCATATAGTGATTCACAAAACATCAAAACACAGAAAAATAAATAAAAGCTAAGTGTTCACTTAAAAGCAAAGAAAATGAGCAGCCTGAACCTCTCAGGGGAATAATATTTCACATCAGTTAAAAACTCTATACCCAGGACTTGAGTTCATATTGTAAATTAGCAACATATTCTACCTAGCACTATCAATAGAGAAGCCTAAAGCCAAATCTGGTCCTAAAACTGTGAATGACTTATAACATCATGTACACACTACCCACTGAACAATGCTGCCACTTGTTAACTCATCATGCCCTGGATCATCCCTAAAGCAACACTAACATAAACAGTGATAACTTCCAAGTATAGATCAGAGAAAATTAATAATAAATTTCTCAAACAATGAATCTCTCTACTTGACAAGTGGAATATTTCTGAATATCAATCTGAAAAAAAATTCTGGTTAGTCACATGTATATAATAGCACTGGTCAGAACATTTTAGCTAACGTGAAATTTCACTAACACAGAAATGTATCAGTTTCAACAGAATTTCTAGTAGGAAAGATTTTTGGATCCAGGATGCTCTGGTCACCTATGACGAAAAAGAGGCTGATGTGGAAAACTCATGTTCAAGTCCCTGCTCTGCCTGATTCAGAGCAGAGTTTTTGATTTCAGATACAGACAGAGTAGGGATTTGACCCTGTGTCTCCCATATCCCAGCCAGTGCCCCAACTACTCGCTCACTCCTGCAAAGTGACCAAAGAGCTATGGACAACCAACCAATCAACCCTTTCTCAAATCAAAAAGCTCAAGTTTTGATCTGAATGTGGATATTTTGAAACTTTCATTTTCATAAAAACTTTCAAAAAGGTTTTGATTCTGTTTCTCACTGAAATAACCAAATTTTAAATATTGAAAGTTGCCACAAACGGAATTGTTGTCCTCCGGATAGCTCTAGTATAATCCCCAAGAGGGGTTAGAAGTTGGGGAAGATTGTCAAGGCACATCAGAGCATTACAGCCAGAAATTGGCTGGATTTAGATTCAGTTATGTGATTCACCAACTTGTTACTTTTTGGAGAAGGGTAGTAAACAAATAAAAATACCTACACTATTCTTGTGCCCCTGCGTGACAGAAAAGAGAAATGAAGAAAGCAAGTGCACACAATGCACATACAGGCACACAGTCTCCGCTGCCAGCTGCTGGAGCATGTACAATAGAACAGAATAGTTGATTTAGTAATGGGACAGCCAGCACATCACACTAATTCATAAGCCATTGGTATCACATACCTAATACCCATAATGTGCACACACATGCAGACTAAGTGTAAGATGAAAGATTACAGCGAAAATGTGGCATTCTAAACCTTTTACTTCCAGCCTATACATTCTGTCAGAGCCTTTCCACTGATACATGAGACTAAAGAGGCTCCATCACACTATTTATCTGAACTAATAAATAGACTACAGAGTGTATGAAGTATTTTCATAGTACTATAGCCCTATGCAAAATGAGGGCAAGGTTAAGTTTTTAGTAAAAAGATAGATATCAGCGGGCCAGAGAGAGTTTTGCAGACCTCAACTGATTAAATGTTTACAGCTCAAATTCCGTGGCACCCCCTTCCCCAAATTCATGAGCAAACACATAACAGTACCTGCCCCCTATCATTAGATGTCTAATGTAATCACAGGGAGGTAAGATCTGCACCCCCTGAAGTACTGGGGCTACGCTTTATAGTTCCTCCCTGTTTTAAGACAGGCATTAGGTGATTGCTCCACTCTCATGCACGGACAAGCAATGATGTTCCTTACCTATAAAAGAATCAAGAATTAGTATGGCACCCCAAACTGTGAAGTAACTATGAGCAGGGAGAAATCCTCCTTCCACCAAATACTATGTAACTGATTGGTAGTAGGAAATGTGTGCCACATAGCAACATGCTACACATTATCAACTATTAGGAGATTCTCTAGCAACCTTGTTCAAAGTTATACACCAGACTTTAGTCGATTACTCAGCATCTGGAAGCAGAGTATATTCTGCAGCTGTGCTGGGGCCTGCTCCAAGATTAGAAGTAGGCCTACCCAATGATCCCCTGGAAATCTGAACAGGCTACAATATTGCCACCTGCCATCCTCCTAAAAGGATAGAGCAGAAGAAGAACCCAGCCCAAGGAGGAAGAAGGGGGAGCTGGCCCCACTTAATAAAGAACTAATGGAAAGTAGAGGGGTTACCCTGAGATCCAGGGACCAAACTGGGAGGCTACCAGACACTCACAGAGACACTCCCATGGTCTCCCCTGTGGCGGTTCACCAAGAGAGAGATAATGGTGCATCATGCGAGTTGCAGTCCAGATGAGAACCATGCTCATGGAGGAAAGTGGGGGCATGAGGCACCAGAACTACTTCCATGAGGCACTGAGGTGGTATTTCCAACTCAAAAATTAAAGTTATTCTTTTTTGTTTCAATATTTTGCTAAAAACCTCAAAGTTTTCCATGAACAATTTCAACAAAAAAACTGATTTTTTAATTTTGTCAGAATTTTCCACAGAAAATTTTTCTGGCCTAATGTTTCAAATTATTTTCCTTCACAACTATGAAATATAATGCTCACTTAGGATTTTTTCCTGTAAATAACAAATACATATTTTCAATCTTCAAGATTTGGATTACAAAATTTGATTGTTTTTAAAAAAGCATTTCGGACATGTGTGACATTAATCCATGTGGATAGCCTTCCATAACAACAGGAACTCATGAGGTTATTTTGGAAGCTAGGAGAGTAAAATGCAATGTCAGTGACAAATTGTTTATCAAGATATACAGGCTCCTAGAAAAAAAGATCCTGGAGTAATTAAGACTCAGTATTTAAAGCATCAATTTCCCCTTTGTAGTTGGTGCAGGATAGAGGCAGCTTCTTGTGAAGGCTGGCCAAGACTAGAACTGATTTCCTCACAGAAATCTCAAAAAAATGATCTGTCCAAACTCCATTGGACAGGCATTTGGAAGGAGAATGATAATTTTGCTGAAAGGGCCTGCACCACGTGAGTGGGTGCTTGGGCACAACAGCTATTAGCACAATCTAATTCCAGGAATTATGTGGGCATGAAAGAGATTTTACTAGCAGTACTGTCTAATACCATGATGAGAAAAGATGTTCTTTCACCTATTCACTGTACTTACCGCCTCGCTATATATACACAGGCATCTATATTTAAGCTGGTGGAGAGCAAAGTTTCATCAGCAAAGTTGCTTAGTAAAGGAGGGCAAATTGGCATTCTTTCTCCCAGATAGTGATCTGGATCCCAAGTGCACCATAGTCTAATGAGACCAGTAAGAATGGGCTACAAAAAAGCATGCAGGCTAAGCGCTTCTTGACTTTTTAGAAAACTTCTATTCAAGTATCTCCCTCCTTGAAATGCAGGATTATTGCCTACACTGCACTACAGGTTCCTCCTTTAACATTTCTTGTGTAAGGCATATGATACTGACTGCCTCCTTCTGAGGCAGAAAATAGAATGGGGAAGAAATATTAAACAGAAGGAGATCCTTGACACTAAATGTTCTGGTTAACCTTCACCGATGCTGATGCTGCCGCCAGTCACTCAGAAAGAGTTGCATGAGTCTGTATTGGTGTTAACGGAGCAGACAAAAAATAATTTCTAGTATAGAGAGCAAAACTGCATTTTGTAACAGTCATATAGATAGGGGAAGAATTTGGCCCAAAATCTCAAACTAAACTTCTGGTTTTGGAATATCTTCTCAATGTGTTTAAAAATTTAACATAATCAGTTTAATACTGAGTTTTAGCCCCCTTATTTCATGTGTTACTGAAATAAACACGACAGACATTTAACATCTCCTCCCAATGTAATGTGCATCCAGAATTCATAAATTATAAAAATATAACAAAACACTGTTACCACTGAGGATGTTCAAGAGAATTAAGTTTACTGTGTGTTATAGGGAAAGCTATTTCTAATGTATTTTTATACAGGCTTTGAATAAAGCTTATTTCAGCCTTATTTCTCACAATAAAAGTTCACACACAAATTCTTTACAATGGAGTACTTGTGAAAACTCAGTGAGACTAAATAAATCTGCATGTACTATTTTAGTGGGTTAAAGAGAGAGATTCAAATCATTCCTTAAAATACCCTGCAGCATCATATGGCATTTTATCCAAAGTTTTATCATTTGTATAAAAAAGTCTGTACTGACTTGTAGGTTACATGATATTCTGAAACATGGTACATCTATAATAGGACTAAAAGCTCTCTCCTTTATTCAATTACTTATTAGGTTCGGAGGAGTTATTTAAGAGCTTAACAGAACATCCACTTATAATAGGACTACCAATTACAGGGCAAAGCTGGTTTTGCTGAAGTAGGAAACAGCCATGCAACAAAACATTAAAGATCTATGCTTGTAGAAATCACTGAAGTAGTCCACTTTTGGCATATCTGTAACTCTTGGAATGTATAACTGAAGCCAAAATTACTCAGGAGGGTATCAAGTGTAGAGATTAAAACTTCTTTAGTGTGCTAGGGATTAGGGACAAACAGGTTTTATTTAATCAAAAAGGAATGCATGTTCTCCTTTTTCTATCTACTTTCTTCTTCATTTAAAAATTATGGTCAATGGAAGGAAAATTCAAGTAATCGTTTATGTGTTTTAATTTTCACATGTCTCTGTCAGGACACCCTTACCAGTAAGATAATGATTCAGAACAATTAATTTTTTGCTTAGAGAGTTAGTCTAAAAGAGATTTGCCACTTGACTTTTGAAGATCCCCATGAACTCTTGGCATGTCTAATGTATATAATGTGGTGTTAAGTTTTCTGACTTGATTTTATACAGTTATGATAATAAACATGAGCGACCCTGCAAAAGCATATAGCATTGTTAATAATAGCTCAAACAAGTGCCACAATCAGAGGCCAGTCCTCGCCCACAGACAACCTGCCAACCTGAAGCATATTCTCACCAGCAACTGCACACCGCACCATAGTAACTCTAGCTCAGGAACCAATCCATGCAACAAACCTCGATGCCAACTCTGCCCACATATCTACACCAGCAACACCATCACAGGACCTAACCAGATCAGCCACACCATCACCGGTTCATTCACCTGCACGTCCACCAATGTAATATATGCCATCATATGCCAGCAATGCCCCTCTGCTATGTACATCGGCCAAACTGGACAGTCTCTAAGGAAAAGGATAAATGGACACAAATCGGACATTAGGAATGTGGCAATGTACAAAATATACAAAAACCTGTAGGAGAACACTTCAACCTCCCTGGCCACACAATAGCAGATCTTAAGGTGGCCATCCTGCAGCAAAAAAACTTTAGAACCAGACTTCAAAGAGAAACTGCTGAGCTCCAGTTCATCTGCAAATTTGACACCATCAGCTCAGGATTAAACAAAGACTGTGAATGGCTTGCCAATTACAGAACCAGTTTCTCCTCCCTTGGTTTTCACACCTCAACTGCTAGAACAGGGCCTCATCCTCCCTGATTGATCTAACCTCGTTATCTCTAGCTTGCTTCTTGCTTGCTTATATATACCTGCCCCTGGAAATTTCCACTACTTGCATCCGAAGAAGTGGGTATTCACCCACGAAAGCTCATGCTGCAAAACGTCTGTTAATCTATAAGGTGCCACAGGATTCTTTGCTGCTTTTACAGAACCAGACTAACACGACTACCCCTCTGATACTTTAAAAACTGAATGCCCCAATGCAGAATAAAAGGAAATTTCCTCCCTTTTTCTCAGCCTTTTCCTTCCTTCCTTTGGATGTAAAGGAAGCAAAAAAACTACTGAATGAAAAAAAGACTTTCAAGGCACTTGAATATTGTCTTCATTACTATTTTGGAAGCAATCCTGCAAGCTACAGTATGCCTCCTGTGTAATGCTGAGCACCATTAACTCCTTCAATGAGAGCTGAAAGTGCTTGACACCTTGAAAAACTGTGCTTTTACTAAAAAGCTTTTTTTAGTTAATGCTGGATAGGTGTGCTGCTGTCACTCTATTGGCTATTGCAGTCATTCTGGGTGACATTAGTCTGTCACCACCACCAGGACTATGAATCTCTCAGCACATTGTGGTATACCTTACAGTGTAATTACAGATCTGCCCCCATAAGACAAACAACTGTACATTTTTAGCAATAAAATATCTCTTGTAACAACTCTCTGACATCCTCTAAAAGGATTACAACTATCAGCAATGACACTGTCCAAGAACTAAATAAAATGTACTAAAATTAAAGCATCACCAAAAATATCTGTCGATCACTGTTAAAAGTAAAGTCCACTTTTCTGTGGAATAGTTTCACTTTTAAAACATATGATAACACAAAGTTAAACAGAGTCAGGCTTGGTCAATAGTAGGCTAGGAAACCTCCAGAGAAAATCCAGGGAGCTTCAAGAAGTCATGTTGGTGATTGGGTGGCATTTTCCCCTTGAGTTAGTAGCAAACTAATGCCCTAGAGAAGTGCTGGGAGAACTGTACTGTTGAAAGGTGTCATCAGTTGGATGACAATTAAAACAAACATCCTTAAAACTTGCAGTCACTCGAGATCCCACCACAGATTTTGCAACAGTATAGAAATTAGCTGGCTAAATTCCATTTAGGTCATAACATTCTGCCTATCAAATTTCCCCTTGCAGATTCGATTGGATATAATATTCTTTATCACCTTATTGCACTCACCTTAATACTAGTAGTTTTCAGCTTCAAAGCACAAAGTAAGGGAGCATGAATTGCATAAGAGCTGCACTGGCACCAGTCCTGTTGTCAGTGCACATCTTTGTGTGGACTCAGATTGAGGGAGCAAGGTGACTGTTAAAAAACAAAACCTCCAGGAAATAAAATTGCTCTTCCCACTCTCATATCCTTAGCTATAGGGGTCCAGAAATGGCAACGCAGGGGTTCAGACTTAGTCAAACCCTTGATTCAGTGCTGAATCTAAAAAGAACATGAATTTCTATCAGTCCCTTTATATGGTCAAAAATGATAATCTCCTCATACATTTATGACATTCACAATCAAATATGAAATTAAACCCCATTCAGAAGCCGGTAGGTGTGAAGAAGGGTATTTTGGATGTGGTTATTAATTAATATAATATAGAGAAATAAGATACAGATGAGAATGTGTGGGAGGCACTCCCTATAAACATCCACAAAGCAACCCTACTATCCTTCCAGTCCCTCTTGAAAACTCTCCTTTGCTGTGATCACTACAAAATAAAAACAACACTTAGGCTGCTGGTGTACCAAGACCACTGCCGATCATACTGACCAATATGGTCTCATTGTTTCCTAGTACTCAGTTTATCCATCTGTTGTCTATTATTATACTTCGATTATAAGATCCTTTGGGTAGGCACTATCTTTTTGTTCTGTATTTGTACAGCACCTAGCACAATGGGGTCCTGGTCCACAATATCATAATACCACCATAAAATATAATACTATTTAAAATCTTATAATGGGGCTACTTACAGGAATGCTGTGAAACTAGTGTTTCACTAAAGACTTAGCTCATGACTTCTACAATTATTTAAAGTTCTAGGAGAATACATTTACAGTCCTTATTAAAGAAGTATGAGTTAAATAATAAGATTCTTGAAGCTGGGACCTTGTCTTTCCAATATTTGTAAAATGTCGAACTCTTACAGCACTCCGTAAATAAAATAGAAACATAGATCATCTATTATTCCATTGAATATCACTATTACATCTTATTCTAAGTAATTTGTTTATCAACTCAAAGAAAGTAAACTTCACATGGGTACCTCTGGTAAGATATACATTCTTTGCAAACAACAATAAGCATTGAACTCCACTTTTATTATTACTGCAGTGATAAAAAATTAATGTAGGACTCATAAAAGATTTATTCAAAAGACCATTCTAACAGATAAATTCTTATTTGTCAAAAGGTAAGTTGTAGTATTAGAGTAACTAGGAGGACCAGCACTACAATCACATCATCAGCCACCTTAACTGATTTATAGTTATAACTGTAGAACTCCCAGCGCAATTGCCAAGGAAGTTTACTTAAGATGCAGCAGAAAAAACAGCTTTAGAAGATCATGGTTTTACAGGTAGCTAATCTCAGTGGAGAGAAACTTATAACGGAAGCTTGAAAAAGAAAAAAAGGAAGTAAAACTAAACAGATTTAGCTTGTTTTGGATACATTAAAATTTTACAATTATGAATAAAAATGTGCATGTTTGTTGTTTGTCTGTGTTGGTATGAGAACCAGGATCAATAAGTCACAACACTAAGAACTGAGATATATTTCTAGAAATATACCTAGGAATTGCAACACAGGAAAACAACAATGCATATATTTACAACTCAGACTTTCAATTTACAGTAGACTGCATATTTAAGTCTTGCAATGTCAAAACTTTGGGAAATAGCTTGCTTTGGTTCTTCTAAAGTTAAATTCCAATAAAAGTACATCATTACAACATAAAAGTACTGTTCAGTATCATCACAAGTTCCATTATATCCCAAGGTTTTCATGAACTTTGGGTAAAGTTGCCAGAGAACATACATAAAACAAACAGGTACAGAATTAAGAACAGCTCCACCAACTGTATCTGAAATTGCATGGATTTAGGGGAAATGCTCACAATGGTACTGCAAGCAAATAGGAGGAAACTTGCTTAACAACTATTTACAATGAAGCGTAAAATAAAGGCTTTAAATTGCAAGTGTAAAAAGCCTTAAAGTTATGTATACAAATACTATCTACCAACTGCATAGAATGCTTCAGTTATTTTATATATGTATTTTTAATAGCAGGCATTCAGCTATTCTGCATTAAAGATAAAGCTAAACTCTCCCTTGGCGGTAATAATTTTCATTGTTGCCAGGTCAGTGATTCAGACTTCTGACTAAGGAACCTCTGACTAAGGAATAGCAAATCTTTTTAGGTCATGAGGTCCTATACAGGGCTCCTCAGAAGCCAAGCATAAAAGTCCTGAAATAACAAGCAAACACATAGGTTTCTTAATTTGCCCTGTTGGATTCCTGTAATGAGTGCTTAACAACTGCAGCCCCTGAGCAACTCTGCAGTCATCAACAGGACCATTTACCATATGATTTAGCAAACAAATATCCAAGATTTTCACTTACATACAGTACACAGAATAAGAATTAATGTAAAAACATGGGGGCAAATCCAACTCCTGCCTTCACAGCTTCTTTAATAACGGATCCAGCATGGTTTTCCTGCACAAGGGGAAACAAGAGCACGAATCCAGGACTTGGAGCTCTGTGGGGTTGGTCTTCACATACACGAGCATACAGGCAACAGGTGGGGTAGGGTTGGCCACGTGAGAAGAGTGATAGGAGGATCAGCTGGTACTGTACATGGATCCAGAGGTGATGTGTAGAGAGGATAAGGGGGGGGTCAAGTGACCCCCTAAATGGCCTAAACAGGGTCAGGGAGAGAGAGGCTCTCTGTCCTTCTCTCGCTGCGCCTCTCCCTTGGCACAGTTCACCTGCTCTCCCTGTCCCTGGCAGCTGGGTGGGGAGTGGGATGGAGCCATTTCTGCCTGAGAAAGCCTGGCTGGGAGGCTCACTCTCACATACTCACCTCCAAGCCAGGCTCTTTCAGGCAGAAGTGGCCCCATCCCACTCCCTACCCATCTGACAGGGACAGGGAGAGCAGCCAAACGTGCCGGGGGAGAGGCACAGGGATAGAACAGAAAGACCACCCCCTCTGGTAACATGGGCTGGGGAGAGCTCTGCAGCCCCTGGCTGGATGCAGGGTGGGAGGGGTCACCAGGCAGGGGAGATATGTAGGGCAGTCATGTGTCCTCCCCTTTAGCTGATGCCTCCCTATACTGAGGTACCAGTTGCCTATGCATGGATCCTAGCATCCTCTCATCCTACAAAGGGATTGTGTGTTCATAGAATATCAGCGTTGGAAGGGACCTCAGGAGGTCATCTAGTCCAACCCCCTGCTCAAAGCAGGATCAATCCCAACTAAATCATCCCAGCCACGGATTTGTCAAGCCTGACCTTAAAAACCTTTAAGGAAGGAGAGTCCACCACCTCCCTAAGTAACCCATTCCAGTGCTTCACCATCCTTCTAGTGAAATAGTTTTTCCTAATGTCCAACCTAAACCTCCTCCACTACAACTTGAGACCATTACTCCTTGTTCTGTCATCTGGTACCACTGAGAACAGTCTAGATCCATCCTCTTTGGAACCCCCTTTCAGGTAGTTGAAAGCAGCTATTAAATTCCCCCTCATTCTTCTCTTCTGCCAACTAAATAATCCCAGTTCCCTCAGCCTCTCCTCATAAGTCATGTGTTCGAGCCCCCTAATCATTTTTGTTGCCCTCTGCTGGACTCTTTCCATTTTTTCTACAACCTCCTTGTAGTGTGGGGCCCAAAACTGGACACAGTACTCCAGATGAAGCCTCACCAATGTCAAATAGAGGGGAATGATCACATCCCTCGATCTGCTGGCAATGCCCCTACTTATACAGCCCAAAATGCCATTAGCCTTCTTGGCAAAAAGGGCACACTGTTGACTCATATCCAGCGTCTCGTCCACTGTAACCCCTAGGTCCTTTTCTGCAGAACTGCTGCCTAGCCACTCAGTCCCTAGTCTGTAGCAGTGCATGGGATTCTTCCGTCCTAAGTGCAGGACTCTGCATTTGTCCTTGTTGAACCTCATCAGATTTCTTTTGGCCCAATCCTCTAATTTGGCCTTTTCTCATTATCTGGCCCGGCCCAAGATTTGGGCCTGAAGGAGTAAAACAGGGGGGAAAAACCAAATCAGTTTATAAATTTTCATATAAAATGTTATTGTTCATAAAATCCACAAAAAAACCAACATAATTATAGCTAGCCATCCTTGATGAAACAGCTCATATCTCCTTGTTTACTTCCCTCTATTTTACTGTCAAAGCAGGAACCCATGTTAAAAGTTCAGAGTGAATTACCAGCCAAGGAGCAGTCAACTATTTGCTAAGTAGCATTAAGCAAAAATGCTTCAAAAGTTGCACATTCCCAGTCAAGTGCTATCAAACCCAAGTATTTGATTAATTTATGTATACTGAAAGCTGAGTGCTAGTTGAGAGCTTTCATACAGATTTCCAGCAGATGACAAAGAGCTGTTGTTGTCCTTGCCCTACACTTCCAACTCATCCCTTTTCTTTGCTGCCTGTCTGCTTGGCACATAAAAAGGACTCTGCCACTCCATGAATCTCCTGACAGGAAAAGTGGAGGTACTATTATTATTTAGGCCCCGACTGAAATGCCCCCATTAAACAAGGTGCTGTTTACAGACATACTCTGGAGCACAGAGGGTCTCTCACAGCTGACAGTCAATGGGACAAGCCAGATAAAAGAGGAGAGGGGTGGGGAGTAGTAATATTATCCTCATTTTACAGCTGGGCAACTGAGGCACAGGGGAAATTAATGTCACACAGGAAATCTATGATAGAGCTGGGAAATTCCAAAGTCTCAGTCCAGTACCTTCACTACTATTCCATCATTCGGTCTCTGGTATTAAGAATGTTTGTGAATGAAAGCAAGAGACACAAGCAGATATTCTGCATGGTTCTTGTGTTGCCAGGAAGGCTTTGGCTTCCTTGACCACTCGATGCTGCTCCAGGAAGGATTGCCGAGCAGATATGTGGTCCATGCCCACCTATCAAGGAAAGGGAAGAGTGTCATTGGATAAAGACTAGCTAACTTAGTGAAGCAGGCTTTAAACTAGATTCAACAGTAACAGGAGACAAAAACCCACAGGTCTGTCAAACACATGGAGGCCTGGGTGAAGGATCGGAATCTGAGGGGAGAAGGGTCAATTATAGAAGGGACAAAAGAGACACAAGAGGAACAGAGGGGAAATCAAATCAGTATCTTAGATGTCTGTATGTGAATGCAAGAAGTAAGGGAAATAGAAAGAACTAGAAATACTAGTAACAATCACAACTATCACAAAGCTGCCATCACGGAGACTTGATGGGATAATATAAATGGAATATTAGTATAGAAGGATACAATTTGCTTAAGAAGGACAGGCAAGAAAAAAAGCGAAGAGATGTTGCCTTGTATATCAAAGATGTATACACTTGTAATGAGGTTGAGATGGAAATAGGAGACCAACTCATTGAAAGTCTCTGGGTAAGGATAAAAAGGGTAAAAAACAAAGGTGATGTCATGGTAGAATTCTACTATAGATCACCTAAGAAGAGGGCAAATATAGTAACAATCTATAAAAAGGGGAATAAAGACAACCCGGGGAATTAAAGACTCATCAGCTTAACTTCAGTACCCAGAATGATAATGGCGCAAATAATCAAGCAATTTGCAAACACCTACAAGATAATAAAGTGATAAACAGTAGTGAACATGAATTTCTAAAGAGACAATCATGTCAAAACAACCTAACAGATTTCTTGCGGCTAAAGATGAAGTGGTAGATGTGGTATATCTTGACTTTAGTAAGGCTTCCGACTCTGTCTTGCATGACCTTCTCATACACAAACTAAGGAAATAGATGGAGCTACTACAAGGTGGATGCATAACTGGTTGGAAAACAGAATAGCTATCAGTGGTTCACAGTCGAGATGGAAGGGTATATTGATAGGGGTCCCACAGGGATAGGTCCTGTTCAATATCTTCATCAATGATTTAGATAATGGCACAGAGTACACACGTATAAAGTTTGCAGAGGATGCCAAGCTGGAAGGGGTTGTAAGTGCTTTGCAGGATAGGATTAAAATTCAAAATGATCTGGACAAACTGGAGAAATCGTCTGAAGTAAATAGGATGAAATTCAATAAGGTCAAATGCAAAGTACTCCACTTAGGAAGGAACAATCAGGTGCACACATACAAAATGGGAAATGACTGCCTAGGAAGGAGAACTACAGAAAGGGATCTTGGGGTCATAGTGGATCACAAACTAAATACGAGTCAACAATATAACACTATTGCAAAAAAAGCAAACATCATTCTGGGATGCATTAGCAGAAGTGTTGTAAGCAAGACAGGAGAAGTAATTCTTCCGCTCTACTCCATGCTGAATAGGCCTCAGCTGGAGTATTGTGTCAAGTTCTGGATGTCACATGTCAGGAAAGATGTGGACACATTGGAGAAAGTCCAGAGAAGAACAATAATAATAATTAAAGGTCTAGAAAACATGACGTATCAGGAAAGACTGAAAAAATTAGGTTTATGTAGTCTGGAGAAGAGAAAATAGAGGGGGCATGATAACAGTTTTCAAACACACAAAAGGTTGTTACAAGGAGGAGGCTGAAAAATTGTTCTCCTTAACCTCTGGTGACGGGACAAGTGGGCTTAAATGGCAGCAAGAGAGGTTTAGGTTGGACATTAAGAACAACTTCCTGTCAGGGTAGTTAAGTACTGGAACAAACTGCCTAGCGAAGTTGTGGAATCTCTCTCATTGGAGGTTTTAACAGGTTAGACAAACACTTGTGAGTGATGGTCTATTTATTACGTAGTCCTAACTTCAGTGCAGGGGACTGGACTAGATGACCTACTGAGGTCCCTTCCAGTCCTACACCTCTACGATTTTATGATTCTGGTTAGGTTCCATCTCTCCTCAAGCAAGACTCAGAGAAGTCAGCAGCCATTTTGATTTGTGAAACTATAACAAGGCACCCATTTTGAAAAGCTGCCTCAATGCTGTGGCCAGTCCTTTTTCATTTCTCTACACCTGTGCATCCAGGCCACCTTAGGGGACCTGGTGTGCCAGGACTAAGATTTTCCTGTCTGATGGGTACACATATAGAGGCAGATCCTCTAAGTTTACTGCCCCCCTAATTTCATTGGAGTGTAGAAGAGTTATTTTGGTCCTTTTTATAATTTTTTTTCTCCTATCTCATTTCTGTGTTTGTTCTCCCTCTTGGGGTTTCTACACATCCACTGGTTTTACACAAAAAGAGCATTTATCTGTTTAGAAATGTTCCTTCTAGTTTAGTAAGAATTCACCAATCAGCACAGTTAACTGTCTGCTAGCTGAAAAATCTGGTTGGGTACACTGTTTACTTTTCAAATATGAAAAAGACCTGACCTGTCTAAATGTATCTAAAGCTGTTTATAACACCTCCACCTCTTATACACCATTTACAAATACACCTTGGGATAGATTGTGTCCAGAAGTCTCTATTTTTGCAAAAACTTTGTCTACTGTGTAGTATACATTTGGCTCATTTCTGCATAGGCCATCCTTGCAGAGTTGTCATGAAAATTTACTGTCCAGACTCAAAATCTACTCATGTGCCCTTTGCCATAATGGCTGATCATAAAAGAATTAATGATATTTTATTCACCCATTAAAAAAATTACTCACCCCAGGCAAATGGCCAGGTAGAAACTTGCATGGCTGTTCCCCACTATTATCACTTCACTCTACCATGCAAAGAATTGGTCTAGGCACATTTGCTCAAAAATAGAAGGGTATGACGTGAAATAATTAAGTTTGGGTCTTAAAAACAGAAGAAAATTGGAAGTACCAAGTAAAACAAATGGACTCAAGTAGCAGTATTTCTTCCCACCTTAGCACAACTTATTTGATCAGACATGTGACAGCTTTAAAACTCCCACACTTTCCCACTAGACAGAAATCTACCCACTCAACCAGATGGGCTTTGCAGCATGCCCAGAAGGTAAGCAAAGTTAGGTTACTTTGGATGTTGGGTTTGGGTTAGTGTTAAATTTAGGATTCCAATCTTTAAAACAATGTTTTCCAATAGCCCACTCCCTTTTATATCTGAAGCTGGTCTACACTACGCGTTTATACCGAATTTAGCAGAGTTAAACCGATTTAACCCTGCACCCGTCCACACAACAAAGCCCTTTATATCGATATAAAGGACTCTTAAAACAGATTTCTGTACTCCTCCTCAACGAGGGGAGTAGCGCTGAAATCAGTATTGCCATGTCAGATTAGGGTTAGTGTGGCCGCAATTCGACGGTATTGG